>NC_031972.2:11601445-12801445 GCF_001858045.2 Oreochromis niloticus
TTGGTAATACATACAAAGTGGAAGTAATGCAGTGATGTATGACATTCGTTTTGGAGGTGCATGTTCTGGTCATAAACCCAGTTAAAGGCTATTACAATTCATACAATTTCAGCCTTGCATGAAGAAAAGGTAAAGAGTTACCACAGATCTTATGTCACATTTAAAGGGTACTGAGGCAATTTTTGATATCCGTACAGGTAAGTTAAAGCAAAATCTTGTAGTTATCTTTCAAGTGCAATGATCTTGTAACTTGTTGCAAAATAGCAACTGTAAAAGCTAAACCATCCTTAATTTTCTAAAACATAAACAATCAGCAGCTTAAAAACAAAATGGGGTTCACATTGCAGGTGCAGCTCACTATGGTAACATGTTTTTCTGCTGGTGTCATTTGTGCTAGACAAAGACTCTGGATATTTCTTTTTCTGAGGCATCTCAAGACTATGAATGTTGGTGCAAAAGTTTATTACCATTCCCTGATAGTTGCCAAATTATAGTGAGTATAGTCCTGACAAACAGTTTGAGAGTGTTATCCATGAAACTATAAGGCTATTACAAACACTTAAGTCATTACAAAAAACTAAAGACTTATGGGAATAATTTCGATCACACATTGACAGTATCCTCTTTCATTCCTCTCTCTTAGGACACAGAACTTCTTTCTCCTGGTATCGTCATAAACAGTGTCTCTTCTTCCTCGCCGTCCCTTGAAGGAAGCCGCCATCTCAGCCGCAGCAACATTGACATCCCTCACTGCTCTGGGCCTGACGACCCCAAGAAGCAGCTTCCACGCAAACGCAGTGACTCCTCCACGTACGAGCTGGACACCATCAAACACCACCAAGCCTTCCTCTCTAGGTGAGACACAGAACTTAAAACAAATGTCACGAATCCTTCAAAGATTTCTTCTAGTGTGTTATATTTTGTTTCTTTCTGGGCAGCCTTCACTCCAGCGTTCTCCACAGAGAGGCTGGATCCCGGCGTTCCAGCAACAGCACCATGTTGGAGGGAGGATCTCTGGGGAAGTTCGAATTTGAAGTGACTGACTTCTTCCTGTTCGGCTCTCCGCTCGGGCTGGTGCTTGCACTGAGGAAGACTGTGGTGCCCACTCTGGATGGTGGGGAAGGATTTTCTCCCTTTTTATGCTCCTATCATTTATTTTGCTGTTGGTCTAATTTGATGTTCGTCACAGGTCAAAGCAGCAAGTGGTTATTTGTAGCACGTTGTGTTTCTTCCTGTGTGAAATGCATGTCTCCAGCAGCTGGGAGGCAGGTGTCAGGGGTTAGAAGTCATGCTTTTGATCTCAAAGGCTGAAAAAGAGAAATACGTGATAGAAGTGCTTACACAGCCACAAGTCTGACTGCACTGTGTCCTTTGAGGTTTTAAAGAAACAGATTACTGACCTGCAGCTGTTGGCTTAACATGTGGACTTAAAAAAAAAAAAAAGTTACAGTTGCTGTCGGATGTTTAGTTTCATTTCTTTGTTTACACAGCCATTTATTTCTCATGGTTTTCCACAATAATATCGGAATAACTTTAAAACTTTCAATATTATGAAAATAAGTTGTTGGTAGATGCAGTTTTATCGGTCTCTTATACTGATAAAATACATAAAGAGTCAAATATTTTTGTACTGCTTGCCTTGAAAATGTCCTGGAATTACCACTGGTGAGGATATTCTTATCTATCACCTAAATAACATGCTACTTTGGCAAGAATACAGTATCCTCCATACTCTTGAAATATGACAGTACAATCACACATCAAATTAGGGCATAAAACATAGGATTAAATATAAACAAAGCTTATACCACCTAGTAGCTTAATGAATCAAAGATTCATATGGATAAAGGTATGATTTCAAACAGCACACACTATAGTAGTTTAAGTGTAAAAAAAAGTGATTATGATGGGATATAAACATTGATTGTTTGGAATTCTAGGTGGTTATACACATTTTCTTTTATTTTTCATATGGGCATAGATTTTTATTGCTGTTGTTTGTAGACACTGTGACAAACACTAGAGAATCTATGGTGTAGTCAGACCAAGACCAGTGGAAAGTTTACATCAGCAAAGTAGTTGTCAGGTTTTATATAAAGACGACAGTCCTATTACAGTTTTTATCAATCGCTTTGGTGCAATTCTCACATCAGCTATTGTTTCTACTTATAATTTAGTACTAAATGGACTGGTTCTTAGATAGTCCTTCTACTCTACCTGAGCACCAAGAACTTGCCTCATACACACATGCACTTTTTTCTGTATATGTGCTTTCTATCTAACATTCACACACATTCATATTGTGATGGATGCATTAGAGAGCCCAAGGACTGTGAGAAGCCAGTGATCGAACCTATATATTTCTTAGTCAGAACTCTACATCTGTCAGTTTCTTGAATACTGTCCAGCACGGCATTAGTGTTTTCAGTCAAGCTACTTTGAACTTTTTTCAAACATGTATGAAAGAGCAAATCCACTCACACACTCTCGGTGTTAGCAGTGAAATTGTCCTTTGGGTAAAAGCAAACACGCTGTCAGAAGAAGTTTAGTTGAAACAAATAGAAATAAATACAATCTTGTGTTACAGGTGAATGTCATGGCACTGCCAATTACACACATGCGTATACTATACATACTGTACAAACTCACTGACCATTTTATTAAGTACACCTTGTTAGTACAGGTTTCAGAACAGAGTTGTTGCAGATTTGTCAGCTGCTCATCCAAATTTAGTAGTGACAGTGACTTTTCTGATGGGAGAATTGCACCAAAGTGATCGAGGAAAACTGTTCTTCCACTGGCAGTGTGTGACTGGCCTTAGTCTTTCATACAGACTTTGAAAGAAGTTTGAAGGGATTTGATTGAAAACAATAATGCAATACTGGACAGTGTTACGGAAAATGTTTTGATTAGTTATGAGATTCAGACGAGAAGTGCTTCAACACAATAACAAAATGTGTGTAGTACTAATGGATAGAAACAATAGCAGTGTGTGCAAATACAATAAGAAAGTGTGTTAC
Organism: Oreochromis niloticus; assembly: GCF_001858045.2. NCBI lineage: Eukaryota > Metazoa > Chordata > Actinopteri > Cichliformes > Cichlidae > Oreochromis > Oreochromis niloticus. Next base: position 11,604,466 of record NC_031972.2, read on the forward strand.
AGAGTTAAGAACTGCATTTCACTAGCTGGGACCACATCCTCATTTAGGTTTTACAGCAGTAGATATAGTAGATAATGGCAGATGACTTGAGCATAAATTGAGGCTGTGGTTTGGGGAAGGCCTCAGGGCCTCTGAGGGGATTGGCGGCGACTCCCAGACTGGAAAGATCCCAATGTACTAATGAGAAATGAATCAATTGAAAAAAGGAGTCAGTCTAAGGCACAAAAACAAGAACAAACAGCTTCTCATTTTTGAGAAAGGGTGTGCTTCAAGGTGTGGTCCCACTAATGAATTTCAGATAAATGATCTCCAAAAGGAGTGGAGAGAATTACATCAATGATGTGAGACAATGCTGTCATAAAACAAGGCTCATTAAAATGACTGAAGATTATATATTGGTGGTCAGTGGAGCTTCTTTATGTTGTTATTCTAATAAATCCATTCACTTGTTTTTTGCATCCTAAGTATAAATTTTGAAAAAAATTATCATGATAAAGTTGCATCACATATTCCCACTCAGTAAAACTGTAATGTATTTTCCAGCCTACCATCTAAAGTTATAGTTTGTATACACAGTGTCCCGTGTTACTAGTCACACCAGTCTGTTTATTTAAAACTTCTTGCCGTGTTTCCTGCTCCAGTGTCGGCGCTGCGTCCAGCCTGCCAGCAGGTTTACAACATGTTTCATCCAGCTGACCCCTCCGCCTCTCGTCTTGAGCCTCTCCTAGACAAGAGATTCTACCTGCTGCCTCCCTTTAGTGTCCCCCGCTATCAGCGCTTTCCTCTGGGTGATGGACATTCGGCTCTCTTGGGTGAGTTGACACACACGCAAACACCGACAAAAAAGAAAGGCACACTTCCTGAGACATTTTGCTGCAGAACTTTATGTAACACAAGTTGTTGACTTTTTTTTTTACCCCTTGTCTGGCTTAGTTGAGACTGTGCAAAGTAACCCCCAGCTTCTGATAGAGTCTGGCAGTACAGCATCACATCGCAACCAGGAAAGCACTGTCAGTGAGACCTCCATCCCTGTGCCTGTCCTCAACTGGCAGACCTCCCAGAGCCACACAGAGAGTGTGTATTTGTTCTCTTTATCTCCTTTATCCTATTATTTTTTTTCTAATGTGGACTGGATTTGGTTAAAACTAGAGCCTCTAACAATATAGGATTTTTTAAGACCATTACTGATATTTGGTGATTAAAAAATACAATATTCCAGTATATTGGCTGATTCATCTGTTGATGTTTATGGCTCTTTCATAAACCTGTACTTATCCACTGAATTTTCTGTCAGACTTCATTTTGAGGTTCTACTATTTGATTAGTGAGCTGGTTGCAGTTTTATCATTTTGGTTCACTCTAATGACTCTAACTTTTCTGCCACTTCAGACTCCTTTCTTTCCTTCTCAGACAAATTAACCACTAAAAAGCCATTTTACACTAACTGCTCAGCAGCAAATAGCAAACAGAGTTCTGTGACTATTGGGTGAAAATAGTGGAACATGTAGTAGCTAAGCAGGAAGATATTTGGAGAAAACCAAAAAAAGAGTTAAAAGAGTGAATGTGAGACTTAAATTTATCAAATGGTTAAAACTCAAAAGGTAACATGTTGTATTTACAACTTGTTTCTCCTTGCATGAGTGATTAAAAAATGTAATTATTTTAAATTGGTGTTTGAATTATTCATAATCATAGAAATAATTGATCATATGTGAATAAAGAATATGACTCTAACTCCTCTTTATCCACAGTGGATACCCTTCACTCACATACTCTTGTTGATGGTCAGCATCCATCATCAACATCACCAGGGATTCCTCACCTTCGCTGCAACCGTAGAGCCAGTGAGGCCAGCATAGCCAGCCAGGTGTCAGGCTTAGCTGACTCTTACACCGCCTCCAACATCGCCACAAGTAAGCTGACCTCTGACATTGTGTCTCTGACCTAATTTTTGGTCCAGAAGCTGGAAGTTTACATGTTGACATTCTCATTTCCTCCCTCCAAACATCCTCTTAGCAAGCAAATGTGAAGTGAGCCACACTAAAAGGCCCAGTCTGCTGTCACAGCTGCATCTACCCTACCATAGATTTGCCTCTCGGACCACACCGCCTCAGTTGCGCAAGAAAATTCGTCAGGTTTTTCCGAGATCCAACGGTGTGGAGTCCGAGCACAGCTCGGATGTTAGCTCTGACATGACTTCTGACATGACCTCTGACCTCACTGATGTCACGTCTGACATCACTGACATCAGCTCAGCACCCCCGTTGCCCAGGGTGCTGAAGAACATAGAGAAAGGTACCCTGGGAGCTGTAGTAAGAGGACCTTGAGGGAAGGATGCTACAATCTGTATTCATTCCCTGTGTTCTTTCCTTCCTCCTCTGGCTTCTTCCTCTCTCTCAGATAGTACTCCCAAGTAGTTACAGTAATTACACTGGAGGTCCATAATCCTTCTTGTGAGCCTTTCTGAACTTAATTTCTTGAGAACCACTGTTTTCTTGTCCTGGTGGTGATTCCCAACCAGGCTTACTTGTACCTCAGTAGGTACTTTGTGTGTTGGCAGAAAAATCTCAAAAAATATATACTGATGTTTTCTGTAATGTTTTCCTTATTTTATGACACAATGGATTTTGATGTTAAACATGGTCTAAGTTTTAAATAAGAAGGTCAGTGTGCTATATGTGTAAGTGATCCCTGTGAGCCTAAAGCGTCAGATTGCTCTAAAGACTTTTCCCTTGCTGCTACATCTATATGACATCACTGAGAGCAGATATTGCTAATGTGATCATCTCAGGCACACAGAAGCCCCACCCACCAGTTGATCAAACCTTCTGGTTGTGAAATGCAGCCAGTCAAAAGAAAGTTATCTCAAACAAAGCGTGAAGGAAGTTAAACACTAATTTTAAGACAGAGACGGCACCAAAGCCCACTATAAGTAAATTCAGATGCTTTAGCATTATGAATAATGGATACACTAGTAGTGGCTACAAATAAATCTGTGGAAATAAAAATGAGTGTTTGAATTAAGAGATCCCATTCATGTGGGAAAATAAAACAGCCCAAATAGTAGTAAAAACTGATGTGTACTAATTTATTTCTACAAGCGATAACTAAATTAATCATATCAAATAAATTGCTGTATCCAAGTCATATATTGCAGTTTAGAGATATTAACAGTTCATAGATAAAACAGTGGACAAATACAAGTCGTGGATAAACAGTAACAACAAACATTTTTTTACTTTTGCAACACAAAAAATGGACGAATTGCTTCACTACAATTAATCACGTGTCTTTTAAAATATTGTAGAGTTTAAAATAGCATTCACTGGGATCATGTTTGGAACACACTGTGGTATCGGTGGAGGGATATTTGAGGGCTTTGGGGATATATCAGTCAAAAAGGTTGGGAACCACTGCATTACAAGAAAAAAAGAGAGGGAACAATGTGCACTTCAAACCTTTCTACTACTCACCACTGTCCAGTTTTAACCTAGCCCTAGTGCCTCTTAGTGAAAAACACTAAGCTAAAATCAGCACAGTGGATGTTCTGACTGTCTGTTTTTCCCTTCACTGCTGTAGTTGCCTCTCGGTGGTGGGGCAGTAAGAGGATGGACTATGCTCTTTACTGTCCTGATGCCCTGACAGCGTTTCCAACCATAGCTCTGCCTCATCTTTTCCATGCCTCCTACTGGGAATCTACGGACGTTGTCTCATTTATACTCAGACAGGTTCTCTTTCAATTGATTTTATTTCTTTGATGAGACTGGAAATGTTTTGAAAGCTGTAATCACTAAAGTGTTTTAAGTTGCATAGTTCTAGGGATGATAATCTCAGTCATTGCTTTTTTAAAATTAAATATTAGATCCCATTCCTTTATAGAAAATTTGGTACAATAAGTTCACCAAGCTTTCTACATTTCTTTTTTCCCCATAAACATTAAAGAGAACAGAATCTACATCATAGACATTCATACACAGCATTTTCATTCTTCTGATTAATGTTAATTTCATTTCCTGTTGCAGGTAATGAGACATGAGAATTCTGGTATTTTGGAGCTGGATGGTAAAGAAGTGTCTGAATTTACTCCTTCAAAACCCCGCGAGAAGTGGCTTCGAAAGAGGACTCACGTTAAAATTCGGGTAAGAGGTCTTTATGGTATCTCCACCTGACAGAGGCAATGCTGAACTTTTAAGATGTGGATACAAAAGAGAGATTTTTGACTTAAACATCCATAAAGTATCTCTGCTATATTTTCGGAGGGCATAGGTTTGGCTTTAGAAGTATTTCAGCAGCAGCAAAAAATGACACAAAGGGAGAAAAATGGATGTTTTATTTACCTGAAAGGCAAATTTACAAAGAAAATTGTAAATCTAATGATCCAAACTTTGGAGACCTCAACATTGTTCTCTAAAAGACTCATTTATCATCAGAAAATGTCATGTCACACATACTAGAGCCATTTTCTTCTGCTTGTCCAATTAAGGGTCATGGGGGGAGCCTATCCTAGCCACCATAAAGCGAGAGCCAGGAAACCCCCAGAACAGATCGCCGGCCTGTCACAGGGCCAACACTGAGAGACAGGCAGCCATTGTCATACCGTTCACGTTCACATCTAGTTCACATCCAAATTTAATTAACCTACCTGATTAACTTAACCCCACTAACATGCTAAGCATAAAACATTTGAAATAATGCCAAGCTAAATTTGTTCCAACTAAATATTAGATTATCATTGCTTTCTTTTGACAAGGCTGTGTATAAGCTACTGTTAAAGATTAAGCAAGTTTTTTGATTTTCATACTTCAGATATCTGTTAGTTACTAGCATATCTACCAAGAAAATATTTCCTCTCTAAACATTTAATAGAATAGAATAGAATAGCCCATAGCCCTGCATAAGATATAAGCAGCAAGACATAAGTAAAGGATTTCAGTTATTCCAGAAAAAAAGGTGTCCAAAAAGTCCTTGAAGACGATACGGTAGTCCCAAAGGTGCCAAAGAGGCATTTCACAGGACAAACAAATAGCTGATTAACATTTCAGTCAAGTTCTCGTCATCTCATTTTGGCAGCAAAAAACAGTAAGAGGAGACTCAAGGGAGACTTTAGAGAATTGAAACTGATTTCCTGTTTTGGTTGCTTCTCAGAATGTGACAGCTAATCATCGCGTGAATGACGCCGTGTTCACAGAGGATGGAGTGCAGACACTGACGGGACGTTTCATGTATGGTCCTCTGGACATGGTCACACTAACTGGAGAAAAGGTAATGCCTGACATGTTTGGCTGTTAGGAACAAAAAGAAAAAAGAGATGGTTTGTACTCAAGCCATGTTTTGTTTTTGTTTTTTTTTCTTTTTCTTGCAGATTGACATTCACATCATGACCCAGCCTCCCTCTGGAGAGTGGATGTACTTTGACACGGAGCTCACTAACAACAGTGGACGTGTCTCTTATGTACTTCCAGAGGGCAAGAGGCTGGGTATCGGGGTATATCCTGTCAAAATGGTGGTCAGGTATGCTGAGTTGTAGTTATTTCACAAGGAGAGACGCATACTTGTATGAATTTCATCATATTTACCAGTCGCTGTTTCTCTAATAGGGGCGACCACACATTTGCGGACAGCTATCTTACTATTGTACCACGAGGAACGGAGTTTGTTGTATTCAGCATTGACGGGTCATTTGCTGCCAGCGTCTCAATAATGGGGAGTGACCCTAAGGTTCGAGCAGGGGCTGTGGATGTGGTAAGGTAAGGAGAACACCAGCATGCTTGGTAGGAATACTACTCTGCAGTAATATATAGTGTAAAACATCTAGATAGTACAAATCAAAGTTGTGGACACAAACAAAAACTCCCCGGCAAAGACCAAAACAGATTGTTGTGGAATGTTGTCTTGGCAACTTGTTCTCCATACTTCATGGTGGAAAATGCATATGCAGATATGAGCAGTTCACTTTCTCTGCATCTCACATGGAGCCACATATCTCACATTTCAATCTGGTCTAAAGTCTCCCTCTTTTGTGTGTTAGTAAGATAGAAGAAGCAACACAAGAATTGCTTCTCTAGGTCAAAAACATCACACAATGCAAAACATTCCTCTCCACAGTGAAGGCATAAATGGATAAATGACCACAAACACATGGTCTACTTGCTGCATGGACAAAGGTACTGAGGCTGGGGTTCTCCTCTCTCAGCTCAGGTACTTGCAGGACTAATTGTTGTGTGGAGCTTATACATTACTGTTACAGACAAAGGTGAAAGTTTTGAAAAATGTAAAATTGAAAAACATATTTTCTTTCACACATTTTTAATTCCATATGTGTTATTTTATAGTTTTCTTCTAAACTATTGAGAATAAATACTACCCCCCTGGTATTAGTAGTTTTTACATGTGCTGCATCTTGGGAATATTTATGTGAAGTAATGGCAGAATATTGATTTTCTGAACAACATATCACTCCCTTTTAGCATGGAAGTCAGCTAATCCAAACGCGACTCCTTCTCAGGATTCTTCTTTATTGTTTGCAGGTACTGGCAGGACTTGGGCTATCTGATAGTGTATGTCACAGGTCGTCCTGACATGCAGAAGCAGCGTGTTGTTGCCTGGCTCTCCCAGCATAACTTCCCTAATGGCATCGTCTCATTCTGTGACGGCCTGGTGCATGACCCTCTCCGACACAAGGCCAACTTCCTCAAAACCCTCATCAATGAGGTAAGTGAGGGCAGGGAGAGTCTGGAATAGTAATGCAGAAAAATCCTTCCAATGTCTAAAAGTTTAAACTCTTTGTATTTGATTAGGCCCACATGAGGATATTTGCTGCCTATGGCTCCACCAAGGACATCTCAGTGTACACTTCTATTGGCCTGCCTCCATCTCATATCTACATAGTGGGAAGGCCCACGAAGAAAATGCAGCACCAGTGCCAGGTCTGATAGTAAATTAATTGTGGTAAATTATAAATTAGCCCACAATGAAAATATTTTATCTGAGTAGGTGTGCAGTTTTTTTTTAATAGTCCATGAATATTTTACATGGTTAATCGCTGAGTGTTTAGGGTCTGTCAGGGGACCTTCTGTCTGTGCATTAATGCTGAGTAAACCCAGTTTAATTGACTGTTAATCTGTTCCAGTTCATCCTGGATGGCTATGCTTCCCACCTATCTCAGCTGGAGTACAACCAAAGGTCTCGCCCCGCCAAGTCCGCCAGTACCCGTATGGTCCTCCGGAAGGGCAGCTTTGCTCTGGGCACAGCCGGAGGAGACTTCCTCCGGAAACGGAACCACATCTTTCGCACCATCTCCTCTCAGCAGCCTGGAGGGTCGGGGTCAGGCTCACCCAGCCAGCCAGGCCGGACTGAGCGCACGCTCAGCCAGTGTGAAGTGGAGCGGGATAGAGGGGTCACAGCAGCAGCACAGAGGAGTATGAGTATAGCTGCGGGGTGCTGGGGGCGCAGCAGCAGCACCAAGGAGGGCAGTGTAGGCTTACATGGCCCCAAGTAATGTTTAAAAAATAAAAGCTTTGGTATAAAGGACCCTGGCTGAGCCACTATGATCTCTGGACTAAGATAAAAGATAGAAAGGTGAAGAAAAGATGGGAGGGTGTGGATGATGGGTCTGTACACAGAGGGTATAGCATAAATAACACATAATTAATAGAGATTAGGAAGGAGCGATAAGTAGGGATCTGTCCAGGAGGAGTGGACTAATCAGGCCAAGTGGGATCTAGAGAACAAAACAGTTCTGTAGCATGACTCTTTTACAGTTATACTTTTATAGGATATACCACTATTTTAAAAAAAATGACAAAGGAAGGATTAAAAAAAAGAAATTGTAAGCCTTAAACTAATCTCGTCTAACGGGAAACCCTCCCTTCTCCTTTCCAAACAACACACTGTCCAAACATTCACTCTCATGAGCTCAGGACAAACTGCAGAGCCAGATTGATCTTCAGACAGTCAACCATGGGACTGAGGCTAAGTTCGTTTGGCAGCCGTGGCAAAAGGCCAGTGAATTACACTTGAGCTTCTTTTCCACTGTTTTGGAACACAGCAGTGACTGGCAATAAGTATAGAAAACCCTCATGATGCAAAAACAGAAAAGCAAATCTAACAAAAATTAAGGAGAGACCAAATGGAGACCTTACTGTAAAGGATCTGTTCATCCAAACTACAAAAAAAGATCATATTAGTAGCTATTTTAACTAGCCACAGCATGTTAGTGTAAACAAAATCCATCCAGTAGGTTGTTAGGTTAGATGCTTTAGTTACTCTCTTCCCATTTCTTACCATCAGCCTGTCAGCTGGCTTCATAAAGGATTCTCCAATTCCCTTTTACTCCACCCCGTTTATCTGGCTGGTACTTTTTGGTTTTATTTGTCCAGAAGTATCTAAACATTAAGATGATGTAAATGTAAGTGGAAGTATTTTCTGTCATGAAAATGTACCTGAGGGTCCAAACTCTCTTTGTTACCACCTAAAATCACAAGGCTAACAAGCTAAACTAGATTAGGAAAAAAGCTTGCAGCATTGTTACTGGACAAATGATAGCATGGCAATGCTAGCATTGAGTTAAGTGTAATGGACCACAAACAAATTACCTTCATGGTATTGTGCTGGCAGAGATTTTAAAAGAATCTCTAAATTTTTAGATACCAAAAGATATGAGTAAAGAAATGTGTATTTTGGATGAATTGATCCTTTGAACAATAAGGGCTGGATTTGTGAAATATACTGTATCACAGAGGAAAGTACTTGTCGTCTTAGTCACAGATCAGTCCTGTTCATGCTTCTTAAAACATACTGATAGCAGGTTGGCCATTCAGTTTTCATTCCACCCTGTGTGAGACTCTGTAGTATTTTCTGTTTCCGTGTGGCCTCTGGGCCATCCAAGGCCTTAATATCCCACAAGACACTTTCTTTGCAGAGGAAACGGAAAGCAGAAAAACAGGGCATGCAGCATTAAAGCAACAACTGAGACTCTGTACAGTCCACAGCAACTATCCCTTTATTTATATATATATCTATATATATATTCATCTGCTTGCAATACCTCAGATCCACCTGCTGGTGGTGTTTTGTTTCCCATAGTTGCTGCTGCTGGGAGACACTTTTGAGGTGTTTCCTGGGTATTTGCTCTTTTTTTCTCATAGGATATAATGCAGGCTGGACCTGGAGCCTGTTTCATTTCAGACTGAACTGGAAGGGAGAGCTTTCACTCACAAAGATGTGTTTCAGTATTTGTACCAAATGGACTAAAGAATGAGCCGAAGTGATTCAGCTCGAATGTTGAAATGACTGAGTTATCGGTGTGAAAGTATGGGAGATGAGTCCCATTGGTCTCTCTTTCCCTTTAAAGAAGATGAAGCCACCTCACATCTCTGACCCAAATCCAAAAAAACAAAACAAAAACTATGGGCAGATAGCAGGCATAAATGTCACTCTTTAAATAATAGGTAAAAATATTTACAGGTATGATAAATAAAAAAGTCAGGTGCCTGTGTGAACACTGAAACAGTAAAACTAGTCATGAAGACATACCCTACACAATGTGCTTCCAGTTTAGGTGATAGCGGACAGAATCCACTATGCTTATTTTTGGCAAATGTTAACAACTAAATAACATCTCTCGATAAATTTCAGCCAGTGTTCAGGGTGTTCTACTAAGGGCTGCACAAAACTGAATGACAAGAGCTTTTAATTTAGACCTTAAAAATGATCTGAATTCAGTCAATAAGAGCTCCACAGTGCAAACAAATCTGGCATATGATTAAAAAAGTGTTTATGAAGATAATTCATAAAGGGCCATATACTCGATTTTTAAAATCAACCCTATTCCCTTCTTATATTGCAATAGAATTGTTTTAATATAGCTAGTTTTTAAAGTTATTTATTTTTATACACACCCTGTAGTAATTTGACTTGACCTGACACAAAGATGAAATTTAAAACCTTGGAAATCATTTACTTTAATCTTTTAAGCCAAATTTTCAAAAGAATATTTATATTAGTAATAACAAGCATAAATTCTAATGTGTTTTTGCATGAACTGGAAGTCTAAGTCTAAACAAATGATACATAGTTCTACATATGGATGCTTGGTATAGACTTAAATAATTATAACTACAAAAGTTTCAGTGTTCAGATGACCATCTGGCTATTTCTGAAGCATGAAAAATTGTGAATCTGTCCTTTAAGCCTTCGTGTAAGGTTGTATGGAGCAGCCGCACTGCTTGTCACCCTCATTTTACTATGCTGTTATTTCACATGCGCAGCTTCCACACTACACAAGAGTGCATCTGTTTCCAGTCTGTGTGATCCAGACCGTCTTGAACCCACCACAAAAGCCAAAATCATTCTCTAATACTGTAGTTAATCAACAGCGTAACCTCATTATCCTTTTTTGCACTAGTTTACAGTGGAATATACTGTAGTTACCATCTCATGTTGCTGCATTCGAACACCTCTGTAGTGCATGACATTTTTCATTTATGTCAGGATATATGTGCAGGTATGCATATGTCTGTACATTTGGTCACAATATGAAAATGATGTAAGTATATGTGCCAAACAGTTAACAAGGAACTCTATAAGTCTTTAGACCAGGAGTTTTCAAAGTCTGATATTGTGCTCCCCCACTGATGCATATCCATCCCTACACTCTGTGTTCTCTTAACAGGCATATTTTTCTGTTTGGTGGATGATTATTCTCAAAGCTTTGGAACTACAGTAAATGTAATTCTTTAAAAATGAGTGCAATCTAATGTAGACTCCTGAAGTTTACCTTTAAAAGCGCACTTTTCCTTCATATGTTATGTTATCTTACAATAACATGACATACAGTAACCTCATTTCTTTGTGCTATTGGCTACATACACAGCACACCCAGAAATATCCTCCTGAGAAGCGAGGAAAAAACAATCTTTCTATCGAACTTTTTTGTGATTTCCTTCCTTTTTGGAGATAAAAGACCAAACCCATGAAATATCAATGGAAATCCCAGGATGTCATCTATTTAGCACATCAGGGCTTAGTAGGTTAGCGCAAATAAGTCAAAAACAGATGTCCATTACAGAGGACACATAAATGAATGGGCTGGTTCTCAGGAGGATGTAACTCTCAGATAATCAGTGCTGCTCCTCAGCAAGCTTCCAGCAGTTGGGCAGTCACAAGAAAGGGGGCATTTGGGGAGGGACACCTTAAATGGACAAACAGGATCTTCTAGTTGTGAGGCAACAGTACTTACTGCTCTACTACTGTGCCACCACACTACAAGAGGTGTCTCTTCAAATCTATTTCCTAATTTTCCTACTATCTACTGCTGTCTTTGTTTTCATTTGGTTTCAGAGGTGCAAAATGAGAAAGATTTCAAGTTTAAAATCTTCTTTTTACTGAGTAGACAAGGCTTTTTTGTTGTTGTTGGTTAACCCAGATACTTAGAAGACTCATTGAGGAATCCAGAAAATCATTTAGAACAATGGTGACTATTTTTTAAAGGAATTTAATTAGCTTTGTGACTTGACTACATGCTGATATCTGAGAAGCACATACTATGGCTAGAGGATTAGGAGTTTTTCTTATTTTTGTTTCTTTTCTTTAAAAAACAAAATAAAACTTTTTTTTTTTTTTTTTTTTTAAAGATTTTGGCCCCATTAAAAACATTTTAGCAATTGTCTTAGCTATTAGCTCTCCCTGTTTGCACTGTACCCATGAAGTACTGTCTGCTTATTAGTCATGGGTACTGGATATAGCAACATCTTCTGAAAGTCTATGGCCCATTGAATCTAAAGATACATATATCACATAGATCCATTCATTTTTAACTTGGAAATGAGACACCAAAGCTCTCTAACTGTTAAGTGGGAAAATTAAAGGGCCAAAAAAGACAACTAGTGCTTCCTGTTGCTCTCAAATACCTCTGTGCACCTGTCCAATCCACCTGACACAGATGGGAGGTTGTCATAGTTTGAAAACCCCTGATGCATACTGTATCCAGCCTTTCATAAGAAGGGGAAGTGTGTACTGAGAGCAAACTTCTTAATGCTTTGACTGGACTTTGATTTGCTGACTACATAATATTAAATTGAATGTTGCATGTGAAAAAAAAAAAATGGGCAAAATGTTTTGACCTTGTAGAGCAGAGTTCGAGCGTGCTGCCAAAACCTTGGACAATATGCTAGACTGAAAGAAGTCCTGGAGTTTAAGCGTGACTGCCTGTCGTGCTGTGGGTGGTTTTATGGATGCAAACACTTTTTCCCATTTGGCCATTTTGGCTGCTGAGTTGAATGTCTGTCCAGCTGGATTCTGACACTGTTCAGGAGCCAAGGATGTGTCACTGTACATACTGTAAAGATATATATGTAGGAAATATAGGGTCGAGGTTTATTTATTTATTTAAGGTTCATGACGTTACTCTGGAAATTTCAGGTGAACTATAACGGAAATATGTAGCATTTTATTTGTCATTTTGGCAGTCTATGGACCAACACAGGAAGCTTTTATGTTCCTACCAGTGCAATATTGTTCTTCACATCACAGCAGGGGCACAATCTACCACAATACAATCTACATGCAGTCTGAAAGCATACACGTCCATACACCACGTGCAGCTTTTTCACACCACGTGAAAACTGTTTGTATTTGAGCTGCTGTAGACATCTGCTGTCTCTTACAACAGTCAAGTATGTTTTATAGGACTATTGTACCTATTTTTCAAGCTGGAGTATTTTACAAAACCTTTGAAATATAACTCGAGACATTTTTCTCAGTCAGCAGTAGGTGCATGGAAAAGTAAAAGCCCATAACAGAAAACAATATTTAACAAACTGTTGCATGTTGTCTAATCTGACTTAAAATTACTTAACCTACACTGGTAAGAATAATAAATTAACTCTTCTCCACTATGTCCTTGCAATTAAACTGAACACTTATATATAAAAACAAAAACAAACAGCAGAATATATTTCCTGTAATCACAATTATTGCCACTTTGGGATAAAAATGATTAAATGTAGAGACCTACATCTTTAGTTTTAAAAAGTGCATTATTAGTTTGTGGTTTCACTTTCTAATAACACACCCTTTGTGAAAGGGTAAACATTATTGTATGCTGAATAAGTCATTGGACGTGTTAGTCCAAAAAGACCACTCTTCATTTCAGTCTATGAGATGACTGCTCAGTTTAGCTTTAATGCTGAAACTGTGAAAAATGTTAGCACCCACTGTTGCTTCTATTAACAGGATTTTAGCAAACCAATTATTTGGCACTTATTGAAAATTCATGTGTTTAAAACCTTCCCATATTTTCTAAAGCTAATAAAAGTATTTGTAATGACTTCTGTAAACTCATACCTGAAACATGTATGTATTGTACTAAAGAGGTACAGTCATGTAAAAAGAAAGCATGCCTACTGATTAAAGTTCTTAATTCATGACTATTTAATATTTATAATAGGATTACAAATATTTTTAAAAGCCATTATAAGTGAAACAAAGCTGCCAAATAAAAGTCGGTTTTGATTAATATCTTTAAATGAATAAATCTTTTAGAAAAAGTTCCTTATTAGAAAGTGGGACTGACAATTTATTGATGTCCAGCTTTAGCGCCATATCACATTTTGTATGTACACATCTGAAATATAATGCCGCAGATGCTGTAGGACCGTGACAAAGTGTATAGTGGCAATAATTAATATACACTTTTAATATATGCATAGTATGGGATTAGAGTCACATGCACAAAATTTATTTTAACATCATCTGGTCTTTATAAGCAGCGCTATAAACACTTAATGGTTTATAACACATTAAAATGTAGCTCTACACATTCATTTATTATATTTGTAGCAATTTTAATTGCCCTGTAACCATTACTGCATCATTAATTTATGCTTTATGTGTGATTTCCATTTGTTTTATTTTTTTTTATAATTACAGGAATAGACAAAAACTTTGTATCTGCTTACAGTTACATTATTGCATCGTTAAACATTTATATACTGCTTATATTTGCTAGGAAAGGGTGGCATAAAATAATACTTCTCTGCGCCATGTTAGCTGTTGCATAGATTGTCATTACCCATTTTACATGTTTTAACTGATTCTTTGATCCATGACACCGACAGCCAGTAACTAAGATGCCACATGTACTTAATTAGGGACACCAGAATTACTTTTCCAAGTGATTTAGACTCACATTTTCAGTAGGTACAGATGTGTCCTTGTTCAGACAGTATGTGTTCTGGTAGATTTCTGACCCCCAGCACTCACCATTATCCTCTGTACTGTGGAATAAATATAATTGGATGATAAATTACCAAGTGTTTGTGTGTTCTTTTTAGCCTAGTCTTAAATGTTTACATACAATTAGGTGGAATGTCTAAAAACCCCCAAGTATAAATCCAGGATTTACAACCAGCTGAGGAGTGAGATCCCACTGTGATGCCTGAAGCACAGTGTTTCAAGCACTGATGTCTTGGTGTTTAGAAACAGGAAGCACCGAGTGAGAGGTAGATCTGGGTTTGTTAACTCTGCGATCGGCAACTCTGAGTTTTTTTGTTCCACAACAACTAATCAGCTTTGGAGCAGACACTGCAAGGCTTGTAAAGTAGCGACTAGTCAATCACAAGTTTGGCTCATCCAAATGTGTACTCTGCCTTCTCCGCCTCTAATGGGTCCATAAAAAAAACAATAAACACGTTGTATTCAATAAGACTTGAAACTAGCAATTGAGACCTGAAATCATCAAGAAAAGTATTTACTGAGGTTACACATCAAAGTAGCCAAGTGACTTTGGACTTCTATACAGGGAGTGCAGAATTATTAGGCAAATGAGTATTTTGTCCACATCATCCTCTTCATGCATGTTGTCTTACTCCAAGCTGTATAGGCTCGAAAGCCTACTACCAATTAAGCATATTAGCATCTCTGTAATGAAGCATCTCTGTAATGAGAAGGGGTGTGGTCTAATGACATCAACACCCTATATCAGGTGTGCATAATTATTAGGCAACTTCCTTTCCTTTGGCAAAATGGGTCTAAAGAAGGACTTGACAGGCTCAGAAAAGTCAAAAATAGTGAGATATCTTGCAGAGGGATGCAGCAGTCTTAAAATTGCAAAGCTTCTGAAGCGTGATCATCGAACAATCAAGCGTTTCATTCAAAATAGTCAACAGGGTCGCAAGAAGCGTGTGGAAAAACCAAGGCGCAAAATAACTGCCCATGAACTGAGAAAAGTCAAGCGTGCAGCTGCCAAGATGCCACTTGCCACCAGTTTGGCCATATTTCAGAGCTGCAACATCACTGGAGTGCCCAAAAGCACAAGGTGTGCAATACTCAGAGACATGGCCAAGGTAAGAAAGGCTGAAAGACGACCACCACTGAACAAGACACACAAGCTGAAACGTCAAGACTGGGCCAAGAAATATCTCAAGACTGATTTTTCCAAGATTTTATGGACTGATGAAATGAGAGTGAGTCTTGATGGGCCAGATGGATGGGCCCGTGGCTGGATTGGTAAAGGGCAGAGAGCTCCAGTCTGACTCAGACGCCAGCAAGGTGGAGGTGGAGTACTGGTTTGGGCTGGTATCATCAAAGATGAGCTTGTGGGGCCTTTTCGGGTTGAGGATGGAGTCAACCTCAACTCCCAGTCCTACTGCCAGTTTCTGGAAGACACCTTCTTCAAGCAGTGGTACAGGAAGAAGTCTGCATCCTTCAAGAAAAACATGATTTTCATGCAGGACAATGCTCCATCACACGCGTCCAAGTACTCCACAGCGTGGCTGGCAAGAAAGGGTATAAAAGAAGAAAAACTAATGACATGGCCTCCTTGTTCACCTGATCTGAACCCCATTGAAAACCTGTGGTCCATCATCAAATGTGAGATTTACAAGGAGGGAAAACAGTACACCTCTCTGAACAGTGTCTGGGAGGCTGTGGTTGCTGCTGCACGCAATGTTGATGGTGAACAGATCAAAACACTGACAGAATCCATGGATGGCAGGCTTTTGAGTGTCCTTGCAAAGAAAGGTGGCTATATTGGTCGCTGATTTGTTTTTGTTTTGTTTTTGAATGTCAGAAATGTATATTTGTGAATGTGGAGATGTTATATTGGTTTCACTGGTAAAAATAAATAATTGAAATGGGTATATATTTGTTTTTTGTTAAGTTGCCTAATAATTATGCACAGTAATAGTCACCTGCACACACAGATATCCCCCTAAAATAGCTAAAACTAAAAACAAACTAAAAACTACTTCCAAAAACATTCAGCTTTGATATTAATGAGTTTTTTGGGTTCATTGAGAACATGGTTGTTGTTCAATAATAAAATTATTCCTCAAAAATACAACTTGCCTAATAATTCTGCACTCCCTGTACAAGTTCTTTTTGTAACCAGAGGCCCACTGTTGGTTACTAGAATACAGATGTGGTATCAAGTTACACACATACAAAGCACAGTTCTTGAACTTAATGTAGCTCAACTGCAATAAACTGAGTTTACAGCAGTCATTTTGATAATAAATACTAATAAAATTAATCTAGGCTTACTATTTCATGTTAAACTGAAGGCTATGAAAAGATTTTCATGCCTTTGAACGGCGTGAGTAGTTAAACATATTTTAGTAATAATTAGTAACTACAAACTAGTGGCCCAGAGAAAATTAGCTAGATGCTCCACAGAAGGTGCCCTGAGGGCTAAATAAATACACATACAGCAACAAGAAGTAATCTTTTATTATGGCAAATGAAAAAAAAACAACTCAGTTTCTGTAGATGTATCCTGAAACACCTTGATCAAAATGCACCCTTTAGCGCAGTTAATGTCACATAAGGTTAATTTTAGGCTTGTCTCAATCAAACCTTAATTACATACAGTATCAACACAAACACGTGGCTCATGTTACACACAAACTTCACATGCCCTGTTCATCCGAGCTGAAACAGGAAGAACAGGAAGAAAAATTCCTCCAAATATTGCACAAAATGGCAAAAGTTGTTTATAAAATTGCCCTGGTGAGCATGACTGATCTGATAAAAAATAATTCAAAACAATGTCTGAACTTTTTTTTTATTTTAAAATCAAGTACTTGGGATTAAGCACACAGAGAAAAACTTCATAGATACGCTATACAGGAACATGGCAGAGCCTGGGCGGTACGCTCTTTGGCTTTGCAAATGGATGGATGACAGGAAGCAGTCTGTACAGCAGAGAGGTCAGGGGGAAACCAAACACACTTACAGGAACTCACACCATAAAATCACAGCTGAGTTAAATCAGCTGCTTCATCAGCACTGACCTCCTTATGGCCTTCACCTCTCTGAGGACCAATCAGTGAAATAGAACATGTTATGTGTCTATAGCGCCCGAGGCCTCTTGGGGGTGATTTGTTTGCTAGCTTGTTCCTCTTCCTGGAGAGCACAACGGAAAGACTTGACTTTATCTGGAAGAAGAGAGAATATCACACAGAAGGCACTATTTAAATGATGATCTTCGTCTTTCAGGATAACATGAAATCACGTCACTCATACAAAATTTGATACAACAGTGGAAGCTTTTGTTTTTAAATTATTGTGAAATATTGTGGAGCAAAATGTGAATTTTTTAAAAAGTGAAGGTGAAATGATAGGATAAGAGCAGAAACTGGTGAAGAATAGGAAATAAAGATTTATCTCTCTCCTATTATCATGGATAATCCTACTGCTGGACAATTGTGTTGTCTTTGTTGGGTCTCTTGTATTTTCATATAATTCGTAACTTAACTTCTTTCTTTCATATAATTAGCTATTTGCTCATTAGTACTGACCTTGACTGAAGTTTCAGATTTTTAAATCACCAAATATGGGTGTACTTCTTAAAAATCCTATATGAATAAGTGTAAAACTTATTTGAGTTGCTGGCACAAAACACATTTTGAGTTGATATACAACTGAAAATGTGAAGATATATTTTAATTTTACTTGCAAGTTTGTTGATGGAAATGGCACGCTATCATAGAAACTGCTTAGCACTCTTGCACTGTAATGCATTAGTCTGGATTGAAGCTTACACACTGAAACACAGCACAATAATACAAACCAACCAATACCAACAAATCAAGACTACAGTAGATGAAAATTCCTGTGTTTTGTGAGATAAAATTGCTGTTTCTGAGTCTGGTGGAGAGAACAGATTCATTTCCTTGTGGGAAAGAACTGCTGGCAGAGGAATTGTTTGAATTGTAGCTTACACATAACATAACATTGGTACATTGCTTTAATTACTGTGGCAGCTGGTAGTTGTTTGTTAAGGGTGTGTCTGTTGCCATCTACAGTTATTCATTTATCAGACTAACTTGTAGAATTGATACTTTGTTAATGCAAAGAGGCTGAAAATTTGGAAACTGCATGATGTTTACCTCTTAGCTCAGTAAGAATATCTATCTTCTGGTCCAGGATTTGTTCTAACTGAGTTGCATATGATTCAACATCATAGTCCACCTCCTCTGTCATTTCCAGAAGCACCTTCTCATCCTCCAAGCAGCGGATCGACTCCTGTAAGGGAAAAAGATGCAGCTGAGTTGGGCTATGTGGTTTTAAATTCATATTGCGCAAAAGTGGGTCAAAATTGTGTTACAGCACGTGGTTCCTCTTTATAAAAATATGGCAAATTCTATGGTATTTACTGTAAATTACTGCACTAAACAGGTTAGAGCTATCAACAAAGGGCTTCATGGAAGGACTTCATACATCTATGTATTTTGTTGAACAGATAACAGAATAAAGAATGACAAACTTCTGGTGACCAAAGAAGAGCAGGATGCTTGTTGAGTCAAACACTTCTGGGAAACACTGAACCAGCACATACAATTTCGAGCAACAAGAAGCACTGGGAGCCCTTCAAGTAGAAGAAGGCGCCATATCTCAACAAGAAGTCTGCTTGGCAATGAAAGCTCAAAAATCAAACAAACCAGCCGGCATGGATGAAATCCAATCAGAATTGCTGAAATAAGGAGGGCTGATTGTTACAAATGTGCTCACAAAACTGTTCACTGAATGTTGGTGAATGGAGGCTGTCCCCGAAAACTGGCAGAAAGGCGTCATCCTCAAACTACCAAAGGAGGGCAACATGATGGAGTGCACAAACAGGCGTGGAATCACCCTACTCTCGGTCACAGGAAAGGCCTTCTTCACCATGCTACTCTGCCAACTTAAAGGTGCTGCCGACCAACGCCTCTGCGAAGAACAGGCGGGTTTTCAACGTGGACGATCATGCACTGACCAAATATTCACCCAAATATTCAGGAACATCATCGAACAGTTAGTGTTCAATGATGCGTGTTAATTGAGAGCGATCACTCTCAATAAACTTCATCGACTTCATAAAAGCGTTGATAGCGTTCACAGAGATTTGCTTTGGAGCATCCTCCACCTGTACGGTGTCCCGTGAAAATTCATCTCAATCTTCAAGTCACTCTACTGCCACCCCAACTGCTCCATCAAGACGAACACGGGCCACACCGATCTCTTCGCCATTGAGACTGGTGTCAGGCAAGAACGCATCCTCTCGCCCTTCCTGTTCCTAATGGCCCTCAACTTCATCATGAAGAAAGCCCTGGTCGGGCCAGATGCAGGCATCACCTTGGACGGGATCAGTTGACTTACCGACCTTGATTTTGCAGATGATACAGCCCTGCTGGTGGAAGATGGACACCACCTCCAGGATCCAACGTCGAACCTGGCTGGAAAAAGTTGGACTTTGCATCAGTGCAGAAAAATCAAAAATCATGCACATCAGCGACCAGGCCAGTATGCCTAAGATCAAGATCGGTGGGCAAGAATTCGAGGTGGTTGAGAGGTTTGCATACCTTGGCAGTGTCATCGGTTGGGACGGAGATTGAGAGACCCATTTCAAGAGCCGCACTGGCAAAGCCTCGGTGGTATTCCAACAAATGTGAAATATCTGGTCATCTGCCTCCATCTCAATCAACATCAAGGTTTGTTGGTATGCCTCAATCATCATCCCAACATCAAGGTTCGTTGGTACGCCTCAATCATCATCCCAATAGAAATCTATGCATCTGAAAGGTGTAAAGCGTCGGCCAGTATTACCAGGAAGGTGGACGTGCTGCCTTTGAAGGATAATGAAGATCCGATACTTTGATCGTGTCACCAATGAGTAGGTGCTACGATGAAGCAACCTTCCTCACCTCAGTGTGATTATTGCATGCTGCCGTCAAAAACTTGCCAAGCGCATCATTCGCATGGACGACAGCCAAACAAAACATTCCGATGGGTTCCACCTGGAGGTTGTGGCAGGGGACGGCCACGGCTGACCTGGCACCGGACCTTCCATTATGACCTCAAAGCCCTTTGCATTGCTTGGGATGAAGGTGAAGAGCTTGCTGGAAATCGTGATCGATGGAGAGACCTTGTCACCCATTACGCTCGATAGCGTGGGTGGAAAAGAAGTAGAAGGAGGTCTGGCAAAGGTAAAGCCTCTTGAGAAAATAGGGTAGATGAATTCCAGTGCTAGCTGTGAACTGTTGCTTAGGATATCACATTTTTAAAACTAAAGCTTTACCCATTATAATACACGATTTAGCACTGTTCAGAAACAATCTGTATCTATACTAACATGCCTCAAAACAAATGATCAATCAGGTATGTGGGGCTAGGCATAGCAATTAGCTACAATTGGTTATTAATTTCCTATTATTTTTAGCTGTAAATGGAAAAACAGAAATTTTCTGGCCTACTGTACCTGAAAAACAGCCCTGTGATCCTCTAGCACCTGCTCCTCCATTTCTACCAGCTGAGAGACGGCTTCATGGAAAGTGAAGAGCTGCGGGGAAACCTCTTCCTCCTACAATAAACAAAGCCAGTGCTGTGATTATGAAATTAAAACTGCACGAAATATATGCAAATTTAAACTAAAAACAATTATGCTAGATAAATTCCGAGAAATAAAAATAATGTACCAAAACCCACAGCTACTTTATTTACTTCTTTCATTAAATGCTAATGTTATTCAATATTCAGGCATAACCTTTTTCCAGATGAGACACCATCAGCAACAATGTGAATGAGGGTTATGACATAAAAGTTAAAAAATAAAGTGACTGCAGAGAAAGGCAAGATCCATTGTTTATTCTGTTGAAACTGTAGTTATATGGAAAGTAACTGTGCAAGAACCTGCAAGTAGACTTAGTGCTGAATTGAACTGTGAATGTGGCAGGGAGCTAGAGTAAAGATATGAGAAGGTAGGAGGTATTTTGAATATTATTGTTTTCTATGGGCCACATTTGTGGAATAATGCAAGGTATCATCTGGCTCAGCAGTTCCCTGCTGACTGAAGTCAGTCTGTGGAAACCTAGCATCTATATTTTTCACATGGAGCTGCTGTGGGTTCAGATGTTTTCTGTCACAGTAGCGTGCGTGGGCAGCAGACGTTCTTACGTTCTGTTCACAGAGCAGCTTCAGATCATCTCTCTGTGGAGAGCTCCCCACTCCCCACTGAGCCTCCAGCACCTCCAGCTGTGTGATGTGTCCTCCCTGATGGCTCTCCATCATGGCTGCCGCAGGGTCCACTGTGAGTTCCTTCACCCTGACAACACATCAGGACTGTGGGTAAACCAACAATATGACGACTGCAAACAACTGCTGAGGTGAGCAACAATGGTGTGTAGCTGTATATGAGAAATATACAGACGTGTCGTGTCGGTGACAAGTCGTTCAACATGCCAAGAAAGCAGTGATGAATACTGTGAGTTATGAGAAAGAAACATGAAGATGATGATGATGAAGAACTTCATGCAGGCTTTGGGAACTCACGTCTGGAAAGCAAGTCAAGTCAACAAATGACTGATGAAAGAAAGCCTAAAGAACAAATAAAACCAAAAAGTTTACACTTCTGCTGAATTTGGGATTTAGAGTTTGAACAAAGTGGGGCACATGCATCATGATGGGTGACAAAAAACTAAAATATTTTGAATAGATTGGATGATACTGGTAAGACGATGTAGTGATTTTTTTTTTTTTTAACTTTTTGCCAACAAATCTTACAGAAAGATCAGAACCCAGAGGATGCAGTTCTCAAATGGTATGCTGAATGGAGAGATCAGGTTGTGGTGTAATTCTTTTTTGTTTTTTTGCCATCTCTACATTATTCTAGCACATCATTTTATAAATGAATTGTTAACTTACTCTTCATTTTAAATCACTTTTATTAACGGTTTCCTGAAGATGCTTTATGTTTTAAGGTAAAAGCCCACAACAACAGCGAGAGAACCCCAATAATTAGACGATGCCCTATGAGCAGCTTTGTTGAGGATCGCTCCTTTAACAGGAAGGTTATATGTGTGGGTAGCGGTTTGCCAAGAATTTCTTGCAATTATAAAAGCAGATAGTTTTTGTTAATTGACAGAAAATGCCCTTTTTTACTGTGCACCCACTGTAAAAAACAGAAATTTCTATACACAGTGAACGAACAGGAACTTTTCTGTCATTTAAGTTTATAAGTTGCGTCACTACATTGGTGCAGTATAAATGGCCATGGGGGAGGTTGTACTTATAAGAGTACAATTAAAAGTCTAAAATTTACACTCTCCAGCCCATTTTCCAGAGCCATCCAGTGCACCAGACTGGAGTCTTTGCTGGACCAATTTCAGCCCCCGGGCCCTATATTTGACACTCCTGTTTTAGTGAATAATTATTTGCAGTATGAAGACATGTATGTGAGTTTAACACACAATAAATGACAGTTAGTTTTCACAGCAACGAAGAAATTTTTCATCCAGTGCAACGTGTAGCTCACTGGAGTGTTTTGGGATGGAAGTGCAAAAATATATAATATTCATACAAAGTAATACTTCATAGAAAAGTACAATTGTTATTGTTTTTTTCAAGGGATTTGTTGACAAAAATAAAATAACACTAACGAAAAAGGAAATGACTTAAAGCAATAAAAAAAACTTTGTAAATAATAAGTAAAGTGAGGCAGACAGTGAATGAACTCATTTTAACCTTGGTTCACATGCCAACTAAACTGAATTTAATTCAGTTTTATTTATATAACGGTTTATATAACTCAAGGCACTTTATCTTGTAAGGTAAAGACCCTACAATAGTGATTACATCATGATTATGATGACTGAAGAGCCTCGGTAATGTTAGGACCCTCAATGATCTTTTTGGAAACAGACACAAAGCGGCTGCCTGGGTTCATGTGAAATGCCAATATAACTAATTCTGCACGACACTATTAAGAGACATAGCAAAATGATCATACTCATAGGTAGGGGAGAGCTCAGAGCGACCTCCTCCACCCCCACTCTGGGAGAAGGGAATGTCTGAGGGACTTATCCCAAATTCCTTTACTCTGGGGAAAAAATAAAAAGCATGACAGGGGAGAGAAACACACACCAACAAGTGGAGGCAGGAGAGGATCATGTTATGTTATGTAGTCTTTTCTATTTTACATTTTTATGAATTAATTAAACAGAGGAGAAAGACAAACGGAGCGCACAGATAACTAAGAATATTCCTGACAAGGAGTCAACATTTTCAAGAAAAATGAGATGACATGATGCGTGTAATCTGTCGTTATGTTTCATGCAAACCCCTCAAACACAAAATTTTTAATAATTCTCTATACTCTTACAATGGTGAATGTGCTTAATAAACAAATTTTCCAAACTTCTGTTTATGATAGGCAGCCAATCAGAAGAAAGCTGGCTTCAAGTGAGAGAATTGAATTTACTGTTAATGTTTTTTTGACAGTTGAATCTTGTATAATAGATAGAACTATGGAACTTGGAATGAGTATAACAGGTCCACTTTAAAACTTTATGTTGATGCTTTTGACAAAGACTGAGAGTCAGGTTAGTTAGTGGAAAGTGAAGGTGTATAAATTTGAAATTATAACTCAATGTGCATTCATCCTAATGTTATATTTGAAAACCTTTTTTTGCCTTTCAGCAGAATCTCTCCTACCTATTGGCATATCTCAGTGTGTTCAGTGTGTTTTCACAAGATGCCATCCCAGGAGAGATGGTTGCAATCTGTAAAAAGATGAGAGAGGGATTTACCAAAACTGCATACTGTGATCTGTAATCACATTTTCTATTGTGTGTCCATCTATAGTGGGTACATGTTGTTTTCTTACCATGCATGTTCTGGAGTTTTCTCCTATGAACGAGTCCCGCAGCACTTGGGTTAACTTGCTGGCTCTAAACGGAGTGTGTGGTTTGTTTCTGCCCAGGGCTCGAATACACTCCTGCAAACATACACCATGCCCAATTATGCAAAAATTCTGGCTAACTAATTATAGTCATTTTTAAAAATAATTTTTAAGGAGAACTAGGAAATATTTACTATTTTTCTTTTCTCACATGATTTGCTGTTTCAAGTCAATTAAATATATCTGGGATTTTCTTGAGATTGCCTGCCTCCATCTCCTCCTTTCCTGAGGAATCTTCCAAGAATCCTCTTTGTTGTCTTAAAGTTTTTTTTAAATATCTATAGGCTATTTGTTCCATTTTGCTTGATAGTTGTTCTTCTGATTATACAGCAAAGTGCACCTAAAAGATATTCTTAATCCCTTTTTCCTCCTGCCTGCCAGTCTTCCACATCCATTGCTTCATATATCCACTATCCCTCCTCTGACATGTCGAACACATCAAAGCTCCTCAACCTGAGCACCTTATTAAATCGTGTCCAATCTGGTTACTCCTACAAAGATCTTAGCATCTTCAACTATGCCACCTCCAACTTGGCCTCCTATCTTTCTGTCAGTGCCACTGTGTCCAAACCATACATCATACCAAGTCTCACTACCACCTTACCTTTCACTCTTACTGCTTTTCTTCTGTCACAAATTACCCCTGACAGCTGTCTCCATCAACTCCACCCTGCCTGCACTCGCTTCACCTCTCTTGTGTACTGTCACTTTGCATGGTTAACCCCAAGTACTTGAATTCATCCACCTTCACTACCACCTCTGCTGCTTGCTTTTTCACTGTTATACCTGCCTTCCTTTAGCATCAAAACTGCTCATATCAGTGTTAATTAAATTTGCAGGACTTTATGAAAACCTTCACTGAGTTCCTAGGACTTTTCTGTTGTTCTGCAAAGTGGTCAGTCCACTCAGTCAATTTCTTTATGCTGGCAGAGAAACTACCAGTTGTCATCAATGGCGATCACTATAAAGAAGATAACCCTCAGGTTAAAAGGCATTACCAAACTTTCAGGCGCATTTATTAAAAGATTTATGTGAATGTTAGTATATGTATATTTGTATGTATACTTTGATCCTGTCAAATTAGAGAAAATCCAAAGTAAATTAAAATTTTTACACTCAATTCTTTTTTTTTTATGGTATGGTGTGTAATCATTTCGCCCTGGAAAATGAACTGTTCAAAGAAATCTTTAAAAGCCCCAAGTTAAAATAACATTAAACCCAAAATGAGTGTATGTAAACTCCTCAAATCACAACTATATGAGAAGCACAACACTAAAGAACAGAATATCTGTAGTACTGAAGCGAAGACCTTGAGTGCCAGCAGACTCTTGTTGATCTCTGCTCCCTCGAGGCGGGTCTGCCGGTCAGCGCTGGACGTGTCTGCCCCTCTCTCATTTCCTGCCAGGTCGATAAGAGAGAACTTTCCATGCATCTTCCCCCGCCGACGCAGGATGATCTGGAAAACAGCGTGACTCCGGGAGGAGTGAGCATTGGCCGATGTCTGCCCAGACGTCCTGCAAGAGGCATGGTGAGGGGTGTTCAGGGGGTTCATTCAGTGGTTCTCCAACTCAAATCTTGTTACTGTTTAGTGTTTTCACATGTCTATATGTGAAAAAAATTACATGTTTACCTGCAGCTGTTTCCCACTTCGATGAGTTTGAGGACGTCCTCTGTGCATTTCACCTCCCTCTCCTGCAGGCCCACCACCTGCACCTGCTGCTTCCCGTCCTCCAGCACCCGTAACTTGGCTTTACGGTTTAACAGGTCAAACACCTTCAAACAGAAATATGCTCAACTCACATTCTTTACTGAGGCAGAGTAGGAAACAAATAAATCTAACCCTGAGATAGCAGCGTTAGCAGCATCAAAGCCTAATGAGGTAACATAAATTTATGAGGACTATAACTATCTAACAATCATAAATGCATACACACTAAGGTGTAGGAAAATGTCAGAAAAACAAGTGCTTATTGACAGCCAAAACCCTTGTCATTACATCTACTTTTTTCTACAATGTAAATGAAAATTATAAACTGTGGACTCGCCTAAACATGCTTAAAATATATAGTGCCTAATATAATTATGCAACTACTGACATTTTCAACTTAAATATTTAATTCAAGATACAAGTGTTATTTTTTGAGCAGCATATTTGAAATGCTGGATTCCTCAACAAAACAGTATAACAGCTTCTTTTGCTTTTTATTCTCTCAACCAGCCTTTTCCTGCTTTTTTAATACTTCTGTTACCTGGAGGAGAGGAATGAGGTAAAACACTAGCTTGCTCTGCTGTGCAGCTGGGCTTGGTGAAGAGCAGCTATAAGACTGAGGCTGGCTGTGATGACATGGTTGTGTATTTGCAAGTGCAGCCGCACATGTTATCACCATAAAGGTGTGAATAGAGGAATTTTCAGCCAGGACATGCGGGTGTCTAATATCCCACAGTATATGTCCCATACTTTATACATATATATATATATTTATATATATATGTATATGTGTATATATCTTATATATCTTCCTCTCTTTCAAGGAACAGTGATTGACGTACCTGTCTGTTACCGGGAATCAAGCACATTGGCATAAACAGTTGGTAAAAAAAATTGGTATTTTTGCTTGAAATTGAAGTAAATGTCTCATCCTTCATCGTGACTCTATTCACAAATCAATTATTTAACCAATTATTTTATTTGTATTACATATTAACTTACTGCTTATAATGAGGTTTTCAATAAATGATCAGTCATTATAACACACTTACCTTCCCACTGTAAATTTCAAAAAATGTGGCAAAAACTTGCAGGTCCAGCTTCTTATAATTTGGCTTCTTTAACATGAGAAAAACGTCTCTGGCTGCAGGGAGAGAAGGAAACATGTAAATGAATTATGTTGACAACAGAGACCAGCAATAATAATGATAATAATAATAATACTCAGTAAAGCATAAACTAACCAGACAGTGCATAGATCCCTTTAGAACAGTCCTGATTCTTTCCTGAGAAGTCCCCTCCCATTGTCTAAAAGGAGACATGAGTTAGAACATGATTCTAAAAACAAACTTCTCAAATCAAAGTCAAACACTCACGTGTGTTTTTCCACTTCCAGTCTGTCCGTATGCAAAGCACGTCGCCATTCCCCTCTCAAAAATGGTCTCAACCAGCGGCTGAGCAGTGAACCTGCAGGTGGAGTGTTTATTGGCAGCAGAATATTTGACTCAAGTGCTACAGCATAAAGAAAAAAGAAAAAACAGTGTACCTGTAAACCATTTCATTGGTGGAGTTCTCATCAAAGGCATAGTCAAATCGGAAGGTTTGGTTCTCCAGGTAGCGGGTCAAGTCAACTTTCTGCTTGGGCTCATGGACCATTACCACATCTTTACTGGGAATGGTGATCACATCCAGATCCTTTGTTGATAACTCTGAAGAGACACAGTCATTGTTAATGACATTTTCTATTCATGGCCAAACACAGGCTACAAAGGTGCACCAGGGCAAAGACAAGCAGCAGTCTATAGACATCTCTGTTACTTGTTTTTAATTAATCGACATTCAGAGATTTTTAGAAATAATACTTAAAATGGACATAATTGCCACCACAACAGAAGCAATGTCCCGTGTGTGTCCAAAATCAGGCAGCTCTGATTGGTATAGTGGATGTAAACAATAAAAAGCTTTTAGGAAGGCTTTCCACCTCCTCACAGGGGTCATCCCTGCAATTCCAAACTACTTTGATTAGCTGTCTGAGCTTGAACACAGGCTTCACAGTCTCTCTGAATACAGCTGCTACATAAAGCTGCTCTTACCTTTTTTGTTGAGGGGACGTGCGCGAACGCACACGCATATCCTGTGCTCCTCGATCTGAAACATGAGAAGACATGAATAAATAGTGCGGTTTACACCTTTGTACTGGCCATATGTGCTTTGTTGTTCTGTTTGGTGTTGTTAAAATAAATAATAAAATAATAAAATAAGGAAGTTAAAATACAAAAGGCATATGGGCATAGGACCTTCTGTTGTCATCTTTATTTCTCTTGTATTTCCTCCCCTCCACTTTTGCTTCTCAAATCTTCTGCTGCCTTTTTCTTTGCCTCTTTACAACCTCCTTTCCTCCTCTGCCATCTTTTTCTTCTATACCTCCCTTCTGCTGGGCTTTTCTTCTACCTTCTCCTAATCTTTACTTCTCTATTCACTTCGTTCTTTCTTGGTGCCCTAACCCCCTCCTGTCCTACAGCCTCAAATGACCTCCTCGTTCCTCCTTTCTTCCAACATTCTCAGGTACCTCTCTCTCTACCGCCTCCTTTTGACCAGCAGATCTAAATCGGACTCACCAGATCGTTTGTGGTTAAAGGTCTGTAGTCCAGACTGGCTCTGAAGTCTCTGATCATACACATAATCTCATAGTTTGGTAAATTAACGTCCACCTCCTGCAGTGTCACAGAAAACAAAAGTATTGATCACATAATGACAAATTCAATAAAAACATTCAGGAAGCATTTCAATTATTCGTGAATTAATTAATTCAAAATCAACATCCTAACATTTTGAGGACATCAGCCGATTAGAAGCTACTTCCAGCCTGAGAATACTTTTTGTATCCACACAGTGCTCTCTAAAATTATGCTAAATTTGGTAGATCACTTTTTGATTTTTAGCTCGAACTAACTAAATGTTTTAACTCTAGGGGCACCTGCTCAGAACACTGTGAACCGAACACAGCTGCAATAATCAAAAGAAAAAAACTGAAGCATCTGATTGCTTTAAAAGTTTGTGTTGTTTCAGTTGTTTTCAGAATTCAAACGTTTTTATTAAATGCTACATGAGCTGACTGATTAATTAAAACACAGCGCTTATTAAATCAGTTTCAGAGTTTCACAGTTTCAGTTAATATAACTTGATGAGTAATGTTTCTTTTATTTTGTTTTTTGGAGTATAATTATCCAT
Source organism: Oreochromis niloticus (assembly GCF_001858045.2). Lineage (NCBI taxonomy): Eukaryota > Metazoa > Chordata > Actinopteri > Cichliformes > Cichlidae > Oreochromis > Oreochromis niloticus. The sequence continues at coordinate 11,633,616 of NC_031972.2, forward strand.
GTTTTTTTTTCCATGTGACTCATAAGTGTCACAGTTTTGCTTATTTAACATGAGGTTAAATTTAAAAAACCTGATTAATGGATCTGTGAGCATAATGGAAGAGACCTGTGAGGATGACAGAGCATGCATTAGGTTTCAATAATTTGTTACTGCAAATCTGGAACATTACCAGCACACTGTGAAAGAATGCAGACTACAGCAGACACACAATAGAAATAAGCACAGAAAAAAAGCTCAGTCCACACGTCCACATTAATTAAGGTCAAAATATTCAAGCAAAAATATATACAGTATATTTAATCTACTGAATAACTTCAACATTTGGGTTAACAGTACAGAGTCTAGTTGTTTGTGCATAATTCTGTTTTTCAGTCAGTTAACTTTCTTTGATAAAGAGACACAATACAACAGTATAGTGGGTAAAACTCCTGTTGTGTGAGAGACAGCATTATTATCCATGTCTTATAGTTATGTTTATAAATCATAACTTCCAGCATTTAGGTTTCAAAATCTGGGACTTTTTTGTTAGAGTGGTGGGGTTGGTCAAAGCTCAAAGACTGAACTTTGAAGTCATTTAGATGAAAAAGTGAAGATAGTACACATTTTGCATTTTTGCAAATTTTGGAAGTGTTACAGTGGAAATAGTAAAACAGGTGGCCTCCAGGAGATGTCTTAAAAACCCTGGGAAAATGTGTTGGCAGGTATGTGTTAGGTCTGCGCTTGCAGGCCTCACTGACTCAGAGACTTACTCCCATGAACAAAGCAAGACAATTCCTCTCAGTCAGTTTTTGCTTGCTGCGCAAGAGAAGCCTGGTCAGCTCTTGGAGCTGAAAGCTCCTCACCTGATCCCAGACAACTCTGCTCGGAGACTTTTTATTGAAATGACACAACCCCCCATTGTAAAACCCCTGTGGTGTGTAAGCTAAGGCACTGTGTGTGTGTATATGCATGTGTGAGCGTGTGTGTGTGTGTGTGTGCGTGTGTGTGACTTCCTGCTGATCACAAAAGGGTCATCTCCCCTCACCCCCCGGTATATGGCTCAACTCCTTTAACGGTCCACCATATACAGGTGAGCCTACAAAGGGCAGGAAGTAAACATTCCTTACCAAATAAGGAAACCAGAACCTTGCGTAGAATGTGCCTGCAGTTAAACACTATAGCTAATAGCATCCCCCACCATCCTAGATGTGTAGGGGAGGAACAGAAAAATATCTGAACATGCAGTTCAAGACAAGGTTAACAATTTTAAGTACAACGATGACAACTTTTATCACAATCACCCTAACAGTTTGCTATAAATCAGCTTCATATCTAGAAATATTTCTCAAACAAATGGTTTTCCACTTCACACTGTGGTAATGTGTGTTGATGTGTGCATAATGTAAAGTACTGTAGCGTATGCTTAAGTTCTCACTTGTGCCCTCTTCTCTCTAAGCTCTTGTTGCTGAAGACGTCTCTTCTCTCGTTTCTCCTGCAGTTTCTCCACCTCCTTCACACAGTTAGATTTCCTCCGTGCTGAAAAAAAAGGAGCACAGTGGCATAAAATATCAGCATTAAAATATATATATATATATATATATATATATATATATATCTATATACACACACACATATACATATATATATATATCTATATATATATATATATATATAATTATTAATGTATTCCCTCCAATACATTAACAATTATTTTTGTTGATACTGACTCATAATGCCTTACATTTACTTTTACACACACACACAACAAGAGCTGCAGTTTTGCTGATGCTCTGAGTCATCTGGCTACCACATAGACAAAACACTTCATACAACAAAAAGGAAGAAAGAAGAAATAAATCAAAAGAACTGTGTGTAGCTGAGTAGTTACACTACGCTTTGTACATTTACCTGAAATCTAAATGGTTTCATAAATTTAATCAATCCTGTTCAACATTTATTATATGTCCCACTTTCAAATCTCAAATTAAAAGTCAGTTTTTTAATTATACACATGTCATGCATCACCTTAAATCAGTCATTCTCAATAATAAAGTATAAAATGTACAATATCTAAAATTTTATACAATAAAGACTACATCCATTTATCCATTTCATAAATTGTAAAAAATAATTTGTTGATAATTGTGAATGCCCCCTAACCTGGATGTTAGGACCAGCATTATTTTAAACGTGTTAAAAGTCCTGGGGTGTTCCTAAAACACATGGCAGTGATTTGATTGATTCAGCCCATATCTTGTCCAGCTCCATTCGTCATTCTGTGTCTGAGTTCATCTGTGTCATGATGTCTGGTCTGTTCTGTTCTTGCTTTCTGCGTATGCACATAGCCAGGTGGGCAGGTCTACAAACAACTTGCTAGATTTAACTGATTGTTTTTTGGTTTTTTTAGACTGAATATGACTTTTTATTTACAGTATTTCTTTTTCCAAATGTTATGTTTTGAGTGTTATTTGAAGGCCTGATCTTATTTGCATATTTATGGTAATTCAAACAGCAGTAGAGGAAAAACAAGTGCTGCAGTATGAAGCCACAGCGAGTGAAAGAGCCTTTGACACCCTTAGACACAGCTGTGTGGGAGCATGACACCACTGCTACAGAGAACAACAGAGATGCTGGAAACTCCCTCCAGAGAATTTCAAACAGAGCCATGTGGACATGAATCCTCTCTCATATGAAGTTTCCAGATAGGGTGACTGTGTTACCGTTCTGCTGCTGTATCAGGGACTGGTTTATGGCAGGCTGGGGAACGATGGTTGGTGGGGGTGGCTCCGCAGCTTGGCTGTGCTGACTGGGACGTGCCCGGGTGGTTCCCACTGAGGCAGCTGAGAAGCACACAATCCATTGTAACTGCTCATCTCAAAACATTAAAAAGGCAGTTCACCCAAATTACACAAAGTTATACCCAAATTCTCAGGAAAAGTGTTCACAGTGACCCTCTTATCCTTAAACTCTTTTTTTTGATTTTCTGTGAGGTTTGTTCATGCCAGTGTTTCTATGCTGACTGCTTCAAACCCACTGCACAAACTTAACCATTCATTTTGTCTTAACTGACAGACTTGTGAAGCAGGGGATTTTATCAAGCTTAGAAGAGTAAATACAACCAAACGTGATTCTTTAATTCTAACAAAATGTGAACATACTTAACACTGAATTTTTTTTCTTGTCAATTCACAATTAAACATTGATAAGAAAGAAATTTCAGCACACTTATTGGATGTTTCTTACTAAAATGCACACTGGGGGTCATTATTACATTCTTACAAAACCCTGTTGTATACAAATTTCTATCTTTGACTTTTACAGTCATTAATCACTTGGACTAATTCTTGTATTGGGAAAATCTTGGAATGCCAAAAGAGTGGCTTTAACATGAGTTAAAGAAGCTGTAGGGAAACTGTTCTACACTAATTTCAGAGAAAATAATCCTCACTCACTCTGTTTCCAATAAACTCTTTTTTTTTTTTTACATGATTCGGCAGCACCAACTGTACTGAAGTAGAAAATGATTAAATTACAAGCTTTGTATCTCAGATATGTTAGTGGGTCAGGTTTAATTCAAACGTACCTCTGTTCTCCCGTGGGGTATTTTCAGCCTTGGGTATCGCTGTAATCCGTCTGGTCTATAAAGACCATAATCATCAGAGTTGAATGTAGAATGCAAGAAGGCAGTACATAAAGTTTGCAAGGAAAAATGTTTAAACTGACTTACAGCTGGTAAAAAAAATACAGCATATTCTCTTCAAATCAGGAATAATAGTAATAATATTCTGTTAAAAGGTCATGTGCAAATAGGAGTGATTGATTAATGATGGCTGATGTTGAGAAGCAGACCTTGGGTACTTTGCTGGTTTTGGCAACATTGGAGGGAGGAACAGGAGCCTCGGGACTCTGTGGTATCTCTTCATCAGGAGCTACATCTGGATTCAGAGCAAAGACGCTCTCCAGATCAATCTAAATCAGAAAAAAGATAGAAATTACTTTGTTATTGTTATAATCTTGGTTTAAGCAGGGGCTCAAGATCACCTCATCAAGTGCAAGAGAGGCTGTATTTGCTGAGAACATCAATAAAGATGACACAAACACTTGGAAACAAGTTTATCTTTGCAGTATGTGACTGCTTAGTTTGTCGACATATCTTTTATTAATAATATTTTTTCAATATTTGTACTCTTTTAGAAGGCTGTAATGATTTAAAGGTGAACTTAGCTTCCCAAATGAACACCCAACATGAAAAAAAGCTCAGATAATTCTGCCAATGACAAAGTTCATTAAAATCTACGATCTTTCTGATTGCTAGCAGGAGGCAAATCCTTTAGTTTTAAAAGAAGTTTGATTGCATAGAAGTCTATGGGAAAATGGCCTATAAGTTTCAGGCTTTATTGAACACATATATGAAATTATGGTCCCAATTAGATTCTAAAATGAACAATAAAGCAGTTCATTTGCAGTTTTGTCTTAAAGCAAGCCTACATTGTGATTGTGAATGTAGTATTGTTAAATTTTCCAGTCTTTCCTAGTTTTGTGTAGATAATCATTCTGTACATACGATAATTTTTAATCCCACAACTGTTTATAACTTACATAGTTCACATTCTGTATAACTGTATATCTCAGATTTCTGTATAGTTTTTATTTCATATTTATATCCTGTTCATAGCCTGTACATAGCTTGTACTCACTACAGCCTGTACATACTTATAGTTATAGAATATTCATAACATACTTCACACTGTGTACATTATAACATACCATAATAGACCCATTTCTGTAATATACTTACACATCTCTATTATTGCTAATTTATATTGTAATATATCTATATCACGACTAAAGCACTTTCTGGATGGATGCAAACTGCATTTCGTTGCCCTGTACCTGTGACATGTGCAATGACAATAAAGTTGAATTCTAATTCTAATTCTAATTCTAATTCTAGTTTTGGTAAACCTTACTTATTACATCTGGTTTCAAAACATCAACATTACAATTCCAAAAATAAAAGCTCACCTTTTGACATGAGGACTTTATTAAACTATGGGTCATGTGACGGTGTCTACTTCTATCTTTTTTAAGCATTCTATGCTTATACACTTGAGATACTTGTAGTGCACTGCATCGGGTACAGCAATAGACCCCATATGTTACAACAGCATTACAACATGTCCAGGATAAAGCAAGTAATAAGATACTCATCTCTATTTCATTGCACTTCAGGTGTTCCAAAAAGTGATTTCCAGTGTTTCTTTGTGTTTTTCATCTCTAACATATACTGATAAATATTGTGTGGTCAGGATTCACTAAGCTGTTATATATAAAATAAAGAAATTACCTATTTTGCAAGTATCTTCATGACTCTGTAATATTGTATCTGCTCCTTGTTTTATATTACGATCAATCCAGTCCTTTTTGGCTACTTAAAACATCTTTACAGTACAATGTCATGTTTGTTGTAATTTCAGCTTCTCTCTTGGCCAGAACCCTCCTTAAAAAGCCATTTTAATATGAATAAGAGTTTTTACCTTGATAAATAAAGCGCATATAAAAGTCACTTTGACAAAACTGATTGCAGCATCTGCCGTCTGACAGGGTTAGTGTTTCTGGCTCAAAATGCTTTGATATCATTCACAAGAGATATGTTTAAGATATGTTTCACAGGTTATAGCCCAGCAACTCATTTACAACATTTTAAATACCAGCTATCATTTTTTGGCAGACAATCACTTTTTAGTCAATTCATCAGCAACATTAATAAAACTACAGACAGGTGCCATATTTGAAAGTTAATTAAAGTTAAATAAAAGAGTTTAGGTGGAACCTCTCAGGATCTCTGACAAAAATTCAGGAAGAGAATTACAAATTACAAATCACTACATTTCAGGACATAATGAATGAAACAGAGTGCAGAGGTAGATGTACCTCTTTCCCTTTGGTGTCTCCGTTCTCAATCCATTCCACTGTCACACTCTCATTGTCTTCATGCAGTGATGTGACCATCGCCTGGTGTATTCGTCCTGCAGAGAGGATACAGAAGGATGCTAGGCCTGCACAGCGCTGGACCAGACTGTAGAGCCAATGCTCATACAGACACCAACTTATGAGCCATAAAGCTAATGTTCAGTAATTAGGCCTGAGAATATTTTGTGCATTATCTTAGAACAAATAAACGGATCCATCAGTCATTCAGTGTTTACATGGAGAACTTAAACCCTAAAATAAGGATGCTGATATGCTAAATGGGTGTGGCTGATGAAAGATGATGTTGAGACTGTCAATCACACTACTGCAAGAGCTGCGTGTACTGACTGTTAACCGGGTTCTTAGCCATCAGACAATTATTAAAATACACAGAGCAATTTGAAAGTCGTGCGATTTTTTTTACTGAGATGAAATACACTTCGAGATGAAAGGCCCCCATCAGCCATCCATCAGCCCTGGTTAACAGGCCACCGCTGCATGGTGCATGATGCAGTGCAGACTTGTGCCTGCATCCCGTCCTCTAACCAGAGGTGTTTCGGTCATGAAGCAATGGACGGGAGGAAGGAGAGGGAGGACGGCAGGGTAGGTGTCAACCGGACAGCAGGTGGACGGACCCGCCCGCAGCCCTGCAGTCAGGTCGACCCATTGCCGTATGTCTGCATCACTGACAGACACAGCAGCACCGTGTCAAAGACTATTTGTGTCGTTTTTGAGTCTCTGACACTTCGCTCGCCGACCTTTTTATTGCGACATTCCTGTGAATGACAGTGTAGCAGCCTGCTAGCTAGCAAAAACATCCGGCTGCGTTGAGCGGTAACGTTAGCTGCTCTCATGCGGACCGGCCGGATAGAGAGCGGTGTGTCTGAGTGTGCATGTGTGAGCGGAGCATGCTACGTACCGTCGCTCCGTTTTATCTCCACGTAAATGCCAACGAATATCTTCCCGAACATCCCAGCCATCGCTCCCGGTATGCCGTTTATTGAGCGCTCCAGTCTAAGTTGTGTGATATTGCGGAGACTGAGGTCATTTGCGGTCTGTCGGGGGAGAAGACAGGCGGACAAGAGCAGGTGCGCATGCGCCACTGATGTCTTCCCCTATAATTTCAACCCAATAAATATATAAATAATAAAAAAGGACTGTCGTTAAATTTATAACAAAAATTCACTTTGTAATCCTGTTGTTGTTAGTACTATTAACGAAATATTGAGATACTTTACTTTTATTTCCATTTTCTGTAACTTGGACATTATAATTATTATAGGGCAGAAAATTAGATTAATATATCTTAATTTTTTATTTATTAAAAACAATCAATAATCTAAGCTCAATAAAAGCTAATAAACTTTTCGATTTCAGAACCTTAGGAGCCTGACAGGCGACATTCTGTCCTCTCCCGTTTTTGGTGACTGTGAAACAGGACAGGAATTAACGAGTACAGTTTATACCAAAATGTGCATCTGTTTAAAAAATTGTGGCAATTCTGTTCATTGTTTTTTGTGATGTTTTGTCATAGCTAAAAGAGAGAGACTGTAAATGTATATATCACATAATTTCTTTTTAATATAACGAATTAAGATGTATTCATCCAGTTTTATGCATATGAATAATAATATTAATAATATTAATAATAATAATAATAATAATAATAATGATAATGATAATTTACAAAAACAAGTTAATTGTGACTGTATGAAAGCAGACAGAAGACCATAACACATATGGTGACATAACTGATTGACAAATATCACTTTTACACAGGAAAATGGAGAGAGTAATTTTTCCAGAGTTAACATTATTTTCCTCTAAAAGAGTAATTTTTACTCATTTTGGATTGTAATCATTTCGATTGGCCTCCAGAGTTGGCGCAAAAGAACAGAGGAAATTCCATTGGAGTAATATGGCATGACCACGCCCACTATCCCGCAGTGGAACAGAGACAACTGTCAGTGGTGAGCCAGGTAAGTGAGTAAAGTGCTCAATAATGATTGAATTTAGGATAAAATGGGGAATTTCTGTTTATCTGAAAGGTCTGTAAGTAACATTACAGCTTGAGAGTTTGTGGGTCTTACATGCTGCATAATTGGCAAGGTTGATGCTTACATTAGCTTCTGCTAAATTAATGTCGTTAGACTACTCACAGACAGCATTAAGGTATATATCACTAAACTACGTTTAGCATTGCTCAATAGCTGCTTTAGGCAGTATAATTGACCAGGGTAGTGTGTTTTTAGCAAATCCAGTGCACCAATGTTTTATCCAAAAAAGGTCGGTGAGCACATGTGTTTTACTCCAAACTGAGTCATGAAAATGGACTTTTTTACCTGATGTTCTGTTAGTAATATGTGTGTTTTATCGAGGATTTACGTTTGTGGATGTTTCACCTGTTCAGTTAGAAAGCACGTGTGGTTTACTCTGAATTGAGTCACATACACGACTGTTTTCGCCTGATCTTTGGTTAGGAGCATGTGTGTTTAATGGAGTGAATCTTGTATGTGTACTGCTGTTAGTTTAGCAAGCACGTGTGTTTTACTCGAATGGAAACGTATACATGGTTGCAGTCTGCACAAGTGTGCAGTTTTAGATGTTTCTTAAGCCCTATGTGTTTTGTGTGTGCCTGTGTTTTGTTCAATTTTGTAAGTATTTGTAGTAAATCTAATTATTTAAAAATATCCTTTTCATATCATGAAGGATGCAAGCTGTGCGTGTGAAGTGCAGAGAACAACAGAAGTACATCAGTTTTGAGGGCCAACTGACCTACAGATCATTTTTGGAATGCGGTGAGTAAAAAACGTCAACATTTCCTGCATGTTTCATAGTGTGAATCAGTCAAGCTTTGGGGATGATGTTATAATAGCTGCTATACCAACTGTTTAGGTTTATTTTGCTCAATTTATTTAATTTCACTTTCTTTCCCTTGTTCTGGTGTTTATTTCAAATATATAATGCAATTTTATTATGTTCACAGTTGCCAAGAAGTTCAACATCCTGAACATATGACTTCTCTAAGATACTTGATCCAATTGTGAAGAATATGAAAATCCTGGAGGGGATGGAATTACAATTGCCCTGCATGATGACCCAGTACATGGAACTATTGTCCAAGTTACTACTGACAACTTTGGTCTTCACTGTCTGTTTGGTTTTCTAGAGTCATTTAGTGCCAGATATTGTTGCAACTTTTGTCTTGCTGAGAAAGAGGACTTTCAGAAAGAGTTTACAGAGGATTCACCCAAGATAATCATGCGAACTCAAGCACTTCATACTGAACATTGCCAAAAAATGGAGGCAAATCCCAGACTGCCTTATGTGATGGGTGTTAAACAGTCTTGGATTCTAAACTCATTGCAGTACTTCAATACATGTGAAAATTTCTCTGTTGATATTATGCACGATATCTTGGAGGGAGTCGCACAATATGAAATGAAACTGATTATGTTACATGCAATAGATCAGTATACAACATCAAAGGAAGTGGACATGAGAATTAAGAGCTTAAACTGTGGCTAAATGGAACAAAACGACAAACCACCTACAGTGAAGTTGGGAGAGGACTCAAATGACTTGGAGTTAAATGCCATCCAGTCCTGGTGTTTACATCGGCATCTACCACTCATCTTTGGAGACTTAGTTTGTCCAAACGATCAGCACTGGTATTTGCTACTGCTGTTGTTTCAAATAGTGAATATTGTATTTTCAGCAGTGTTATATAAAAGGTATCTCCATTTTCTTGAAACACCTGATCGCCAAACGCCACAGGTTATCCAAGGGTTTATTTCCACACAAGAAGCTGCTACCAAAGCATCATTTCGTGATGCATTATCCTACATGTATACTTAAAACACGACCACTTTTGCATAGCTGGTGCATACGCAATGAAGCAAAACACAGCTTCTTTAAAAAAAACAATTGAAAAGTTTCAAAAATGTAATTAAAACGTTGGCAACAAAACATCAAAGTCCTATTGCTTTCAGTTGGCAGACATTTGACCCCAAGAGACTGACCACTGGACCAAGTAACATGCTTTCTTGAAATGCATTGGACTGGGGCTGTGAGATGGCAGAGACTCTTCAGCTACCAATCAACACCAAGGTGTTAAATGTTAGATGGGCAAAACACCATGGAAATATTTATCGTGCAGATTTAGTTGTTTGTATAAAAGTCCATTGTGAAATGCCAGTTTCAATGATTTTCAAGTTCTGTGTAAAAGAGACGGACCTCATGTAATTCATGCCAAAGAGCTTTTCTGTTGTAAAGCATTTGATTTACAGGTGTCATACAGTCATGGTGATTCCAGTTTTTATATTGTACCAAACTGTTTCCTCTGAACAATAAAGGTGGCTGCTAAAACCAAAAAATATTTTCTCTGGTTTATTTATTGTACCTTTAAAACCTTGCAGTGAATGATTGTAATACAGTTACATAGTGAGTGAAATAAAGTTAATTTTTCTTCTATTTATAATTCTATTCAGAGTAAAATTCTGTTCTATTTAGAAAGAAATTAGGGTGGAGTTGTTTTTATTTTATACTAAACTGAGTAAATTATCATCATGTAGAGTAAAATATTTGCACTAAATAGAGTATATTTAACTCTGAAAGTATGACTCTGCCATAAGAGTAGATTTTACTCCATTTAGACTGGGACCAAATACTGTCTTTCTTAGAGTAAAATTTTATTCAGTTTGAGTAAAATTTACTCAGTGAATTTTACTGTGTATGATTCACTACTTTAATTGAAAAGTGCATCTTTTTTTAAACCAGCATTATTGTAAGGACAATCACTGAACATTAAGTCATATTTTTAAATCAATATCATTTTTATGGAAGCTGAATTTAAAGCAGATTTTTCAAAGTAACATTTTCAACCAGGACTGTTTATTCTTGACTTTCCTTATGTTTACAGAAACCCCAAGATTGTTAACTCACTTTATTCTCTTTTAAGCCAGTTTGAGCTTCTGACAAAACAAAAAAGTTATTCTCTTATTATTATTCTCTATTATTCTCTGCTAAAGAAGGTAACAAAAAAACAACAAAACATAAACATCTTTTCTTAGTATTTGCAAAAGTTCACCAATGACTTACTTGTGGGTTCTGTTATCAGTTATATCTAAATTCCCACGTGTTGTTTTTAAATGACTGAATTTGTGTTTTTAAGCTTGTGGTACTTTCTCTCACTTTCTGTACAGTTTTTCTCAATCGCTTTGGCTCAGTTCTCGCAGCAGAAAAGTCATCCTCACTACTCTTAATGCAATTCTCAAAGCAGTGTTGTCATTGTTTCTACACATACTTCAATACTAAAGATATTTATTACTGTGTTGATGCACTTCTCACTTGAGTCTGACAGCTCATCAAAACAGTTTGTACTTTTGTTGTTTACAGTCTAGGTCTGTCACTTTCTTGAATACTGTCCAGCATTGCATTAGTGTTTTCAATCAAGTTACAAAATTACAAGAACAATTTTACTTACAACAAATGAAAATACATACTTTCAGTCTTGTGTAACAGTTGCTCATCTAAATTTCTCTTTCTAGTATGTACTAAGAATGCTCTACTGAACTGATATCTGGTGACTGGAGTGTAGTGTTTTTCAATCTTCTTTTGTCTAATCTTGTTGAGTCTGTTCAAATTGTAGCCTCAGTTTCCTGTTCTTAACTGACAGGTGTGGCTCCCAGAGATGCTCTTTTGCATAGCTTGTCTGTAATGAGTGGTTTTTTTTTTTTTTGAGTTACTGTTTCCTTCCCAAGAGCTCGAAGTAATCTGGCCATTCTCCTCTGATATCAACAAAGTGTTTTCACCCAGACAACTGTCGCTCACTGGATGTTTTCTCATATCAGTCCATTCCCTGTAAACCCTGCAGGGGATTGTGTGGGAAAGTACATCTACAGTGTCTGAAATATTCACACAAGCTGACATCAAAATTCCCGCCATAAATAATTATTGTTCTTCCTTATTCTGATGCTTAGTTTCAACCTCAGTTCTCAACATCTGACGCTATGTTCTCAGATTGTACATACTTTCTTTGTCTGTTTTCGAGTAGCAGTATTTTGCTTCTCCATTTCATCAGTTTTGTAAAGTTTCAAATAAATCCTTTCCATTTCTTTTTTGCTGAAAACAAAGCACTCTACATTAGCCTTCATTTCTGCAGAACTCTTTCCAAAGTCAGTATGGTTTTGACAACCCCCCCCGCCAAAAAAAACCAAACATTTTATTGACTCAGTCTTTAAAGGTCAGTGAATGGTTTTTCATTTACCACAGAGCTGATGTGCTTGATTGACCATTCATGTTTCAACAAAAGTGAAAAAGATTTTGATCATTGGAGCATCTTTTGCACAGGTTACACTGTGTTATGAAAAATTCCCTAACTGTTTTCAAAACTGGATTATGAGTGGTGAGAATGACTTTTCTGCTGTGAGAACTGAGTCGAATTGATTGAGTCGAATCTAATTGGTTTTAATAAAGCCTTGAGACTTTATTACTACTTGAGACCAGTAGAGGGAGCTGCTGTCTTAAAAAAGATGAGTACCACATGGTCTTGGGGAATTATCACATGAAATGATGACAGTTTAGGGAGCGGGAAGATTTTAGATAAGGAAAATTGAGATTTTTTCTACCAAACTGTATTGGCATCACTAGTATATTTTCATATACCTCAAATTATTTATCATACAATACTACTACTCTGGAGTCTGATAACCTTTGGTGTAGGGATTCATTTTTTAAAGGGCACTACAAGTGCACCCAGAAAATGCTACCTTGCATTATATATCATTAATAATTGAAGTGATTTAATAGAATAGAATAGCTCTTTATTGTCATTGTACATGCACAATGAAACTGTGGAAGAGAACAGAAGTATATTTGTATATTTTGGCAAAAAGGTTCTAAATGCTTTTTAAAAATTAAAAGTAAATTACATGAGAGCAAAAATGCCTTGAAATATGAGCCTTTTTAAATGTACTATTTATTTTAAGAACTGAATTTACTTCAATAATTAATCAACAATTTAAGATAAAAAAAAAGTCAGTACTTTGTTCAAAGGTTGGCACAAATATGTAGTCAGCCAATCACATGGCAGCATCTCAATTTATTTAGGCATGTAGATATGTTCAAGATAACATTCTGAGGTTCAAACCGAGCATCAAAATGGTGATGGAAGGTGGTTTTAAGGCTTTAAGGTATCATTCTCTCAGAATGGCTGTCACAGTGGAAAAAAAGTATCCAGTACTGACAAGTCTGAACTCACAGGCCGAACTTTGAAGCAGATGACTTACAGCAGCAGAGGATTGCACCGGGTGCCACTCCTATCAGATAAGAACAGAAAACTGAGGCTACAATTCAGAAGGGTTTACCAAAACTAGGAAATAGAAGACTGGAAAAAAATTGGATAGTAGGGTCGGAATAAAGCATGGAGCCATCCTGATTTGTATCAGAGCTTCAGGCTGCTGTTGATAGTGTAATGGTGTGGGGCATGTTTTCTTGCCAATTTTGAGCACCTTATTGCCAACTAAGCATCGTTTAAGTGCCACAGCCTATATTGTCTGATGTCTGCTTCCAGTACGATAATGCACCATGTCCCAAACTTTGATAATCTAAAATTGGTTTCTTGAACATGACAATGAGTACTCAAATGGGCTCCAAAGTCATCAGAGTTCAGTTCAATACGGCATCTTTGTGATGTGGTGGAATGGGGCAGCTGATACATCTGCATTAACTGTGTGATGCTATTGTATCATGGACTAAAATCGCTGAGGAATTAAGGGAGTTCTGAAGGTAAAAGGGGGTCCTAGCAAGCCACTGATGAGTTTTTGCCTGAAATTGCAAATAGTTAAACATTGTGATTAGGGGGCACTTTTCTAACAAATGCAATGTGAGAGTGCAGTGTAAAGTCATAGTTTGTATTTTATGGATTTCTGTTTTGAAAATATGAAATGAGAATACAGATAAAGCTCTTATCAAGACAACTTTATAGTTATATGAATGTAGAAGTATTGTGATCTCCAGAGCAGTTATTTTTTCTCTTGAAGAGTGCCCAGGTTCTCCAAAGGACACAGAGCTCACACCAGAAACAGCCAACAAAGAAGATGCTCATGGTGGTGTTATGTAGGCTGGAGAAGATGAAGGGGCAGTGTGTGATAAAATTAACTAAATTCAAATTAAAAGCCTTGCCTCCCTTCTTGTTCATTTTTAACAATACCTTATTGATGAGTCATCTACAATTTGCATTAATAAATATTTTCAGAAGAACTCTCTGTGCACACTTTAATATGCTGTGGGGGAAAACAATAAAACAAAGTGTTAATTCAGCTGGGCACTATAGTTTTTAAAACACAGTACTGGGAATTATTTTCAGCAGTGGTTAAATACCTATTTGTTCCTCTTGTATTTCTGAATGTAAGACAGTGATGTAGTGGAGCAATGTGTCTGTTTATGATTAGAGAACCAGTGAACCTCAGGACTAATTTCAGCTAAATGTTAAAGTGTCTTTCCACAGATACTATGCAAGATACTTCACACTGAAAAGTGAAGCCACCAGACATTCATTAAACCTGGATTCTTGTTAAGAGCCAATAGGCGGTGCCTGATCAGGTGGCAAAATGCCTGTTTTTTTTCTGGGACTTTCTGGACTTGTTGTGGGACCTCAGCAAACACTTTGCTGAGGAGGTTTTGTTCAGTTGCTAGTTTCACATCACATTAAATAAAAATAAAGTTCAGTTTGTAAATGTATGGTCATTATTAGAGTGGAAAAAGATTATAAACTATACATTTCACTGTCATCTGAGAGAGGGTGTCAGATTCACCGTCTCTCAGATGATTTTAAAATACAAAGAAGATGACAATATAAGGTTCTGCTCATTCATGATGCCGCTGCATAATTAGAGTCTTTTTGACTCTCGATAATTTACAAAATAAATATGTTGTATTCAGTGCAGTGTGACTGTAAACGTATCAGGAGAGCCTTTACTGATGTTATAGATAAAGTGAGAAGTAGGGATTTTTTTCTCTTGTAATTTTTGATAATTTGATTTCTTTGTGCAATCAGTACAGTTGCCTCCTGCTGGTCGTTACAAAGAATGCAGATTTGGGGTGAAATCTTTCTGGTAGGAAAAAACGCAAGCTTAATTATCACTCAATCATTGCCGCACTGTCTGTAAGATAAAACAACAAAACAAACAAACAAACAAAAAAACAACAACTTTTATTTATATCATACATTAATCAGATAATTATTTTTCTATATTGAAATTTGAAACATCTTCGTTGCAGTCAAATACAATTCTTGTTTCATGGACTGGGAAATACAAGATCAATACCAAACCTAAAACACGTAATAAATATAGATTGTTCTACTCAAGGTAGATGTAAGTAAATGTTTTTATGAAAAATACAAGGGCTTATTTATTCATTTATTTATTTTTTATAGAACAACTCAAGGAACGCAACCTTAAAAGCTGAGCAGCCATTTAATTTTATAGGATACACTTAAGCATTTATGATACCATAAACAAATGTGGCAGCTCTCCACATCCTTGAAGCTGTAACCACAGAGGGTATGGCATTATTTCTTGAAAAGCAATTGATGATTGACTTTTATGTAGATCTAAAAATGTATTCACTTGATTATTTTTGCATACTTACAATACATGTCTGTGGTTGACTGTGGTTTGGCACTTGTATTTTGTAATAAATATGAAGACATATATTACATTTTTTTTCTTATTACCTTTTTAATGATCTCCAGTTTAAAACTGAGAGGAAACACAAGTCCTTGGGAGGGTTGCGTCAGGAATGGCATCTGGTGTGAAAATCTGTGCCAAATCAAAGCTGTAGATCCATCATCACTCAGTTCAGTTCAGTTTAGTTTAATTCATATAGTGCTAAAATCACAACAACACTCACCTTAAAGCATTTTATATTATAAAGCAAAGACCCTACAATAATAGAGAGAAAACCTAAATGAACAGAAAATCGTCCATGAGCAAGCGAGTGGCAACAGGGGGAGGGAAAAACTCCCTTTTAACAGGAAGAAACCTTCAGCAGACGCAGGCTTAGGGAGGAGCCATCTGTCATGACTGGTTGGGCATGAGGGGAGGAAAACATCAACTTTTTTCAAGTACAATATTTGATCTTGCCTGATTGGGACTCAGCTTTGGACACCTAATTGGATTTTGATCATTAGCTTGATCGATCTTTTGTGATAGAAGTAAGGTGCTCCAAATATATCAGCCTTCCACTCAGCAGCCTTCAGTCCTAAGCTTTTAGCCATCACGCCATCATGCAACAACACATCAGTCCACAGTAGACTTCTTCACACTGTCCCCCTCTTCACCCCATCATTAGCAACACCCTTTTCTGCCCCCCACACAGATGGACAGGCACACAAACACATCCCCTCGCTTCATCCTGTCCCTGAGTTGTCGGCCATCGCTGTCTCTTGTTTCCCCAGCAACGGCAGCCTGCCCTGCCAGACCTGTGAGTGTGCTTTCTTCTATTTGCTTTGGTTTCTGGAGGATTTATGGGCCCACATTATTTTGCTGGTGTTGTGTCTAGGTGTGTGGATGAATACTGGAGTTTAGGGAATACACTGCTGTATGTTCTATAGTAAAAATGCAATTACATTTTTGAAAGCAATTATGTTTCTATAACAAGATGCAAACTCTGGTTATTTAACCAAAGTTCTCTGACATTTGAGTGTCATAGGAAATGTGCTCCTTAGCTTGGAAATGCTGATTGAACCCAGACAGACTATGCTTGCATACATATTTGTGCAGATAATTCGCATTATTTTACATACCAATATTCCATGTAGTGCAGCTTCTGCAAGCAGGAGATCTATTTTGCAGTCATGGATAATTCATGACGTGCACAGACACCGCATATGAAAGTCCTCTGAAGATGCTTTGGGGCAGGGAAACTCCCCTTTCTTCCACTTACTTTCACTTAGTTAATGCCTGGCTTTTTGTGTTTACTGCCTGGAAATTCACACATTGAAGTAATGTCAAATACATGACTCACTTAAATCAGCCATTGGTGTTCATGTTTTTCCTCCTGCAGTTTTGTTCAGATGTGGAATGAACAGTGTTGACATCTCTACCCAACTGAATCAAGGGGTGATCTACAGAAAGATAGAGTGGTGGCTGCCTCTATTTATTTTATTGGGTTTTCTTTATTGTCGACAAATATTAAGGCACAATATAGGGCAAAGATCACAGCTGCAAATAGGAAAAAAGGTTTGTATCCTCTTACATCTGCCATTAAACTAACAACATTTCATAAAAAGAACATTACACCAACAGTCAGACACAGTGGTGGTAGTATGATGGTCTGGAGCTGCTCCGCTGGATTCATGAGAACTGCTGCTCATTGGATATTTGCTCTTTTTCAGACCATTCACTGCAAACCTATCTGGATGTACAGGAAACACAGGAAGTTAGTAATTTAAACACAAAATTAAAGTGATTGCTAAGGTTATTATACAGTTTTTTTTTCAAGAACATCTTGTTTTTTTGTTTTCTTTTTCCAGCTGTTTTTTACCATTTGGGTATCCATGCCCTTTTGATGGATCGCAGATGCTCACAGCCCTGTTGCCAGCTTGATTATTTGTACCAGATTTCATAAATTGGAAAATACATGACCCACTGAAACATTCTTGTCCTGTGCTACTTAAGTTAGCAGGATTTTGACTCAAGAATGAAGATTTAGTAACAGTCACAGGGACAGTTATATTTCAAAACAGGTGCTTTTAGTTGCTGAGAATGCTTATGCACTTTTAAAAGTCCAAAGTTTGTTTGCAATGGATTATTTTCCCAATGCTGTGTTGATACTTATATCTAAACACTAATTTGCCATTGACAGTGATGTGTATGCCTGTCATGTCAGTTGTCAGCACGTTGTGCACTCTGAGCTGACCCGTGAGGGCACATGTGATTAACGGCCTGCACTGTAATTGCACCGATTCCACTGCCAATTAAAATTCCCTGTCAAATCTGAAGGTCTGTGCTCAAGTTCCAAGTCTGAAAGGTCTGAGCAGTTCTCTGTAAGGACAAAGGGGCCAATCGAATTACCATCCATTTTTCTGATTTCATTGCCACAGTAGAGGCCACGGGAGCAGAGCATCCTCAGCAGGTAATGGTTTCTGGCAACGATGGGCCCCTTCGTCTAGTTCACTGGAGCTGCAACATCACCCCAGGGTTTTATTGGCAGTTACAGCAATCATTTCTCCTCTTGATGTCATTTGATGAAAAAAAAAAGTTATGCTTTAGTTAACCTCATCCGCTGCTCTTTTGTGCATAAAAAATCTAGGCTATTGTATGTCTGCTCAACCAGACAATGTCCTGTGTAACTGCATAGGTCATTTCAATGTGAAATGGGATCATTTAGAAATATATGAGAGAGATTTGCTTTTATTCAAGCCACAAATTCACTGAAAAGATGCACTACATAATGGGGATTGTCAGCGAGCAGGCCAGAGACCTTTAATTGGAAGATTAGAAACTGAAAGGAGGAGGAGGAAGAAAAAGAAGAAGAGGGCAGGAGGGGGAGGATGCTGCTGCAGTGTTTAGGGGTGAGAGCAACG
This sequence comes from Oreochromis niloticus, assembly GCF_001858045.2. NCBI lineage: Eukaryota > Metazoa > Chordata > Actinopteri > Cichliformes > Cichlidae > Oreochromis > Oreochromis niloticus. The sequence continues at coordinate 11,652,160 of NC_031972.2, forward strand.
GGAGACCTCTCCAGGGATAGGGTGCTTTACTTTGAAGTGCGTGGTAGGACTGTGCAGCACAAAATCCCCCAGTCCTCAGTCTACCAGGCTTTTCTTTGCTGCTGTATTTGCTCATTATGTTTTCATGGGCTGATTCTCGACGCCTGAGTGGAATCTTTTGGCTCAGGAGAGACAAACTCCAGGGGAATAGGAATGAGGCAGAGACGCTCATGTATTTTCAGGTCGGCTGTCTACATGGATTGATATGACTGACATCGAAAACGCTACGATGACATGTTAAGAATATGTTACTGTGATTCTTTGATTGAAAACTCACACTGAGCTGCCTTATATGAACCACTCTATCTCAGTTCAGTCTATAACTAGAATAATGAGCCCTGATCATTAGCATCGCTTTATATTTCTTCATGCTCATTTGGCCACATTAAATGTTCTCATCTTGGGTCTTGTCTGAGTGCTCCTGCCTCCTTATCCAGTAAAGCATTTTCTTCAAATTATGTCACACAAATGCCAAATGAGAAATCGGTAAAATTATATCTTATTTTAAATGATGTTGAGCAGACAATTAATGGTCTGAAATGCTGTTCGTCACAGCCTTCATTCTTAGTCTTCAAATCATTGTCTTTGTTTACTTTAATATCCGTCAAATGCACTGATTTGCAAAAAGAAAGAAATATTGCTGATGCAGAATAACACATCAGTTCACAAAAAAATATTCTCCCTTTAACATCTTATAATTATGATGATTAAAGTAATTTATATTTTAAATCCAGTTTTCACTTGAAAATGGATGGAAATGTGTTTTTATTTAAATTATCTTTTAATTTATTTTTATTTTAGTTTTAAGATTTGAGTACATATACAGCGATTATACGCACTGTGAAAAAGTTTATTTCCGTGTATATTTTCAGATGTTTTAATAAATGCTGACCTATTTTACCAGTAAAATATAAAGACATGAAAGGTGTAAGACACAAAACAAAAAAACCCAAAACCAAAACAAAATAATAATCACATTCAATTATTCTACATTTGAATTTGACATTTGAAACCATTTTTTTAAAATCTGGGTTTTTGTGTGAATTTTGTGTGAAAATGTAAATAATACCTTACTTACATTAAATACCTAATTTTTTGAAATTCAAAATATGAGACATATATGCTTCAATGCCAAACAAGCCAGAGGCCTGGGAGCTTGAGGGTTCTGCGCAGTATCTTAGCTGTTCCCAGGACTGCGCTCTTCTGGACAGAGATTTCCGATGTTGTTCCTGGGATCTGTTGGAGCCACTCGCCTAGCTTGGGAGTCACTGCACCTAGTGCTCCGATTACCACTGGGACCACCGTTACCTTCACCCTCCACATCTTCTCGAGTTCTTCTCTGAGCCCTTGGTATTTCTCGAGCTTCTCGTGTTCATTCTTCCTGATGTTGCTGTCCTTTGGGACCGCTACATCTATCACTACGGCTGTCTTCTTCTGTTTGTCTACCACTACTATGTCCGGTTGGTTAGCCACCACCATTTTGTCTGTCTGTATCTGGAAGTCCCACAGGATCTTATACTTGGCACAAATGTTCCTGTAGACTATGCCGGCCACTTGGTTATGGCGTTCCATGTATGCCTTGCCTGCTAGCATCTTGCATCCTGCTGTTATGTGCTGGATTGTCTCTGGGGCATCTTTACACAGCCTGCACCTGGGGCTTGCCTGGTGTGATAGACCCCAGCCTCTATGGATCTTGTGCTCAGAGCTTGTTCCTGTGCTGTCATGTTTAATGCCTCTGTGCTGTCTTTCAGTCCAGCTTTGTCCAGCCACTGGTAGGATTTCTGGATATCAGCCACCTCCACTATCTGCCAGTGGTACATACCGTGCAGGGGCCTGTCCTTCCATGATGGTTCCTCGCCTTCCTCCTCTTTCTTGGGTTTCTGCTGCCTGAGGTATTCACTGAGCACGCTGTCAGTTGGGGCCATCTTCGTGATGTATTCGTGGATGTCGTTGTCTCATCCTGGACTGTGGTGCTGACACTCACCAGTCCCCAGTCTCCTTCCTTCCACTTAGCGTACAGCCTCAGGGTGCTGGACTTGGGGTGAAACTCTCCATGCATGGTCAGGAGCTTTCTTGTCTTGATGTCAGTGGCTTCTATCTCCTCCTTTGGTCAGCTTATTATCCCAGCAGGGTACCTGATCACAGGCAGGGGATAGGTGTTGATAGCCCGGATCTTGTTCTTACTGTTCAGCTGACTCCTCAGGACTTGCCTGACCCTTTGCAGGTACTTGGTGGTTGCAGCTTTCCTAGCATCCTCTTCATCCCACATAGCAGATGGGTCTGGCCCGGATCTGGTGTCAAGCCGGCACTCCTGGCTGACTTCTGGCATGGTAAGTAGTATGTCATCCAGATATGGGCCAGGCCTGGCGTAGATGGCACTGTTTATTTGATGGCATGCCACATCTGGCCCGATTATGGTTTGGTTCATGTGGCCCAGGCTCATAGAAAACAGGTCTGGCCCGGATCCGACATCAAGCTGGCACTTCTGACTGACTGGTGTCATGGCAGGGTGTATGTCAACCAGATGTGGGCCAGGTCTGGCAATGATGACAATATTTATGTTTAGTTAGAAGATCCAAATGCCATGTTGCAATACTATACTGCTATGGTAGCCAATGTTTCAAATGCAGGTTTGACAGGTTTGTGAGTGTACACTTTATCCAAAACCTGGTGAGGGTTTACTCATGTTTACCACTGGGAGGCTGAAGCTCAGAAGGTAGAGCAGGTCACCTACTGATCGGAAGGTTAGTGGTTCGATCCCTGGCTCCTCCAATCTGCATGTCAAGTGTGTGAATGTAGTTAGGAAGCACTCAGTTTAGAGAAAGTGTGTGGGATTGGGTGAATGTGGCATGTTGTATAGAGCACTTTGAGTAATCCGGGAGAGTAGAAAAGCGCTATGTAAGAATCAGTCCATTCACTGTCTGAACAGAGTTTCATCATGTTACTTTTACACTATTGTGTTGTTATTACATGGTTTGATTAAGGTACACATTAGGCTGACATCTGGGGCCAGAGCTGAAACTGTTCTGGGCCAGCACAGTGCCACCAGTGTGTCTGCAACTGGCCTTGTGCTGGCCCATGTGTGGGCCACCTGTGGCAAACCAGATCTGGGCCACCAAAGGGGCATCATTCTTTGCGGTATCCAGGCCATGTGTAAGCACATTGTGTGGGCCAGATCGTGGCCATACCATTTTTGCTATGTGGGATGGTTCCCATTTGCCTGTGGGATGCCCAGGTACTTGTAGCTGTCCTGTATGTCTGCAATGTTGCCTTCTGGCAGTTCGACCCCCTCAGTTCTGACTACCTTCCCTCTCTTTGTTATCATCCGACTACACTTCTCCAGTCCGAACGACATTCTGATGTCATTGCTAAATATCCTGGTGGTGTGGATCAGTGAATCGATGTCTCGTTCACTCTTGGCATACAGCTTGATGTCATCCATGTACAGGAGGTGGCTGACAACTGTTCCATTCTGTAGTCGGTATCCCTAGGCAGTCTTGTCAGTGATCTCACTTAGCGGGTTAAGGCCTATGCAGAACAGCAGTGGGAACAGAGCATCTCCTTGGTAGATCCCGCACTTGATGGTGACTTGTGCTATGGGCTTGAAGTTGGCCTCTAGTGTTGTACGCCACATCCCCATTGAGTTCCTGATGAAGGCTCTTAGGGTCCTGTTGATCTTGTATAGTTCTAGGCATTCCAGGATCCAGCTGTGGGGCATTGAGTCATAGGCCTTCTTGTAATCAACCCAGGCAGTGCACAGGTTGGTCAGTCTGGTCTTGCAGTCTTGGCTGATTGTTCGGTCTACCAGTAGCTGGTGTTTTGCACCTCGGGTATTCTTGCCCATCCCTTTCTGTGTCCCACTCATGTATTGACTCATGTGCCTGTTCATCTTAGCCGCCATGATGCCTGACAGGAGCTTCCACGTAGTGCTGAGGCAGGTTATTGGTCAGTAGTTGGAGGGGACCGGTCCCTTCTGGGGGTCCTTGAGGATCAGGACTGTCCGGCCTTCGGTTAGCCATTCCGGGTGTCTCTCGTCAACTAGCAGCTGGTTCATTTGTGCTGCCAAACGCTCATGGAGTGCAGTAAGCTTCTTCAGCCAGTAGGCGTGAACCATGTCGGGGCCTGGTGCTGTCCAACTCTTCATATTGGAGACCCTTTCTGCCACTGTGATGGTTACTGGACCCTGTTCGGGGAGGTTGCTGTGGTCTGCCCTCAGATCCACTAGCCACTGAGCATTGCCGTTATGGGTTGCGTCCTTCTCCCATATGCTCTTCCAGTATTGTTCCATCTCCAGCCTTGGTGCTGTTCTCATATTGTTCCCATGCCACTGAGAGTACACCTTGGCTGGTTCTGTGGAGAACAGCTGGTTTATTATATATATGTATATATATATATATATATATATATATATATATACCACAAAGTGCTTGTTTAAATCACTTGGTACAACAAAAAATAATAATACATGATTGTTTACCAATATGTAATATCCATTTGTGGTCAGATCTCTATTTTTGAAATTCTATTTTATAACAAAATTAAAGGATTTTTAAAGTTTATTTATCTGCATTGTAGAATAAAATTTTCTTTTAAGCTCAAAATTCAGTGATGGAGTTTCAACTTTTGTTCTTTTTAGATAACATTTATTGTCCATCTAAACCATTTAAAATACCTTAAAGCATTTAAATGCATTAATGCTGATTTTGCATGTTCATTAAACAATTAAAGTCATCTTAAGGGTACGTGTAAGGTTATTTAGTAAATGAATTCCATGTTTGAGGTACAATTTCCATTTGGCATGCAAATGCCTGAAAATATCTTTTGTTTACATCTGAAAACATTCCAGATTTTAATTTAAACCAATATCATAAAGATTTATTGAAATATACCATAAAAAAATTACTTGTCTTATTCTTTCCAAAATAAATATATTTAAAAATATTATTAATGATATGTTTTCTAGTTATTAGTTAAACCAAGTGATCACTATGTTAAAAATGTGCAGTTATTGTTCTGCATGTTTAAAGTTTTTTGATAAAGAGCAAGGTTTTAGGTTGTAGTAAATTCAGCCGGGTGAAGTGTCATTTTCAGAGGCAGCTAACTGCTGATTATTTGGTTTAGCTATAATGAGATGCATTAGAGTGGTGTGGCAAAGAAATTCAATACTCCAAGCGATCCTTTCTCCACCAGGCAACTACCAAGTGTGAGCTAAATTTTGAAGAATCTTTTTTTTTTTTTCTCTAACAGCTATGAAATCTTATCATTTTTACTTCTGAAACTTGTTTTTACTTCTGACAATTGGTATCTTGTCAGATGATGTTTGCACAGTTTTTCACATGATTCCATTGATTCCTCTCTGCCGGCCCATCCAATATCTGCAGCTCTCATGCCCTTCGTGTTGCACTACTTGTCACTTATTTTAATATGGTTGTTTTTCATGGTGCGATGATAAAGCCATTATCTACCCTATTCAAAAACTGTCACACGCTGCCACAGAGCGGGTAACAATTAATTTTCTCCAGTGACGATACCTCAGCGATTCCCTGGTTTGAGATAAAATTTCTTTGTCAGCTTTTATATGAAAATGTATATTTCACAAATTAGTGTGCGCCATTCAATTTGGCACACATAGCTGGGCTCACAATCCATTTGATTCTCTTCAGTCGGGTCCCAGAGCTGTCAGCTGGTGAGTCAGTGGGATGCTATGGGTTGTGACAAACTGCAGCAGATGATAGCTGAGAGGTGATGGTGAGCAATTGTGGTGCTCTGTTGGCAGATGAGAATTTGCCATTATATAAGTAATCCACCACATTTCACTAAATGCAAATTTTTGTGTTTGGCTATACTTTGGCTTTATACTTTTCTAACACACACAGTAAAATAATAACAAAAATGTAACTGCTACATAAAAGTTGCTGATGGGTCCATGAGGTCAGTGTTTCATAAGCCATCCAACCCTCAAACCTCCTATATACAATGTTTAACATATTTATTAGACCACTTGTCATAAAAACAAAAAAACTGTCACGGGACCGAACAGACTCAAGCGCAGACTCGGAGTTCTTAGAATGAAAGTCAAAAGTTTATTTACAATCACCAGGTGAAATATATACAAAGTCCGGGGATCGGGGTTTCCAGGGTTCCGCAGGAAGGAGGGGGAAGGTCCATACACACAGTTACGATCACACACGCCATGCTCCTCTCCAATGTACACTCCACAGTCATCTTCTGCGAAAAACATGCTCTCACTCCATGCCACACTGCCAAACTCAGGAATCCAGGGAAGGTAAACAGGAACAGGTCCAGGGTACCTATGTACAGGGAAACACATAGTCAGAAACAAGCAAGTGATTCATACAGAGACTAGGATTTGCTGGAGCTGCACTGACTTGGGTTACTCAATGATCCAACGGCGAGAAGCACTGAGCCACTGCCTTAAACAGTGGCCAGGAAACCAGGTTAATGAGCGGCAGGTGGTTAATCAGCCCAGGTGCGTGGGCCAAAGGCAGGAACCCGTGACGAGTTCCGCCCAGCCAGGTAGGAGATAGGAGAGAGAAATAGAGAGAGCGGAGAAAAACAATAACAACATATGGGCTGACGATGAGTCAGTCGAAGAGATGCAGGGGTCTTCCGGTGACCCACCAGGCTTGTCAGGATACTGGCAATGAGAGTCCCGCAACATTGTCTTATCCAGGACAGCAGGAGTGCTCTTCAGGGCCATAGCTGTCCCAGTCCAACAAGTACTGGAACTCCCTTCCCCGCCTGAAGTCCATGATGCGAGTAAAGGAGTAGGTTGGAAGCCTATCCACGACCTGGGTGGGTGGAGGGAGCCTGGAATGAGGGCACAACGGACTGGAGAGAACAGACTTCACTTGTGAGATGTGGAAAACATTGCGTATTCCTCATGTTGCGTGGGAGTTTGAGTCTTACAGAAACAGGGTTTACCAGAACTAAGACTTCAAAAGGTCCAATATAGTTTGAGGTGAGCTTCTTGGATTCCGAACGCACCGGGAAGAAACGTGTGGAGAGCCAAACCTTTTGGCCAACGGAGTATTCCGGTGTGGGAGCTCAGTGCTGGTCTGAGATGTGCTTGTTGCGCTCCTTGGTGCGCAGCAGCACTGCCCGAGTGGCCCACTATACCGGGCAACATATGCGCAGATGAAACTGAAGAGGTGGAACAGAATACTCACATTTGATTCTAGGAAAAAGCGGTGGTTGAAAACCCAAAAGGCCTCAAATGTGGTTAGATGTGAGCACAGTGAGGTACCTGAGGCCAGATGGAGACAGGACTGAAAAGCCGCCCTGATGGACCATTTCCAGGGTCCATCGGGGCCTTTCCAGTTTGCTGGGCTTCCCGATTCTATTTCCCAGGTGACGGCTCTGATTAAGCAAGAGGCAGGCAGTACTGGCGCTGGGTCCTGTTCGTCGTCGGTGACGGAAAACTGGTGTGACAAGGCGTCTGGGTTGATTTTGTGAGATCCCGGCCTGTAGGTAATTGAAAAACAGAAACAGGTGAAAAACAGGGCCCACGTGACTTGCCAGGCGTTCAGTCGCTTAGCTGACTCCAGGTATGCCAGGTTCTTATGGTCGGTCCACACCTTGAAAGGTTTAGCTATGCCCTCCAACCAGTACCTCCACTCCTCCAGAGCGACTCCTCCAAGCAACTCCCAATCCCCAACGTCATAATTCCGCTCTGCAGGGGTAAGATGACGAGAGAAAAGGGTGAAGCTTACCATTCTTTTGCTGAGAGAGTACAGCCCCCACCCCGGAATCGGAGGCGTCCACCTCCACCACAAACTGCAGACTCAGATCTGGCTGGGACAGGATGGGAACTGAGGCGACAGTTCCTTAAGGTGAGTGAATGCAGTTTGGGCAGACTAATCCCACTGAAATGGAACCTTAGGAGATGTTAGAGGGGTTTGTGGTAAAGCAATCTTGCTGAAATCTCTAATGAAACAACGGTAAAAGTTTGCAAAACCAAGGAAATGGTGGAGCTGCCGGCAGTCGGTGGGTTTGAGCCAGTCTTCGACAGCCTTAACTGTTACTGGGTCCGGTCTCAGATTGCCCTGTTCAATGATGTAGCCAAGGAGCAACACAGTTTGTACATGAAACTCACATTTTTCCCCTTTTATAAAGAGTCTGTTCTCAAGTAATCGTTGGAGTACCTGCCTGACGTGGCTTTCATGTTCAGAGACTGACCTGGAGAAGTTCAAGACGTCGTCTAGATAGATGAAAACAAAACGCATGATGAAATCCCACAGTTTACCAAGGCCTGGAGCACGGCTGCTACATTGGTTAATCAAAACGGCATCACCAAAATACTCAAATTGGCTCAGGTGAGTACTGAAGGCAGTTTTTCACTCACCTCCTTCACGGATGCTCACCAGATGATAGGCCAGCTTGCTGAAAACAGTCGCCCCCTGGAGGAGCTCACAGGCAGAGGAGAGAAGAGGCAGTGGATATTTATTCTTTACAGTTATGTTATTCAATCCTCGGTAATCAATGCATGTCCTAAGAGATTTGTCTTTTTGCTCCACGAAGAAGAAACCAGCTCCTACCGGAGATGAGGAGGGCCAAATAATGCCTGCCGCCAGTGATGCCGTTATGTAGTCCAGTTGGGAGAGACTGTATAGCTGGCTCATGGATAGGGGGATTTCGGGGAACAAATCAATCGCCTAGTCATATGGCTGATGGGGGGGTAATGACAATGCCCTATCCTTCTTGAACACCTCAGCTAAATCATGATGGAGATGAGATTAGAGGTGAGATTAGATGATTCAGAAGGCAAGGATGGATTAGAGGCAGAATTTAGTGGAGTGGTGGACCGGAGACAGTTCATATGACACTCCTCCCCCCACCCAGACATGAACCCCTTCTTCCAATTGATTTGGGGATTGTGCTGCTGCAGCCAGGGATGACTGAGACCGAGAGGCATTTCAGGAGCCTTGAGCACAAACAAAAGATTTTCTCCAGATAGGGCGAGGGTAACATGACTGATGGCAGGAAGGCACTGTCCCGACAAAGCAGAGACATGGATAGCGTGAGGTAATGTTTCTGTGGCGATATTTAACTGGTGTGCTAGTTCTGTGTCCATAAAATTCTGTTCAGTGCCTGAATCAAGAAAAGCTCGGTTTATAATCTTAGCAGGCAACATCAGTCTTGGAGGAGAATTGTTGGTATCTATCTCGCCCACCGGTACTCCTACCATTACTGATGGGTGCGCCCTTTTGCTCATGACGGACAGATAAAGTGTCCTTTCCGACCAGGTTGCTCACCGTCATTGTTCCCCTTGTGTTCAAGAGAGTGCCGGGATTCGGCCACACCTCTGCTGGAGGCCGGCCCTGAGTGAACTAGAGGCTCGTTGGACCTGTACTTTTGCAGCTCCCACTCGTATGGGTGCCTCTGCTGGTGGAAAAAAAGTGAACACTGGGTTAGAAATCCTGCACATTGTCCAACTCCCCTGAAAAAGGTGTGGGTAGGTGCCTCTTGAGAGATGCTGATGAGAAAGTGAGATGGAAAACTCCCTTTTAAAATAAAGAGACCTCTGGCAGAACCAGGCTCAGGGAAAGGCAGCCATCTGCAATCACCACTTGGGTGTGAAGTAGGAAGACAGGACAAAGACACGCTGTGGAAGAGAGCCAGCGATGAATAATTAATGATTAAATGCAGTGAGTGGTGTACAACACAATAGATTTCAATGTATTCACCAGAAAAAAGACAAAGAGAATTGAATAACAAGTAATCTCCACCAAGGGTCAGCCAGCCCACTGTCATGGTTCTACGTCTTTGACCCAGTGTTTAGTGTTTTGTGTTCTGGACTTGTGTGTTTATTATTGTTTTGCTTTTGAATAGTGGATTATGTTTCCTTGTTTAGTTTTCTTGTTTTATTTCAGGCAACTCATGTTTATTTTACATTGTTTAGTTCCTTTTGTGTTCCCCTCTTGTCCCTCAGTCCTTTCATTGTGTTAGTTTCTACCTTACCAAGTCGGTCTTGTTGTCATGTCCCATCTGTCATAGTCTTCGTGTCTATGTTCTGTCTTTAGTTTCCCCAGCCCATCCCACTTTTTCCCCATCACTTGCTCTGTCCCTCGTTCTCTCCCTGTTCCTTAGCCTTTCCCTCGCTCTCTCCCTCTGTCTTTTGGGCCGATCATGTCTGTCTGTCTGTCTGTGCCTTCCAACGTCAAGTTGTGTGTTTTGGTCTGCTTCTCACTTTGTTTCCTGCCTTATTTTGACAGTCCCTCATCTCATGTGCATTGTGTTCAGTTTCGCTTCCTCTGCCTCGTTATGCCTGATTTGTTCCTCCTGTTATCCCAGCTGTCTGCACTTTCCTGATCACCCTGTTGTGTATATATTGTCCCAGTCTCCCCTTTTCATTTGCTGGAACATCAGTTCATGTCATCTCCAGGTTTGCATGACACTCACACTGAATATGGTGGACTAGGAACTGTAGCAATCAACACATGATTTTTTATTAGTAAATAAAAATGTTAAAATTGAAATTTTATCACTGATAAAATAACAGAAAAATAATTTCTAGTTTGGAACCACTCACCCACCCACACAGACATGCATACCTTTTTTCTACTTTTCACCCTTTCCCTGTGTTGCTGTCATGGTCCTGGGTCGCTGACCCAGCGTTCTGAGTTTATTGTTATTACTTTCTAGTTTCTTCTGATTTTGTTTTAGTTCTTAGGGTTTGATTCTTGTGTTTAGTGTTTTATTATTCCTACCTATGTTCTCCCCCCTGTGCTCGTGTCCCTGAGTTTGTGTTGTAAAACAGTCTGTGAGTTTCCTGTTTTACTTTGAAGGTCTGTGTCTCGTTGTGTCTAATTAGGTTCAGCGGTGTTCCCCTCTGGTGTGTCAGTCCCTCATTACCTTGTGTGCGTTTATAGTGGGTGCCTGTCTGTCTTGGTTGTCGGCTTGTCTGTGTAATCTGGTAAACCTTCGCGTCTCTCTGCTCTCCCTTCTCCATGTCATCTCTGCGTATCTTCCCGTGTCCTTATGTGTTCAGGTTTGTTCATTAGTTTTTCCCAGTCTAGGTTTTAGTTGCTCCCTGTTCCTTATTTCCTGTTTTTGTACTTTGTCATCACTATAAATAAACGCTCCCTCGCACCCCAGCCAGTATCTGCATTTTGGGTCCTTTTCTCACAACACCACACGACTGCTGCCCCAGCCGTGACAGTTACTGTTCTTTTCTGTCTTTTGCAGAGTGGTGTGGTGGTCTGTTGACTTTACAGCTTTTGATGACTATGATCAGATGACTATGATTTTATGTTGATGATTTATGTATAAAAATGTATGGTTAGCAGTAGAACCTCTACTTTCCCACACTGCCAAGTGGTGGGGAGAGCAAAACTCGATCTCTTCTGAATCCTCTGAGCCTGAGCATTGACAGAGCTGCTGGGGAGAAAACATTTTTCACTATGAAATATGCATGGTGTATTCAGCACAAAATATGTCACCGCTATTCCAGTCCGAACTGTTTTCCATGATCTGTCTTTTATGAAAAATGCATGCATTGTTGTGCCTCAGAACTTCAGTGCAGCCAAACTTGAGTTCGATTAGGGAGAAATCAAAGCATAGATTCTCAGCAAGGAATAATTCATCTTCAGTGAGATGCGTTTGCTTTCCCAAAACTTGTGTGATAGTGAATAAAGGGGAGATTCCTCTTCTTTTGCACAAGAAGCCTCCCATATCCCCAGGCTTAGCATGAAGATACACAAAAGAGAATCACAGCCTGCAATGAATTCCCTTCTGTGTAGAGTCCCCTCTGCAGCATCAGTCCTGAAAATTCACTGGTTAATTATTAGCACACATAACCAAGGGATAAAAAGTTTGTAGAAAAGCTTCCTATAAACCAAAACACACTTTAATAAAGGATAGAACTAAGTTTGGACATGTGGATGTTGTTTGTCTCTCTCCTTTAAAGGAGTAGATTTATGGACCCGCTGAATGCTTCGTCCTCTACCTCTGACAACTATTAATTACCTACACCTGGATTAGCAATGCCTGATCTGCTATAATTAATAACCATAAACCTTTGGGACTTTTAAGTAGCCAGTCACATTTGTTTCTGTGGACACTGATGGACAACCACCTTTAAGGACCGGAATAAGTCAGGCATGTCTAACAAATGATCAAACACTCCTGTTTTTCCTTGTTTCCTAGCTGCTTTTTTTTTCTTCACAGAAAGCCATGTGATGTGTGCAGAACTGTAGTGCATCTTTTTGCACACACTTAAGGTTTAAGTCTTAATGACCACTTAAGCTAATGTTGTCCAGTAGGCTGCATTTATGGTTTTGAACCTGCAAGTGGTGCTGCAAGCCACTGAACATGTACAAACTATGTTTCTATTCTGCTTCTCCTTCAGCGATCATAGAACAGTGTCTGCAAAACAGAGTAGTACGACAATTAAGACAATGGACTGGACAGAATGAGGCCTTCTGTGTATTCAATTATACTCCCCTCCAGCACACCGACACCCACACATACCTTATTATTCCCTTCAACTGTTTAACCGCCATCCGCTTAAATTAGAGCCCTTCATCTCCTGTCATTTTATGTTTCCTCATCAAAGAAAAAAACAGCTGAAGAAACCTAAAAAATAACAATTGTAGATGGAATGAAATGTTTAGTCTTTTTGTGAGCAGAAAAATCACTCCATTACTACAACTGCAAGCTTTGTGAGTTTTTTCTTTTTTTTGCGCTCTTATTCTAAAATCTCTCATAAGTCTTCACCTAAGTTAAGCTCAGATGATTATGAAGGCCATAGCGATAGCAAATGATTCACATCCTTTTCACAGAGACCCGCCATGCTCATATTCTTTTCATGGAAGCAACCATGCAGCAATCAGGGTAGAAATCTTTTATATTCAGATAAAGGTTGCCATTCAGAAAAAGTTTGTATTGATTTTCAGTAATTGTTCCCTCTCAGGGGACAGCTGAACTCAAGCTAAGCTGCCTATACCACTGCAAAGCTGCCAGGTGCACTCACTATGGATTTTAGATTTTTCCTTAAATTTGTCACAAGTCTGCATTGAATTAGTTCATGGCTTGCATGCATTAGTTCATGCAAGCCATGAATATCAGCTAATCTAATTGCCAACCCACATCTGATACCCCTCTGTCCTTTCAGATTGTCAAATGTCATTTTAAATGAACTACATGCTCTATCTGACTTAATCAGCGCCATATCTCACAGAACAGACCGACATGAGAAAAATGGAAAGATCAGTCTTCTTTTGAATGTTATGGTCCTGACAAAACTGATGATTACAACTTGAGTGTGCTTGTCATGACAACTAAAAATGGAGCCTGTAGGTCTTCTCCTCCTTTCACTGCTCACATATTAATGGCTGCTCCAGTTGTCTTAATTAATAGAGACTGAAATACAGGTCAACTGATATTGACCTATCACAGATGTATTGCTGTTGGCATCTATGAACTCCAGTGTGTACTAATAGTAAAAAATGCATATATTAGGGTAGAAATGGTGTAATCCCATGACATTTGTTCAGCACAAGGGCTCGAATGCCATTACAATTTTTCTGCACAACTTCTGCAGGTCAAAATAGCATCACAAATGAGCAAATGATGGTGATGGAATGGAGAAGTGTCTTCATGCTCTGCTGTTTAGTTGTTTGTAAAATCTGTTTCTGGAAAGTTGCAACATAACTTCAATACACTGCATTCATAAATGCAAAGAATATCAGCCAACATAACAATCATCCCTCAAAATGTACACTGTCCTAAAGAATTCAGTGCAGGGCAGCTTTTTTTTCATTTACATGTACAGACAAAATAAACTGGACACTGACATTTTTAACATAACCAGCAGGAAGAGTGTAATTTTAAATACTGCAGAGCATCTTTTTTTTTTTTTTTTTTAATGTGAATCATAATTTGTCTTAAAGGTAGGTGTTTGTCTCTTTGTTTTAGAGCAGATCCACCTGAGCTTTCAGGGAAAAAAAAGACTTTTGATGATAAAGGGGATGCTATTTACAGATGAACACCTGGAACACATGGAAACTCAAAATTGACATGTAAGTATCATTAAGTATTCTATCAGTTGAACACATATGCAGACAAAACACTGCTGAATGCGTGTGTGTGTGTGTGTGTGTGTGTGTGTGTGTGTGTGTGTGTCTGTGTTTGTGTGTCTGTCTGTCTGTGTGTCTGTCTGTCCCTGTTGTCTACACATTCATTTGCTGCCAGCAGCCTTAGTGGCAATCACGAATGACCTGGCTTAATGTAGTGAGGAGATCAGTAGACCACGGTAAAAATCATCACACCCTCCCCCACACACGTTTAGAAACATCTGTGACAGACTTAACAAAGGACCATAGAGCTGAGCATGAAAGCTTGATCATGAACACACTGAGCCAAACCCTACATGTCCATTTAAATCTTAATGTCCGCCATACTCTGTTCCTGTAGGTTTATCTTTGTGCAGATGAGTCTGGTTCCTATTTTCACCCATTAGGAGCAGCTCTGACTTGATGGTAGGTGACTGATGCTGCTAAAAGAGCCTGGGGCCATGTTCTTGTAAGCATTATAATGTGTGTTTCATCATGGCAGCACTCAGATGAATGCTGCAGGCAGAAGGTGGGAATGCAGCAGAATGTGCTGTTGAAAACTGTTGTCATTGTATAAAGCGGGAAGGCACTGGTGGCCCTGTGACCTCAATACAGTGCAAAAACAAACAACCAGATACTAAAATTTAGCTGTTTGCACAGAAAAGGGTAGAACTGCATTACTCAACTAATGGGATTTCCAGGGAACACTGAAATCTTGAGAACAAAAGATAAGTCAACCACTTTTAGCACTGTAAATTTCATCTACTATATTGTGAACTATAAAAACCTCATGTGACATACCTAAATCTAGCCTCTAGAAACTGTATGTCCCATACATATAATCCATAAAAGCTTTAACAAAACCCCCAAAATCCAGAAAAGCAAAAAAGCAAGGCCTAAGAAGAGAATAGATATGACACTGATCAAGTCAGACACCACATGAAATGGAGGACATATGTAGGGTGGGTTTCAATGCAGCTTGCAGTTGTTGTATTTGTAGCATAGTTTTTGTATATACTTGCTACATGTTTGTAGCACATATCTGTACTTAACTGTGTCTATAAGTTGCTGCTGTGTAGAAATACAAATAAATCCTGGCAATCTTCAAAAGATACTTGCAAGATATTGATATTCTACCGTACAGTGCAACCTTTTGTGAAGCTTTACGATATTGAATTAGGGGATCAAGAGTTCTTTACACAATTCATATCCATTGACATTTTGTGGGCTCACGGGTTGCACATTTGTGCCCCAGTGGAGAAAGCAATCGATGGCCTCAGCATTTCTCTGTGGACCAACGCTATTGTGCAGGACAGGAGCGTGTTTGCCACACAAGGCAGCATCCTATCCCTGTGCAGCCAGTGGAAGAGCTGTTGCACAAAACTCTGTAGATGCACGCAACAGGAAAAGGTGGTCAAGATGCTGCTTACTCATCTATTCTGCTCACGTTTGGACCAAGAAGGCAGACAGACAACACAGGGAGGGTGGGAGCCTCCTTCACAGCTAAAACCCCCAGATGTCATGGAGGGGGCAACGCATCATTGCCATGGAAACCAAGCCTCAGTAATATTTGATTTTGATCAGCAGCAAGGCTTTGATGAGATCCCACTCGCCTGCTTTCTGCTCTCCAGGTGACAGGATTTTCAAAGTTGGGAAGCAACCTGGAACAGATTGTAGTCATTCAGCTCTTGTAGGGACTGGAATTAGATTTAGCTCTGGTGATAATTGAACTGGGGAAGAGGTGACTCCATTGTGATGTTTTCTCCTTTCCTTTCCATATGGAGTGCTTCTCAATCAACAGTTGTATGCATTAACTTGGGCACTCCTGTACAAACTGCATATTTAGTTGATTATTTTAAAGAAAAGTAAACCACAAAACCTTTCAGACAACAAAACTAAGCATAGGGTAGGACAAGCTTTCTGGAACCAGTGAAAAAATACATGGTTTCTGCAGCACATTTTGAATGAATGTGAAAGAGGCAAGATGTTAGTTTGTTTATTTTTTCTGTATTAACTCCCTGTTTTGCAATCAATAAAAAGATTTTCTCATACCCCAAGGTATTTGAAGTGAGTGAACCATGGCCATAATTAAAAAGATTTTGTGTTCAGTGCTCTATATTTCAGAGACAAATAAATAATTTGTAAATGTACAAGTTTTTTTTTTTTTTTGCAGTTCAACACATTAATCATCTGTGAAAGGCTTAAAGATATTCACCCATGCTTCATCACTCTTCAATGATAGCCCTCTTATAACGCTTCAGCCTGTTCTTTAAAATAGTTGGTGAATTTTTTGCTGTGCTTTAGATCATTGTCCTGTTGAATGAGTTAACTTCTAATGAGTTTTATTTTCTTAAGGTGGGCAAATTTTGCTCATTTCCTGTTCCATATTTTTATTCATCAGCTCTGGTATTTGAGTAGCTTTCTATATGACAGCTACTCAAATATGAGTAAAAGAAATTGCTGTTTATGTTTATGCTGTTTTCATTACGTGAGACTTTGTCCACATTTACTATGAGTAGCACCAGTGTAATAGTATGTGATGACTAACTGACATTTGCATATATCTTTAGATAGAAATATATATTTGTTGAAATTAAGTGGAAGTGCAATGTATCCCAGTTCATGCAAAGGCATCTGCAAAACTGTAACAGTTAATAAAAACGATAATTACTTGAATTTTTATAGTGCCCTTCAAAGAACCTGAGGTACCTTAACACTAAAATTCAAAGGTCAAAAGACTCAGTGAATAAGTGACATTTCAACTGTTTTTGTAAATGCCCTGAGACAGGACATTGTAGATCTTAGATGGGAGCCTGTTCCAGAGAGTGCCGCCAGCCTGTCCCTAAAGGACTGCAGTCTGCTGTCCCCACAGCAGACTGCAGTCCTTTAGGGACAGGCTGGCGGCACAAAGTAGGTCCTTGTGCATGGAACACAGAGTCTGGGAGGTACAGAGAAGGAAAAGGCCCAATAAGTACTAGGACCAAGGGCATGTCGAGATTTGTAAGTAAAGAGGAGGATTTCATAGCAGATTCAGAATTTAACTGGGAGCGATTGAGGATATATATGGTTGGGAAGTGAGAACTTTAGCAACTTAGTTTTCAACCTACTGCAGCTTGTCTGGACATCTGGAAAGCAGACCACACAGGACACTATTGTTGTAGTCAAGGCAGAAGATGTTAAAGACCTGAATGATGGTTTCACCTGCAGAACTTTAGAGAGTTATGGCTGAAGGTGGTAAAAGTCAGATTTATAGATGAGAATGTTGTGTGACAAGGAGAAGGTAGAGTCCAAAATCATACCCAAGCTGCAGACCTCAGAAGATGGTGAGATAGAGCAGCCATTGACCATTGATATTGAATGACTGAACTCTGCCTTGATATGTCAAGGCAGAGGTCAGACATTCTCTGGAGAAGCGAGAATGTCTGAGAAGAGACAATGTGTTCTCATCAGAATCACAGTATGAATGCTCTCTGTGCACAACATGAACCTGGTTTATCCAGGTGTTGTTTTGCAGGCTTCAGAGGTTGACCTTTGTGATGAGCTTTCAGGTAGGTTTCCTACACTGAAGACTCTCTTAGAACCATCTTTGTGGATCAGCTTTCACAGTTCCATTTAATTCTCTGATATTTCAGAGAGTGAAAACTGGAAACTGGAAGATCACTTAGATACATTTTTAGCCATTTCCTACTTTGTAGGCATGAACCTCACTTCAATATAAGTTCTTCTGCCAGTTTCTTAGAGGACACTATGGTTGTTGTAGATTACTAAAAGGTTTGAACATTCAGAGAATTGATTCAAGTCTGAAGTGGTGTGAGCTTACAATACCTGATGCCAATCTTGACGTACCTTAGGAGGAATAAACAGAAAATTAAAGCTTATTGAATGTCTCATAAACACAATGTTGCCCACATTTTGTCACATGGCACAATTAGGTGAGGCAACTTTTGCATACAACTACACAGACTTATCCCAGCCTCTCAATGCTAAAATACCAGCTCACAATACGGAAACATGTACACAGTGCACAGTGAAATACTGTGCAATCACTGCTCAAATGTGGTGCCGAATTACATCATTACCAATAGGCAGAGCTACAGAAAACAACACACCTGAGTCATGAACAACATAAAGATTACTGTATCTAATACTGCACAAGCCCTACTGCCTGCAATATGAACCTTTGTGTCTAGACGCCCATTACCCGCCTGCACCTAAAACAGTGGAATCAATACCATTGCAGGGAGTCATAATGGCCCAATTACTGTTTGTAGGTTTGTCAATGCCACGTCTCTGAGGACGCCTGCAAAAGGCCACACAAGCACGCAGTGTGCAGAGTAATGCCATACATTTATAATGGTGCGAACATGTTTGTGTGGTGGATTTTAGTTTCTGAACTGCAGCACTGTGACATTTAGAAGAAAAATGTAAGCAAGCTGCTGTATTAAGGCCTACGCTCATGTTGTGGCACTGGGCTTGAAAAGACAACAGAAACTACTCCTGGTGCACTTGAATGTAAGATAAGATAATATGTCAAATATAGCTGGAGGATAACATTGCTGACCTCTTCTACACTTGATTCTATATTAAAGGTTTTTCAGACTAATAAGGTATTTTATTTCAAATTAAAAAGGTAAAAGCAAAACCTTAAGATTTTAGACTAAAAACTTTTTGTTATTGGCTGAACAGACATACGGTCTCGTAGCATTGCACTTTAAGATCTAGATGCAACTGTGCAAATATGTGCTTTTTAATGTTTGACAACATGTACCTTTTTATCCTGTAAGTAGACCTTTGGGGTGTTTGTACAGATGGTATCTTTAGGAATAGAAATGGACTTTTAGTTTACCAACAAATAGTTATAACTGCAAAAGAATAATAATTTGAATTCTTAGTTTGAGTGGCCGATATCATTTTCACCTTTCTGAGTTCGCCTTGTGAGTGTCCTCATTGCAAAATGTGCTCCTACACATCTACTGTACAGGTCTCCATATATGAGTATACAAAAGACTAGTCTGAAGGTGAGTTTGTCACATCTTTATGTATTTGTGACTCTTATATGCCCCTGCCCCACTACTGAACTTCTCTTTCCACATCTTTATCTTTATTCTATTTATTTATTTTTCCCCATGGTATGTGATCCTATTGTGTTTTTTCTTAATTTGATGAAAGTGTGTAACCAATTTCATCACAGCTCTCGTGGTCCAAGATGAGATTTTTTTCAGCTTTATTTTTGTCTTCACCATTAAAAATAGCCCAGCTGTCCATTTTCTTTTTTTTCTTCTTGTTTTTTTTTAAACAGTTTTCATTAAAAGAATTAATACTGTTTACTCACTTATCTGTATTTAAGGGACAGGAAGGTAAAAATCTAACATAAGCCTCCTATCCCCCTGTATGCTGGGCTCTCCCTGGAGGTCTGTGGTAGGGGAATTATAGGCTGTAAGAGGCATCTTTTTGGGACCATTAGTCAAAGACAGGGACACTATCAAGGCTTTGATTATAGTGGTATGGAATATTCCCCCAGGATCCACTCTTTTTTGTGCCATTCATCAATTACCACCACCGCAGCGGCAACGTAGTCGCTATTGTTCATGTGTATTTAAACACAGCAATACAGACACACATGCACACGTTATACACATTATGCAGAGCATGCGCAAACACTCTCAGACATCCATGCCCATTATCACATACAGGCACTGAGGCATGTGCATGCACACACATGCAAATGGAAGGTTTAATGAAATGGTATGTGTGTACCCACCTGGTGTCTTCACACAAATACAAAACTGTACCAGAAGAGAAGCGTGCTGGAGTTTTCTGTTTAAGATTACGAGATCCTGGTACTGATCAATACCATGGCAACACTACTGAGCCGAAATAGTTAATCAATAACTAGGTGGCTAAGTAAACACTGAAAAGATATTCATGGATTGCAGAAGATGACTCCTAATGATGCTGTTAATTTTTAGCTAATCAGGTTGAAGGGCCATGGTGGCATGGTGAGGCATGTATCAGTCAGCATGGGTCTGCTGCCAACAGTAATGACTGCAGCTTATTAAAAAAGCCTCACCTCTGCTAATTTCAGTCAATGAACCTTTGGACCATATGCTGGTATGTTATACTGCATCACTTTTAATATAGTTGAATAAGTAATGATATACTGGTAAAGGATGCAACAACTAAGGAGATATGTGTTTGTGTGTTGCTGCCATATGGTTCATAAATGCAACATGCTAACCAAGCTTAACTTTACAAGCTTAACTAACTTTACACTCGTGTCAAAAAACAGCAACATGTGCAGTCTGCAAAACAATGACATAACAGCAAATGTGTCTTTTATATACAGTCTGTGGACAAAAACGTATTTACTGACCATAGCAAACAGCTGTAAATGAAGATGTATGCAACTGTAACTATGCATATACCAAACTATTGTAAAACTGTGCCAAACAAACAACCTTGATTAAATTTCAGTTTTCCAAATTTGGACTAGCTTTTCTGACGGGGAACTTTGTGATCAAACAGTAAGTGAATCTAACCAGACCTTTTCCTTGTAAGTGCAGTATGCACATTTCAACCTTATGTCCAGCACTGTGTGAAACTTCTTATATTTGATGTGCATTATACCAATATTTAATAGATGCATTCATTTGCAACAGCAAATATAAATGAAGGAATGGTAAGAGACTTTTCTGTGGTGAAATAAAGAAAAAAACAGTCAAAGCATCAGAAACACATTTGCATTATTACCATATTTGTGTTTTTGTACAACCCAACAGTCTACAGCACAGCAAGCTAATCTCTCTCATTTGTGCTTGGTACACATGATATCACATGCTCATCCACCACTCGACACCTAAAGAAGGATACTCACCTGTACAGTAAATGACTTGGTATAAACACAGCAGATACAGTGTGTGATGCAGACCTAGACTTTTCAGAAAAATAAATCTGACCCCCAACCCCCCACCCATACCCCCAAGGCAGAAAAGGCAGCTTCACAGTTCATTTGTCAGTTTACAGATCACTAGCTGCTCTAAAAGAAACAAAGGGCCTCAAACCCTAGACCTGGCACAGCAGGACACAGCACATGACTGCCTGTAGGTAGTGGAAATGTGTATGCTGAAAGATACATTCCCTAATATAATTGTCTGTTAAGTGTGTGCTTGTGTTAAAGACACAGGCTATTCAAATAATATGGTCTTATATCTATTGGACACTATACTCAGAAACATATTTTTCCTGGTAGTCACAATTGGTGCTACATTTAACATTTTATGGTATTTTTTCAAACATTAACTTCTATATCAGTGTAGCGGTTATGGTGTGTGTGTGTATTTTATTGGGAACTGTGCAAAAATAATGCTAATAAAGTCTGGGCGATTAACTGATGAACCAATTCATGGCCAGGTGAGGCCAATTTCCCGGATAATCCATGACAAACTAATCTGATTAAAGATCTGGAGTGGATTATGTGTTAGGATCCCTTGGTTTGGACCCAGTGTCTTGAGTTTTGTGGGGCTTTGATTTATTTATGGATTTATGTGATTATTACTTTAGTTCATCTTTACCTTGTCAAGGTGTTTAGCATTTTTCCCACGTGCCTTCTAGTTTAGTTATATGTAGTTCTTAGTTTCTTCTTTAATTTAGTCAGTTCCCTTTTATGTCCATGGCCCTGTATTTAGTTAGTCTTATCTTTTTGTCTATTCCCTGTCAGTCTGTGTCCTGTTCCCATCTTTGGATTTCTGTTTTCCTGTGTCTGTCTGGTTTCCGTGTCCTGTTTCTCCAGTTCATCTTGTCTCAGTGTTTGTTTACCTTTTTCTCCTGTGTCAATTTGTATGTCTTAGTCTGGGTCTCTGTGTCTGTGTGTTAGTTTCTGTTTTATGTTGACAGTCCCTTGTCTCATGTGCATCATGTTCAGATTTGCTTCCCATGCCTCATTAGTTATATTCTGCTCCATGTTGAGGTGAAATCAGCTTTTACAGTACTATGCAAACATTTCAGGCAATACAATAAAATCGAGAAAATTAAATAAATACTTCAATTTATCAACAAAAGTAATTTAATGTGCAGTAATAATAATAAACACAAGTCAAATCAATATTTGCCCAGTAGCCTTTCTCCCAGATACGAGTTTTTTGGAAATCGGCTATTTTTGCTTGGAGTTTAGAGGTTGGAATGCATCCACTGCATCAACTGGCATTGTTACAAGTAACAGAACTTTCTCTGATTAAAACAAAAAGCAGTAAAAAGCTACTCAAGCACCAACCACCTTGTGGCCACAGCTCTGCACAGCAACCTCAATAATGGAATTGCAGAAGATGGTCGATTCAGACTCAATCCCTTTGCAGGAAATAGACTTACTGTTTGGGCAACACTTGTCTTCAATTTCCCAGCCACTTTGCCTTGCATTTATTTGTCCATCACCTCTTGGTTGTCTGTGCATGGCCACAATTTTACAATAAAGATTTAGGTTTTGGATATCTGTGTTCTGGACGTGGGTGTTGTGAAACCCTTACAGGCTGAGACTGAAGAAGTCACTTGGATGATTGACGAAACGTTTCTCTCACTGAAAACACTCCGTCCAGATGAACAGAATCAACGTTTGGGGCCTTACAGGCTGATATTTGTATTTTTACCTATCTTTATATTCTATGTTATGGTAATACTTTTTCAAATGCTGGAAAATAGTTTTCCTGTAATAGTCAGTAGGGGGTCACCTGCATAACAGTTTCCATTTCCCAAATGTTACAATAACATTTTTATTTTATTCTGACATCTAACTGCTATTCCGGCAATATGTGCCTTTCTTCTCTTGCTCCTATAAGTATCAGCTTTGTACCACAGTTGGTGAAGCCTGATTGGCTGATTGTGCAGAAAAAGACCTATCCCAGAAGCAATATATTTAGCTTAAGATGCGCAGCAGTTAATTATTCTTATTTATATCACTCTAAAGGGCATGTCCTGCTGTCTGCCCTGTTTTTCCATTTACCATTTCTATTAGTACAACCACATCCAAGCTCCCTGCCTGGATGTATAGTTCTTCTGATTGCATGTATTCAATAGAGCCTTTTTCAACCTCCAGTCCTCCATGTCCATCATAGCCTCGCACAACCTTTCATCCACTGACTCCTTCATCTTTTCCCCCTGGTGCCTTTTTTGGCCCTCTGCTCTTTGTTTGCTCTCAGAGACATTCAGGTGGGCTGGACCTCAGCAAGCCACAGCCTGCTCTTTGGAGGTTTGTCTGTGGAGCAGAGATAAGGTTTAGGGTCAGAACTAATTTAGAGTAATAACACAGAGTCTATCTCTGGAAAAGAGTGACTGCGTGTATATGTGTGTTTAAAGCCAGCAGGTACATGTACATATACAGTATTGTATATCTGCTATATGTCCACTTATGAGGTTTTTTAAATCACAAAAACATCAAAACCAGCCAGTGTATTTATGCTACTATCAAGTGTTGTGTATGTACCATACCCAGGGGTATCGTATTTATCTTTGCCACAGAGCTCTATTGTCCATTGTTGTTTGTTTGAGTTTAAGCTGACATCCCTGTGCCACATCACTAGAGTGGCGAAAATGAATTTATACACTGCTGAAAATAGTCCCCATTAAATTAACCTGCAGCTGCTTGAATAATGTGCTCGAATCCACATTGTTCATATGTTTCTGAAAATTACTGAACTAGAGATTCAAGGTTTACTTCTTTTTGGTCTTTTCAGTGGTTGTTGTATGTTCAAGATCCCACTGATACTCTATTTCTGATACTATATATTTTATCTTATATCAGTTCCTACCTTATAATATTCCCAAAGTAAAAACGAGAAAACTTTACGCTTGATACATTAAACAATTACAGTAGGCAACATCCACTTAAAAAAAAAGCATATTTTTTACTCTAATAAACATTTTCAGGGATTTTCACTCCTAACCAACAGTTCAAATAATAACATTTTTAAATTTTGCTTTCCTTATATAAAATGTAAAATATTTTCCAACTCTGAGCTATGATGGATCAACAACAAAAGTAAAAATTTGTTTTTGATCCTGTGCACAATAGAACATGGTAAATATTATTTGCTCAAAGCGTAAACTGCACCATTTTAGGAAAAATATTGTAATATTTTAATAATACTAAGTTAACGGGCTATACCTCTGTTTGTTTTGCAGGATGTTGCACAAAAAACCAAAAAAACCCCATAAACGTTACTTCATGTACAGATCCAGTATCGGAGTTTAAAAAATGATGACTTCCATGTAAACTTTAAATTTCCAGTTTGTGTTTGCTGATATTTGTTAAGTTGAGAGAAATGCTGAATTTGATATTACCTGCCATTAAAACAACTTTACTGTCTCTATCCTTGCTCCTCATCTGTAGCTAGCTAGATCCTGAAGTACAGTGACCACAACTTACGGACATCTGTACTTGTTTCAGTGTTCTGGCCAAAAAGAACCCTCCCCCAAAAAACAACGAGCACACTTTAACCCCTAACTATGGCGCAATAGTCACAATCAAAATAACCCATGGTGATTGTTACACCAATAGCATTGTCTTTTGTGTGTTAATATTTAGTCTCAAATCAGTTTAATGTTTGAACGTGTGGAGTGACTTCCCTCAGATGTCTTAAACTGAAAGTAACAAGCCTGTTTTGAACATGTAAGGTGTACAGATATCTGTTTAAAAAATGTAGGGAGTAAAACTAAAGTACAGATACCTGAAAATTCTACTTAAGTACAGTACACCTCTTGAACTAATGCACCCCATACCATCAGAGAGGGAGATTTTTAAACTGAGCACTGATAATAAGCTGCATGGTCATAGATGTCCACTGTGAACAACAATCATTGAACATATAACCAATTGTCAGCTATCTACAATGCAATTTTGAGATCCCTTCCTGGTGCTTCAAACCCAACTTGTCATTTCAGCTGAAACCTCTGGTGGTCATGACCCATGCCTTTTTTCACACCTTGACTTATGTGATGAGGCTCATGATCATTAGTGGGTCAATGACCACTCCAATCGCTTTTCTTTCCAAGCTCCTTTGAATACAATGACATTGATGACTTTGAACCTACACAGACACAAGCTGGGCAGTTTTTGTCTCTTCAGTCCTGAGAATGTGGCGTCTTTTCAGAATCTGAATACTTCATTTGGTCACTATGTGGTCATAGTTGCTCCAAGACAGTAAGAACTAACTAAACTAAATTAAATAATATAATATATTACAAAGTTAAAATCCAACAAAATGGCTCTAATAGATACAAATAGCTCTAATGATAAATATCCCAGTATTTAACACAAATAACATATATATATTTGGCATTGAGGTGCGCTTTTTATCATACTGTATGTTCTGTTATCACTTACGGTGCGTTCACACCAAACGCGATAGACACGACCAGAGCTTCGGGTTTACATGTAAAGTCAACGGAGGAGCGCGATGAAGCGCGACTGGGGGTCGCGCGAAACTTCAGAAGCAGATTTGCGTCGCGAAAATGCTTCTCTGCCTGATTTGCGCAACCGAGTAGCGCGACTGACGCGTTTCAAGCGCGAAGTAAAATACGCGTTGCAGTTTGTGTGGTGCATTTTGTGCATTCGCGCTTTATCGCGTCTACCGCTCGAGTTGGAAAAATCTGAACTCCAGCGTCAAGTTGCGCCGCGACAACCAATCAGGAGCCTGGTGATGTGATGCTCTGACCAAGTTCAAAGGGGCAGGTCCAGCCAAAGCCATTCATTCTAGCAATCAGTAGTTTTCTGATGAGGCAGCAGGCTCTCCAGGGCAGAAACAATGTTCTTATTTTTCTCCTCCTTCTCCCTGAGGCTCTTCCACTTTAAGCTGGGTTCTTTTTATTCCTGTCTCTCTGTAAATAGTTATATTTTCTATATATAATGTTTTTCTGTTTGAGCATCTTAATATTATTTCAAATAAATTTTTGTAATGACTAATGTGTAAAGCGTCCTTTACGCCGCTGCTCTGCTCTCCACAGTGAATAGAGAAGGGAGACTCTGTCTTCAAACGCTAGATCGACAGCTGCCATCTTGCAAACATACCGTCTGGCACTACTTCCTCCCACATTTCCGCTTCACGCGCGTGAAAATTGCATATTTAAAAGCGCGACCAGTTCGCTTTGGACGCGCTTCGAGGTGCGAATGTGCACGCGACCAGCTAGCGCGCTTTTTCCCTGTTGTTTTGGCATTGGCTACGGCCCACAGTAGCCCGTGTTACTATTCTGAATAAACACCAGTAACCGGAACGCCGATCGTCTGTGTCTTCTGTCGGAGGGACGCTACACTGGTGTCAGAAGTGAAAGTGAAGCTTCGCTTTCAGAGTTATCTGCGCTCGTGCCGCCCCGACTCACGGCATCGGCTGTGGACGCTGGAGATTTTTGCGGGACTTTGCGGAATGCTTCCGATGGATTGCTTCAAGATCAAGCCTGAACCTACAGCAGAAGCTCACGGACACGACTACTCCGCCGGGGACCGGAGGTTCGCGGAACACAGAGAGCGGGTGAGACAAACGACCGCGGATATGGCGAGAGAAGCCGGCTTTGCATCCTCTCACCGTTCGGGTGGCCAGCGGAGCTCATTGGGGACTTCTGCAGCGGCTGAGAGTGTGGAGAGAGACACGCCGACGCATAGAGGCACTTTTCACGCTTCCATGAAGACCCCCAGGTATGATGGCAAGGCTGACTGGGAAGCTTCAAATGCACAATTTGAACTGTTGGCCAGGGCTGGTGGGTGGTCTGCTGAAGAGAAATCCCTGCAGCTAGCTATGTGCCTTACTGGCGATGCCCTGTCTAGCTTGCTGCTTTTGAGCCCAGAGGGCAGGGGGGAATATGATGCTTTGGTCGGGGCTCTGAAGAGGTGGTTTGGTTCTTGCTCTGCTCTGAGCCTGCTGCGCTCCGAACTGTGCAGCCGCCACCGCCGACCAGGAGAATCCATTAGGGACCTAGCTAATGACAGTGAGGGGCTGGTCCACCGTACCTATGCCCACATGCCCCCCACCATCCAGGGCGAATTAGCTTGTGACCACTTCCTCCAGGCCCTGCTTCCTGATTAGCTGCGGATCCAGACACTGTTAGCTCACCCTAAATCCCTTCAGGAGGCCCTGGAGCTGGCTACAGAGAGAGAGTTACTGTGCGCTGGGGCTGCTAAACCCCTGACTGAGCTGACCAGGCCACTGCAGACGGGGGCTACAGGAGGGACTGCACCGGGCGCCGCAGAACCCGCATGGGCGGAGTGATTGACCCACTTGGTGAGAGCTGTCACGCTACGTGGGGAACAAAGGCCGAGAAGAGGGCTGAGGGTCTGCTGGGGATGTGGACGGCCGGGTCACCTAGCCCGAGACTGTCCCCACGCCCACCCAGATCAGGGAAACGACATGGGGTCTGCATAACCGGGATGATGCAGGACCCTGGGGCTGCTGTTCCGGGAGGAACAACCCAGCTCAGGGCCCACGGGGTGGACAGGTGGAGCGGCTTGTTTTGTTGGGCAGGACTTGGGTTGGCAGCTGCTGGTATGCCCCATTAGTTGTGAATGGACTATGCTGCTCAGCCCTGGTGGATACCGGGTCTTCAGCAACAGTTTTAAGACCTGATGTGGTGGGAAGGGGGGATCGCATCCTCCCTACCATGGTGAAGCTGCGGACTGTGACGGGAGAGCAGGCCCCCATGCTAGGGAAAGCACTGCTCACCCTGAGTGTGGGGAGGAAGTCAGTCCGCTGCTCTGTATGGGTTGCAGACCTGGAAGACTGTATACTGGGGCTGGATGTACTCAGGGCACTGGACTGCGTTATTGACACGAGGGGGGGAACGCTCTCGTTCCCTGACGGTGGTGTTGTTCGGATGTTGAGGCGGCCACCCCAACCTGATCACCCTGCAGCCCATGCCCTTTCTGAGGGCATGGGCCAACTCCTCCCCAGACCTGACTGGTAGTCCGGCCGCCCCCAAGGAACCACTTACACTGACCTCAACTGCACCCCATGCTGCTTCATGCCCTCCCCTTCTCCCTAAGGAACCGCCGGACAAGGGCGGGAGAGTTTCAGCTGTGAGGAGGGTGTGGGAGGAGAACTGCGATGGACTGACTGCTAGCAAGCAGGGCCTGCTCTGGCAGCTGCTGCTGGATTTCAAGGACTGCTTCTCCTTCTCAGAGGATGATATGGGCCACATTGACCTCATTCAACATGACATCGATACTGGAGATGCACAGCCCATTCGGATGAGGCCTAGACGCCTCCCCCTGGCCAGACAGGCTGCAGCGGAGAGGGCTCTGCGAGAGATGCAGCGTGCTGGACTCATTGAACCATCCACCAGCCCCTGGGCCGCCCCGGTTGTTATGGTTCCTAAGAAGGTGAAGGATGAATGGCGGTTCTGCGTAGATTTCTGGCCTTTGAATAAGGTGACAAAGAAGGACCCATATCCTTTACCGCGTATAGATGAGACCCTTGACACTGTGGCGGGATCCTCATGGTTCTCCTCCCTAGACCTACGCAGCGGGTACTGGCAGGTACCCCTCGCACCAGATGCCGGGCCAAAGACTACATTTATTACCAGCGGAGGCTTATGGCAATTTAAAGTTCTTCCTTTCGGCCTCTGCAATTCCCCTGCCACATTTGAGAGACTCATGGCTAAGGTGCTCACTGGAATTCCCCGCGGAGAATGCGTGGTGTACCTGGACAACATCTTGGTCCATGGTGCTTCTTTCCACGCTGCCCTTGGGGCCCTCAGACGGGTCCTGGAGAGGGTATTGGCAGCAGGGTTAAAACTCAACCTAAGGAAATGCTGCTTAATGCGACGTGAGGTTGCGTTCCTGGGCCACCGGCTGGGGGTCGGCACCATGGATGATAAGATCCAAGCTGTGAAGGACTGGCCCACCCCAAGATCTGTGCAGGAGTTAAAGAGCTTCCTGGGCTTGGCATCGTACTACAGACGATTTGTAAGGGGTTTCTCCTGCATAGCCACGCCACTGTTCCACCTGCTCCAAAAGGGTGTGACCTTCCAGTGGACAGCAGGCTGCCAGGTAGCTTTCACCTCACTGCAGGAAGCCCTAGTTGGGGCCCCAGTGCTCTCTCCGCCTGACCCCACTCTGCCCTTTGTCCTTGACACAGATGCCAGCAGTGTCGGATCTGGTGCAGTGCTAGCCCAGGTGACACCCGGCGGGGAGAAAGTGGTGGCATACCATAGTCGGGCCTTCAACAAAGCTGAACGCCGCTATTGTGTCACAAGGCGGGAGCTGCTCGCAGTGGTATGTGCCATACGCCACTTTAAGTACTACCTTGGGGGCCTCCACTTTACGGTCAGAATGGACCATGCTGCCTTGCAGTGGCTCATGTCTTTTAAGGAGCCAGAGGGGCAGCTAGCATGCTGGATTGAGGAGCTGCAGGCTTATGATTTCGAGGTTGTGCACAGACCTGGGGCCCAGCACAGGAACGCAGATGCGCTTTCCCGCAGACCCTGTGCCCAGGACGGATGCTACTACTGTGAGAAGAAGGAAGCTCAGGAGGAGGACCAATTGGTGCCCAATGTAAAGTGTGCTGTGACGGGGGTGGAGGAACGACCATCCTGTCAGAGGCTGGTTGCTGTGGATGCAACGGAGTGGCGACATCAACAGAAGGAGGATGCTGACATCAAGCCAGTGCTTGGGTGGATTGAGGAACAGCGACAACCCCAATGGGAGGAAATCGCCATGTTGTCACGGGCCACAAAGGGACTCTGGTCCATGTTTAATGCCTTGCGGCGGCACGATGGAGTGCTGCAAAGGGGCTGGAAGGAACCGGCTACGGGCGAGATGAGGTGGCAGTTGGTTGTCCCGCGGGCCTTGCAGGAGATGGTGCTTCACGCAGTGCATGGGGCTCCAGGGTCTGGCCACTTTGGTGTCACCAAAACACTCCGCCGCCTCCGGCAGGGGTTCTATTGGGCCCGACATAGACGGGACGTAGAGGACTTTTGCCGCTGCTGTGACAGCTGTACAGCATGGAAGGGACCCACAGCCAAATCCCATGCCCAACTGCAACAGTTTCCGGCAGGGTACCCTATGGAGAGGGCGGGGATGGACATCCTGGGTCCTTTTCCCCGCACAGAAAGGGGAAACCGCTATATCCTCACAGCTATGGATTATTTCACAAAGTGGCCAGAGGCATACAGTTTACCTGACCAAGAGGCCGAGACAATTGTGGATGCTCTGGTGGAGGGGATGTTCAGCAGATTTGGGGTGCCTGAAGTAATCCACACGGACCAGGGCAGGAACTTTGAGTCTCGTGTGTTCGCGGCCATGTGCGAGAAACTAGGCTCCCATAAGACCCGTACAACACCCCTCCACCCACAGAGTGATGGACTCGTTGAGAGATTTAACCGTACACTGGCAGAGCAACTGGCGCTAGTGACGGCTAAACACCAACGTGACTGGGACAGTCATGTTCCCCTGGTCCTCATGGCATATCGTTCGGCGGTCCAAGACTCCACTTCGTGCTCCCCTGCCCTCTTGATGTTGGCCAGGGAGATCAGGACTCCAGCGGAGATGATGATGGGCTGACCCCCCGATGCTGATGGTGACCAACCAGGTCCTGACTATGCGAGGAAGCTCCAGGATTGCATGGAGTCTGCTCATGACTTTGCTAGGAGGAAACTGATAAGTGCGGGGGCGCGGCAGAACAGGAACTACGACGTCCATTCCAGAGGCCGACATTTTAACATGGGGGAACTGGTCTGGGTGTACAACCCCCAGAGGAAAAAGGGCAGATGCCCTAAGCTGAGCAGTGACTGGGTTGGACCCTGTAAGGTTCTGGAACGTCTGGGGGAAGTGGTGTATAGGGTACAACTGCCCCCAAGGGGACGGAGGGTCGCCCTGCACCGGGACAGACTGGCCCCCTATCGGGGTGCGGCCACTGCACTGACACAACAGGGTGGGTCGCAGACAGACCTGGACTCCACCCCTGCAGACGCTGCCACCACCATTGTGACAGCCCCTACTGTGAGCCCTGTGAGCCCTGGGCCCACAGCCACTTCGGACATGGCCCCTCCCCTACCTCCGTCCGGGCGCCTTCGCCCAAGGAGGCACCATAGACCACCAGGCCATCTGAGAGACTTTATCCGCCCTCGTGGGCGAGGGACTTTGAGGGGTCGGGGTAGTGTAACGGACTGGGTTACAAGTTAGTTGACTTTTGTGTTATCAGTGTTTTGTGTTCAGAATTGCCAGTTACTTATGGCATAGTTGGACCACACCCGCAGCATGGTGATTTACTGAGTGTCCTTGAATGTGCAGTAGTCTAGAGGCCGGTTGGCCTGTCAATCAGATCAGCTACCAATGACAGAGAGTCTGGAGGAGAGCATGTGTGTGGTTGGCTGAGAGTGTTCGGGGGGCGAGGGTTAGAGAATGGTGTGTGTGTGTGGCGAAAAAAAGGAGGAGAGAGGGGGATTGTTTTTGTTGCTGGAGAGCGCGCTTTTTCCCTGTTGTTTTGGCGTTGGCTACGGCCCACAGTAGCCCGTGTTACTATTCTGAATAAACACCAGTAACCGGAACGCCGATCGTCTGTGTCTTCTGTCGGAGGGACGCTACAATATCATTCTGAGTCAGT
Organism: Oreochromis niloticus; assembly: GCF_001858045.2. Classification (NCBI taxonomy): domain Eukaryota; kingdom Metazoa; phylum Chordata; class Actinopteri; order Cichliformes; family Cichlidae; genus Oreochromis; species Oreochromis niloticus. The sequence continues at coordinate 11,683,850 of NC_031972.2, forward strand.
TTATTATTCAGTATGTGTTTACAGCACCCTCTGTGGTTGCTCCAAGTAATGCATTTTAGAAACGGCATTATTTTGAAAAAAAACTTTGAACAGGAAGTCAGCTCAGTAAAGCAAAGCAAGTGAGGAAAAAGAAGGGAAACATACCAGCACACAGTTTATGGTGTCTTTTTTGGAGAAAATACTGTCTACATCTTCTGTTTATGGTTGTATCGCCGGTATGTACTTAAAGTATAAGTTCTTACTTTGTTTTTGTGCAATATGTTGCCCGCTAATGGCTGTAAAGCTAGTCCCTTTGTTAAGCTACTTACCCGCGATTTTGGAGGTCGTCTGGGATAGCATCGATAGTACAAGTTTACATAATTAGACATATGACATATGCTATGTAGTAGCAATGTGGTATATAAATGCATATTATGCTGCACATATGTATATCATGACTGTATTGTTTGTCTTGTTTTTAGTTTCATCCTTTTGAATGTCAGTAAACCTGTTGACAATGTCCATCGGTCTTCAGAGTGGTGATATAAGAAAGGTGTTAACGCCTCTGCATCAGACATGCACCCATAACAGCATACTGTATAACTTGTTATTTTATCTATAGAGGATGTGCAAATATTAACGGTGTGCAACTATTGCATTGTGTACTTGTCCGCTAGATGGAGTTCAGGCAGGAATGATTTCCTGTGTCGTTCAGTGGTCCTCTAGTCATCCACTTTGTCCACATTGACCCTGCTGCTCGCACCAGGTGACACAGGAGTCCACCACAGCCTGCCACTCCACCTTATCACTCTCACTAATGCAGTGGTTCCCAAACTTTTTTTTGCCAGGCCCCCCTTTTTTTACAAGAAAAATGTTCGCGCCCCTCCACCACCTAACCCCCCCCCCCCCCGCACAAACACATCCTCCAAACACACACACCCATATTTTGTTTACAAACTCCATTGCGGTTTATTTCACACCTCAAACATTTAGTAAACAATTAAGCAAATACAAGTAAACGGCAATAAATTACAGGTAGTAATAAAATATACTACTAACTCTTTTACGCTACGTCCACACCTACACGGGTATTTTTGAAAACTCAGCTGTTTCTATGCGTTTGGGCTTTTCGTCAACACATAAACGGCGTTGCGATTCACCAAAAACGGAGATTATTTAAAACTCCTTTTTTGCGTTTATGTGTGGACGAGGATTACAGAGTTCGTCACGCAACGTCAAAGGTATGTGCCTCTTTTCACGTCATGCTGTGCGCCACGTTATTGTTTACATGAGATGAATTACAGAATGGCAGATAGAGACAAAATACTGTTACTGTTAATCTGACTATCTTCAGGTTTTACACGCTTACATATACACACACAGTTACTGTCCCTCCGTTTAGAAAGGCAGAGGCGTCACGGTGTAATTATTTTACCTGTAGTTGTTTTTTTCCTGTGTAATAATATTCAACATTGCTGTCAATACATTTTTCAAAAAATGCCTCTCTGTGCAAAATGGGTTCAAAAACAAAAACAGCTGTGGGAAACTGTTTGTCCGTGATTTGAACCGGGGGAACAAATTACGGCAGGATCAGCCTGATATTATTTGTATCCCACTGTAACTTTACTGTATAAAGAGCTAACATGTCCAAAATGTCAGGAGTAGTTAGTTATTACAAGAAGTGTTTGTGAACTAAAAATCAAGAATGTGGGATACTGTTTGTCCGTGATTTGAAGAGCCCAGCGCGTGCTCCCGACACAGGGAAACTAATTTTGCAGGGGAGACCTACCTTGGCACTTGTGCAGGTGAAGCCAAAGGGAAGATATGCTTCACCATAATTTCTAGTCTTTGGCTTGGAATGAAGTTGGTTTGGAAACATATTTGGCGATGCTTCATCTCCTGCTTTACACTTATGTGGGAGCCCCGTCAAAAACCTGTCCACAGTGTCCAAGCGCTCTTTTTTTTTTTTTTTTCATACCACGCCCCCCCTGCAATGGCTCTGCGCCCCCCTAGGGGCGGGCCCCACACTTTGGGAACCTCTGCACTAATGCATCAAACCACCGCAAAATCGTCAGAAAATTTCTGAGGATGGCAGGTCTCTGTGCAGTGGCTGAACTCTGTGGTGTAGAGGGTGAATAGGAAAGGGGAGTGGATCGTCCGCAGAAAGACTTTTAAGAATTCTAACAGTTCTAACAATCTATTTAAATTGAGCTTTGGTCCAGAGAAGATGGATCATGTTCACATGAAGCTTCTACTTGCATTGATTTAGCTCTAACCTGTGTTTGTGAATCTGACAGCAAACTGTTTCGATAGAAAGTCATTTCTGGAACTGTTTCTGAGCACATGAAGTAATTTACATGACAGAATTATGCCTGTTTTTAATGCAATGCTGCCCGAGGCCCTGAAGCTCATGAGTATCCAGTATTGATTTTCAGCCTTGCCACATACACAGAGGTTTCTCCAGATTTTTGGACTCTTTTGATGATATTGTCTATACAATTTTATATGCCCAATACTTTTTGAAAATTCCCCCCAGCCTTCTTCAAGTCCATTTCCCAGTGGAGCTGAGGAGTCGCCATCATCATATCCCACTCACTTGTCTCTTCAAGCTAGTTAATTCCTGGAAATTCCTCCACTCCACCACCTACAGGCCACAAAGAAACCTGTTAACCTCTACTGGACCAGATAACCTTCCATTCACAAGTAAGCCTGACATACTCTTACTCACCATTTGGAACCACAACTTCTTTTCCCTCTGGATCTAACGCTCATCTCCTCTCTCTTAGTGGATCACCCTCCTGAGGCTCAGTTTCTGCCCCGACACCCAGCCACTTCCCTCCAGAGTCTCTCAGTCTCTCTTATGTGTTGAAATCAGGGTTTTTTTGTGAATCGAAAGTCTCAGCTCAGTTGTGTGTAAGAGTCCACTCTTTTATCAGTCAGCACCATCCTAACGTTTTTGACGTGTTGCTGCCATCAAATTCAAAATGAAGTAATATTTTCCATGAAACAGTAAGATGTCATAGTTTAAACATTTGATATGTTTTCTATGTTCTATTATGAATAAAATATGGGTTTATTTTTAGTTTTTTTTGAAAGTGGGGTTGTTTATACTGTATGTACTGTATATGGAAATATTATCGTTATTATCACAGTGTTCTGGGATGGTGTAATGTTATTGATTTATTGATTCAAAGATTTATTGATTCAAAAATAAAAATACCTTACCTGATGTAGGGCATATTCATGCCCTCATCCACCATATTTCACTTTCATGTCACTGATCTAGCTCACAGCTTCACACCGAGTGTCCGACTTTAGGAGCATTGAGGAGGAATGAATCTCGTCTTTTGTCTTCCTCCTGTCACCTTTGTCTTTGTCCTCGGCGTCTGACAAGCTGACACCAAAGCCTTGTTTCATCCCTGCTCCTCAAGCTGCAGATGACACTTCACTCAAGTAGAGAATGAAGTGAGGGAGCAGGTATGATGTACATGTATTTCATCTGGAGGCAGAGAATGGGGCTCTGCAGAGACAGAAGATTGGTCGTTGTGAGAACAAAAAACATTTCAAATCTCCACAAATTAGAACACTGTTCCTATTCTTAAATTTTCCCACTGGCTAGTTTATAAATTATTCATGAGCCTTGGGCCAAAATCTAATAAAATGCAAGAATATAAATGCATTAGGTCCCTTTAAACATTCAAAGACATTAAAAAGACAGTAACTAAACATAGTGAAACTGCTTGTTATACCTACAATAAACTAGTTTTCATAATGTCACAATTTATTCTGAGAACTGAAGCTGTACCGAAAAAGCACGTCTTTAGATTATTAGTATTAGATCTATTAAAAAAATCTATGTTTTTTTTAAATAATGTACTAAAGTATTGCAATATCATTTTAGTTAACAGTACATACTGTATATAAAAGACGGATGTAGCTACCATGATGTCACTTACTGGTGGCTCAAGTGCTTATCAGTCCTTACTACTACTATTTTATCATATTGTTTTTGGAGGTAGACAGTATTTGGATGAGAATTAAGCTGTTGCTTAATGCTAACAAGGATGCAAATAGCATCCCTAGTCAGGGTAGACCTTATAGATGCTAAATGCTAATGCTAATGCTAAAAGTTATAGAACTCGCTTTTATTTGACTTAAGGTCTGTGATTGCTATATCCCAGATTATTTTAGCACACTAATTTACTGTTACTTGTAGAAAGCCAATTTTAGCTCTTTGCTAGAAACTTTGCCTTATATGTTAAGGTACTATCATATTTTTTGCAGGGCTTTTTTAGAGCAATTGATTAATGAATTTTGACTAACTAATCAGTTTATGATGTCTAATTATATAGACATATATAGCATATTAAATGTTTGGTTTTTTTTCCCATTTCACCTTTCATTGATTTGAAGCTTCAACATTTGTGATCATTGTTTTTTAAAGAGAGCATCTAGTGGGTCTGTGGATTCTTTACCTCGTTTTTTTTTTTTGTTTAAAATGCGTTTGTTATTTTTTTTCATCTATTTTATTTTAGCCTACATAAATTAAATTTGGTTGGCAGCTATTTGTTATGTAAAGCATGCAAAATTGAATATTTCACAGTAGCATGCCGTGCACTTTAGTGAAATTGCCAGAGTGGCTACTTGACTGGTTTAATACAAGGCCATACTGTCACAGTGAAAGAGTGACTCAAAGAGCATATGTAAAGGTCAGACTGTACCACTGCTGTAAATGGACATCTGCTAAAAAACATGCATAAAGGTGAATTTCGTTACTCAGAGCAACTCAAAAGGCTGCAGTTTACACGAGAACTTGCTGTGCACTCAAGAGGAAAATTACCTTAACAGTTAATTACATGGTGAAACATGAGCACCAATCTTTAAACAGCCCACTAAGTTAGAGATAGCAGATACAGTGTGGTAATGTACATTAATTAACTGCCCCTCACACTTTAATGCAGTTTAAAGGTAATAGATGTCCTCAGGTGAAACGTCTCTGCTTTGACAAAGGCATATAAATTAACTTTAATATATTAATTCATTTAGATTTTTTTTCTTTATCGTAAATCTCACAAGAGGATTTTATTACACTGATACATTGGGTGGTAAGGAATTAGAGCAGGAAGGTTGAACATTATCAAGAGGGGCAGTTTTTAAATTCACGCCTCTTCTTTTCATGAGGTAATGGGTTTGAGTGAAATATCTCTCAATTCTATTTAACTCTAGGCTTGTTAAGGAGGCGAACAAATGGAAATTATTAATCTTCTGACAGTGTGGAAAGAACCACTTAGACATACACTCTGGAGATATTAATTAGTATTTATAATTAAATACTAATTAATATCTCCATAAATATCAATATAATCTCTCAGGAATTTTTTATGCTAACCTCTGAGGACCTTTAAGGGAATGGACAGACCAGTAATTCATTTCAGTTCAATTTTATTTCTTTAGTGCCAATTCACAACAACTGTTACTTCAAGGCATTTTATATTGCAAGGTAAGACCCTGAAATGAGAGAAACAATCATACTCCATTCTGACAGGAAGAAACTTTTGGCAGAACCAGGCTCAGGGAGGGGCAGCCTTCCACCACAGCTAAAGGGAACAGAGGGAGAGGGGTTATAGTAGTGAGGGAATAAGGAAAGCCAGGGGTCTGTGCATATCAGGAAACAAACGTGGTCTAGAGGAAGGAAGAGAGGAAAAGTAGTCCAGGCAGCATTTTCCAGTAATCACTGCAAAGACGTTTTAAACTAGTGAGAGGGAACCTCAGAGTCTGAATGCTTACTTGGAAGTCCAGGGTTATTCAGTCACAGGGGGATGTTGAAACTGCCACGGTCTGGGTTTGTGAGGGAGAAGGAGCCGACAGAGGGTGAGCAGGCAGCTGAGTAGCAGTGAAGGTTTGAGAAGGAAGTGCTGCAGAGGAAACTGTTGGGTGAGTATCCAATCCAGGTATGATGAGAGGTCACCAGTGTTCTACGGAGGAAGGTGGGCTTAGCATGCTGGAACTAGTCCCATGACCAACAGTGGTATACACTGGAGACAAGGAACAAAGCCATCAGTTTATGAAGGAAATTTTCACAAAAGGATAACCTAACCTTACAACACAGAGTTAGCTGATAATCTGGCAAGGTTTGAGTGGCCAAGCTGGTCCATTTGTACTGAAGCTGATTAGAGTGATGATACACAGGTGGTCCAGCCAGGGAGAGGAAAAGGTTCAACTCAGTTAAACTTTGATTGTGACATGCGTGAGTATTTCTCACCAGCCCACTTGTGCTGTGCTTTGTTTTGTGCTAAGAGGATAATAAGGTAAAATGAGATCTTTAAGGTATAATGGGGCTTGATTATATATTCAATTATGATTTTAACAAGGCAATGATAAGATGCTAATATGGAAGAAATATCATCTGTCTTTCAAGTCCCAGTCAATACTCTCGCTACAGCGTTCTAGATCAAGGGAAGTTTTTTGGGGGAAGTGTTAGAGTAAAAGTAACTTCAGTTTTGTCTGAATTTAGAAGTAGTGCCATTTAGGTCTTTATGTCTTTAAGACATTGTTAAGAGATTTGTTAAGAGAACCTGTCTGAGCGTCTTTATTCTGACCTGAGTTGCAATACAGGAAAACTCCTGACAGACATCTATGTAGTTTAACACATATATTTTCGTCATCTGGGTTTATAGATAAATAAAGCTGGGTGTCATCTGTGTAACACTGAAAATGTATGGAGTGTCTTCTGAAAATATTATCTATTGGAAACATGTAATATTGGTCCAGGCACAGAATCCTGTGGAACTCGTGAACTCGGAACTCGCTGTGACTAGCTTTCGTGTGATAAGAAAACCGATGTAAATGCACAAACTGGAATCTGATACATATGATTCAAACCACTGCAGTGGAATTCCTTTAATACCATTTACTACAGACAAACCATGTAATGTCTGTAGCAAAATATTGTGGTCAGCAGTATCGAGTCTGCACTAAAGTCAAGCATAGAGATGAGTCCACTGTCAGAGGCCTTAAAAAGATCATTCTTAACCTTCACTACTGGTGTACAATGTACTCTAAATCCTGACTGAAAGTCTTTAAATAAACAATTTCTCTGCAAATGATCAGTGACCACACATGCTAACACCCAACAAGCTCATCAAATGTTTCTTACTTGCATAGCCCCGGTAAATTTAATGGTAGGTGGGTTTTAGCAGAGAGTATTTTTAGCCTCTATCTTTGTACCCCACAACCTTACCGTACTGTTGAACATAATGGACATGATGATGATTAACGCTTTTAATAATTGTGTAATAGGTCAGTTTCTATCGATCTTGACTAAATTATTATTAAGTGAAGCGTGAGTCTATTACTTATAGCTGATTTTGTACTTTAAGTAATTTTAACTCCAGAATATATTTTAATGATACACTTACTATTTCACTGTTTGATCAAATTAGCCTTTGTTTTTGGGTTGGTCGTTGTTAACATAAATAGTATAAATCATGGACTTATGGTTTAGAAAAATGAAGCCAGATTTGATGCTAGGCCAAAAAAGCCTTAATATAAGCCACACGGACTGCCAATCAACAGGCAGAGAGGCATGCTCTGTTGCTAGGAGACTAGAGAGAATACTTGCCCAATGAGATTCTGATTGGTCAGTCATTACAGGCCACTTATATAACTGCCACTGAGGTTTTTTGGTGAGAATGATACATTTTTGAATCAAACATGTTATTAATTATGCAAAATAGGTTAAACTTTAAATGCCTAACAGGAGTAATGCTACAAATAACACAAATATATGTATACTGAAAAACCTGAGTAATTGCATCAATTATGTCTGTGTAGCACCAGCTTCTCTCTTGCTGTGCGTCATTAAAAAGGATTTTTGTTGTGAAGAGCTGGCCTTTCAGGAAACACCTAATTGCTATTGGCTGTTACATTTGCAGTGACATTTATGAAAACTTTATGGACAGCAATCCCTCCAGCTTGTGACATTTTGGATTCCTTTTAAAGTGGTGAATATGGCAGTTTCTGCTTTACGGGCCACAGGACTCAAAATGAAAATGACTTCAGCTCCCAGTTTCACTGGCATAGATCACAGAGTGATGAGAGAAAAGAGATTGACGGTGTTTTCATCCTGTAAAAAAAGGTCGTCAATGTGTAGAATAGATAGAGACAAAGGGTCTTGTTGAGTTTTTCAAAAGTTGTTGAACTGCAGGTAATTGAATTGATGAAGTAGAAGTAAATAGATGTTAAACTCAACATGTAACTGTTACATGTGATAGTGTGGTGCCTTTGGACTGGTGTTTGATTTGGATGTATGAAAAAAAAATCACTTCCAAGGGATTCCCACCTACTGCTCTTTGTGGATTTACACAATGAATTCAACATGATGTAAGCAGATGTTTTATCAGCTATCCTGGCTGAATTTCATTTCTTACTCTAATAATATACTGTATACTGTCTTTAGAGTAGACTGTATACAGTTGGTATAAAGGTGGAACTCAGTAAATTAATCTAAGTATCATAATTTTAAATGCAAATTAGTCTAATTACACTTGACATAACCCAGCACGGACCAAAAGCACCACATCCACTGTGCACCAGTCCAACACAGTCCTTTGCCACAGTACTGCAAGCTAACCTGTTTATCCTGCACAAAACTGCAGAATATTTTCATACAACATTTTAATAATATAGTTAGTTAATATACTTAGTTTGTTTTGCAGGATGTTTCACAATATAAAAATACATAATTTATCTAATTAATTTATTAAATAAATCTGCAGTTGATCAAGTGTCAATGAGCATTCGCTACCTTTAAATGCAACTTTTTTCTTCTCCTGTCCTGTCTTTCTTACATCTTTCACACTCTTTTCTCTTCCTGGAAATACAGCAGCTGGACCTTTAGCAAGCAAAACACTGCGTGACAAACTGTACACAAATAGTTTTTTTGTTTGCTGATATTTGTTTAGCTGATAAAATTGCATTTGAAATTACCTGACAATCAAAAAATGTTACTTCCTTTATCCTCACCCCTCTTCTGTAGCACTAGCTGAATGCCAAAGTATCTTGGCCACAACTTACAGACACCTGCACACATTCCTCCCCACTTTAGCCCCTGGGAATATTTGACACTGCTGAACGAAAAGTAACACGCCAGTATTGAAAATGTAAGACATAGAAAGTGCAGATATTTGTGTAAAAATATAGGGAGTAAAAGTACTTTTTGTCAGAAAAAGAAATACTCAAGTAAAGTATAGATACCTGAAAGTTCTACTTGAGTCCCACCTTGGACTGGGATAGTTACAGTTCAACAAGAGGAGAGCAGAGGATAAAAGTCATAAAATATGGTAAAAGTTCTAGATTTTGTGTTGTGTGATGTAGCAGAGTGCTAGAGGGCAAAGCTGTAAGCAGACAGTGAGGCAGTGTTTTATAGACACTCTTACAAACCAATCTGGGGATATTTAATCAGGGAAACATTTTAAAATTAATATGGGTCCTGGCAGATACACATACACAAATCATATTGATAGAATTCATAAAAACTGTTTTATTACAATAGTTAATGAAAATGGGCATTAATTTGCTTTTTTCCCCCTTCTGAATTCTTAATAGCTGATGATATTTTGTGCTGCATTTGAACAGTGTAATGGTTTCATAGGAAAAACGTTGCCAACTTAGGACACAGAAGGCAGAGAAAGAGTCCAAAATCACTGTCTTGCCACATTCTCATTTCTCAAGTTGATTCTGTTCATGTGGACGTAGCATTTTCAGTGGGGGAAAAAGATATATCATCCATCACTTGACTTCTTCAGTCTCAGCTGACTGCAGGTGTATGTGGTTAAATGCCAAGAGGACTGCAGTGAATTACACATCTTGAAATTCAGTCAGCCTCTGGTTAGGCAGATGGCACAACACAGAAGAGCTACCTCATCAGACCACGACTCCGCAGCCTATTCACACCTACAATCCAGTGGTCACTCTTTCAATGATGAGGAATTTACACGTTCTGAAAAGAAAGGAAAGCTGGTTTAAACATTTACCATTTACGTGACGAGGGAGTGATCATCTCTGAACAGAGGAAGGGGCCTTAAAGTGCATATTTCACTATTGCAGCCATTCCCCAGCTCTCTGTGAAAGTTACTGTATTCGAGGCCACTGATTAATGATCATAGCCATTGTTAGTCAGTGGTGCTAATTTCAGTTATTATGCAAATGTACTGTTTATAACGTTGGAGAAAGTCTCTAATCCTGTCAGTCAAAGGCTAAATACAGAAACCCTTCCAAAAAATCACAAATGAGGAGTGAATTAACAAAATAGAGAAGGGTAATTTGATACAAAAGAAAAGACAAAGAAATCGCTAAGACTACTAACTAACAAACTGTCTTGAAAGCTTGACAGATGAGAAAGGCAAGTGAGAATGGCAACTAACAAGAGTAAATGGGATTGTATAGAGTGAGAAGACAGTTCATAATTCAAAAGAGGTGAAACTGATGAGGACGGGACAGGCAGTTACAAAGTAGGGATCTTGGCAATGGCATTCTTGACAGGAAGATTTTTAGTCTTGTCATTTTCCTGGTTAAATAATAATGATATGGGTCTTTAAACGAGAGGTTATTGTGAGTTAGTTAAGAACAGGTTTCTAGTCAAACAAAGTTACAGGACATGAAATTTTTCTTTTTTTTACCTCAGTTATGAAACCAGGCTTATTTTCTAGCTAAGATTCGTTCTAGATTAAAATAATTTTCTAATCATCCAGAGAATTCCCAAAACATTGAATTTGTTCAAAATTTCCGTCACTCATCCAAGTGACTTCTTCAGTCTCAGCTGACTGCAGGTTCCCCAACCTTGCAATAATAATTTACTGTTCAGTTGTTCTGACAACCTGCTTTAGTCATAATATTGTGAACAATAGAGATGACCTTTAATCTTTGCATCAAGGCAAGGGAGACAAGGGTGAAAATGAATGAATGAAGAGAAGGTGTTGGACTTGTTGGCTTCATGCTTTCTACTATAGATGGACAACTTCATTCTCAACATTTAGAGCTACTGCAAGGTACCATACATTCTTTAGTCTTTAAAATTTTGTGGCATGAATTTGTCTCATCATTTTATATAGAAAAACTTTGATATGTTTGTCAATGGAGACAACGGCTCACATAAAATGGAGCATGAGGGTATGTAATCACTAAAATATCGTATGTGTTCATGTACATTTAGAGATGTCTACTCTGGTGTCAGACAATCCATCTAATTAAGTTGGCGTGACAGCCATGGCGCATTAAGCCAGCGGGACTCTGGCTTAAGATATATGTTCCTGCAAAATAATGTAGTTAGTAAGCTAATTTATATACTGAAACAGTGTCACTTTCTGCCCTTTTAGTCTATATTAGTGTTTGCTTTAAAGCGTCTAAGGACTGTAATCTGACATCAGATCTGCAGTTGGGTCTTCTTGCTTTGCTGGGCAGGTGGACTGTTTTCTCTGCAGTCACCCCACTGCCTTCATTAACATACTGGATCAGATTATCATTACATTATGTATTCCAAGGACAGGCCTGAGCATGATGGATGATTGGTGCAGTCTAGTAATCTCCACCAAGGTGCTTTGTCCAGCCTTGTATTGCTGCCTCAAAATCTAGCAGCAGTGATCTACGCACTTCTCTGCTGCTCCAGGGTCAAAGGCTCAGAGGTGTCTTCAGTTTACAGAGTCTTAAATATTAAGTAAAGGTACAGATAAAATATTTTTATACATTCTGCAAATTTTATACAAACATGTGCATGTTTGTTGTTTTCCAAAATAATCGCAATAATTACTTATCCTAAGCTTAGGTGGAAGTATGTAGGTATGGATGCTTGTTTCTGCCACTGGAGATAAATCTTTTGTGGTCCATAAGTCAAAATGTCTGGTCAGTGTCTTAAAAACTTTATATTTCAGAACTGTGATTTGGGTATCTCAATATTTTGATTTACTTTACTAACAAGATGTTCATGGATCAAGTGACTTAAACGAGCTATATGTAAGAATTTAAGCATATGATAATCAACATTAAGCAGAAATTACCAACAGACTGTAAGAGTTTTGACAAGATGTCTATGTATTGTGTTGCAGAGATAGCTACTGAAGTTAACTCTTACCCGCTGTCATGTTTCATAATCCCTATTTACAGGAATTAAAGTGGGATAGAATGGTCCCAAAAGGCATTCCAGCGACTGCAGCTAATAAATACTTCAAATATGTAAAACTCTCAAGCAAATTCATTTTTTATATGTTCCAGCCTGGTGGTCCTTACAGCCGATACCATGCACGAGTTAAGCAATCCCCATGCCTGCACACACTGCAGATCCTTATGAGATTTGTTTATGTGTGCAGATGAATATTAAGTAGCAGTCACACAAAAAAGAGTAGCTAGCATAAACAGAGTAACTAGTTAATAGCGAACCATTTCTCTTCTGATTCAATGTGTTTGCTAGCTAAAGGCAAACTGGCTGCACTGTCTGCACAACAAATAAAATGTTTATGTGTGATAAGTTGATTCTCAGAGATAGAGGAAAAAAGAGGGGACAGGAGGGAAGATGTGACTTAAACTTGATAAACTGGAAATTTAAATCACTATCATGTAATGTCCTTATATATGCTGAATCTGTTTATGATGTGTTGCCTGAGTTGTCTGATTATTTCATATAGCGAAATAGCTTTAAAAAACAATAATTTCATGTTATTCCAAGTACTGGATGGCAAGTGCAGGATAAAATGGACAGTTTTCATTGTTGTTGTACAGTGCTGTAATAGACTGTTGCACCATACAAGGCAGAGTGTGGTCTCAGTGATCACTGCTTATCAGAGAGACATGCGACAGAAAGAATTCTAAGCTGAAATTTACGGGACAATTTTGCAGTTGCCACAATGGTATTAGAGGTATAGCGTCCTTTTTTGTGAGCTTTTAGGGGATTTTTTAATATCAGATTTCACTGAGCGTGGTGTACATGCAGTTGTCATGTCCCATTAGCCATAATTAAAGTTATTTAAGATAACTTTAAGGTAAGATATTCATTATGGCTGCTATACTATAGGACTTCTGGGAGAAGATTTTAGTTTGAATTCAGGTTTGGGTGGTTCTTTGGTAACACTTACTAAATTCCACCTTTATACTGGTTGACTGGTTGGAAAGCAGCTATAATGACTCCTGTAATATGGGATTATATGTTGCAGAATGTAGATGGGTAAATGCAGAAAGAATAGTAAAACACAAAATCAAGAGCAGCATAGGTCAGCTGACCCACAAAATGATTTTTGCAAAACTCGATTTCATAGGGATTTCAGACCTTGGCTTTTAGTCTTTTGATCCCAATTGCTGAAAAGGAAACCTTAAAATGTTTTCAGTTGTCATTTGTTATGTATAGAATTTAGCATTAACTTAGCTTGTGATACCCCTTGAAAATTATAATGAATAATGAAGATGCCACATCTATAAAGCCATTTACAAAAGCAAAACAAAACAAGAAAAAAGAAAAAAGAGGGTCTCACTGATGATTCAATATTTTTACATTCCAAGCTGTGATATCATGACTTTTTTTTCTGTCCCCATCACAGATGGATAACACAGAGTCAATAGCTTCACCAGTGTTGCAGCAGGAGTGGAATAACAGGCTGGTCCACACGGGATATGTGTGATTACGTGTGATAAGGTTTATCTGTGGTGCCAGTCACACAGATGGTGTTACAGAAATATGCTGTTGGCTGGTTATAGGATATGTTCTGGCCGACACAGGAACAATTTTCTTGTGTTGAGTGGCCGAAAAAAAAACATTGCCTCAAGTAGCAATAAAAGCATCTAGGACTAAATACACAGAGATACCTCATAAATATATGTGGCTATGCATTGATGTGTGACTGATGGACAGCTGTGAGATTTTGGAGATGTAAGTGATGATGTCACAGGAGACTGAGAACAGTTAAAGAAGATAAGCAAGAAATTTTTCAAACAGCCCAAGGTGCAATGAGCCTAATAATAGAAGTCCAAACAGTGAAATTAAACCAAGGGAAACCAGCAAACACAGGACAAACACCGACAGAACAGAGATATAGACTAATTACACACGAAATAGAAGGTTAATGGTGTACAGGTGAACTCAGTCACACACTATAAAGGAAGGGAAAATAACAAAGGAAGGAAAAATAGGGAAAGCCCCATGTGGAACTAACAGGAAAGGGAAAAAACATTTAATACACAATAAAGAGATTCAGAATTTACAACAGGAACCATAAATAATAACAAAAACCACCAACAGGATCTCACTGAAAAAAATGGTAGTCTGTACTAATAACCTGGCACTGAGTTTTTCTCTCTCTGAGCTTCAAAAGAAAAAACAAACAACCAAACTTAATTCTAGAAGAGGTCAAGTCATTTTTAGATAAGTGGTGGTGTTTTTAGGTACAAAAAAACAAGCTGTGTGCTGTATTGCATGAATGGCTCTACCTTACTACAGTTTTCCTTGCTTTGCCTTGCTTTTCTGAGGTTACCACTGGAACACGCTCAACTTGGGAGTGATGCCACTCATACCTCTGACATCTGACTCCCGAGGCAAATGAAAAGTAGCATTAGGGGTTCATTTGATGGTAAACTTATTTGACATAGACGGAAAGTGTTTATGTGACAGTCTACCTGCTACTATAGAGTTCGTCTTACATTATGGCATCACCACCTGGTTTGAAAACTAGTCAAGTATAAAGGTGACATTTTAAGTATGTGCTGTACTCTGAGTTTGTAGAAATACACTCAGGGCCCCATTCTGTTAGCATAACTGCTAAAGGCATTCACTCATCCCTGTTTCAGTAAATCTGATAACTGTTTTGTTTGTTTGTTTGTTTTTTACACATTTACACATTTCACGCTCTTTTTTTGTGATGTTTGCAATCGTCTTTTTTTTCTTTTTTTATGCAGGAGCTGTCTGATTTAGGATGAAGTAATAAATTTATTCTTGGCTAATGGTGTAGCAGTCAGCAAGTTACACTGACAATGATACCGATTATGCCGTTTAGCTTCCTTTTTTTATACCACCTTCATTTCTAGTTCAGAAATAAAGGTTTGTAAGGAGTTAGAAAGAACTCAATGATGGCTCGTGTATAATCTCCTGTGGATATCCACAAAGAGCAGTAGTGGGGCAAGTCAGCTGACACAGCATATGACTTATTTTTAAATGATTCTTTTATGCTACACCAGATCTGATTGTTCCTCCACCAATCCCACTTTAACACCTGCTGACTATCAAGATTATAATGGGGAGGGGGTTGTTTTTTTGTTTTGTTTTTTAAAATCTTCCTGATGCTTCATGCCCATGCTTGCTGCTGAAAAGATGGAATCAGGAAAGGCTAAAATATCAAAATGAGCATTGCACGACGTTAAAATAGCTTCAAGAGAAACGATGAGTTCATTCTGGAGATCATTCACCTGGAGGTTGTTTACTCGTTTGAGTAAACGAGTAAACACACGTTTGCTTCTTTGTTTATGAGGGTCTTGATATTCAAATTCAAATTTCAAATTCAAATTTATTTGTCACATACACAGTCATACTCAGTACAATACGCAGTGAAATGCTTAGACAACTGCTCGTGACCTAAAGAAAAAAAGACTATGAATAGGATAGGAAATAAATATGAAAATTAAAAAGGGTAAATTTAACTAGGAAGGAATAAAATAAAATATAAAAATTAAAGTTAAAAATAAAATAACTGTACAACAACAAATTAGAATGAAGGGTAAATTTAACTGGGAAAGAATAAGATAAAATATAAAAATTAAAGTTGAAAATAAAATAACTGTACAACAAAATACACAATACACAAATACACAATATAGAAATATATAGGAATATATGAAGAAATATAGAACAATAACAGCAGCTGTACAAGTATTAAATGGAAATGAAGAAATATAATGTCCAGGGTTGTGCAATCCACATGTGTAAGTGTCTTGTGCAGTGCAAATATGCTTAAAGTGATTTAAGTGATAAAGTGATTTGATTTGATGACCACGCAGTGTAGTTGTGCAGTGGCCACTAGTGTAAACAATGTCCAGAATGTCCAGTGTGTGTGTAAAAACCATATGTGTGGGTCAGTATTATGTGGTGGTGTGATTGAGCTCCTCCTCAGTCTCTCTGTGTTGGTCTTCAGGGAGCGGAATCGCTTTCCTGACCTCAACACAGAGAACAGCCCGTTGTTGGGATGGCTGAGGTCCTTCACGATCTTCCTGGCCTTGGTCCAGCACCGCCTGCTGTAGATTAAGTGCAGGTCAGGGAGCTCGGAGCGGATGGTGCGCTCAGCTGATCGCACAACCCTCTGTAGAGCTCGTCTGTCCTGCATGGTGCTGTTCCCGAACCAGGTTGAGATGTTTCCCGTCAGGATGCTCTCTATGGTGCACGAGTAAAAGTTCCTGAGCACCTTGGAGGGCACTCGGAAGTCTCTCAAGCGTCTGAGGTGGTAGAGACGCTGTCGGGCCTTTTTCACCACGGTGTTGATGTGACAGGACCATAACAGGTCCTGCGTGATGTGAACTCCGAGGTATTTGAAGCTGTCCACTCTCTCAACTGGGCACTTGTTGATGACAGGGGTCCGGTAGTTCCTCTCCTGCTTAGTGCTGAAGTCCACTATCAGCTCCTTTGTCTTACTGATGTTTAGAAGGAGGTTGTTCCTCTGGCACCAGTTCTCCAGATTCCTAATCTCCTTCAGGTAGGCCGACGACGGTGTCGTCAGCAAACTTAATGATGGTGGTGGAGCTGGTAGTGGCCACATAGTCATATGTGTACAAAGAGTACAGCAGGGGGCTCAGAACACACCCCTGGGGGGCTCCAGTGCTGAGAGTGATGGAGGCTGAGACATGTCCGCCCATCCTTACTGCCTGTGGTCTGGATGGGCGGACATGTCTCGGCCTCCATCACTTACTGCAGTGTTGTTGAGTAGGTATCATCAGACTACTAAATGAGGATTTATTAAAAAATGATCAAGTTAATATATTCAAAGTAATTCAGAAAACATTCTCATTTTCTTTTGAATAACAGATGAGAATGAATTCCAGTCCAAAACCACACCGGACCAGAATAAGTTGAAGTTTGTTGAGAAACTTTCACCACATAATCATTAAACTAACTGAAGTCTGAAACGAGCAGATTGGAGGAGCGATGCTGCCCAGGGAGCTTAAGATCAACGATTAAAAACAAACTGCGATCCAAGTAATCCATTATCTTCTGTGAGTCTCTCTCTTCACACAAAGATAAATAAAAAGTCCCGAAGTCATCTTCTCATACATGTCAATCTATTTTTCTTCTCTGACTTCTCAGTTCTTTCTATTTTTTCTTTTTTAAATATCTCAATCAATCTCAAGAAACAGCTAATGTGTATTTTTACTCTGATCATGCTGAAGCCTCATTCTATATCATTTAATTCTTTAAGATTCTTTGAAAAAAATGTGATTATGTTAAAAGATGCTTTACTACAGCCTCCTGCCTTGTATCAGAGGCCAAAATAGATGTAAATAATGAAGGGAAGTGCTTCCATGTTTCTTTGTTTTTTTGGCACATTCAGAAGATTACGGAAGCGTAGAGCTGCCACCCAGGCAACAGAAAAATAGAAGTATATCACGTTATAATGTGAAAAGTTTATTGTTCTAACAAGATACTTTTCATGTTTGTACAATATACTATCATGTTTGTACAATATACTTTTCACGTTTGAACAACATAATATCACGTTATTACAATATACATAATTATCACGTTTGTACAATATAATATTTATATTGTACGAACGTGATATTTATATTGTACGAACGTGATATTTATATTGTACGAACGTGATAATTATGTATATTGTAATAACGTGATATTATATTGTTCAAACATGAAAAGTATATTGTACAAACATGAAAAGTATTTTCTGTTGCCTGGGTGGCAGCTCTACGCTTCCGTAGAAGATAAATAACACTTGTACAAAGAAAAATTTATGGGAGACATACCCAGGATGGCTTGGTAAGCTTTAATATGATGCAAACTAACACTTTATCATCAGAGTATAACACAAAATCAGTTAAACTTAAGACTTATCAATCTGTCAAGCTATGAAGCTTTGAGCCATTTCACCTGTTATGATCCAAATGAAAGTGACAATAGATGCACTGGGGAGACAACAACAAGCTAACCGCCCAAAAAGGAAGATTTTTGAAGGTGATGGCCACAGCCCATTGTTCTCTGTTCTCCCCCTTGACTTATTTTTCTCTATTTTTGCCACTGCTAGTGTTCTTGTCACTATTGGTAGCACAGATAGGTACGATGAGGGAGTTATTACACGAGGAGATCTGGACAAGGCCATAGAAGGGCATCATCCCCACAGGATGTGTGAGGAGGACCAGGAATGAACAGGAAGAGTACTACTGCTTCACTACTGCTTTTATTACTCTGGTCACTGTTGTATATTACTGTTTACATTGCTCTGTTAAATTACTTTGGCCATTTTGTTTATTCTACTTGCACTGCTCTGTCAATACATTGCTGTGCTAATATGGGACAAAGCACTTTAACATTCCATTTGCAAATGTACATTTTCAGTTTTTAATTTAAAATTTCCAATTTTTTAATTTAAATTTACTTATTTTTTATAATGTTTTGCACAGTCAAGGAGCAGTTCAGGACACATTTCACAGTGTGTTGTATTGTATGGCTATGCATGTGACAAATAAGGAATCTTGAATCTACCCTATAAAATGACCTCCATTCTACAAATGTGCGATTTTCTTACCAGACAGACATAGTAAAACAGTTTTTAAACTGCCAGGGGTTTAACTGGCAATGCCCAACACCTCTCCATAGCTGAGAGCATGGCTAGGACCAATGGTAGAACCTAATTAACTTTGGTCACTCAAGTACAGGCTTCAATGTACTTATTTTAAAGTAAAAGCACTAATTATATAGAATAATATTAATTACATTATTTTGTCTTAATTCATAAAAATATTATATATCACTAAATTTATACAGCAAAGACTACAAAGTAATGAGCACCCAGCTTTAAAAAAAAAAAGTTATGACGCATAAAGTAAAATATTTAGATTCAAAATAAGTAGGAAGTGGCATAACACAGCATATTTAATTATTAAAACTTTTTTATTATTACATAAATAAGATTAAGGGATCTTATATAATTAATAATAAAAGGGTTTTCTTTCACCACTTTGTAAAATAGTTTTTCAGAAATGCTTAAATGACTTCGTAGTACCACTTTTCACAAAGTCTGCATCTGAGAACTTAAATGTATTACATTTATTTTAATTCAACATGGTATTGGCAGATGGAACAGGAACTCTTGGTATCTACTGGCTCCACCAGAAGCCTCAAAAAATTGCCCATTGCCCCCAGAGACTATGTCAGCAGGTTGGCTTGGCATGTGAATGGATAAACCATCTTTCTGTATCCATCCTGGCTGACTTAAACTAATCAGATAAACAAACCATTTAATGCAATTGGTAAAACAAAATCCTGTGGAAGTCAGTCAAGAGTAGGAAAATATTTTTTCTATCATTATCATTTTTTTTGTCTTGTAATTATGTATTACTAATTAACAACTTAATGGACAATAAAAAGAGGAAGTAATGAATATTACTAAATGAAAAATTAATTATTTAATAAATACTTCTCTTTACTTGTAAAGAGATTTACAGAGAGAAAAAAGCAACTCGGAACAAAAATGTTATTTTAAAAAATAATTTTAGATTCACAAATAAAAACGGTGATTTAAAAAGAGAAATCTATAGACCTTTGACCTTTGACTAAGGTCAAATTAAGAATGCAGATTATTTTCTGACATTTAAAATGGTGAGCTCCTCCTTTTCAATTCAATTTCCTTTTCCTATTAGCTTCTGGATTCATTGTTAGATAAGCTTTATCATATAGCAGTTCTGTGTTTTTTTGGTCCCTGGAGAAAAAGCTGTACTAACTACATATTAGCACTAACATGAATTACACTAGCATCACTGCATGTAGCGCCAGCTTTTTTTTAGGCTTATGTTTGCTTGTGAATGTATAGCATCCCAGCAGTACCAGCTAGCTAGCTAGCATTTTTGGTAAACTAATGTGCTTGTCACAATTAAAGTTTGAAGCAGTTCAAACTTTTAGAACCACTACCGAGCCCTGTTACATTTATACAGTAAGATCAGTGGCTGCCACCTACAGCGTTTAATATTATGATTAAATTGCTGTAGGTGGCAGCCAGTGGCCTGGTTCTGCTGGAGATCTTGTGGGTTTTTGCCCTATATTAAAGTGCCTCGAGGCAACTGTTGGTATGATTTGGTGCTGTCTAATTTAGCATTAAAAGAATTGAGAGAGGATTATTAAAATGATAGCTTACAGTTCTGCCGTTCGTTGTATTTTACGGTTTTCTGTTTTAGCAATTACCTTATGCAGAATTTTACTAAAGCTTTCAGCAGCACCAGTTTAAGTTGTAATGTTATTTTTTAGCTATCCCATTACATGGGATAGCTACAAACTAAAAATCTACTTTCCCGATAAAGTCAAAATGACACTGACATACTACGGCATCTTATGTTACAAATTGGTATTTTACCAAAGTACAGCCCAGCTCAACTTAAGTTGATATCTCTTTAACACAATACATAGATCTTTTGGAAATAAACAGGAGTGTTTCTTTACATTCTGAAGATAGCTATAGTGGCTGATTATAAGCCATTTAAAAAAAATCAGAAATTACAATATGTACCTTAAAAGCAATAATAAACACAAAGACATTTTCCTCTCAAAAATCTAATTTAATTAAAGCAAAGTGTTGATTCATTAACAACTTTATAAAACAGTGATTTAGTTACATAAATAAATCGATCAGTGTATCAAATCTTAGTTTTAACTTCATGAGCATGTTGACATGGTTGTACAATCATTTACCTAATATAATAAATAAAAGGGCGCATCATTCATTTCTAAACAAAAGAGCTACTAGTAGACCTCTAAGAGACGACACTGAAGAAGATGAGATGAGCTTTTCAAGCACAAAATACAGAGCCAGTTCAGCTACAAATCAAAGACACTAAAAGGCCATCATCATGGTCAGTTTGCGTATGAAAAGAGTTTGGTAGTTAGAACTCCCATTTGGTTATTTTAAAGCATTAAGACAAGGCAAGAAAGAAGGCTGTTCTTGTGTGAGGAATTCTAGAGACATGAAGTTGAAGAGGAAGAGACAATAACATTACAATTAAATTAATTTTTAAAAAATGAAGTGGAACAGTCAAGACCTGTTGTACAGAGCAACTTTCTGTCCTGCACAAAGTCGAGATGTGAGAAAAGGCATGGACTTTTTAAAAAAAAGAAGAAAAAGCAAAGCTTCATTTTGTGAGCGAGTCACTGCAGAAGGTGGAATGAGGCAGACTTGACCACGATGAGAGAACTGCAGCAGCTGGCAGCTGTATGTTGCTGCCGCTCTGCCTCCTTCAATGACTTGTAAAACCCCTCAGTACACTTCTGTGCTCCGGATAATATCCACTCTGCACGTCCACTTCCTGACGGCCACTTTCTGCAGTTCATTTCATGTCTGCAGAGCCCAAACAGGGCCCGTAATGCAATGCCAGGCCAACGTTTAGAAGTCCTTCTGATATGTTTTGCTTTTCGCTTGTTTCCAAAATTACTGCAGCTTCAAGTATTGTGTCTTACATAGAATATTCTGTCATAAATTAGTTAACATATACATTTTTTCAATATTGAGACATATACTTTCATATATACACAGGACAATAAAATGCTTTTGTTCTTTTTTCTGCTTATTTTTGTTTGTTTGTTTCGGTTTTTTTGGAGAAATCCCTGAGAATATACATTGTTTCCACGAGGACGAGAACTGAGATGGTTTGTCGTCGTGCTATCGTGGCAAATGTGTCCGTCAAATAAGCATACTGAATGTTTGCGACAACACTGCAAAGCCAAAACAACCAGCCTGGAAATGGCAGCGA
Source organism: Oreochromis niloticus (assembly GCF_001858045.2). Classification (NCBI taxonomy): domain Eukaryota; kingdom Metazoa; phylum Chordata; class Actinopteri; order Cichliformes; family Cichlidae; genus Oreochromis; species Oreochromis niloticus. Next base: position 11,705,819 of record NC_031972.2, read on the forward strand.
AATGAATTTTGATGGTGGATTTAGAGCCTTTCTTGAGCAGATGGGTGAGGAGGCCTGGGGGGAAAGAGTAAAGCTGGATCCTTTAAAAGAGGTACTCGTCGCTTCAAATGGTCCATTTGGTTTAAAGCCATTTGTCTTCTCTTTGAGGCTGTGAGCATTAGCCGAGGGAAGCAGGAGCAGTGCAAGGCAGACATTTTGCCACTGGACAATACAGGAAATACTCAGCATAAAACCCTCTCACGTTTGTATGTAATGGAAAACACAAAATCTTCAAACAAAGTGACAGTTTTGGAAACTAAACACATAGTTTTTTGGGTTTTTTTTTTGACACATCAATACCAGGGGCCAGATGTATAAACAGTGTGTACACCACTCCCACAGATTAAGTGATGTTTAAAAAGTCTGGTCTATTAAAGGTATCCTGTGGAGTTTTCTTAGAAATGAAGGTAAGTGTTTCTTCCCCCATACAACATTGCAAAATCATTACACTTTATACATTTACGTTTGTTACTTAGCGGTCTTATTCTTTGCTGCCTTTGAAAGATAACTGCCAAGTTTGTTGGTGTGTTGACACAAAAAATCATGTGAGCTACATTTAAAAACAAAAAAAAATCTGCTGCATAATGCTAACAGTGGTCAGCGGGGTACCTTCTAAACATCAGAAAGCAGCAAAAAAATAAATAAATAAAAATGTTTGGTATTGGTGAACAGTCCAAGATTTTCAGTGTCTTGTACTGTTAAGACACCAAAAAGCAACGGATTTATATTTCATTTGAGCTGCATACTTGGTTTTTTATGCCATCATAAACCACAATCATTTGAAAGTGCTTTAAGGAAAAGACCCTACAACATTAGAGAAAGAACTCTACCATGATCATACACTTGGTGTCAGTGGGAAGGAAGAACTCCCTGAACAGTCTGAACAGGAACTCTAAAATGTAATTCCTGCTTATCTTTTAAACATTTCATAAGAATTATGGTTCAACGCTACAATATCATGAATTAGTGGAGCTGTTATCTATAATTTTGTGATTATATTGCAGTTCAAAGTAATAAATTTAATTAGAGATGCAATGACTTAATCTATCTGTGGATCAACAGAAAATAATAGTTGGCAACTATTTAAATAATTAAAAACATTTTCAAAAGAATGCTGTCAAATAAGAAAAATTGTTGCTTTTCTGTGTCTCTAATATGATGATGCCACACTGACTCCAGGATGTGGTGATGAGTGGCCATTAAAGGTAAATTCCTTCCTCTGGTTAAATATAATCAGTAGCAGATAAAGCTTTTGGGCATTGCTCTTGCTGCAGTTATGACTACGGTTGTAGCTACTGCCGATGGGGAGAAGATGATTTACAAGTTACATAAGGTCTGATTAAAGCCCTGATGGGAGTGTCTGTATTTACAGTACTGTCTTGGCCGGCATCACAATTGTATGTGTTGTAGAAGCAACTATTTTGGAACAAACATAGTCACAGTGTAGCCATTAGCTATCCACCAGTAGCAACTAAGTCTACATTCAGAATTATTTATGTGACAAAAGACTCGGTGCATTTGTATATCTATTTATGGTGAAATAATCTGGATAAGAACAGAACCGGTATGAAAAGCCTCAAATCTCCCAAACAAAAACGTGTGTACACTCTGTTTTAGTCTTGGCCCCGGGTGTTGCTCATATGGTTTACAGTCTTTTTCTTTCCTCTCCAAATTTTAAACTTTACTCTAAAACCTTTTGGGCTACCCAACACTAGAATCTGTGTGTGATCATGCTTGGTAACGTTTTAACCTCACAGTCTTAAATATTTGCCTCGAAGAAATTGTGTTCGTTATCCATCAGACCCAGCAGTCCTAAAGCACAAGAATAAGATTCACATGAAAGTTGTTTTAGGTGGATTTTCACTTCAAGTTAGAAAGGATTAAAAAAAAAGGAGACAACTAACAAAACAACAACAACAACAACAAAAATACAATTTGGTCATATGATCGTCTTTTAACCAAATCTCTCTCGAACAAGCATCATGAGCTTCTTCTTGCCCTTGTATATCTGTTTTAGGTTGTCTATGAACTGTGTGAACTGGATGTGTCCGTCGTGTGCCATGAGAAATGTTTCTCTGGCTTTGCTGAGGAACTCGATAAACTCGCTGTAGTGGCGTGGGCTGATGTGCGTCAGCCGAGAGTGCGTTGTGTTGATGTAGGCCCCGATTGTGGCGTCCAGTAGCTGCCTGAGTGGAGTTTTGTCCAGAGACATCAGCTTTCCAGAGTTTCTGCGACTGTGTAGTGCCACCATGCCACCTGGTGTTGTAAGAGTGCACCGGCGTAAAATGTCCGACAAGACAGTGGCACACTTCACACTCTTCACCACTAGAGGGATGACGGCTGCCAGTTCGTTTTTACCCAGGGAGTGGCTGAGAGCACATGCCCAGAGCACATCATTAATGGCCGGGTGTGTGTCTTGGTTGTAGCTTAGGTTCAGGTGAGTCATGGCTAACGTTGCTAGTTTGTATGCCCTTGCTGGATAACCACGGTGCTCCATGTAGCGTGCTATTGTAAACAGCTGTGTGTAGTTCATTCCAGTGGCAGCTGCATCCAGTACAATCTTATAGGCTGTTTCAAAGGCATTGTGGTCCTTTTCACAGAGTGTCAAAGCTGAGAGGGCACAGTTTTGGGGGTCCTTCATGGCACACTGCAGGGCTAAGGTGCGGGCAGAGTTGGCCAGGTTCTCCTGCTGATGGCAGTCCAGATGCAGGCGGACAATAGTGCTGTTGGACATGACAGTGCTAGCCACAACGCTGGTTGCTTCAGTGGGGGTGAAGAGGGTGAACCAGTTCTGCATGATGCTGTCCAGAGCAAACACACCTAGAAAGACAGAAAAAGAAATCTTAGCTTGACAGTTAAGAGGTTTTTAAAATGAAGCCTTCAATCGCAAATGTCACTAAGTATGCTCTACATTTACCATATTTCCCAATGAAAGTCTAGTACCAAAAGTGTGTAAAGTGTAAATTATAAGACAGGAGATCTAGTGATGCTGAAAACTGAAACATTACTTTGTTAACCATCCTTCCATGCAAAAACCTTGAACGAATCCAAGCAGAAATTAAAAGGCAATCTAAAATGACTACTACAGGGTTCCTTTAATGTGATTAGTGTTTGGAGTTGTTAAAAAGGCTTTTTACATTGTAATTGGACAGTTTGTTGGTAATTCCTCTGACATTATATGATGTGGCCCCCCCACTCTGCATCACCAGGCTGGCATTTTCTCAATGAATCCATTCAAAGTCCGCTCACAGAAACAGGGTCCCCTTGTCACTCCCCTGCATTCACAAGAGATCATCTGGAAGGAGGGTTTTCCTCTGTAGAGCTCCTTCCCTCTGGACTTAGCTTCCTGTCCACTTCAGGGAAATCAGCCACTGGGTTTCAGTATTCAAGGCCAAACATAAGGCCCACTTAATCAGCCAACAGCCCACAATCTCCCATAATTACTGACCTTCCAGTCATTCCATCTCCCTTGCAGAGAGCTTTCCAAAACCCACTTAAGAAGTCTGACCTGCTGTTTCTCAAAAGTCCCTAAATCTCTAAGCATTCACAGGCACAAACATCTTTACAATCTATTTGTAGCTAACTGTTTGCTATTCCCTTCCCAAAACAGGGCACAGCAGGCCTGTCGAGCTTTTCTACACATGTATGAGTAGACTCTGTGGTGCAATGGAAAGACAAACTGAACTGCATTGTACTTTATACAAAATTTAACCACAAGCATAGCAGCAGTGTAAGAACTGAAATAAACAGTGTGCTTAAAAAAAAACAGTCAGTTTATTGCCGGTTATTCCTGATAACAGCATAACATAAATGATACTCTTCTCCAACTTCATGTCTTGGACTCCTGTTTTAAGTCCACGCTTTAAGGCCAATCCTCCTTGAAGTCAACTCTCTTCTGATTGGCTGTTCCTTCCAAACATAATTTTAGTTTAATTACTAGACAGTGTTGACTGTGTTATGGTGTGTTAAAGTATTCTGATACAACCTGTTACTTTTTAAGTCGCATAACCGATTAGATGTTATTGCATGACCAAGATTTGGGATGATTCTGTCTCATAGGTGGCAGGGGAACAAACAAGATGGCCTTTATATTGTGCTTTTCACACTTTTTGTGCCCAACTGATACTTTTTTGTCAGCATCTAAAGGCCATAATTTAATTAGCACCACAACAGCTCCAAAGCAGTTTAGGCAAAGAATGATACCCATGTTACAACTCTAAACAACCAGCTTTCACAACCCCATTTCCTCTGACGATATGGGGGTGAATGAGCGGAACTGGCATGTTGCATATATGGAAAAGCACCATCAATGCTGAAAGGTGTATACAGGTTTTAGAGCAACATGTGCTCCCATCCAGATGACATCTTTTTCAGGAAAAGCCATGCATCTTTCAGCAACACCATGTTAAACTGCATGGGGCATCTGTTCCAACAGTATGGCTTTGTAGTAGAAGACTCCAGGTGCAGAACTGGCATGTCTACAGTTCAGACTTTTCACCAACTGAAAACATTTAGCCCATCATGAAACAAGAAACATGACAAAAAATAAATAAAGAAATAAAAACCTGACTGCTGAGAACATACAATCTCATATCAGACAAAAATAGGACAACATTCCTAAGCACACCTAATGTACATTTAGCAAACAGTGACAAGCTAAATGCAAAGGAGTGTTAATTTTGTCTACACAAAGGTACTCAATTAGTTTTCTCAGTACTTCATACTGTAATGGTAAGGGGCCATTTTTTTATTGGCAGTAATCTTGTAACAATTACTTTATGTAAGGGTGAAATTAAGAATTATTGACCTAAATTTACTTTAGCTGAAAAAGAAGAAAAGAAAAAAGAAGTACTCTTTTAGTCTCTTATTTAGCACTAGAAGTGCTAAATATATTTTACTAGTCCAGGTGTCTACTGTGACACGGGACAGCCGTGTTTTTTTTTTACCAACTGAGGAACTGAACCAATATCATGCCAGTCTCCATGCTAATGTTTATCTTATTTTATTTGTTTTATTTGTTAATCTTAACAAATAAAAAAAAAAGTCACACTAACACTGCTGCAATGCTCTCACTCTTAAACCTGTACATGGTACATATACGTTTTTATCCAAATATTTCACCATTAGATGATATTAATATCCAGGCTATAATATGCAGAAACACAATTTATATAAAAAGACACCACTGACACCTCTGACACGATTAGCACTGTAAAGAGGGTGTGTGCCACGATTTCCTCTGGTATGAAAAACTCACCAACTTCAGTAGCACAGGTGACAAGCCAGCGCACCATCTCTCTCCGACGCCAGTTCAGTGTAGACAGGGTCATCCTCATCACCTTTACAAAACACAAAATTAAAGTCTGCACAATGGAAACTCTGTGTGTGTGTGTGTGTGTGTGTGTGTGTGTGTGTGTGTGTCTGTGTGTCTGTGTGTGTGCGTGTGTTCCTTCCTACCTGAAGGCCCAGCTCCAGGGAAACCTTGAGCAGCGTGAGGTCAGGCAGGCTGTCCATGAGAGTGGCGATTTTGAAGGCATCCTGGGCCAGTTTAAAGATGTGGGAGGAGGAGTGGATGTTCTTCTGGATCGACTCTAACACAGTTTCTAGCTTGCGAGCATCACCTGGTAACACATCAAACAAAGCAAATGGAGACAATGAAGCAAAGTCACTATCATCTTCTCTATGGAATCTGGTTTACTGGATTCATTTTAAATTTTTACAAAATACGACTCGTTTATATCCACACAAACGTCTGATGTTATGTTACAGAAACAAGCGTATCACAAGAACTAGACAGACCAATTCTGAAAGTGTCTGGAAGTATGACCCTAATATAAATGTACTTCAGAAAATTGCTACTAAGACAATCTTGTTGTTACCAAAACATAAACATTTTGCGATATATCCCTTTGTCTAGCTAGCCCATCGAATAAAAAGTTATTTAAAGGGAATCTTTTTTTATTTCCATCCACTCTTTTATATACTCGTTTTTAAAAAATTCCCTCTATCCCTGCACCCTACACTCTCTGAAATGAGAGGTTTTAGTCACCGCCCCTTAAGCTAACTTGCTTTCTTTCTTCTTTCTGATTGGCAGCCCCTCGTCAATCCCAGGTAGTACTCTTAAACCAAATCCATGTGCCTGATAAGATCATATACATATACAAAATACATAATGTCACCAGGCCCTCTAATAATACCTGGGTAGTTTCAATTGCCTTCTTCTGCCAAGTACATCCAGTGTCACATCTTTTAAACTTTCTACATTTTTGGTAACGTTCCTGAACAAACATTTCAACATTCCCACTTCACACAGCAGCTGCTCCGGTGTGCAAAGTTCTTTACTGAATAAATGCCTTCAAGCAAGACTTGCAGTATTTGAACATTTATTGCCTGTTCAACACTATGTTTCTGTTTTTCATGTGCTTTGATCACACATTTCCAAAGGATATTTAAAGTAAAATCTTAATTAATGTAAATGGGTGAACACAGCAGAAAGTGTGACCTGAATTGTGTATTGTTTGCATGCAGCTCAGTTTGACACAATTATCCTCCTAACAACTATTTAGGGTGACAGGCTTTTTGCACCTTCTTTCCATGTGGTGCTTTGAAGCAGCTAAAAACACTTTCCCTTCAGATGTAATCAGAAACTAATTTATTTTGAGGGTACTCTAGCTCTTACATGTCCTGGGTACCTGCAAGTTTTGTTTTTTTTCCCCCCAAAATAGTTTCTCTCGCTTGCCATAGGTAGTAAGATTAACTTTAGTCTTGTATGTGGTCGCACATGTCAGAAAACATTAAATACCTCTAAACTAAAGGCGAGATTGCTCTGACAGGAGGCTGTTCAGTTTTTTTTGAGAAGTCTAAGTTGACACCATCAGCCTGAGTAGATGCAGCATCTCCTCAGCTCACTGTGCCTTCCATCCAATTTCCTGTTTATCCTGGTTGAGGCTGTTCTAATTTAATTCATTTTATCATTGAAAATAATTCCCACATACTGTGGGGAAGTACTGAAATTGGTGATAAGCAGCATAAAGGATATTACCATCAGAGCGATATTAGGGCTGTCACGGTATCAGATTTTCACTTCACAATTTATTGTGGAAAAAAAAAGGTTTCCATCGTTTCCATGGTATCAGTTTTTAGATTTTAAACATTTCTTCTTTTTCTTCCCATTCCTTCTGTCTTCTACTCGATCATCTTCTTTAGTCTTTATTGTTTCCTGCCTTTGTGTTTAGATGTTTGGTTTGGTTTTGGTTACTTCTTGTTTAACTTTCAAGGTTGGTTGGTTTTTTGGTGCTGTTTTGTTGTTCTTTTTCCCCTGTTTTTTGCATTGGCCCTGCCTTCAGTGCTTTTCTGTGTTTCAGTGTTTTCACCTATCTGATTACCATATCCTCCCTTTGTGCGCACACTTTCTCAAAATCAGCCATTTCTTCTCCCTCATTCCATGTGCGTCAAGTGGCCCCTTTTGTTTTACTTATTGGTTTTGGGTCACTTTTGGATTCTTTTGACAGTCAATAAAGTTTTTCCTTTTGCTGTTTAACCTGTATTTGTGTGTTGCATGATGAATAAACATCACCCCAAAGCCTACAGGTGGATGCTGGGGTAGTGTAGGGGTGTGTTTGATGGAGTCATCTACCTGAACTCTACAATAAATAGTAGTAGTAATTTCCCCTATATTGCAGGACTGTGAAATAAAAGATAATATTTTTCATATGTGCGTTACTGACAGTATTGATGTTTCATTTTGAAATTTGATGGTTATCATGAATATCAGATATTTCTCTGCCTCATCGTACCTATCTTGCCTTGAGATCTGTTTTCTGTATATATAATTCTGTATGATCATAAAATACCTCAAAATGCACTTTTCCAATTTTGAGTCAATGTACGTTTGTGTACCTTTAGCAGCAGTGAGCATCGTGGAGGCCAGTTCACACTGTTGAGTCTCTATGTGGCTTAGAGTGAACCAGCGAGGGTATCGGTTGGGCACCACAGACACTATGTGGTGAGGCCGAGACAAGTCACTAGAGGGGTTTGTGGACTCCAGGACCGGCAACCTGAGCGCAGATGGAAAAAAAATTGTATTAGTTCTTTATTAGACAGGAAGAGATGTGACCTCTCAGAAGAACACTTCATGGAGGTAAACAAGTTATCAGAGTGTAATGTTCCACTTACAGGATCAATCAATAGTTTTTCAGTGCGTGTCCGCACACCTGAGCTCAGGTGGATCTTTGCCTCAGGCTATGAACACTGAGAAAAGGATGGATTTAAAAATAACTGTTCCTTTTCAGCCAAACCACAGAGATGTTCTACCCAGATAGAGCTGATGTACTTTTATAATCATCTTTTGTTTTTAGGTCTGGGGGGGAAAAAAAGTCTGATCGATTTACATAATATAAAAATCAGAGAAGTTTAATTTAAACAAGACGAAATAAAGGTTCCCGTGGTGGTCTAGAAGCAAACCAACAGTGTGTATTTATTATTCACACATTTTCTAAAACTCCTCCTCAGCATTCTTGAATTATTCAGTGAATATTCCAGCAAAAGGAGGTTTTATCATTAAACAGTGTCCCAGATAACTCCTCAGTCTGCCTCTCTTCTTTTTCCATCTCTGCATCATGAACCAGCGGAGACTTAAAGCGGGCAGAGAGGCAGGTTATACTAGGAGGTGGTGTTAAAATTCCAGCCTTAATCTGTCTTTATGTAAATGCACATTTTCCTTTCTCTTTCAGGCATGCAGACTAAAACTGATCCTCTTTAGTGAATGTCTAGAGGATGACTTAGATGATGGACCGCCATCATTAACCCCCCAACTTACTTCCTTCTAACATGAAGGAAGTCTGAATGAAAATGATCGCCTGAAAATGTTAGCTTAGCTCCACTGTCTGCATGTTTTTTTAGTTTCTCAGCCATTTCGTCTTGCCTAATCTAAACATCTATTTTTTACTATGATTTATAGATAAAATATTTTTTGTTTCTTTTTTGCTAGCTTCATTTCCTCAAGAGATTTTGCCTTTTATTGGCCCGTCATTTTAAATAATTTAAGAGTCACGTTTCTGCAGTAATTCTGTAGGTAATAACCACAAACCTTTCTAAAGTTACACTTCAACCTGACGTACACTTTCTTATGTGCAGGCACATGCTGTACAAGTATAAATGGTGGCTACTAACGTAGGCTTAATATAGAAATATGAATCATGTATTGTAATTTTTATGACTTCCTCAGTTAAATAAAGGTGACGTTGACTTACTGCATCAGCCTGTGGTACAAAATACCATTTTGTACACAAGCCCTTATAACACAACACGCCCTCAGTCAGCTTCAGTTGATATGGCTTCAACACAATACACAGATTTTTTTTGTAATTTTTTTTAATTTCGTTTAGGTCACTTTGGTGGTTTGTTCACATTCTGTTAACAGCTTCAGGAACTTACAATAAGTACCTTTATCACTGATGTTATACAAGTACAAAAGGTACTGTATCAGTCGTGGATACTAGTATTCTGTCCTTTTTAAAAATCATGTTCTCAGTGGTTGTTGTACTGCCACTGAAATCACATGAGTACTTTTCCATACAGGATATTTAGAATTAGGTCCTAAGACGATATAGTTTGGAGGTGGGGAAAAATAAAAGACAGGAGATAAAGGAAATGACCTTGAACTGTCACCTTGTCTATCCATTCAAAAACAATCAACTGGAAAGTGAAACATCCTGTTTTCAGAATGTTGTTGGTTTTCTTGTGATGTTTTCTCATGTCTATATTTAAACTACATTTAAAGATAGCATGGAACTCACCTCATAGCCCTCAGTGCAATTCTATATGCCAGTTCAGCATCGTGAGGTAGCAGGGAGGTGAACAGAAACTTGGCAAAAGTGTGCATGGGGACACTCTCTCTGTAGAGTATTTCCCCCAGACCACTGTAAGGACCAGCTGGAAGAAACAAGACACAACACATGGATCAGTTCAGTCTGTACAGAGTCGACGTGAATACAGATGAGTGCAGAGAAGAGCTTCACATATGACTGGGTGGTAACCCTGTGTACCAGATTGTTTCCCAGCCTGATGTTAACAAGTTTGATAGTGCTGATTAAACCCACAAAGTAAAGCCGAAGTGTGTGAGTCAGCTCTGTATCAGAGGGTTGATCACTGTGTTGGTGAAACAGAAAGCAGAAACGTCTTGCTTTTAAACTGTGCAAGAGGACATCCTGAAACATGTCAACATGCATGTAGTTCTAAAGAAAATTAAACAGCTTCTAGGAAAAGCTTTCAAGTGCTGGTGTGGTGGCACAAAAAGGGCTTATTTAATATAATCGCTTCTATTAGTTTCAATATTGTTTTTTTCTAAGACAATAATTCAGTTAAATTAAAGAAGTTATTGGATTTAAGAGAAATACTGGGGTCAGTCTCAATTTTCTCATGCTTTATTTCTTTATACTTTATAAATAAAAGAGTTAAAATGTAGTAAAAGAAATAAAGATTTACAGACTTTGATAATATATATTAAAATGATTATTTCCTTCACTTTTTTAAGCCTTGCAGCTGTCAGTGGATAACTGCCCTATTCTTTGTGGAATATATAATAAGCCTTTTTTCACTCACACACTCAAAGCTCACTGGTTTTTACTTCGTATTCAAGTCTTTTTTTAAAAAAAAGAAAAAGAAAATCACAATTATGTAGTTTCATTTTTAAATTCTCAGATCACCTGGGAACAGGTTTTTTCTACACTAAAATAAATAAACCATTTTTAACTGTAAATGAATGTACATTTGGTACTTCGGGCAGATTATGGTTTTGAGTGAAAGTTTAGTTTTCTATTAGAAATTACGCCTTTTAACATCTTAACCTGGAATCTAAAAACAATTTGCATGAAAGTACTAAAAACAACAGTGAGTTAGGTTTCTTCTGCTGTACGTGAGAAGTAAACTAAAACAGACTACAATGTGTGTCCATAGCAAAGAAAGATCATGTCACACAATCCAACAGTGTTGACTCATGGATATGCTTTTAATATGCTTTTGGAGAACAGCGGAACTTTCTGGCACAGGAAATGTCAGCTTTTAGTAGGCTTTTGCTGACAATAGAATAGAGTAGAATATCACAAGATTATTTTGTGTTAACATTTTTTTCATAATATAGGGACAGTGAATAATTTTACCCAATAAACCATGGTGTGCAAAAGCCATATTGGCAGGAAAACTAGAGCCCTAAAAAATATACACACAGACAAACACAGTGACAACAGACTGACAATGCAAACAAGTCCACAATTGTAAATACGGGACTCCAAACAAAGTGTAAACGTACATGTACAGCACAGAACCTGCAAAGTACACAGAGTTAACAACCCTGTACACACTGAGTCTGTTCTTTAAGCTGTCTGTGGGTCAGGGTGTGAAATGGAAATTTTCTTCCCACCACCTTTTCATGCACATCATTATGAAAAGGTGGTGAACAGCAATTTGGGAAATCTTGCCATTTCTTTATTAACATGAGTCCAGGTTCAAAGAATTTGATGCACAATTATTTTGGATTTTCTTCAGTAAAAACAAGGTCATATTTAGGACACTAAATATCCTGGACGAAACCCATTGACCACGAGATTTGAACGAGGAACCTTCTTCTTGAATTTTTCACTTTTAAAGATCAATGTTTTGTAGTCATTCAGCCCAACATTGCCAAAACATTCACATTCACGAAGAGTGCATCTCAGCTTTTAACCTAATGTGTAGGGTAAAAGATGCTAGAGGGTTGCAGGCTAGCTTAGCTTGGCATAGAGGCTGTTTTTGCTTGCCTGGTCCAGTCCAAAGGCAACAAAATCTCACTAAGTAGCATTGTGCAATCTATTAAAAAAAATATATATCTGTATTTTGGGAGAAGAACTTACTCAATTAAAAAAAACAAAAAACAACGTATTACAGCAGTGGCTCACTGTTCGAAAAAGCAGCTTAATGTTGTTAAAGTTGGGTCCAACTCACCCTCTAGCAGTAAGACAGCTTGCTTCCGGAAGATCTTCACCAGCATGTCGTTTAAATCAATTTCTTGAAGCTTGCCCAATAGCTGCTCTTCATTGCGACACACTTTCTCCTGAGCGTAAAGGCCGTCTGGCATCACTCTCTGCTGCCCCAGTCCAATGAGAGCCGTCTCCACGGCCAACGACAGGAAAGACTCTCCTTCTTCCAAGAAACGCTGCGCTGGGAAAACCGGATGCTCCGTCCATCTGCCTGAACCCAGCAAGCCTGAGGGTAAGAGAGAGAGGTGGGAGGAGGACAGGGTGAGAGATGACTTAGCAAGGACAATGTACCCTTTGGGGTGCAGATTGAGCTGAGTATTGATAAATCTACTGATCTGTTTGTTCATTCTCATGTTCCATTTTCCTCACTGTGTACTCTCCTGATGGTAATCATGTGTTTTAATGGTTTAATGATGTCTTGGCAGACCTTACAGTTCATCCCAGGAGAATTAACAGTCCCTAATGAGCGCACACACACACACACACACACACACACACACACACACACACACACACACACACACACTCTCAGTTATAAATAGCACAGGCTTAATTGAAAACCTTCCCACCCCCCCAAAAAAAAAAAAAAAATCCCTTATATTCACTATAAAAAGTTCCTTCACTTCTTGAACTCATATTGACAATTTTTACCCATCAATCTACACTCAATAAACCTTTCCTAAGTAAAGGTCCAAGAGTCTCGATGCAAACCACCACAGCTGAAGTGTGTATGAGCAGTGTATGTATGATACCAAACACTTTGGTATCAAACTATTTATCTTTATAGTTGGTGCTTTGATACCATCGAATCTTTTCATAGAGTTCATCATCCATCTAAACAGAGAAGCCCTCTGCAGAGAAGGAAAACATGCAAACCAATTCAACAGCACTGCACCAATTAGACCTTTACAGTAAAACAGCTGGATGAAAGTAAGTCTGAGCGAAATATTTATGACTGCTAAGAGCTTAACAAACTGTACAATAAAGGGCTGAGAGAACACGAGGAAAAAAGACAGCTAATTGAAGGATGGTGGCAGTAGCTCCCTGCTGCGGTGGTGCTTCTAAGAAGGGGAAAAGGGAAAGGGAGATCAGTTAGGACTAAGAGCCATGTGCAGCCAAACAGAGAATTTCTTGAAGAAAACCCCCTCCAGAGACCAAAGACTGGGACTACAGTTCAGCTTTCAGCATAACAAGAATCTAAACTGGCGAAGATAATAATGGAATGGTCTCAGGACAAGTCTTCAGGGCTGAAGTTGAGTGTCTCAGCCAACACCCCACAGACTACCTTTGGAAAACTCAGCGGTTCAGATGCTTGCCATCCCATCCTGCCAAGCCTGACAAGAGGTAGAAAACAAAATGGGAAGAACTGCCCAAATCTAGGTGCTCCATCTTGGAGACCTTCACCATCGACAGGAAAAGCCTGCGGAGGCTTTTCCAACATGACACAATTACATAACTGCAGCTAATGGTACCTCTACAAAGTACTGAATTAAGTCTCTGAAAACTTCTTTTAATAAGGAGATTTCAGTTTTCATTAAGAATTCATTGTAGATTGATGGTGTATAAAATCAGGGTTATGTATTTATAATTAAATCTAGAACATAAAAATGAAGGGCCCTGAGCAGTTCCTGAATAAACTGTTCTTTACAAGCAAAACCGAGTGCTAATGTGACGTCTGTTCTGGCTGCAGTACGCTGAAATTCGTCTCGCTGAGCTCCCTGCATAATTAATGCATTTTAATTGGAGTGTTTTTCCTGCTGCATTTCTTATTCATGAGCTGTTATTGGAGGATGACTGGAGGCCAATCAGCATGTCTGTGTCATTTGTGCTGATTGCGACCTGAGGGCCTGCAGCTCTGACAGAGAAGATACAATCACTGCAGTGTAAATGTTGGAGGCACACTCTGGAAAATGAGTGTGTGTGTGTGTGTGTGTGTGTGTGTGTGTGTGTGTGTGTGTGTGTGTGTGTGTGTGTGTGTGTGTGTGTGTGTGTGTGTGTGTAACATCTGCAGCAAAGGAAAGCAACCATACATACATAATCACTTGAGTATTTTCATTTTCAGCTACTGTATATTTCTATATCATTGCATTCAGAGGACAATATTGTACTTTCTATTACCACTACACTTCTTTGACTTTGCATCCTGTGGTAACATTACAAAATCCAATAAAATGTTAAAGCTCATCAGTGACTCACCATACTTTTGCCCTATTACCTCTTAAAAATCTGTGCCTTGTTGGGTTCTCTAGGTAATTTCAGCAAACACACATCTTCCATACATATTATCAACTGTCCAAAAAAAAGGACATAGTATGAAAATATCTCACAAAAGAATTAGAGCAAACAAAGGCACCCCTCTTCAGAAAGAATTTTGGCACCAGAGGATGTGAGCGATTCTACAGCTATGTGTTCATCTGCACGCACCTGAGAAATCAAGTAGAGTTCCCTCCTCGCTGCCCCTCCCCGTCTCCATGAGGGTGCTGAAAAGAGTGCCGATGGGGTCCAGAGGGTGGCCCACCCATCCTTCCAGGTTGGTGACTGATGTAATTCCTCTGTTTAGCAGCTCTACAGTAACACAAAGACACTAAGTATTAGTTTAAAACATTTGTTTAAGCAGGCTAGGAAGACCATGTCATGATGCTGAATAAGCCTAAAACATCCATGTATCTCATACAGGGAATACTATTTAACTGACTTAAGCCTGCACACATTTCCACCACACATCCTCTTTTCCTGTTGTTTTTATATTGTTGTTTTTTTTTATATTTGCACCAGAACAGAGTGGGATATAAATTCCTGCATATTAAATAATCTTTCATGGTCGTAAATTACTGTTAATGAACTGTTGACAGTCTGGTGTTAAACTGATAGAAAGTGTCACAGAAAACTAAATACAGCTTGTATGCAAATCTAAAAAGGGTCTCCAGCAACAGATGGTGTGATCCCCACAGAGCCATGGTGTCAGTGTCATTGAAGGAATACATAGATAGGAATATATAGATACAGATACGCAGAGACACCTTAATCTACTCCAGAAAAGCACAAAAAACAAATAACCTGTGGTAAAGGTCTCCAAGATGCAGTTCCACTTAATCCACACATGCAAATTTCTAGGTCTGTATTTTTATTCTACAGCTCTGTTGGCATAATTTTGCATGATTTACAGTTAATAAAAAGCACCTATTTATGTTAGACCAGTTTTTCATAGAGAACTTTAACTGACCCACAGGGCTCCACAAACCCAGTAATTGAGTTTTTTCCCCCATTCTTCACTCAGAATGACTATCTCCCAAATAAATGTTCCTCATGAATGTTCAAGCCCAAATTTGAATTATACAAGCAGATAACACCAATAACCTTAACAAGAAAAACAAACAAAAAAACAAAAACAAGAGCAACCGAACAGATGGCTGTTTGTAAAGATGCGTGAACATTCGCGCTTTAGTTCAATGCAAAATAATGTCTTTGCATTTGTTCCATACGTGCTTGACCGGTCAAGTTCCTGTAAGAGGGAAACCTAAATAAAAGCAAGTGAGGATGTTCTTCACGGGTGAACAGATGTTGTGTATACAGATAATACAGCAGTAAAATGAAAACAGACTTTGGAGGGCACTGATTAAAAGTAGGAAAGCAAAACTAAAGAGCACATTAAAGGAGAGTACACTGACCTTTTTTGTGGGAGCGAAAGAGCTCCAGCTGTTTCTTCTGTTGCCGCCGCAGTGTGTTGACGATGGCGATGGCCAGCCTGAGCGCTTCTTTGGGGTAACCGTGTGATCTCAGGGCATCCACTCGGGCACACGCTGTAGGGACGTGCTCTGTGGGAAGGAGAAGTTATTTCATTTGTGTTCCTTCTGCCTTTTTTTTTTCTACATTTATTTCTTGTTATCTCTAACCACAACTCTTCTCTCTCACCATGCCATAAGGGCCACCCTCGGGTGTCGAAGAGGGACGAGTCGAGGTTCTCATGGTAGCAGTAGTTGGTGTAGTGGTCCTCCGTGATGATGTTTTGCAGGTGGGGGTCCTGCCAGTGCAGGTCGCAGGCCTCAATGGCTCGCGTGAAGACCGTCCGGTGAGGCCGAGTCAGCGAGTCTGTGAGAGACGTCAAATGTTTTTAAACGTCAAGCTGCGAGGTAGTGGAGTGTGGTGGTTTATTTTGTGTGCCTAATTAGACTATTTAATCAACATAGTTTGATGATAAAGGCAAAGCATTTATTAATTACATTTCCATCTGAGAAATTTATTTGAAGCCTACATGATACAGGTTCCCTTCGGGTTCCTCTTATGGCCACCTGAGGCTGACTCTGAGGTCAAGCGCAAACTTTTTTTTTGATTTGATTAATTTTGGAATGATCAGGGGTTAAAATGACTAGGAGTTAAAAGGCATGTTTACAGCCTGGTACAAAAGTCCTGATGGATGGTTTCATTTTCGTGACACAGTTATATTTCCAGTCTTAGATTTCCCAAAGTGCAACAAAAGCTGAATACAAAAGATTCAAGTTTCAAGATTACTTGAAAAATGGCAAAAAAAAAAAAAATCATATTTTGCATGGTTGGATCTTAACAAGGTTCCAAGTAGAGCTTCAACATGCAACAAAAAGAAATGGGAGTGAGAGAAAACATTTTTTTGAGCATTCAATTTATTGATTGGGAGTGTATATGAAAAAGACAAAGAATAAGAGTGACAAAATGTATAATGAATAAGTTGAATAAGTTGAACTGAAGAAAAGGTCAGTAACATAACAAGTGCAGCACTGTTACAGGCAAAAATCTCAGCAGTAATAAAAGGTCCTTTCAGCTCATTTGAAACATTTTTATTACTGCCTGAAAGAAACATTCATTTCTCTTTTCCTCCAATTTAGCTAAAGCTGAGGAGAGAATAGAGCCAGAAAAAGCTTCAGGACCTCAAATGTGTTATTGGGATCATTCTATTAGTAAAAAGGTAATAAGCCTCGCAGCCGCTGAGATTGAAAGGAGACTTGATTTTTTTTTTTGGGGGGGGGGGGGGGCAGTGCTGCTGGAGATTGGAGAAAGACATGATGTGATGCAGGAGAGCGTCTGGAAATAAAACAATAGGAAGACATATTTCCGCCTGGTGTCATCTCACCTGGGTTACCAGCAGGGCCCTGGGGCAGAACGTTGGTGAGATTGGTCAGTTCGCTACTATGGTTACCATCCTCCAAGGGGCAAACGTCCACGCTGTTCCACCTGCGAAGCTGTCGTAGCCAGAAAGCCTTCTGCTCAGGTTTGCAGTGGGGGTTCAGCACGATGCACATCCACAGGGCCCCTGCGCACACACATCCAGATATATTACACTTACAAACTTTGCTCTCCTCTTCTGAGACTTACAGCAAGAGAACAGAATGAAATGGAATTTAATAACCCATAAAGTTTTGTAGCCTCATGTTAACTTGTTAAATAATTGAGGGCTGCTGCTAGCCAATACTTTCATTATTGATTAAAAACTGCTGATTATACTGGTTTATAAATCATGAGATTGTTTTGTGCTCAGTTGAACCGGCAACCTTAGGGGCTAAAAAATGAAGCAAACATGGAAGTGCCAATAAAAAGAAATACAAGAAAGGATCTGCAGTTCCTCTAATGGCCACTTGAGGCTGGCTGCAAAAGCAGACCATTTACCTCCCCTGTTAAATTCAGACAGCAAATTTCAGTTTTTGTCTCTACAGCTAATTTCCCGTTACAAAACATCAGAGAGGTGTTTTTGTTTTAATAACTTACCCTTTTTGATACTGATAAAGCTTAAAATTTGAGGTGACTACTTTGACTGATGGATATGCCGACACTGGCAAGTGTAGCTAGTAGCCTCACCTGCACCTTTTCATGTAAATTATAGCATTATAGCAGATTGTAGCATTTAATGAAGTTATCTGTCTATGCTTTGACCGCTAAGCGCTAATCAGCAGCTATCCATGCCTGTGTGGATATATTTGTATACGTTTTAGTTTATCAGTGCAGCTTGCTAGCAAATGCTTGTCAGCATTAGATAATAATTAAGTACATCATAGGCTTCTCTAAATATGGTTATTTCTAGCTCTGGAAAAACTAACACCAACAACCAAAAGAATAAAGGTGAATCCTACAGATGATTAGGCTCTGTCCATCTTCAATATACAGTCTATAGGCTTGTAACGTCAAGTCAAGAATCAGTTTGCTGTAATATTAGATCAAGGAAAGCTAAAAATACTGGAACAAAAAAAGGCTTTTTTCCAAACAAACAAAAAAATAACACAGTTGAAAGAGAGTTTTGGACCAGCATTTTACATATTATTATTCAACTCTTTGATGAAAGCACCAAACAGATGGATATATTTTTATGTTATGGACTAAGCAATCAAAGCGGAAACCTGAATCGATAAGACAGCAGGAAATATTCTTATTGTTGTTGTAACCAAATCAGAGAAAGTGCCAATTCGTTCTGAACAGTCCAAGCATGTGCTGCTAAAATATGATGTTTTGTTTTGTGTGACAAAATGACCACAAAAGGAAAAGACTAAAATCAGTAAGTGATTATGCCAATTCAATTCCTGATGCTGTATTACTCAACTAATTGTTGCAGCTCCATAAACAATTGAGAGATTAATTGCACTGTTGGCTAAAACCATGAAGACAGTGGTGAAAAAATAACACACACACACACACACGCACACACACACACACACACACACTCAAAGAGGCTGAAGAAGGATGAAGGGAATAATGAATATGTTAGGGCAAAATGAAATTGAAGAAAAAAAAGATGTCCAAATAAAAAGAGAAGACAAGTGTTGAGGGGAAGGAGGGATGAAGTGAATACAGGAGGGACGGAGGGAGGCTCACAATGAGGGGGAAGGGGAAGGAGGAGACAGGCTTTATCCTCTGTCTCTTTGTTAGGGCTGCACCAAGGACAACACGGAGGAGGGAAAACAGCAGGGCGACGTCACACGTGAGTGACGAAATGCAGAGAAAGAATCTTCAACAGCAACACACAGGGGAAGGAAAGAAAACAGAAGATGGGGAAATAAGTAAAACATTAAGATTTAAGATTTAATATTAGAATTTTTATCAAGGACTTAAATGTTCATGAAAACAGGATTTTGAGTTTGTTTTTAAGGGAAATCTGAGTTGTCTTTGATTACAAGCAAATGTGTCATTTGGGTCTAGCTGGTTTTGTTTCGTTTTTGGTCTGTTTCTGCAAAAGGAAAAGTCACCATCTGGGACAAGCGATTGGAATCAGCCATAGACTGTATATAAAAGATGGGCGAATCCTGATGTCACCTATCAGCAAACTCCTGTTATGAGGCCTCAAATGGACCATCACATCAGTCTTGACTTGATTTGTTTTTTGTGTTTTTGTTTGTTTGGTTTTTTTTAAACAGGATGTCACTTGCTTTATCCTGGAGCATAATTTACAAAATTCATATGACACTGTATTCAATAAGACGTAAAACTACTGATTGAGATAATAAACTTATCAGGAAAGTGTTTACTGAGGTCATAGAGTAGGGGAGACAAAGAGTTATTTTTCTATAGACTTCTACATAGCAAGAGTTCTTTTTGCAAACAGAGGAGTTTTCCCCTGCTAGAGAATAGAAAAAAAAAATCAGGTTTCAGGCAGGGTCCACACTGGCTTAGCTTTAGACATTTAGATATTGAATACATATTTATATTTTATGGTCTTGCCTGCGATTTGAGGATTTCCTGTATGTTTGTTAATTTTCTTCAATTCATTAAGAATAACCCAGTAAATAAGCTTATTCCTCACATAAATGTATAAAAACTAGCGGCGGATGAATACAAAGGATTTCACATTCTTTATCTTGCAAGATTTTGAATCTCAGAATTTCAAAATTTATTTCTGTAATAAATAGTAATAAACAATAGGACACCTAAGGGTTAAGAGTATCATAAGAAAAAGACAGCTGGTTGAAGTGCACTGTAGCCGCTCACACACTAAAGCTGCTACAAATTGGTTGAAATTCTGTTTGTGTGCCTGTTATCACTGTACCTAGTTCGTCCCACAGCTGCCTGTACTTGTCAGTCATGGCCGTCCCCTGTTGCCTCCACAGCGCCAATCTAGGGTCACCCATGAACTGCTCTGTGATCAGTGTTAACATGCGAGCTCCATTGGAGTCCCTCATCTTCAGCATCTCTCTCACCTGCAGAGACAACGTCACTGTGAGTAAACGGTATATATCACTTTTATTTAATCAGGTAATAGGATCAAAATCAAGATGACAGTTCCGGATTATTTTAATTTCACCAAAGAAATAAAACACTTTTAATGTAAATGATAAAAGACCAAGCATGGATCATTCTGGTACCCCTTTAGGTATTAAATTTGGAAGGTTTTTTGACCATCAGTGCAAATAGCTTGTAGAGTATCAGAAAAAATATACATAAAATCAACAAAATCACCATACATATAAGACATGATGTGATTAGAGGGTCAGTACCTTGCTGAACAGTAAGTTGAGCTGCTTTCCTGAGCCATGGTACCCGCCCTGGGAGAGAAAGAGCTTGACCTGTTCCTGGACTTGCTCCTCGTCCAGATGCCAACAGTTCTCGTCATCCACACTTGCCCCCGCTGTTGGATCAGGAGCTCCTGCAGTGAATGAAAATGAATAAGTCAGTAACTCTTAACAACAACTAGATGTCCTCATAAAAAACTGATTTGATGCAGTGCAAAAGAGTATGTAATGTGAAAGCATCAAAAGCACAAGTACTAATATATTCGTATGTCCATTAATGCATATGGTCTTATTATTTTTAAACAATGCTTAAACAACTTGCTCTGATTTCCAAACAAGTGTCTTTTCAGGGAAGAGCACAAAATGAATATGCCACCATCAGCATATCTACTAGTTTACCTTTTGCATTAAAGCATTAGTGCTGTGCAAGCTTAAATGCTGATCAATAGTGAAAATACTGCAAAATCTGCAACAATAAGCATTCTACATGAGCAAGGAGTGCATCCTTCATTTCTAACGCTTAACACCCAACTCCAGGGAATATATAATCCATAAGGTTTATGCTAAATATGTTCCACTATATGTACACACTTAGTCACCCTCATATTCTGATAACCAGTCATTTAAATCATAATTTAAACATTCATATACTGTATTGTAAAATACTTAAAAGATTTACTTTGTCAACCTGGGATTCAGGAAGTTAAAATGGACAATTTCACGATGTTCTGACATTTTAAGGGTAAAATGATTCATCAGTACAGGCAACAGTTTCAGCAGTAAAATTAAATCATAGTTAGCTGCAGCACTACTTTAAATTTTTTCTGCTCTGTACAACAATGTACATAAGACCATTAATACTAATGTAATTCAAAAACACACAGGTACATTTTCAGGCAGATAATTTGTTCAAGAAGGTAATTTTCAGTTTAATTTTAAGATACTAAAGCTACATATACAAGAGAGTTTTTTAACATAAGATAATGTATTCAGGCAGAAGTTTGCTCAAATATATATGAATTGGTGAATTATGTGTCACAATGTATCACAAATACACACAAAGAATGTCTCCTTCTTGTATGCTGTAGTACAGGTGCACTTACATACACAGTACATATGGAGATGACAACTGGACATCCACTGGCGGAAGATGAAGAAAATCTAATCTAATCCAGGTACCTGGATTTATTTGTGTCTGTTTCTGTGTTTAGGGTCAGCTTGCTCTTTGTCTAAAAATCACAAACCACCCTCAGAGCAGTGCCTCCACTCACCGTGGACCTGGTTGATCTCTGAGTTCTGTGACAGTATTTCATCTGCCAGCTTCTGTGCTGTCGGCAGCACATCTGTGTGATGCACTGTGATTAGGTACTGAACAAACTTCTGCAGTTGATCTCTGTTCATTTGGAATAGAGTCTCTGAGATGGGCAGGCGCAGTTTGACCTGCTCTGGCTTCCGTACTCGGTACAGTGAGAGTGCCACAACGTGGGCACAGTAAAAAATGTCCTTGTTGCCGCAGCTGCATGTCACTGCTGTGATTTTGCAGCGGTCGAAGCTGACGCTCACATTGCAGACTAGCTCTGGTTCAGAGGGTGTAGCGGGTTCCCTTACTGTGCCACTGAGGTGAAAACCTGCAAAGAGACAGAAATGACTATTAGAAATGAATCGCACCATGTATTTTCATGTACATAATTTCACCATGTGCATAATCACAATCCACGACTTAAAATTAAAATAAGATGTACTTTGTTTATTTATAATTTCCAACAAACCTGCATCCAGCATGGAACTCAAACCCACAATTTTGAGATTAAAAGTCTCGTGCAACATCTACTGAGCTACCCAGAGCACATTGGTACAACAGAAACAAACTGGTATCTTAAACTTTAGGAAGTTAAACAAAATGACTGGCCAACATCTTAACAAAAAAACAAAAAAAACATGTTCCTTACAATATACAAAATAATGGAGTACCACAAGGATCGGTGCTGGGTCCTTAACTGTTTACACTCTATAGGACTTAAAATATTCATTTTTTTTTTTTTTTAGAGAAAAGGCCAGTTGCCCTTACAATATAAGGTACCTTCAGACAAATATGTGTTCTAGGACTTTTTAAATAAAACTTAAAGTGAATTGAAGCTTATTGTTGTTATAATTGTATCCAATACAATAATATCATATAATATATGTTTGGTAACATATTATACTATATAATATAATATAACTACTTTTTGGCATTAAGGAGCTAGTGAGAGTATTCCAAAACAGTCAGTTAAACAATGAGTTGCCAGATTATGGTAATAATTCACTACAAATGTATCCCTTCATACAACTATTTTTATCTTTGGATGTTGTTCAGAATGATCCTATTCTCGTTCTTTGGTTCTACCTTAATTTCACGTGATTGACAAAGTGCTGCCCAGGTGAAAAAAACATGGACACAAAAAAGGTAAAGGGCACGACTGAGTGCAAAGACCAAAATATTCTCATTTCCTTTTCATTTCCTTTCCACAACACCTTTAGTGTTTACCTTACCCTGAACAGCACTTCAGCAATGACAGGATCATTCACAGGCACTGAGAACTGTTATTGTATTCTGAACCTATGGCCCTCTCATGGCCAAAATGTACAGGCCTCTGTGTGTTTGGGGAAAAAAAGAATTAAAAAACGTATTTTAATGTGAATGCGACCTTGAACTTACTCTTCCCAGCTTAGGAGTTTTGACAGGGAAAAACATAAATAAAAGCCAAATGTGACAAATACAGCTTTAAAAGAACAGCAACACTACGTGGGAGTGAGTTTTAAATATTGTGTTGAGTTTTGAGAGCCATAACAGATGGACATGTTTTGGCAGAATATGACAATGCAACAAGTACTTTATGGGTAAAATTCTTCTGTAATTAGAATAAATGGACAATCTGACCGAGTTAGTGGGTTATCAGTTGATGACAGATGGTTTCATAAGCTCAGCCAGAGCTAAACTGATATAAACATTTTCATTTAGTCTGTACTGTTTTAATCTTACAACAGGGAGCACATGCACAGCTCATTTTACGATACACGAGCAGAACAGTGGCTTATTTAGACCTCGAATCGCAGGAGCATGATGTACGTCTTGCATCATGTTGTCATTCAAACTGAAAATCATGTAACGTGGCCAACTGGGAGGCTGATAAGCCTCCATGCCAGACAGTGACAGATGACAGACAGCATTATTAGATGGTCGCTTGAGCCAAGGAAAATGGGAAATGCATCAAAGAGCCAACCTTCTGTCAGATGCTGTCTATGGGGGAGTTTAAGTAATCGTTTGAAAGAGAGAGAAAGAGATTTAAATCATATCTCTTTAGAAATGAGACAAGTGATATTAAGATATTCAACCAAGACTCAAACACACACAACCCCACACACACACACACACACACACACACACACACACACACACACACACACACCATTATATTCCTTATTCTAACTGTATCTGTATGATATCCGGTCATCTCAGGCATATATCTCTGACTGTGAGGACAGAAGCCCCACGTACGAACTTTCTGTTTGTCAAGAGCAGGCAGTCAGTCAGAACAAAGTTGGCTTTAAGATAGAGGGAACAGAGCTAAAAAAGCTTCTTTTTTTCAGACAGAGGATGAACTAATGGGATACACGAGGGAGATCAAGATTATTTCAATTGTGAGTCAGCAATAGAGTCCAAGAATAAAAATAGTGAACTGGAAACTAGCATTATAAGTCTGCTTTAAGCATATTAGGGAGATTCCAAAACACTTTCTGTACTGTCAGCAATCATTTAGCTTGTGCAAAGGCTGCATGAGTTGAAAAAGAGCAAGACCAGAGGCTAGCTAACTTTAGCTAACATTAGCTAACATTAGCTATCAGCTCCTGGTCTTTTCAGGCCAAGTAATGGCACACCAACAAAACCCCGAGTACAGTAAGTGAGCACGAGTGTTCTACTCCCTGCAAGTTCACTTTTTGTCACCAAATCTCATAGTACCAGTTTGTTTACTGTTAAATAAATGCAAAAATGTTTTCAAAGCCTTTCTACATTGAATGACATCATAAATGTAAAATTTGCGGCTCAACTTCTTTGAAACGAGAGATTAAACTAAAAAGAAGAGAGATTGAGAGAGGCGCAAGTGTTTTTATGGACAGCACTAAATCTGTGTCACAGCTATGAGTATTTGCAGCAATATCGCTATGACGCATGTGGTCACATATTTATAGCTATTAATGTTAGTGCTGAATACAAGTTCTGCAGTTGCAACATCAAAATCGGATGTTCCCTTGCTCGGTAAAAGAAGCAAACAAGAGTAGGTGTTTGTCTGCAGATGTGATGGTGCTTTGTGAGAAAAAACAAAAGAGGCGGAAGGACTACAAGACAATATCTGAGAGTGAAACTTGTATAGAAATAGAAAAGAGAAAAAAAACTAAGGTGTTTCAGTTCTTTCTGCTTTTCCAGCTGAGCAGACACTCAGTCAACCACACAACCACCAGTCCACATCCTGTCTTTTTTTTTTTATACAGACACACACACACGCGAGATGAAATGTGTGGTGCTCTCTGTTACGCCGCCCTGCCCCAGTCATGCCTGGCCTACAGCTGAACCACTGACGTAACAGAAAGAGAGTGACTCGAGAGGAGGGAGGAGGCCACCACTGTGCTGCTGGAAAAATCGGTATGCCCTCAGCTGAGTGTGTCAGTGAGCACATGCAGGAGTTGCTTGGCGGCGAGCCAAAGCCCTGAGCTCAGCATTCTGTAATGCACTTCCTCGCTCTCTCTGTCTGCTCTTCACAGCTTGCATAATACAGCTCTGTACACCACATAGCAACCAAACTTAACTCCTTCCCTCCCGACACATCAGGAAACTAGTCTGGAGCATTTTAAGAACTAAAGCTGGAGATGTGACGCAGGAGAAATGCACAGTTGAAAGACTTTTCATTCATGTTTCCTATGCGTCCATTTAGGGGGGGTGATAGTTACTGTTGTGGTAATTTATTCCACTTGGTACATTTACCCCTAATTCTGCGCTGCTAAATATAAGAGCTCTCCATGAATGAAATCTCAAGGACTGCTATTGGTCTTTGGGGCACTTTAGGAACCCTGGAACTAAAGCATACTACCAGTTTGTTTTCTGTGTAATGATTCTGCAGTTCGCCAGTGTCAAGTCGTAATTTCAAGGTAAATGCTGTAATGGAGGTCTTCTACTGTACAAGTACCCAACAAGCCCTCGACACCACCACTGGCTCATCTTGAGGTTGCTTGCTGACCCTAGATGAAACTGGTTGCAACTCTTTGCAAGAGAAGTCACAAACAGACTCAACCACTCTTCATTTCCTCACAGTTGTAAGTTGCAACAAGGTCGGTGCGTAAGATGTCGATTTATCTGCAAATGCTCACCAACTACTTGCTAAGTGTTAGTGAAATTAACACAAACCAGAAAGAGAGTGCATTTGTTCTTAAAGTAAAAGCTGCTCCTTTTGAAACATGTTGGTTTCAACAATAAGACAAAACTTTTACTTTGAAGTTCTCCAATTCTGGTTTGCGACGCACTTTTTCAAGTTTCACTATCACTCAGTGACTGTTGGCATATATGTGGGCATCTTCTATGAAAACTACAGGCAAACACCACAATCTGCTGGTGCAGCACCCCCTCTGAAACTAATTTCACCCAGCGACAGCAAGGAATCTCCTGCAACCACACGCCAACCAATCGGGAACAAATTTTATTTCTCTAGAGAAATGTGGTTTCTAGGGGGGTCATTAACCAGCATCTAGCCTTATATGAGTGAGGCCTCTGGGGCTTTGTTTCAGGAAGACGACTGAAAGAGCTTGACATTAAAAAAAACAAACAAACAAACAAAAAAAAAAACCGATGACCAAATTAATAGAAGTGTTGAGGTAGAACCTTATTTTTCCACCACTGTCTGAAATCCAGCAAAGATTAAACAGCTTAATCTAACTAATTGTTTCAGAACAATTAGGGAAAAATAATATTTAATACTATATTTTCATTTTATTTTGTAATGTTTATGTGCAGAAAAAAAACTAAAGCAGGACCAAATAATAATATTGTGGGAGGCTGTTAGCATTATCTGCAATGTACATTCCGCACATAATGCTGGTTTAGTTTTCAATAGTAAGCAAACCTCTTTTAGCAAGTACATACTGCATACGTGCTTGTCACATTAGTGAAGATGCTTTCTTTGTTTGTTTTGGTGCATCTGAATACGCCTCAGTGCATTAAGGGCCATCGTACATGCTGTTTAAAAAGAAACTTGCTTTTAAAAGAAAATTGCTTCTTCAGATATAAATAGAGCTGCAGATACCCTGAATACACTCGCTCGCAAAATTGAGGTTTAACACTTCACCCCCTGTTAAGCTGTCTCTATAGGATTCACTGAATCCTATAGAGACGGCTTATACAGAGGAGGGGGGCGGTGGTTGAAAACAGGCATAGGATGTTAGCCCGTGAAACAGCAGTAGCTCAGCTCTATGTAGAGTTCAGCCTCAGAAGGCGTTTGTGCCAGCAACTGTGAGCTTTGTCGCGCACTGAAATTGTGGCTGTAAGGGGTAAGTCACCGCAGTGTGGCCAAGGATTTCAGCCAAGGTGGTATCTTGACTTTATCAGTGTGTGCATTGTGTGTTGGTTCTGGTGACAATGGGGAACCTAATCCCTCACCCATAGAGATACCGAGGTGCCTCTGGGGCTGTAGGAAGGAACAGTAAACAACCAATCGATAGTCACAGTGGACTCATCACATTCTGTCTTTAATTACTGGTTTTAGATCAGCTTGCACTTTCAGAGCTTTATGGTATAGCCACTAATCCTAATCGATTTTTGTGATTCATTATTTCTAGCAGTTGATTGGATCAACACATTTTTCTAACAAATTCATGATTTCATCATTTGTTTGTTTTTTTTGCGAGACAGAATAAAACTGTTAAGGGTAATGAATGGGATGTTGTGTTATTATGCAATTTCCTTGCATTATGAGTGAAAGCCAGTCTGATTTTATTTCTTATACTTAAGAACTTGCACTACAGCACTTATTAACAAGCGCTATAGTGCAATACCATCACAATACCATTTCTTTTTCATGTTTTCCATATGAATCATAAACAGGTGTGGGTGATGGCTTTTTACTGGTTAATGTAATCCTTATGAATGTTGCTATGCTTGAGACCACTGCTACCTAGCAAGTTACCTAGCTCAAGCTAAAAAGGTTGTATGTAGACAACAAAAATATTAATTGCAGAATTTAAATTAGAGGCATTTTTTTATCTTCTTTTTTTTATTTTTTAATATACACTTCCCACCTGGCAACATCAGTAGCTGTCAGCGATATATTTATGGTTTATCCTCCTAGACCCATTCTTGTGAATTTAGTATCTCAGGAGAAACTTAGAGAAATGTATTTAAAGATGAACTTGTTTCAGATTAAATTATATGTTAAATACACCATAATATCACACTATAGGTGACAAGATCAAAGGTCAACAATGCTGAGGCATAATATTTTCTGGACTGAGAGGACAAGAAATACAATCTATGTTAATTCTACTTTTTATTTTAATGCAAAGTTAGTATTTAATATGTTACTGTACATGAAAGAGCCACCGTTCATAAGGTATTCTTCTTTTCTTTTAACAGCTTGATGGTGGTGGCAACCATTAAAGGGAACTCCATAATCAACATTCTTTGTCAAATTTATTCAGTAACCTTCCTTTACACATGCCCAAAACCTGAGCTGTCCCTCTTATAATACTCATACATACTCATACTACATACCCATTTCAACCCTTGCCTAGCCTAGCATTCCCAAATCCTTCTCTCCATCATAACAAACATCTCTTTCCCTTTACCAACACAGCCCTTACATTTGAAGCCCCTTCCTTCTCTTTAACTGTCTTCAAACATGCCTTTCCCCCTTGTCCTCTTCATTAGTCTGTAGCTAATAGGAGCACAGTTTCCACTGGCACCCCATTGGCCAACAAAACTGGAGGCAGAGGTTGTAAGCCCGGGCCCAGACCAATCCGGTATGGAAATCTCATTCTTCATGATTCATGTTTTTAATTTGGCAAAATCTTTATGCCAGGTGGCCTTCCTGAAGCGATCCTCCCCACTAAGACTGGCTGTGTCACTAAGAGTACACTGCCCCCACCCCTTGTGACTGGGTTAGCCACTGTCAATAAGTTAACCTGCTAGAAAAAGGGGCTTGAAAGGAGCTGATGGAGGCAAACCTGAAATAAGGTCAATGAGGATTTGAGTTAACTAGGTCAATCTGTGTTCCTCTTAAGTGAACACCAAAAGCTCCTTCCTCACACCGTGAACCTACTAATCAATCTCACACGCTAGCCGATAAATGTCATACCTTGTGCCAGTTCTCATAGCCCTACAGTGACTAAAAGGTAGTTAGGGAAAACAAGACTATAGCCAAAGCCAGTGATCTCCTTCCTTGTATCCAATGTCCTGCTTTTGAAACAGAACTGTAGAAATAGCAAACTGCAATGAAATACTACACAGCTAAATGAGTCCTCCTTTGACTGAGCAGACAGAAATTCCTCAGCACTGTCAGAAAAACAAGAGGCCACCTTCACCATGCATGAGAAATTGCATACGGTCTCATCACTCAGAAAAAATAAAAATAAAAATAAAAAAACAAACCCAAAACAACTCTTCCAGTAAAAACCATGGAAGCCCATTTCACCATGCAATAAAAAGAGGACATAGGCTGATATTTGAGTTTAACTGCTGCCATTCAGGCTCCAATGAGGCCTGTCTGGCCTGTAGCGAGGATGGGGAAAAAACTCTTATGGTTTTGAAAGAACCACTGCAGTTGGAATTACTTAATCTGGCAGTGAAAGGATAGAGAGACTGGCCTTTTAACAGCAACATACCACTCTAATAGCAGCAGCAGCAGATGAATCGATTAAGAACATAACTATCAAAGCACTTAGAGATGCTGCACTCCTTACTGCCTTCATGTAATGCCATTTGAGGACTATGAGAGCAGGTGTCACACACAGCAGTCAAGCATTTTTCCAAGTCTTGAATTGCAAAAGACTATATTATTATTTTGATTAGAGTGCAAATGATTTCTTTATTATTAAATTAATTGTTTGGACTTTAAAAGATCCAAATACTGAAAAAAATAAACATATTGATATCTAGAATAACTGCAGAATATTGTTTTTTGTAGATTCAAATCTTTTCAAATCTGATAAATCAAGCACAGTGTTCCTTCAGACCGGACTTAGACAAAGATCCAGGAAAATCCTGAGATCAGTAGATCTCAATAGCAGGTCACATCAGCTGATACTCTTCTACTTAGCAAACTCACCATCTTAAATAGAGCGTGCTACTTAAGCTGTTTCAGCCTGTCCATATTTGTTATGCTTCTACAAGCCACTTTGCAGCTGATATGTATTTACCACTTTGTCACATGTGAATTGACAGCACCCTTTCTTCTCAGTGAAACTCGCTTCTCTGCTGTCAAAGTAGAGAAAAGTTTAATTCAGGGCCAACCCATTTTGCGTAGCCAGCAGTTATTTCAGCTGTCATCACCAAATGTCATTCACTGTCAGTGAACTCTTGCAAATCCTAATATTTTAATTAAAATATCTGTAATTGCAACTGACATCATCATTTACTAGCATTCTTTGAGCTAAGGGTAAAATTTGCTTCCTGGTCCCGATAATGTCATAAATCTACATTTTAAAATGGAATCCCTTTTCAAGAGAGGGCCTCATCAGGTTCTGTCAAACGGCTGCTTGCTAAACTTGTATTGTTGGAGGCCCCTCTGGGGAAGTTACCGTTTCTCAGCCTTGGTTTTACTGAGCTGCTGAAGTTTTTTTTTAAAAAATCAGATACAGAACATAGATTTATAGACACATGGTATTATATAGTACTTGTGTACTAGGAACGCATGTTAAATTAAGCAGGACATTTCTTTTCTTATATATAGCTTACACAACATCTCAACTTACCCGCAGTAATTAATCCTGAAGTCTAAGCCATCATAGTTGTAACCGTAACACCATCACTACCTTTATTTTGAACAAAATGACCTTTGATAGATGTTACAAACTAAAAATATTACCATATAGTTATAGTTATTATTACCATATAGTTATAGTTATTAATCCAAAGGTTTCTAGTTTACTTAAAATAGTGATTTTTTAAGGCCTACTTACAGCCAGTCATCTGTGTAATGAGTACCTCTACTTTTGATACTCGAAACTGATTTTCCTGATAATGCGACAAGTTAAATCTTACACGGTGTTAAATCAATTCGATTAGTTCTGGTGTTTGTTTATTTTAGAGACTCTTCTTACACAGTATAAATGTCTAAAGTCACACAGAGTACAGGGCACATGGTGCTGTGAGTTGAAAATACATCAGAAAACAACCTCCAGTGTTTCACTCTCTGATTAAACTAGCTCCTCCGTGGAGGATCATGGACAGACAAACATGCAGTTTCACCAGCATTTTAAAAGTGTGCCTCTTCTAAGATGAAAAATAATGGCCATGAGAGGTTTGAAAACAAGCTTCTAAAGGGACAGAAGAGGATCTTTGCTTCCCCATCTTTCCCCATTTAAAAGCATTTGTTTGAGTGGTGTCTGTTCCCGATGTGCTGTGCAAAAGTCATTTGTTTAGCCTCTGAGGACCATCAGCAAGGCAGCCAGAGCTTCTTCTCTCCAAATCCATTTGTTCCCACCCCTGAGATACTGCACGGTCTCCACAGAGATCCTTGCAGAACAGCGTTGCTGCCACTAATGAGCTCAGGAATCCCATAAAGACATAAATAAAATCAAATGCAAGCTTTTAGTGTTTGCTTACATGTTGATCTGATTGTAGCTGATCAAATCTTGTTTTCCAAGATGTGATTAGTGAATATTCTGTGAATCATGTACGTGAGAGGACTTGTTTGACACTTTGAGACATTGAGAGCTGGTAGCTAGATAAGAAGATCAATACTTCTTTTATGTGTGTATGCTAAATATGAAGCAGAAGCCAGGGCATGGGTAGCTGACACTGCATCCAGTTTCTAATTCTAATGTTTCTCTCACCTGTTTAATCTTTGTTTTAAAAAAGCAGAAAGTTGGATATTTAACATGCTGCTACATATTCATACATATGTGCTGCACTCAAAGCGCTTAATACAACTTGCCTCATTCACCCATTCATACAAGCACTTTTTGCTATGCTTGTTATATGTAAGTGCTCTCTGTCTATCATTCACACACACTCATACGCTGATGGATGCATCAGCAAGTAACTTGGGGTTAGTATCTTGCCCAAGAATATTTGGTATGGAGACAGGGATCGAACGACCAACCTTGTGATTAGCAGATGACCTGCTGTACAGCTACTGAGGTACACTCAGTCCTCTAAAATATTAACATTGTATCTTTGACCACATGTGCCATGACAATGACCAAAAATAACCCAAGAAAAAAACGTCAATGTGGAAAGAGGCAGTAGCTCAGACTATCTCTGAGTGGATAAAGTTAACTTAGAGTTAACTTGAATATTTTCTGCTCCGGTGGGACTGTGCTGGTGCAACTCCAGCTGTTTCTGCATTTTGATTTCTCTTTAATGTCACCATATCCCTTAACTGAATCAGTACAAACCATCTCCTGAGATTATTGTCTTCGTCACTGCAAAAGAAAATAAAGAGAGAAAAAAAAAGACAGCACATATACACTACATGTGTAAGCAATGCCTTAGTTTAAAAAAAAAGCACAACATGTGTCATGAAATTCTAGTGCTCGGTTAAAGTACGAGGCTCAGAAGTATATCTAAAAGTTAAAATACTTACATTATTCTTATTTTTTTTATACAGTTGTTAGGAAAATTGTAACAGATGTCATAGAGGATTCAAATTTGGTTGTGACTGGTTTATTTTGGAAAAAATATAGCCCTTTTCCCACGACCATCAACGACACTCATGGCGTTCTTCAACCTCAGTTACACAAGCCTAGAGACCTGTCAGGGACCATCTGGCAACCACCAGTCGCTCAAAGTTGATGTGAAATCGACTTGCTGGTAACCACAGTTCACCAGTAAAATGTGTGTATTCTGGGACCAGCTGGGAAGTGATTGTTGGTGGTTGCTGGAGGTCGGGGGCTGTTACGAGCATGAAATTGGTCACAAAGAGATATATGGTCCAGTACCAAAGACCTGCTTGTGACTGTTCTGGTCACTAGCAGGCTACCACAGTATGTTTTTTTTGAATAGAAGACACCTACTTGTTTCCAAACAGTCACAATCAAGCAGTAGTGAAACTGTGACAAGTGTGAAAGTGTGATCCAAACTGGAAATGAAGAACATTAGCCTTCAAATTGAAAGTTGCACCTTTTGAAATGTGCTGGTTGCAGCAACAAGGCCATAACTTTTATTCTCCGTGTCCAGTATGAAAGTACGGAGAGAAATAACCTTTTTGATATCAAAAATTAAACTATCATTTTAGTGTTCTAGTTTTATGCTGAACAACTTCTCAACACCCAGTTGTTTGTCAGTTTTGGAAAAATAATAATAATATGCTCCGTTCCACTTTCCTTTGCCCAAACACAAATAAAGAAAACAAAAAACAAAAACAAAAAATACTGGAAACATTGTGTTTTTCTATATCCAGGAATTTCCCTGCTAGAATGTTGTTAGTACACTATAATATTGAAACTATCATTACTTCTATTTATACAGTACTAAAGTACTATCACCAGGTGCAGCCTATAACCAGCTGAAACATTTCAAACAAATACAGAATTATCCCTCACATTTCCCACTCAAATCATTCAGAAGAAACTCAGCCAAAAAAAATCATTCAGAAGAAACTGACTCATACAAAAATAATCCTTTTGTAAGGAATACTCGGAAATGAGCAGTTTGTGTCACACTTCAGGCCCGCTTATAGAACAGAATGTTGTGGTTTGCATCACAAGTTAGCGAGGGTGGTCTCTGCCCATGCAGCTACCCTCGGAAAATCCCGGAAACTATTCTAATGGCCATCGAACCACATCTTTATTGATATATGCTGAGGTGTTAAAAGTCGTCATTGGGGGAGCAGGGGAGGTTGTCTATTCTCATCTTTATATACACCACTACACCAATAATGACTCTTTCTATTCGCTACGGTGAAAATGAAATATGTGGGTGGTGCAAAGCTTTAAAGGGTGAACTAAACCAAAAGTCTAACATGTCCACAAAAAACCCCAACAAAAAACCTTAAGGTATACGTGCAAAGTCCAGTCTGCCAGATTCTGCAGCACCAGCAAACAAGGTTTTCTTTTCAAGAAGCACTGTGACCATTGACCTCTGCACTAACACCAGTTGATTCCTTGAGGTTACAAAAAGCCCGACGACAGCAATATAGGTTGTGCGTATGTATGGCAGTAAATTTAAAACAGATCTTGGCTTTGTCAGGTGCTTCTTTTAGAATGTATGCAACTAAGACTCCTTGAGTTTTACTAACATTTGCATCTTGCAAGTCAAAAGAGCATCACTGAAGCGGCGTCACATGAACAATATAAGTGACTAAACCAAACCAAATGTGGCTGCGCCAACCCTTTCCAGTAAGCGTATTTTCATATCTCACTTTTCACACACTGTGTTTGCATACATTTCTACCAAAGTAAACCCGGAGACATCAAAAAGAGAGAACTAAAAGGGCACAGTTCCCTTATACTGTGTGTTCAAGTAAATGATGACTCAGAGTTTCTGAATCATTATGACCGTTGTGTTCTTTAAATGCTGTTCAGCTGATGCAGATGTTCTCTGGGTTTGCTTCAACTTTTCTCAGTGGGGAAAAAAACAAAACAAAACAAAAAACACACACACACACACACACACACACACACACACACACACACACACACACACACACACTTCAGCTTGATGTGCTGCACTACTTCTGTTCTACAATTTAGAAGTTTAGAAGTTCCTATAAATAAAAGGAACGTTCACTTGAAACATTGCAGACAGCCTTGAGACACTGGTTTGTAGCCATACTGTACATTATATATAAGCTCTATGTATACTGCTGAGTTCAGTGTTTCAAGCTTTAATTTATTCCTTTCCTTACTGGAGATTGTGATTTGTGCTTGAATATAAAAAGTACACATTGGTGTATGTGTTGTTGTGCAGTTTAAAGGCCCATCAAAAGACAGAATGGCAAACCAGGTTGTGCTCTTAAAGCAGTGGTTCATGCTCTACTTGTTCATATATAAATAAATCAACACTCAAATCAAAAACTGTTCGAATGCAACACGCGTGTTGGACTGTTAGCCTGACGACATGCCCTGTGCTTGCCTTTGTCTCAGACCGACTGTTTAACTGTCACAGTGTAACGTCACAAACGGCGTGCCTCCAGGAGGAAAAGAATGCTTTCCTACAACGTCACGGCAGAGGAGGGGCCCCTCGCTGTCAAAACAGGATGCGGGTCACACCTTATCATGGCAGCACATCAAACCAGAGTTACACACCCTCAGCCTCATTTCTGTTTGGGCTAAACACACTATACGGCTTGCTCAACATTTCTGGAGCAAGAATATCTGTGTGCTTAAAGAGCAGGTGTGACAGGACTGTAAAATAAACAACACTATAATCACACTGAGCTACTGTCCAACTGATCACTCTGCAGGTATTTTGGTTTCTGTTGTCTCGCTGTTCCTCTGTTATCTGTCTGAATACCTCCTCTTTCTGTTCTGCATCTCAGTCACCAGCTGGAGCAGCCTTGCTGCTCACTGGCTGCTTAAACCAGTACTAACTCACTCTCCTTTAACAAAATGAAGCATTTTACATGAGAATGTTTTCTTTTGCAATTCTACTCCGCGTCATTTCATTTTATTCCATTGCTACATCTTTGGTTAGTGGCTACGGTTAGTTAAACGGTTAATCGGAAACAGACTCAAATGGCAAGTGTTTTGGCAATCAATTGATTATTTAGGTCATTTGGCAAGAACAGAATGGCAGACGTTTGTCATTTACAGGTTCTAAAATCAATCGTTGGGGTTTGGAACAACTGCTTAAAAGAAACAAAACAAAAAAAACAAAAAAAAACACACACACAAATAAAAAAAAAAACCCCAAGACTTTTAACCCTCAGAGATGTAAGACATCATCAGCCACAGCCACAAACTCTAGCTGTAAACCTGAGCAATCATACTATATGTAATTTTTGTAACACATCAAAAGTATTTGAACCTACCCCCTAAATACATTTTGAAAAAAAAGTTCTGTTTTGCCTTTATCCAAAATACAGAGTTAGGGTAGGTTAAAGGACCAATGAGTGTTCACTCCGAGGCAATACCAAACTACTGTATCTAAAATTACTCTAATGACTCTAGGGCTAGTAATAAAGTTCTATAGTGCAATCAAAGAGTGTGTCCAAACCTCACTAATTAATACATTACCTTCTGGTCAATTAAAAAAAAAAAAAAGACGGGGTTGAATTTAAGAAAGGAAAAGATAGATAAGTAAGGGGAAAACACAAGAGCGTGAATTTAGGTAAATAAGCAAATCTTGTAGCACCAAAGAAGTATAAAAGAAGAAGTTTGGTCATCTTCAAATATCAATAATTGTATCAGAATTAATGATCTAATTTTTCTTCAGGACTCTGAGTGCATTTTGTTGATATTACTTCTGTGCTTTTACTTTAGAGGGAGTTGGAACACTTGAAACTTCCTCCAGCGTGCAGTTGCACACATTCATCTAATCAGCCCTCCCTCCCTGCTCTGCCGCCGCTCCCTGCTTTAAACTGCATTAAAGCCCAGTCGATGCGGTTTTCAAGTGCATCCCGTTTCCATCACAAGTACTGACATTACTCATCTTTAACAGATGAAAACAATGACTCAACTTGTAGACGCATGCCAGGCATACCCAGTTTGTGCAGAAATAAACTGGATGACTTAGCAGGGCTTGTGAGAACTTGTGTCATCCCTGAGGTGAAGTCGTATAAGCAATTAAAGCAACTGATAGACGGGTGCATTCAAATTATTACAGTTTCATCATATTGCTATCACTTAATGGCACGCTCCGGTGTTTCTAGACATAAAAGAGCAGTCTCATGTAGAGCACCACTTCAACGGTTGTATGAAGCACCCAGTGACTCCTTTATAGTTCTCATGTTTGACAAAAAACCTGCAGTACAAACTGCTTTTATACAATTTGATGGTCTAACAGAAAGAAAAATATACTATGCAATATTAGGGCATGGATGAACAAAAAGACTCAAGAGTTTCTTTCTTAAATTAAAAAAAAAAGTCTAAAAAAAAAAAAACCACACAAAAAAGTGAAAGTGAAAAATACTAAAGACCACTAAAACTGGTTTTAGAATCTGCATCTTTAATCAATTCCCTTTTAGCTTCTTAGTCAGTCTTTTTAAATGGCTTTGACTGGCTTCTTCCATAATACAATTGAGGATCATCAGTAGAATACAACTTTCAGGAGGCAACATAAAAGAGAAAAATCTTATTTCTTTATATAAAATTTATTTTAATGTATTACTGTGAAATATATGAATGAAAAATAAGTCAAACAAGCTGAAAATAATTGGGTTGTCTTTGATTTAACTGTAACCAATAGTTTAAAAGTCAATTTATTAATCTATCATAACATACAAGAATATAAAAATGCCAGATACTGTATTTAATGATTTTAACTTAAAAAATTTTGAAGTAGAAATGGTGTAAAATTTAATAGTATAAAACAAGAAAGAGTTTAGGAAAACACATTTACTAATTAAGAATATGATTTAGTTCTCCCATCCCCAATTCAAGTAACAATAAAAGAACATTTGTTACTTGAATTGGGGATGGGGCTCTCAGTATACAACTCTATGAAAGACACCTGAGAGCGTAAAGAACATGTAAGATTCTGTATGTTTGAACCTGACATATGAGATATTTCAGCTTCTACTGATTTCGTTTTTGTTGTATGCTGGTTTTAGAAAACAGCATACAACACATAACAATTTCCTTCAGCACAAAGTACAGAGTTCATATAGCTAGTTTGGTCCAGCGAACACTGCACCATCCAAACAATAGGCAGCCAATCTTCATAATGATTGGTATTTCTGGTTGAAAAGTAAACTGTTTGTTCAATGTTTTTTCATCAGGAAATATTTTCACATTAGATCAACAATAAGCTCAAGTCCTCAGACAAATAGTTTCAGGACGAGCCTTAAAACCTGGTTCTACTTGTCCAAGTTTCAACATGACATACTTTTAAAGCTCCAAGGCACTCGTATTTATGAGTCAGTGAAACTTGGGAGCTGTGATGAAGTTTGGGGAAAAGCAAGAGATGACAGTTGGACCAGGAGAACAAGATCATTTGCTTGTTATTACAGATGCAGACAAAAGTGCCAAGGTGGAGCATGCAAAGAGGCGGAATAACAAACTGAAAGTAGGCGGTAGATCCCGAGTAAAGACAGGAAGTAAATAGTCACGGGTACAGCAGTCAATGGTTTTACGTTATTTCACACACAGTCTGGGTACTTTGTGAATTTGACTAAGCAAACACTTTGACAACTTCTCTCCCGGAGTCAAACATGCACAGACATATAGATAATGAGAGCAGACGGTAAAATCGTTATCTAGCAGAGCAGGTTCAAACGCAGGAAAGACACACACCGATACTTAAATTTGAATCCGCCCCATCATTCCTACATATAGACTAGAATGATAATCCAGCTAATCTGCATGCTTTTACATTACACACAGGGCATATTTTGAATATAATTTTGGAAACAATGCCGAAACTAAGCTTCAAGATTCTGGGTGGACATTTGATGGCTACTAATGAGAAGAGACCTACTCTAAATTTCCATAACATTTGTGTATTAAGTGTTTATAATCACTTTTTTTGTAGAAGTCTTTCCTCTGAGTTTATTAAACACTGACATTGAAACAATGGCACATTTTAGCGCTGCACCAGTGGGATCTACATTTGTGCCACCACCAGTGAACTAGGGTGTTACTTTTATTAAGTCTATTCTGTTTGCTAAAGAGAAAAATACTCACTTAAAAATTTTTTCAATTTCAAGTCAAAGTATTTGCAGTAGTGATTACTCTCATCATTATTATTAGTTTTATTATTGCAAGGCCATCTCTCTAATCATCCATAATTTACAAAATAAAACATCATTTTATGATATCCTGCAGTAAAGATGCTGTGCTTAAATAAAGTAGTGTAACACCTGGAGAGATTAAATGAACAATTACAGCAATTACATAGGAATTTGCTAATTAATTTGACAAATACACAATGATCCCATCATTTCCCTTTTCAGTACAACTCCAATAGGTTTATACCTTATGCATTACAAATGAAGCATTAGCAGTCTCTCTGACAGTTGTAGCACCTCCATACACCAACACAGATACTGGGTCAGTTACATTACCTCACCTCCATGTGAACCAGGACATTATTGCTGGGGAATCTTTTACTGCTTAAAAAAATCAAGTCAAATCAAATCAAATCAAATCAAATGCACATGTCTTTGTCCAGATAAGTGCACAAAATAACTCCAAGGCTACAAAAGGATATATTGTATAGGTAGAGGAGAGGAGCATCAGTCTTCATTAAGCATGCTCTGGTTGTGAGCTAAGGTAATAGCCTCTGATTGATGATAGCTTTAAGTTCCCATTAAAAGGTAAGCATTGCTCATAAGCAGTCTCTGATCAGGGCTGAGGCTGTGAGAGGTTAGTTGCCTGCTCTACAGAGACAAAAGCTTCTCTTTGGTCTGCAACACTGATCACAAGCTCCTTGGCATCCTCTTTATGAGAACAGGAAAGACTGTTTTGCTGTGATGACCTCAGAAAATCCTGAGTTTGAAATGCTCCAAGCACTTCACCTGTTAACTAAAGTGCTCTGTTTGCAGATATGCAGTGAGCCAAAGGGCCATCGTCTTCAGGGACCACTTCACGCTGGTGCCCCATGTTCCCATACAGCTGTAGCAATGGCAGGCTTTGACTTGCTGAGACAGTGTGAGGTTGAATAGCACTCCCCAGACACTGCCAAGAAAAGACACCACTACAGACTGTGGGAGGCAGAGGCTGTTCTACAGCTGAAACAATTAGCTAATTGACAACGAAATCTATTTCCCAAGAAAACAAAAAAAAAAAGACAGATTAGCTACTTCTTAACAGTGTGCTGCATTAGGGTTTCACATGATAGAACTGCAAATAACAAAAGAATAATCCAGCTAACCATTTCTTAATTGACTGATTATTTTGTTTATTAAGAAGACAATTTTTTTAATAACGAATAAAAAAAATATTGCAAACCCTTCAGTTTACCTTTGTTTGCTAGACAAAGGTAACAAAGCTACACATTTGGCCAAATAAATGTTAATTCAAGCTTTTTTCTCTAAATAAATTGATTTATTAAAAATACATGGTTATAAATATGAATGGGACTAAACATCAATCACTGACGCTCTAAATTGGAATAAAATATAACTATAACTACCGTAAATAAATTATGAATTTCACAACTGTAGTCAGACAAAAGGAGAAATATGAAGATGTCGCTTTGGCCCCTAGGGGAAAATCGTGATGGGCATTTTTCACTATTTACTGACACTTTATAGAGCGAATGATAAATCACTACAATAATCAGCAGATGAATTCCTAATGAAACACTAGCAGCAGCAGCAGGGGCATGATATGGACAGGTGAACATGTTGGGCTACAAGAATGACAATGAGAACAAAACAGGATTTATTGAGCCAATCGAGTCAGGCGGAGGTAAACTAGTTACTCCCCTCCTCCATCCGCTGCTCTTCTCCGCCGCCTCTCCTCTCTGACAAGCTGAAGGTTAATGACGAAGGGATGCAGCAGAGGAATACAGATCAGAAACACTAAACTAGCCGTAGTAAGAGATTTGCAGAATTAACTATATACCAACATATTTATATTACATACCTACGGACATGGAGTGTTTTTTTTGTTGTCATCAATATCCGTTTTGAAAAGTCCCCCAAAAATCTCTAAAAATTTGCATGTAATTACAGCTTGTTAAGATGCAATGTTGTTCAAAAATCTTAGCAACTATAGGCTGTATATAAAAGATGGTCTACACCATGAGGTCAAACATTAGCTAAAAAGCTTCCACCGAGTGTCTTGATGTGTGTTCAATCATCAAGGTTAGGAAATCCCAGAAAGCTGATTCCGTTCATCTGGATGCTGTGTTTTCAGTGGGAGAAAGGTTTTCGTCGCTCATCCAAGTGACTTCTTTGGTCTTTCTCTCGTCCATATAAACAGAATCAAATTTCTGGGACTCCCACTGAGTGTTTTCACCACCACCATCTTGTTCTGAATAATAGTTAAGTTTTTACTGACATCAAGGCTTTTTTCCCTTAGTAAAACTGGCTGTTTTCCCTTTGAAACTAGAGTCCCCTCCTGCTGAAATGCAAGTTTAAGATATTTTCTTGGCTTAATTTTTCAGACTTGGAAACAAGTCCATCCTTTATATACAGTTTATGAGAGAAACCTCAATGTAAATTCAATCTCATTCAGCTATTCCAAATCCTACTGAAACACCAATTGTACATCTCCAAGAAATGCACTGTTTCCTCCTGTTTCAGTAATGTTAGCTAAAAACTTCCAACATTCAGCTGAGCTACAAATTTGTGATTATTTTCCTTTTTTTTAAGATATAGCTCTTCCGTAGAAAAAAAAAAGATATGCTTGGCCAAAAACTATTTTTGGTTTCTCTTCACTGGCAGTTGCTGATAAATGGGAAAAATACAGTACTAAAAGAACAAGCCAAACAAAACTCTGCATCAGCTGAGCCGCTGCCATCCATGTGGAAACAGAAATGACCTGAAAAATACCTGGGCACTACTCCAAGTCTTCAACCAGCAACAACAACTCCACTGAAACCAACTCTGCTGTAGGACATCAACACCCACTGCTCGACGCTTTGTTTTTTAATCTCACGCAGGTAGGCTCACTATGCTGTAAAACCATTTTTCAAAATGGCAAGTTTTGCCAATGGCTGCTCTCACAGCATGCGGCCAATGTTGCTCCAATAAAAATTGATCTTGCAGAGAAGAAGCATATTGAGGTCCTATGCACAGACTATTAATGCTGATCAACAAGCTAAAAGGCTGAGTGTGGTCGTCCCTCGGCATACTTACAAGGCTTTGCATCATTCAGTAGGTGTGCCCCAATTCATTGATTCTTCATAAAATTGCAGATGAGAGCAAGTAATGATTGAACACGAGAAAGGCCCGAGGCTTCGTGTAAGCATCTGCATATGTGTGTATGTGCACGTGAAGAAAAAGCAGTGCTTTCATTTATGACAGCACGCTGGATTTTTAACCTTCAAAATACAAAAGTTAGGAATAGGTTTGGAACCACTGGACTACAGAGGTTCAGGATCTGTACCTAGCTGCATCCACCTCTACCGCCTTATGCATCACTCCACTGATAATAGCTGTGTAATTTCACTTTCAAAAGGGTTCAAAATACAGAAGTGGCTGCAGGATTTCTGCACCTGCTTGCAAATGCACAAAGCACAAAAAGAACAAGCACTGAAATTACAAAAAGGAGGGGAAAGAAAAGGGAGAAACAAGAGGCAAGTATATAAAAGGACCATTTCTTTGAACCACTGTGGCTTTCGGGGGTAGTGTGAGCTGCCTGTACTTCGTCTGAAGGACCTGGGCACTTCTATCACCACTGACCATCAGCAGGAAGCTGCACCTCCTCAGAAGACTGCTGAACTAGAACAGGCAAAGTTTGGGCTGGACTTCGGCCGGCTCCAGTGATTACAGAAGTGCACCAGTGATGTTCGAGTGTTAATGCTGCCTGCAGACTCAAACCTTACCCAACATCTGAGCTCAGAAACAGAGCTGCCTGAATATCACATGATGAAATGTGAGGAAAACTACATGCGCTCACACGAGCCCGGTGGACATGCTGGCAGTCATCACTGCCTATCAACCCTCTTGAC
This sequence comes from Oreochromis niloticus, assembly GCF_001858045.2. Classification (NCBI taxonomy): domain Eukaryota; kingdom Metazoa; phylum Chordata; class Actinopteri; order Cichliformes; family Cichlidae; genus Oreochromis; species Oreochromis niloticus. The sequence continues at coordinate 11,748,301 of NC_031972.2, forward strand.
TATGAAGCAACAAGCCGGTGACAGACTTGAGGGCTGAGTCTCAAATTCTGCACTTCAGTGTACAAAATGACAGTAATGTTGACATAAATGTCAGGAAATGGTGGAAAATGCCAGTTTTCCAGAAGCCAGGGTGACAGCTTCAAAAGTCCAAAACCTAAACAACTTTTGCCATTTTTTGCTTGAAAGATTATTAATCAGTTATCAGATAAGTTGACTCAGATCCTGTTCTTTTCAACATCAACACTCTTGTATCTCAGTAATAAATGAACGTTTCACTTATTATGCAGGAAAAAGTGGTTAACTAAAGATTATTTACAAGCTTCTGCATTATGAAAGTGTACATTAACATGCAGTTCCAGCTGCTTGTAGAATGATATTAGCTAGCTCAAACACACAGTATCTAGTGGTTACATTTTATAGTAAATATTGCCTTTTTTCATGTGCATTGCTTGACTTTTTAAATGAACAAAAAAAACAAACAAAAAAAAACAAAACAGCGTGGCACTGTGCTGGACATTTATTTGTCGTTTTCTGACCATGAGCAGCTTAAACATTAATCAGAATCATCTTTATTTATAAAGCTAACTCTCGATTTTCTTTCATTCCAGGCTGAGCAGAGAAGCAAGAAGAAGAAAGAGGGGGGAGGGATTTCCATTTTCCCATAAACAACAAGTATTGAATACCAACAGCATCGATATTTCAAAGACCTCTGACCCAATGTAGTTCAAGCAGATGGAAGTAAATCAACAAAGGATCAGGGAAAGAGAGAAGTGCTTCTGAAGTCTAAGTTCAGTGTAAGTTATGAACCTGACCTCCTGAAAAGTTCAAGCAGCTTAAATGCAAGCTAATAACTGGGAAACACAGGTAGCAAACACAATACAGCACGTTTTCTCGTCATATGTAGAATTTGACATACACATATACATATAGATGTGTCTCCCTGCCCAGATAAATGTGATGCTGTTTACAGTCCTGATATTTTTTCTACTCCCTAAAATAACCATGCTCAGTGCAGACGCAATCACTGCAGCCTATACTTCAGCTCAAAGCTATACTTCAGCTCAGACTTGCACTCTGTGAACTGATGTCTATAAAATGCTCTACGTCATGTTTACAGCGAAAACCTCAGGGTGCAGGAGGCAGCAGCCATTATTATTATTTAGCAGCCATTATTATTTAGACACTTTCATAAATAAGCAATTAGTTCCTTCAATACTGACCACGAGACTGAAATCTTGTCTTCATTTCAACATCAAGGAAGTGTTATTGAGAAATGCTAGCAAGGAGGTTCTACAGATATCAGCAGTTCACAGGAAGAGCCCCAGTGACGTGACCCCCTGATCCCTTTGTCAGGGTACTCATATGATATTTTTTCCCCTGTAGGATGATCTATAAATAAATCTGCTGAGCCTTCAACTTGATCTAATACCATCACAAGATAATCTATTAATTTGGACTTTTAACCCAAATTATTAACTACAAAACCCATGAAAATACTTTCAGGATTCCTTTATGTTTAGTTCTAATTATACAACGTTAGCATACAATATCCGTAAGCTTGCTTTACAATGTTGGCATGTAGACACTACTATTGGGGGCATTTTCAGGGCTCCACTTTACAGTGGGTACCTCCCAGCATGAAGAACTACTGGATGTGATGTTGCTAACTGGTTAAACTTGAAGAAGACAACAAGTAGCAATAGAATAAGCAGTGTGACCTTCTCGAGAATTGCTATTAGCATCATAAAATTAATCAGCAAAGGCTAACACAACAACAACAACAGCATTACAGCAGCTGTGGCAGTTCTCGGTTGTTTTTCTGCTTTGGCAACATTCAGTACTGACATTGCAGTTGAAGCTATCACCAAATTATTATATCAACTCGTTAGTCTGATTAATTTTACATCAAAACCAATGGAAAGAGAACTGGTGGTCATTAGCAACATCACCCTCCCTCTGAACCCACTTTGTGTTCCTGGAGAAGGTGCCTACAGCCTCTAACGATGAGAGATTTCACCAGTCAAATCAAAGCTAGTACAGGCCAGTGGCAGGGTGTAGACTACATATTGGCACAATTTTGGCTGGTTGTGTCGAACAACGGGTATTCACAACGTTTATCCAACAATACTACTTCTAATGTGTTCTACTTTCTGTTCCCTTTCTGCTTCTATTTTCTTGTTCCGTAACGACTCAAGAAATCTTTGCACAAGTTGTCGTTTCTTCACACAGGATGCATTTCTGACTTTTGACCGCAAACTGAATTAGACCCTGACCCTCATAGCCTACTTCTAACAACTAGCCTTCAAACCCATACCTAAACCTACTCAACCCTCAAACCTAAACCGTAACCATAAATCTAATCCTAAACAGTAACCTGAAACATTGACCCTAAGCCTAACCCCAACATATCAGAATATCTTATACTTGGTTTTTGAAAAGCCAAATTAGGGCCATTTTTCATCACTGATTAAATTCTTATCTTGGTGAAAGTTAACTGTAATTTACAATTGGGAATAGAAGATGACCTGTTAGGCTACAATGCAGTTATCTGGAGCAGTTCAATAAAATGACCACAAACTACCATATAGACTAAAAAGGTAATAAAGCAGTCATCAGGTCTACACGTGAAAAGCTACACTGTCTGTTTTATCAAGAAAAAAAAAATGTCTAAGTTGATCTTTGCTCAGATTAACAGTGCAGGTCTATTGTGGAGCGTGAGGCTCCGCAGCGCATGTGTGCCAATTCATTTCCTCAAGGTCTGCTGCAAGAAAACCTTCCTCCTCCTGTGCAGCCCACATGTGGGGAGATTACATCTTTTATTTATCACTTCTTGGCTCTATTTTTCCAGCAAATTCCAAGCTGGGGTGCAATCAGCCAAGAAAGCCTCCCTGTGTGTGTGAGCGTTTGGGATGTGCGGACTACTGTTATTCCTCTTTGTAAGAATGCACATCGAGCCCAGATTCAGTTTCATTCCTGCAGAAACATTTCCCAATATCTGGGAACATAGGCCTCTTGTTTTGGCAGGGGAATGTGTTGTGAGTGCGTATTCACAAATACACAATGCCCACATGAACCGCCTGCATTTGATGGTGGAGGGGGGGTAGGCGAGCGATGGATCATGCAAGCACTCAGATTGCATTACAATTCAAATTAAGCACATGGAGTAATGGGATTACAGCCCTCAGAGATTCGTGAACTCACAGGTGACAAACTGTAGCACGGTCACAGCTTCCCCGCTGACCAAAACTGAGGGCTGTCTTCATTAAAGTGAGATCTTCAGATATGCACAAAGACACAACCCAAACTGGCTGCAGACTGGTGTGAATCATGGCCCATTTAAGAAGAATCTCCGTGCCAGTATACTTCCTCTTTCCAAACCTCTTCTACTTAACAAGGGAGTGAAAAGATGCTTTTGTTTGCTCTTCTTTTGCTGGCAACGGGAAGCTTGAAAGACACAAATGAACATGTAAATAGGAACAAAGTGCCAAACTCACAATGGAAATGCTGGGCATTTGATATGTGTGCTGGGTAATTAAAATCTCAAAGAACCTCTTCAGAGAGGGGGAAAAATGACACAAAATCAAGCACTGATTCCTGCTGCTGGTGGACTAAAGTTGTCAAGCACAAGCACACAGGTGTCTGTTCCTGTTTCACTTGCTCTCAGTGGGTTCTAAACAAGATCACGTACGGTAATTCTCAGCTTCTTCTCATATATATTTACTTTTTTCTTGCCTTTTGAGAAAACAGAACTCTAAAACCATCCCATCACTCCTCTAGATCTAAATATAAAACATCAATAGTGCATACTTGTCTCCTTTCCAGTGCAGCAGGTCGTGTTTATCAGCTTCTCACTGCTGCACAATGCTGATCAAACTGTATGCAGGCTGTCAAAGCCACAATGCATGCTCAACTATCATTATTATTCAACAGCATATCAATTGTGCCACAAAGAACAACTCATTCAAATGTAATGTGTGTCAGTTGGGACCCAACCCAGCTGAGCACTTCCCTTATTACTCAATAGTTTTATGTAATCTTTTAAAACTGATTTTAAAGGTCAGACGGTATTTGAACAGGCTTCTTTCTCATGATATTTGATACAGAAAAAATAAAGCTTTAACGCAACTAAATGCTTCTTCCCCGAGTCACGTCAACGCAGTCACCAAGTGATCCAAGCCACCCGGAGGACAGTAAAATCGCTTTATTTATCATTAATATGACAAAGTTTCGCCGTCATTCTGACGCTGTGGGGGAAAAATCCTCTTTTGTTTTATTTTCAGCGCAGTCTGTATTTTAAGGCTTTTTTTCACATTCAAACTAGCCCCGAGCTAAACAGGATTTAAATGCCTCAGTCACACATTCCCATTCATGCACCCAGCAGATTTAAAGCCCCATTGTAGCCTCTCCGCGAGTCTGTCGCCCTTTGTTGTCAAACCCTGTCACTTTACCTCCTCGTGTTAATCGACACATTCACGCGCACCGACATTAAATCTCTCCTCTTGTTCTTTCTGTTCTCAACTGAAATTGTCTGGTTGTTTCATTTTTGTCCGTTGAGCCCAGTCTCGCCACATCACTCACCGACTTGGAGTACGTTGTCCACGCAGCCGCTCTCCAGCAGAGCGATGCCCCGTCGGAAAGGCAGCCGCGTCTCGTCGCCGCTCTCCCCGCTACTTCCGATCTCCTCCCCGCCAGTGTTGAACGACGAATACATGCAGATCTCACGCTCGCTCCTCGGGAAAGACCAGTACACGATCCGTCTCTGGACGGGCTCCGGGATCCGCTCGAAACGCTCCTCTACCCTCTGAAACGGCCACTTCTCGGCGACTTTCCTTGCCGCGATGTCCAGGAGGGTCTCCGGACTCTGGGTTCTGCTCGATTCGCCCTGGGTGGCACCCGAGCTGCCGCACGGCGCCCCCGCGGCCCGCTGGCCTTGTCTACATGTTGAGCCGTAGCCCGGTCTACAGCAGAGCCGCTTGGCTGGGGGCTGCTGTACACGCTCCGCCATGATAGCTCCGCTTTAACGGCGACGGAGGAAGTCAACGCACCATATGAACGGGATGGGGAACGGAAAAGGTTACCCACGGTCTGATTGTTGGCCGTGTATGGCCAAATCATCCTTTTATGGCAACATGGGGCAGGGCTTCGGCGAGCTTGTCAAACCCCTTTGTTGACAAATTAAGAGAAGGCGGGGTCTGCGGGGCAAGCTCCGTGCTGAGGACTGCCAGGGGGGTGGAATTCCCGTCCGGCCCTCGTCCTTTGAGAGCCAGATTTCAGCCCAGAATGTTGACTTTGGAAACGGTGTGGTTGTATTAAAGAGCTACCTCAGACGGTGGTTTTACCGGTTGGCGTTCACATTTACTAGGGACGGAGAGAGGGGGCTTTGTCTTTCGGTGAGGTGGATCAGGCGGATGAAAGCTAGGTGCCAATGGGCGGTTATTCGCCTGTCAACACTCGAGCCTCGTGGTTTGGGGGGGGAGGGGGCAATGAACCCAGCACCGCCCCGTGTGACGTTTACGGTCCACTGGAATGTGGGGCGTTTAAAGGAAACGTAACTGCTTCGTGAGATGTATGGAAGTCAATTTTTGACAATAAAAGAAACACGAAATCTAGTTATGAAAAAAATAGTAAGGCTTTGTCACAAAGCATGATGAAAGACAAATCTTTGAGTTATTAACTACTAGAATACGATTTTTAAGATGAAAACATAATTAAATATGTGCATTTTGACGTAAAATGTTTACTTTTACATAACCTCTCATTTTCCACACCTTTCCTGTTTTCTTACATGTTTCTCAATATTTCTGAATAATGTTAAACATTAGCATTTTATTTATTTATTTCTGGACTTCACCAACTGTACCTTTAGCTGCCACGGACGCTTTGCGATGAACTGCACAGTATGTTACGTCATGTTGCATTTGAAATTACCTGCTGCTGACAAAAACACTACTCTGTATGTTTGCTTCTAATGCTAACTAGATGCTGAGAATTGTGACATCTGTAACATGAATGCAAGAGAAGAAAAAAGGGTTGTGGTGATGGTGTAAGTAGGCAATGGGTTGCCATTTATTCATATTGAGTAAGACTGCACCAAAATAAAAAATAAACTAATTTAAAAGTAGTCTGCTTATTAGATGTAACTACTCGTTAATTGAAGGTGCCAGAATGCTATTTGAGATCATCCCAGCTAATTTTAACGCCTGAATGGAATAGTATCATACATTGGCTTCACCAGAGCCTGGACCTCAACATTACTGAAGCAGTGTGGGATCATCTTGATAGAGAATGGAACAAAGGGCAGCCAACATCTGAAGAAGAGCTTTGGAAGAGCTTTTGTCCTTTTTAAAGACAGGAGAACTATTTTTGAAGACTGGTTAATGACATTTCAAGACAATTTGCTCAACACAGCCTAACTGTGTTGAAGAATAATTATGTTCATATCAAAGATTGACCTTCAAGCTCATTAGAAAAAAAAAATCAGTAGACTGCTGCATCTCTGTGAATTTTTTCAATTTTGCCAGTAAAATATAAAGAAATGAGGGGTGGCTTAAGACCTGTGCACAGTACTATACATAGATAGATGTGCAGTGTGAGAACACATATCTGAGTCCCAGTTATGACTGGGAGTACAAAGTACAAAGACTAGAACCAGCTTGAACAAGTTTTAAAGCTGCAAAAAGAGCAGTTTTTGTTTTTTTGTGTTGTTGTGTTTAAAGTATTTAAATAATCATTAAGGCTTGTGCAAATCTTTTAAAAATGTAATATCTGTGTTTCTCTATTATTCGTTGCTGCCTTTCTAGGACAGTACAGCATGTTATACTGAAATGAAAACTCCTGGCAGCCCCATCCAAAGATGTTTGATATCTCCTTTTGATCAGCAACTGGGGAACATTTAAGACACAAATTTAAACAGTTTTACTTGAGCATAAACACACTATTTGTCACCGTAATGGGCTTATCTGTCACTTTTCTCTTCCAGTTACAGTACCACCTGCTGCTCCTGCAGGACAGAGTTATCAGCAGCCTCATTTCAGCACACTTGCTCCATGCTGTGTAAATGATTTAGGCCCCCTGGTTGACAATCTTGAGTATTGTCTCATTTTACCCTGCAGACAGCACAGAAGAAGCACAGTAATGGCTGAGTCTATTCACTCAGCATGGTGGGAACACAGTGGGTGGGCTGGGAAAGAGAGACAGCAGCACAGACCATGGCACATTCTGTTGAATAAGACAGTACAGGCCTCTAGCATTTGACTCTGTGCTCATTTTTCAGGCATTTGACCAAATCTATCTTTCACTGTATTCAATAGATTTAAGGCAAGTACATATATTTCATTATATTTCATTAAATTGTCTTTTCAAGAATCTCTGTTTCTTGACCCATCTGAGAGAGATATTTTAAAACCTTTTTGATGGATACACTGAAATTTGGTTACAACATTATTGTTCACCTATAGCAGGGGTCTCAAACTTGCAGCCCGGGGGCCACTTGCGGCCCACATCACCTCTACTTGTATATTGAGGTGAAGAAATAAAATGCAATTTGGCCCTTAAAGTTACTTTTTTTGTTAGAGAGGATTTACTTGTTGTTGAGTGCAATGTTAAAATAAGTTATTTAAAAAACAAAAAATTATTTAATATGAAGGCAATATGAGAAGAGAGTACAAACACGTTGAGGGACTGGCTGTGTTAGTTCAGTGAGAGAGTTATTTGTAGAGCAAACAATTTTCACTAGCAAAAACTAATGTGTACACTTATGTTAGCATTTTTATTTTGTTAAATATGAACAAAATTATAGCAGAAGTGCTTTGCTTTGCTGCCTACTTATTATCAGTGACAGTATTAGTCTACTGATAAAAAAAAAAACATTTTAGCCCAGAAAACCTTTTTTGTCATAGACCACCATTATAAAAATGCCATCTGTAAAACTGTTGATACAGCATATCACACTGCAGACATTGTCTGCTTTTACACTTTCTAGTATAAAAGATTCATTCATGAAGTTTTCGTATCTGTGAAACATCCAAAAAAATATAGAAAATAGTTTATTTTTGCAGTGTAATTACACTACTGGTCTGCACCTATTTGCTGATTTGGAACACTTGTGAGCATATGCAGTGGGCTGCACACAAACCTTAAAACAAACTAGAAGCTAGAACACTGTTTTGGTTTATGAGCAATTTGCAGCTATTATCAGTGAGGTATGCGGCTGCCATCTGTTTCTGTATATCCATGCTCAGAACTCTGGAAACCTCTAAATTTCCAGATAGCTGACTGTATTGGGACAGTCACTTCAGTAAGCAGATTGTGGTCCAGTGTTCATGCCAGGGTTTACTAGGTTTGGGCTGTATGCCCTTGGCCCTATTTGGGCTGAGACTCAGTCACCACAAATGAATTTAGGTCTGGTTTAGTTTCCAGTAAAGGTATTTGAGCTGACTCAAGGGCATGATTCATTAGCCCAAAACTCATAAGGTAGTACAAAGAAAACATAATCAATTTCTATCAGCCCAAGCTATAGCTCATTTTTGTCTGATGCTAAATATCAGAAGTTAGCATCTTAACGTACTGAGGACGATCAACATGGTAAATATTACTTCTGTTAAACATGCATATTGCCATATGTGTGAGCATGCTAAACTAAAAAATTAGTTTCATTTCATGAGGCAAGCTACAGAGTTACCAGGAACATTTTTCATAATCTTGTGCCCAAATCTGTTATGAACTCAGAAAACTACAAATCCAATAATTATATTATAGTTGAATATAAAATTCAAGATGGCTGCTTTTATACATAGAAACATGCTGTTTGTGGGGGTTTTGTACAATGGTGTGCAAAAGTCTTGAGCCACAGCCTGAATTCTTTTAGGCAAGCTTTCTTGTAATTTCTTCAAACATCCTTCAGGAATACTTCTTGAAGGCCATTCCATGACTAGTAATGTTCCATGTGTGCTTTTCTATCCAGGTATACTTGTATTACATTTGGCAGTGTATTTGGAATCATTGCTCTGCTCAGAAATGAAGCTGTTGCCAATCAGAAGCTTTCTAGATGGCACTGCATGGTGGAGCTCACAGTAATTTATTATTCTTAAACTGCAATAAACTGTGTTTAATGCATCCAGGAAAGAATCATTGACGTCAGCTGAAAGAAAGTGTTGAAACTAGGCTAAGCAAAGCTAAGATATGAACCTAAGATAGGGTTTAAGCATTTTTAATTTAACTTTTTAATACATGTAATTTAAAAATATAATTTAAATAAACCTATGTGAAAAAACAATGTAGTTAGTAAATGTTACTGTTGTAATTATGTCTTTTACATAATTTAAACTAACTGAAATAACAGAATTTTGTGATGATGACACAATGCAATATAACTCTTTTCAAATATCAGAATGTACAAATACCTTTCTCACTACTTTTACTGCAGCATTGAATATTTTGTTATTAAATTTGACTGTAATTTTTTTTAAAGTATTGGCTATATATGTCATATATTTGGCAAAAAAGCTAGAAAATTGTTGTTGGTCAATTTACTGTTTTGATAAGTTACACTATGCCTATTTTATTAACTAAAGCTACTGCTGAAAAGCTGCTTTTTATGTTGTTACTCATGCGCGCACACATCCACAGTAAACCTTTAATTTCAATTTTCAGTTTCATTATTTATTAGTATCTACATGATGTGCATGCCTCCTTGAATTCATTGTACCTCAGTGAATATTTTCCATGCAGATCATTGGAAATATTCATATATTAAATACTATCCAGGTATTCAGCCACAAAGAATGCTTTAAGACTTCCATTAACATGATTTCTATGGGTGGACTCTCCCCGCTCAGCTAAAATGGCTAGTAAGGGTGATAATGACACTCTGGCTCACTCCTGGGGATAATCACACACACACACACACACACGCATATACACACACATGCACAATACAAACCATAGTATCTGTTCACGCTGGGCTCATTTGCATTCTCATCAGTATGCATGAAATTTCTCGCTGAACTTTAATACCCTAACTGCTGCATAATACACTTTAATGAGCATAAGAGTGAGCATGACAATTAAAACTCGCATTAATCACTAAATGCTGAGGGGTGGGGATGTGGGGATGAGATGAGAGAGAGTGGAGGCAGGGAGGGAGGATACTGACTGAGGACTGGGGGGACAAAAAGCACTCCAGAGAGGATGGGGTGAGGAAGAGAAAAGAAACTGAAGTGAAAAATGAAGAAAACATGCAGCCAATGGATGCAAAGAGGATAAAAAAAAGTAGGAGGGGGCTGATGAAAAGAAGATGTAAAGGAATAGAGTTTACTGAGTTTCTCATATTAAGCGCAGTTGATCTGGTGGGGGCATCTCCACATGAGCAGCAGATGAATGGTGAAGTTTGCAGACAAGCGAAACACCCTCCCCTCCCTGTTAGTCCTCCTTATCCTTCACTCGCTCACATTTCCCCAATTTCTCCTTTTGTTCAACGTCCTCTTTAAAGGGTGACAGCGAGTATTGTTCATAAAGGGGATAGTGTTCCCTGATAATGAAAACCTTTACCTCCCCCCTTTAAGGTGCTCCTCCCGTTACTTTGATGCTGATGATGAGATAATTTAAGGGTTATGAATATTCATCTAAAAGAAACAAATACAATCTCATTTGGTTGTCTTTTACACCTCTGATCCCCCCACCCTCAACCCCCTCCAGTCAGAGCAGAGGCACAAATGTTCAGAGGTAAACGTTCTTCTGCTTAATACCTCTGTTTCATGCTTTTGTGGGTTTTTTCTTGGTTTTTTTAGGGGGGGGGTGTTCGCTGCTTTATAGGGTAAGTAATACCAAAAAGATTGCAACTGTTTATCCATTATCTGTATGCTTTTCTTTTCTTTAGGGCGAATCTGCATTTCTAACCTGATGATTGATGTTTAAATGTTTTAGGGCTCCACAGCTAATTCTGTTATGGCAATTACTTCTGTCTTGCTGTGAAAACACAAGAAGAAAAATGACATATGTAGTCATAAACCAGTAGTGGTATGTTATATGTAAGTATCTGAAATGTGTGATGCTAGTCTATATCTCTTTCAGAGGAGGAATATACTTTCAGGCTAAAAGTGAGGCTACAAGTTACTTGCTAGATAAAGATTTTATTGTAATATTATGTTTTATATTTAATTTAATATTAGATTTTATATCTATATTATGTTATGTTTATATTAGGAAAAATAGAAACGAGAGACTGGCAACCGTCCAGGGTACTGCACCTCTCACCCCATGTCAGCTTGGATAGACTCTAGTCCCCCTGCAACCCTGAATTCTATAAGCAGAAGAAAATCGATGGCTGGATTAAAGCAATAACGTCTGGTCCAAAGATGGTAAAATATCAGACTTTATTAAATGTATTTTATGGGCAGAAATAGGAGGTAATGTATAAAGCTCAATAAAAAAATAAAGCAAATGTCAGAGAAAAATAGAAGCCACTCTACTAAACTATCTATATGTATGTGTATAAAATAGTTCAAACTAGCTCTTTTGGAGGCAGCTATGGATGGTTAAATGATGTTTACATGTTGATCCATGACTATTAGCAAAGGAATATTTTTTATAAATGAATTTATTGTGTTTGTTTCTTTAATAGGTAATGTATCAGGAGATATTTTTTTTCTGCAGACAAAAATCAAAGAATGTCCAAACTGTAGAAAAGCCATGGATGGAAACGTATACATAAATATTAAATAATACCTACAGACAACACACTGAGCTGAGTATGGATAATAGCTATAGGAAATACTTCATAATTTATAGTAAATGTGGGTTACAGTTAATAAATATGAAGACGTCTTTATGCACAGACAGATGTGTTTTCATCACTTCAGAAGTGGCAGACACTGACACAACACACTAGAGTAAACATATTAATGCTTCCACAACATGCGTAATACAAGTACACACAGAGGAGATGGGTTTTTTATGCGGAGAGTATTCACTTTTCTTACAGCATTTGACCCTGTTTTGTCCTTCTTTAAGCTGAACACAACGTGTGTGTGTGTGTGTGTGTGTGTGTGTGTGTGTGTGTGTGTGTATCTTGAAGAGGCGTAATAAAAATTCCATCTGCATTTCCATAAATCAGACAGGCAGGTTTGTTGTCACCCAGTTGAGGGGCCTTAGAGCGAGGCCCCAGGGTCTGCTGGGATTATAGGTTGTGTGTGTGTGTGTGTGTACATACAGTAAAACACATTACACATTCGCAGTAACAGTACCCACAGCTCATCAATGGTTCATCACTGGTGCAGCAGTCCTAATGTTTAAAACATATTTCTGCACGTTTTTCCTTCTGTCTGTGCTTCCTTTCCTGTTTCTGTCCTCCCCTTTCTTTATGCAGCTCACTGTCCTTTCATCACTAATATATTTCTACAATACGTAGGGCAGACCTGCCCTGAAAAATGATATGAAAATGATTTTTTTAGAATGTAAATTCCTGTTGTAACAGCAAACAACAGGCAGGTTTTTATTGAAATTTAATGCAAATTACACCCAAATTTAAAGAAAATCTGCAAATGTAAATGCAAATTAATACCTACTTCTGTGTCCTAACTATGTGGGTTTTTAAGGTTGGTCTATTGAGATAAACAGCAGATAGTGCTTATTCTCCCAGTTAGTGCCTTTAAATTATATGGTTTAAAGGGGACCTTTGATTCTCACTCTATTCTTGTACACTACTAGAGCAGCTTTACATTTCTCACATGTCACCACCTTTTCACTTGATTAAGTCAACTGAATAAATGGTTTGTTCTAAATGTTGTTTAATTTTTATAAGTCAACTTTTCCTTAAATAAAGTTAGTGCCTAATAAACCCCACCCTGTTACAGAGAGTGCTGTAATTGTTGAGAATAGAGTTCGATCCCAGACTGTGGAGACATTGGATTGCTACTGATTCCAGAATCTCATCTCCATATCTCTCTGCATTGAGATTACCTCCGATGATGACCGTGGTGAAAAAGCCTTGTTTTTACAGTGAGGGAGTTGTCACCACACACCATCACACTGCCTCCACAAAAAGCTGTTAGCCTGTCAGTGCACCATTCAGCTTAACATTCTCTGCATTTTTTCCATACTTTGACCCTATGATCTGACTTCCATAGACAGAATCTGGACTCGTCGCTGGACATAACATTCCTCCATATGTTCAGTGTAAAGGTATCTGATGGTGAATGGCACTGATGGCAGGCCTCTTGACAGCCCTATGAGACTGGAGATTGCTGCTGTCTGTTCCAGATTGTCTGTGTAAAGAGTCATCAGCCATATTACCCTGCAAACTTTGACTGCAAATGTGTAGAAGGCTGCCTACAGTTCCTAAGTGCAGACAGCGCGAGGAAACACTTCTTGTGGCCCACTTCACAACCAGTCCCTGTCATGAAACTTGGCCTTCAGTTTGGAGATGGTGCTAGGGCTCATTCAAATTTTTCTGCAACGTGGTTTTGCTAAACAGCTTGAAGTTCTCCAGTATCACAGACGCTATCCAGATCAGTCAAGTATTGCATGCTTTGAGCAGACACCAACAGATCGTTGTAGCTGGGTCCATGCTCACAGGTGCTGCTAATCACCTGTTAATCAAGCACCTGATTATCAGCACCTGGGTTACCAGCAGCTCAAAACAAGAGTAAATAACAGAATGAGTTGGTTGGCATTGACAGAGAACATTTGGCAAGTTTTTAATGTGCACAACCCACAAATGCATGTTCCTTACAAATGTGGCACCGTTTAAAGGGAAATAAACTGGCTTTCCAATAGTATGAGTTTTATGGTATACGCCAACGAAATAATCATTCAAACACAAATTTCCTTACTTTTGTTTACTCAAGTTTCTTTGCTACCTAGTTTAAGGTATGGTTAACACAATTGTTTGTGCACTGTGTTGTATTTTAAAATGTATGTTTGTATGTCTTTATATATACTGTTTGTTGTTCATTATTATCATAATTATTATTGTTGTTCTTGTTGTTGTTTGAAACAAACTATTAGTTACTCTTCTTTTAAGTCAACTTTTATCTGATTGGCTGCTCACTCCCAGAGTTGTATGCTTAACCATATTAGAGATCTGTATCTGGAAGTCCCACAGGATCTTAGCTTGGTCATTCTCGACCACCCTAGGGGGAATCTCCCATTTTGTCCTCAGGACTTCCAGGCCATACTTGGCACAGATCTTCCGTTATACAATGCTGGCAATTTGGTTATGGCATTTCATACATGCCATGTACACTGACTTCATTTAATTGCCCGTGTTTAATCACTGCTGTAACAGTATATCACAGAATACTGAAAAGTATAATAGGTCACCTTTAAAAAGAACTATACTCAGAATGCTGCAATCATAAAGGAACTGTTTTCTTGTTTGTTTGTTTTTTGCTTCATCTATTAATGTGATGAGAGTGTTTTTATTTATCCAAATACATATCTGATGTTTGGGTGTAATATTTGATGTCTACTCCTAGTTGAAAAATAGTTTGGAAATGAAACATCAAGGTGCAATGTACTCTGTGAACATTATCTGAAAGTCATTGTTAAGCTTTCAATCAAGAGGAAGCTGTTCAAGAATTGTTGCATGGAAATTGCTGTGCTTTCTCACCTGCTTTATCTCTGCAGATCTCCCATGAAGGAATGGGAGATCTTTTTCTTACTATGTTATTGGTACAGCTACTCTTTTATATCAATATTATAACAATATGAGCTGAACTCATATTGAGCCCAGTTAAATGTAATGTGTTATTAAGATTAGTTTCAATTCAATTCAGGTTTTTATTTATTGAAAGCTGGTAATTGTCTGTATGTGCTATTCAAGATGGGAATTTGCTAATTAGTGGACCAACACCACACACCACAATACACACGAGCCAAAGTTATTTTGACAATATAATCTGATAAATGTAGCTATGTGATTGACTGGCGTGATTAACATGAATCTAAACCAGGACTGTCAAATTCGTTTTATATCATGGGTCCCATATAGGATACTTTGATCTTAAGTGGGCCGGACTAGTGAAAATAAATAGTAGTGATATACATACTTGATTAGAATATACTTTTATACACTTTAATATTTCAGATATTTTATTAAAATAGCAGCTAATCACCATTATTGATACTATCAGGAATGTGCACATATTATTAAAACAATACACTTTTAAACAGTCTCGTAATATTATTTGGTAACACTGTTATTTGTTCTTAAATGGTTATTAATAATGCTAAAGAGTTGCAGCTTTACAGAAGCCACAGATGATGCAGATGTTTGTAAGACACGTAGAAGTACGCAGAATTACTGCTTTGATTGGTGCTGTTTCTCTTGGTTTTATTGTTTTTTAAAGCATTTGGTTAGGTTGGAAAAAATGGTTTACGTTAAAATACATCAACTACGACTGAGATGTGGCAGGCAGCTGTTCATTTCAAACAACAATTGTTCCATAACTTTAATGTCTTTATTGTTGTCCACATGATTCTGAAAG
Organism: Oreochromis niloticus; assembly: GCF_001858045.2. Lineage (NCBI taxonomy): Eukaryota > Metazoa > Chordata > Actinopteri > Cichliformes > Cichlidae > Oreochromis > Oreochromis niloticus. The sequence continues at coordinate 11,763,786 of NC_031972.2, forward strand.
TTTTCTTTTTTTAAACCGAACCCTTATTTTTCCTACATCTAATCCAAGAGAATGGTTTGTATTCACAAAGATAAGACATGTGACGTGGACTTACTCATTCGAAATGACAATTAGCACTTATTTTCATTGTTGATTGTCCTCATAGGTGGACGAAAGTCCTACCGATGATTACAGTAACCTCACATATCAGCTCTGAAAGTGTTATTTTGTGATCAGTGATGTATTACAGTATTACTCCACCCCCACTGCCTTTTGATTACATTGTGAAAAAGCAATAAGTATTTAAGGCAAAATTCTTCCATAGCTGTTTTCACATGCACCGTAGCCCTGATGTTTTCTCAGTATTACCTTGCCCAACTTACTGGATTTTATTTTATTTATTTAAAGTTAACCTGATGGCCGATGTGAAAATAATGTAGGTGATAGTGTCATGTGTTCTGCCTGCTATGCAGTCTTATGGAAAAAGGCCAGGGAGGGATGAGGAGGAGTCTGTCTGAGGGATGATGCAGAGGCTGACAAAGCAGCATCTTTGCCCTGATCAGACAAACTGTGTGCATTAGTCATGGGACTATGGGATTTGACATGTTAAAATGGTTTATGTGTGTAAAATAAAATTAAAAAAAACATCCATCCATTGATCCATCCATCCATCTTCTCCCACTCAGGGTCCTGGTCACAGGGGCAGCAGTCTACACAGACACCAAGACTTCCTTCTCCCCAGCCATCTAATTCATCTTTTCCAGAGGGAACACCAAGCCAGCTGAGAAATGTAATCCCAACGTCCCGACTCTGCCCTGAGGCTTTCTCCTAGTAGGACATGCTCAAAACACTTCAGCTAGGAGGCGCCCGGGAGGCATCCTGGTCAGATGCCATAACTACTTCAACTGGCTCCTTTTGATGAGGAGTAGCAACTCTACTCTGAATCCCTATTGAAGGACCAAGCTCCTCACCCTGTCAAGACACCTGTTGGATTTTTTTTTAAAACTGTTGATTTATCAGTCAGTCTATGTTGTTATATCCCTATGATCACAATCTCTGGGTAACTTAAGACTTTAAAAATCTAATGGGTGCTGAAATTAAAACTAAAAACTATCAAAAGTATGCTTACGGTGCCGTTAATATTTATTAGCATTTGAAAAACAACACTGATCAAAGCTGGAGTCTCTGTCATGACAGCCTAAACACCAAAAACATCACACATTGACACATTTCTCTTGACTGACTGTAGTGTAATGGTTGGATATCTTATACAGTTTTATTTTAAACAGGAAAATAGTTGTTGTTGTTGTTGTAACAACTAATGTAGCTCTAGATAAAGAATAAAAAGCACAGCTTGATGTTATCTTATTTGACCACAACCTAAAGCAAATACACTACTGTTAGCCTGAGGACATGAATCTGACTCAGCTACATCTTTGGGTTCATCAGCACTGGACTCAAGATGGCTGCAAAGAAACGTCCTCCTGAGATGGTAAATCAACTGGTTCTTTTCTACTGGAGCACTCAAAGCTTTTTATACTACATGTCTCATTCACCTACTCAAACAAGTGCTTTCTAACATTCACACCCATTCATCCTCCGATGGACAAATCAGAGCAACTTGGGGTTTAATATCATGCCCAAGGATATTTTGACACACTTCTTATATGTTTGCATCACAGCATGTGGCATTTGTAATTCAAAACAGCCAAATGAAAATTAAAAAGTCTTTTCCCTTGCATCAAATTTGAAGGTAAAAGAAGGTGCTGGGTGAAATTAGCCTTACCACTAGTTGCACTTGCAGTCTATTGACCTCTCTCTTTAAGAAAGAACTGAAACTAAAAACTGACAGAGAAATTGGAAAAGGTATCCACAGAAGAGACAGACGAGTCAATGAAAGGCATGGATGTTGCAATCAAATGTAGTCCTATTGTTTCATTTTACTGTATTTGTTAAGATGTACTGACACAAATTTGATCCCGATCCTTTTTTTAGATTCTGTCCAACAATCCAAACACCAAAAGGTTTGCAAAAAAAGACATAAAATAACATTTAATATAACTTCTTTTGACTTTTAATACCAATTATGTTCCATATTTCATTCTAAAGTTTTATCTTCAGATCTTTTCAGTTCTGTGTTCTTTAGTTAAATAGTACGTAAAACAGGGACAGAGAAGAAGACAGAGGGAGGAAAAAAAAGAAAAAACTGACCCAGAACCTCTGGGCATGTCACGAAGCCATTAAAATTAATTTGAGACTCAAATACGTCTCCAAGCCCATCATTTAACTCTCATTGCCATTTATGTTCTTTTCAATTACATGAAGGAGTTTTAAACTGTTATTAATCTAGAACCTCTTCTCCTAAAAGTTTTTTTTTATCTATTTCAGTGAGAGGAAAGCTCCCCCAGAAGATTTCACCCTCAGAGGGCCGGTACCAAAGATAGCGAGGGCGTTTTTAAGCGTGTACCTCCCATCTGATCTGATCCAGCAGGTTTGCAGTGGTGAAATTGATCCCAGTGGTAGATGCACTGACAGGCCTGAGGAGCCAGTGTTCAAATGAATTAAGAAGAGGAGAAGAAGATGGCGAAAGGCTTTCTGTTGTTCGTCCTCTAAATAATACAGCGCAATGATAGCCAGCAAACAAAAGCATTTGTGTTGTGAAGGAGCGATACTGGGGATAGGATAGAGGCAGAGGAATGCTTGAATTACAGATGAGAATGGAAACATCTTTTTTATACGATTTGTTGTCTGTTAAACATTAATGAGAGAGGATGGCGACAGCGTTCCAGTGTCTGACCATCCAAAAGAAAAGCTAGTGAAAAGACTGGAAGCCACTAGGGTGCGTTCCCAAATGGCCACTTTTTTAATATTTGCAGCATAAAATATATATTTTTTATACTTAATTTTATAGCTTGAGGGTGAACAAAATAAATGAAAGGCGAGCGATTGTATCCAAATTCCCTAAAGGTGATTAAACTTAAATGTGTAAAGTCTCGGCAGGGAGATTTAGCCCTAAATAATTAACAATGCTGTATTATATTGCTATAAGAATAATTCTGCCTCGAAAATGCTGCATGTGTTTTTTAACATTCATGCATCTTAAAAATAATTGAAGGGCCTGTGCGCTACTTAATATTTCATCCCCCTCTGCCTTTTTCCAAATTTTCACAGGCTGAACGATGGCTTTTGCACCCCAAAAAAAGAAGGATATGAATTTTTCAGGCTTTTTAAATAATTAAGCTCAAAGTGTTTGGGGGGGCAGCAAAGCCCTGATAAACTAATCTGAGATGGAGGAGCAGGAATAAGGTCTGAGAGGGACATTAGAAATTTATTATTTTATCAGCAGCTATTTATTATTAACATAGAGAGATCCCATTAGCATTCATAGACAAAGGGACTCCTGGGAGGATGCCCTGTGGATTTCAAGGTGATACATTAAAAGAGAAAAGTTAAAGGAGGGGAAAGTGTCTGCTCCAGCCCCTGATCTGCATATTAGCCAACATCTTTCAGTCAGTGAAGTCAGCGGGATTTCTCTGGGTGGATTTTGTGAGTGGATGGCAGATTTGAGATGTGGAAATGAATCGTTCTGACTTCACAAAGTCAGCTACTGAATACTTGATGGTAGAAACTCAGAAGAAGTCAAGAAACAGGGCACTGAGCCCAGTAGGTTTTTTTCTGGGAAATTGGGAGTTTTTGCAATGTGGCACGGGTAACTTTTCAGACTCCAGTGCAAGAGCATGGCAACTTTCAGATCACTGCCATCACAGTGTGTACAGATGTTTTTGTTACTATGATGATAAATCCAAATTGTCACTAGGTGTGAATGTGTGAGTGAATATGAGCGTGAATGGTTGTCTGTCCCTGTGTGTTGACCCTGCGACAGACTGGCGACCTGTCCAGGGTGTACCCCGCCTTTCGCCCTATGACAGCTGGGATAGGCTCCAGCGCCCCCCGCGACCCTGGAAAGGATAAGCGGAAGCGAATGGATGGATGGATGGATGATAAACCCTAAAGACTGTAGTGAATTTACTCCACCACTACCAACAGGCCTCCATTTTTTTTGCTAACATTTTAGCATGTATGTATGCTAGCGTTCAGAGTTGTTCTAGAAGACACATTTCACCTTCTTTTAATCCTATTACACCCAACATTGATTGCAGTTTAACTGGGGTTGCAATAGAGGCCCTCAAGGTATGAATGGAGTCAAATGACTAAAATTATTATTTACGCCTGCATCTAGATGAAAAACCCCTTATTTTGTCTTTTGCACATATATTATTAATAATATATGCAAATGTTTGATAAAATAACAATTATGTCCTTCAGTATTTTTCTTACAGGGAAACTGATTTTGCTCATTGCATTAAGCATTTAAGACAGAACACACTAACATGATGGTTCAGATACAATAACTAGATGTTAGAAGCCTGATTAGTTTAACTATACCTATTGTTTATAATGTTTTGCACAGTCACTGTGTGTTGTACTTGTATGACTACGCATGTGACAAAAAAAAGAACCTTGGATCTGATTAAATCAAAATACTCATTTTATTGGATACACCTGTTCAACTCCCAATTAACACAAATATCTGTCAACCAATCAATCAGCCAGGAAAGGTGAGTTAAGTGACTCTGAATATGATGTGGTTGTTGGTGCAAGATGAGCTGGTTTGAGTATTGAAGAAACTACTACTACTGATCTAGGATCAGGAACTGCAACCTTTAGGGTGGCTCAGCCTTAAATCATAATATCATGCATACATCGTCTTGCTATTAATATTAATGCAATAATCTGCTTGCAGACATATTCAATCCCTTTCACCTTTGCAAACCTAAATTCAACTGGGTACACATTAAACTGTTACAAATATTCAAAAGCAATCTAATTAGTTGACCTACTGTAGTGTCTAACAGTGTTTCAGAATGAATAATCACAGTTTTCAATATAGCACTAATTTATTAATTTAATTAAGAAAATACGCACACATACATTGCCACTCCACCTGGACAAAATGCAAACTAGTAATAGAATTTCTTTCACATTAAAGTTTTGTAACTCATATAAATCCTCCCTTTAATGTACAGAATTAACACGGGATATCAGATATGCAGATATGGGGTGAAGAATAGATTTGTAGTCTGTCACTTCAACATAATGGAAACTATCCTGTTCAAGCCAATGTATACAATGAAATGGATCCTGTTAAATGGTACCGTTCATATCAATTCATATGTTGGGTTTAGAGTGTGAAATGATTATATCTTTATAATTTTGTTTTGATTTTTTTTTGGCCACTTGTACCTGTTTCTTTTTGCTCTCTCTCCTTTTGCTGTCATCCAGCTCTCTTCTAACCTTTTCTATCCTCTTCTTTCAAGCTTTGTGTTGACACCAAAAGGTAAATGCAACAGTGAAACAGAATTTACCACCCAATAAAAGGCTCATTTATAATCACTTCATAAACATATTCTTAATGAACTGGACTGCTGCTGGCCACTGACAGGTAACATCCCTCTGACTTGATCTCTGGAACTCTGCTGTAATACAAACAAAAACTGAAGCTCAATTTGAGCAGAACAGGATGCTAACAAAGTACACCTACTCCTTGGTTTGCAACTAGTGATATACCAGCAGACTTATAGCTCAGAAAGCTAAATTAGCTAATAATCTCTAACAATCTAGCCTAAATTACATTTTTGGTGCTATTTATAGAATAAATATATATAACCAAGACTGGACCTGCACTGTTTCCAGTGGACACGTTGGGAAAAGATAATATTAGAAAACAATGTTATTTTTCAGGATGCTATATATCTAATTTTGGGATGCTTGAGCACTCACCAATGTCTATTGGGATTTTTCCATACAACCATCTCTATGGTTGACAGACAATGTTTGGTAAAAGAGGAAATATCCAGTAAGTTCTCTGGGATCTTGTTGATGCCAATCATAACAACCAAAGTATCGAGAACAGCATCTCTGAATGCCCTACACATCAAAGCTTGAAGCAGCAGAATACTAAATCATCCATTCTTAAACTTAGAATTTACAAAACAGATTCAATATGACTTGAGATGAGTGGCAGAGCTCATGAACTCAACAGGAAAATCTTTACAGGAGAGAGGTGAAGAAGAAAGTGCAGGAAGAGTGGAGTGGGTGGTGACGAGCGTCAGGGGTGACTTGTGAGATAAGGATAGCAGCAAGTGTGAAAGGGAAGGTTTACAAGATGGTAGTCAGACCTGCTATGATGAATGGTTCAGAGATGGTGGCAGTGACAAAAAGACAGGAGGTGGAGCTGAAGATGCTAAGATTTTTGTTTGTACTAATGAGAATGAACATGATTAAAGGGGAGTATATTAGGGGTACCGCTCAGTTCAAGCTGAAGAAGAAGGTGATAATATTGGCAGGGATGGCAAAAAGTACATTCTTCACTTACACAGAAATATATATATACTGTGTTAAAAATACTCAAGTACTTATTCAGTGAATCAATGTCCTATTCCCTACATTTCACATGAATGATTTTGCCACCCTTAACATACAAATGAGCACAGTTAGGCGTTAAAATTGGATTTGTCAGGTCGAATCCAAAGTTTAGCTGCAGTGGGTCAGCCAGGTAAAATAATCAATTAGAAATAACGCAAACATTTCTATTTTGAGCTCCAGCAGCATTTCTTTGTATGCAGGTTGTCATCAGCTGACGTGTGCTGCTACCATTCTAAGATTTACTGCTCTTTTGTGGATTTAGCCAACTGAATTTAACAAGCTATAAGATGGCAATACATGAGCTATATCATGACTGCTTTCCAAACCCTAGTATAAAGCTAGTGTAAAAGTGGAATTCAGTGAGTGACTCTAATCAACATCATCAGCTTACATTCAAATTATATGTCTGCTACTCCTAATGTAAGCTAACATTGATTATGAATACCACAGCTTCTCTGTACTAGACCGGCATAATGCAACCAAAGTACAAAGTACAGTGCAGTGCAAACCAACCTGTTTGGCCTGCACTAAACTGCCTAGTATATTCATGCAAACTATGAATAACACAGAGTTCAAATACTTCAATTTGTTTTGCAAAACATTTCACAATATGAAAAAAAACCCTTCAGCAACATATCATGTGTAGATATACGTTCAAAAACCTTTTAAATCAATTAGGACATGTAAGCTTTAAATTCCTAGTTTATCAAATGTCACTGAAGGGTGTTTACCTTTAAAATCATTTCCTTTTTTCTTCTCCTCTTCTGTCTTTCTTTATATTTAGAAACCTCGCATTCTTTTTTCTCCCTGGGAAACAACAGCAGCCATAACTTTAGCTAGCAGACATGATGTGTGACAAACTGCACACACTGTGTTTGTGTAGTGTGTTGGCCGAAATTTGTTGATCAGTTAGACATTTTGCATTTGAAATTACCTCCAACTTTAAAAATGTTACTCCCTTTATGCTTGTACCTCTTCTGTAGTGCTATTTAAGTGCTAAAATGCTGCAACCACAACTAATGGATATCTGCACTAAAGACGATGTTCCACATCATTGTGGAAGTGCAGTATTTCTGCATGTCTGACTATTAGACATAAACTACTGCAAGTATAAAAATACAATTATTTGCTGAGAAGTTTACCTTAATAAAGTGGTATTAACAAATATCTATTAATCAATGTTATGTTTACAGTTTTTTGTGTTGTATTTTGTTTATTGGGGGGGGGGTGTCTGGTGACGTTTGTTGCTTTCAAATTATTCATCATCTGGCTTTGCAATAAATTTGCCATACTGTAAAATTTTAAATTCGGAAATACATTTATAATTAAACTTCTATTTTCATTTTGTAAGCTTCTGTGGTGGTATTTGGAGACTGGGACTCCTGGCTTCCTGGCTTCTATAGAATCCTCCTAGAGCCCCGTGTGGTCAATTAAGTAAATTCACATTTGTGGAAAAGCCTCTGGCGTCTTGTCACAATGTGCAAAGACCAAGTAAAGTCAAGTATAACCAGAAAGAGGTCTCTTTAAAAAAAAGATACAAAATCTGTGTGTCTGCTTGATGTGTGTGAGAGAGAGATGGTTGGAGAAGTCTTCCCATCCTTTTGAAAATCCTATAAGAGACCAGCTGAGAAAGAAATCCAAGTCCTCCACCTCCAGCTCAGCTAAAACCAGCCCACATATGCCAACACACACACACACACACACACACACACACACATACCATACATATGGATGGCCTCTATGAAAATATCCTACAGTCAATCAGGATCTGCAAATTTCATGAGCTGCAGCGGTCCTTTTCCTGAATATCTTAGCAGGTTGTCAAAACAATCAAAGAGCTCTGAGCGCTGAATCAGAAAATCAGCTATTCCAGACTGAAACCGTCTCGTCTCTTCTATCACCAAGCCAATCTGTTCTTATCTCACACCCTCACAGCTGCTGTCCTTATACTGTAACCTTGCTGTGTGTCCAGTCCGAAAAATCTCATTACACTTGAAATTTGAGGGGAAAATGTAGCACCATAGGATTGCCTCTTATCATCTGCTACTTGGAGGGAAATCGAAAAAGAGGGGGAGAGAGAGAGAGTCTACAGCCATGCTAAGTTTTCTGCAAAACTCAAAACATACCTCTGTGCTGAATGCAAATGTTAGTATTAGTGGGGATGGAATTAAAAATTACTACTATTATGAATTCAGTAACGCAAAACTGAATGCTGAAAAGCATTTGACTTTTGTTATAACCACATACTACTAGAAGGGTGTGCTAAGGAACACATCTTAACTCAGTTTATTCAAGGGGAAACTGCAAAGCTGAAAGATTAAGCCAAGGCAGAGGTGCTGTGAAAAGCTGCAGTTCCTCTGTGTGCCACTTGAGGCTGCTTCAAAAGTCAGTCAAACCCAATAGAGTGTCATATTAAAATGCAGTCTATAGTTCAAAAACGGAAGCTCAAAATCCTGTGCGGCATGCTATAACGGCTATGTCTGTTTTTAGCTGGACCTCTGTGGAGAGGTCCAGCTCCTGCTCATTACTGACCAATTTGAAGAACACAAAGTGACTATCTGGAGAAGCCACACGCAGGCCTCAAACCACTGCCTATGGTTTATGCCTTTCAACAGAGACACAAATTTTGTTATTTAAAACAAACAAACAAAAACATAATAGCAGGTCATCTTGTAGATGCTGAGCAATCATTGAGCATGAGCTTGAAAGCAAATGGTAACTATGACAACATGTATGTTCTTCATTGGAGGAAAATATCCAGAAAATTTAATTTAAAAAAAACTATTTTCAATTCTAATTCTGAGAAGATATCAAGAAACGCCGAATGATTTTCTTAAGCTCTTCTGGGCCTGTTTCCAGAAAGACTTAATTTTCTGAATAATTATTTTCAAAGAAAAATAATCTGCAGATGCTTGCACTATGTTTGAGCCATAAAATGTTAGTAGCAGTGTTGAGTGACCTGGACCTGAAGGCAAGGAGAACTTAGCCTTCAGGGTTTTAAAAAATATTTTATATTTCAGTTTAGTTAGGGTTAGAAAATGATAACAGCTCAGGTTAAAGAAAAAAAAAAAACCCTTTTAACATAATTAATCACGTCTTACAGAACCTGTCTGATAGAAAGAATTTAAGGCAAACTTCTCCCATGTGCTGCCTGGAGTGGTGTAGCTCCTCTGTGACCAAATACTCATCTCCTCTTTCACCCCAAAAGAACCCATTAATATTCCAAATTAATGCAAATAACCTTAAATGATGAATAATTGCCCCCATATCAAAATTCAATTACTGTTAAACACTGACGAACTGCTGATTGAAAACTATGAATAATTTCTTTGACAGAGTAAGTCTCACACAAATGTGTCTCTCTTGTTAAGAAGGACGGAGTGGTAAAATGTGATAACGAAGGTGAGATTTCATAATAAAAGCACAGTGTAGGTCTTTCTTTTTAAAATACAGTATCTTCAGCTGTTGCAACAACAAAATCCATTTGTTCCATTTCATTTGTTCATGCATTTGAGAAATGCCTGGAAAATATGTGAAGTGTGTGGAAGCTGATTTATACAGAAAGCAGTCTGAAATTAAAACTTAAAGGATGTTCATAGAATCAGTGGCATTAATAACTGTTAACATGATCTGGATTAGAAATGTAAACTCTTTGTATATTCACTATATATACTTGTTCAGCTCCTTGTTAATGCAAATATTAATGAACCAATCATATGAAAGCAACACATTCAGGTATGCAACCATGGTCAAGTTCTAACCAAACATCAGAATGAGGAAGAAAGGTGATTTAAGTGACTCTGAACACAGCATGGCTGTTGATAAAGGACAGGCTGGTCTGAGGATTGCAGAAACTGCTGATCCACTGGCACAATCTGCAGCAAATGAGTGATTTTATCATGTCAACATGGACCGACATCAGTTGGCCAGCTATAAAGATAAAAAGCGTATTAGAGTAAAAGAGTATTAGCAAGATGTGCCAAATAAAGTGTCAGTAATATACAAGTGCTGTGGATACAAATTAGATGTTATTGCTATGAAATTAAATGAAAAATGCTATAAGGTGTTATAGGTGCATAAAGGCTAAAGTCAGTCGTTTTAACACCTCTGAAATATATCAAAAGGAAATCACAAGAATTCTTTTGCACACGTGAGTGTAACCTTTACCAATACAGTACTTCCACTATTAAGGTTTAGACTAAAAAGCATTTACAGTATAATACAAAATACAATAAATGTTTTTTATATACTGAATAGGATTTTTGTTAGTGATTTAACACAAATAAAATTATTTAAGCATATACCACTGAACTAAATTCATTAGTAAAAAATCTTGTGACGAAATAATAGCACAAATGCTAAATACAGTCATATTACCAATACCTGTTAGTTTAATGTTTCAACACAGCTAAAAACTGAGTGCAAAAGATTAATTATAAATTTTTAGTTTAAAAAGAAAAGTTAAACACCGTATTTTGAGTGTGTTATGCAAAATTCTTATGTTGCAATGAGGTAGAATCAGCTGTTTACGCAATGCATAAAACCTGGCTTACTGCAACTGTTAGTGTTTTTATGTCCTTCTGTCTAACAAAAAACTACTAAATAAATAAATCCAATATATGTAAATCTAGATTTCAGCAAATTAATTTAGCTCCTTGATTATAAATATTGTATAATTTTGTATTGAAGATAAAGATATCCTTTTCAGATAAATTGTTTTACAAGAGGACATATTTCTGTAATTTTTAAGCTAATATTTACAGAATATTAAGATTGTGATTTATGTTCCTTTAAATATGATAGTCTAATTGTTTTTAAAAGGTTTAATATAACGAGTTACCCAGTATCCTGTTCTCTCCATTAGCATGGATGACACATTAGATAAACAAGGCTGTACTTGAGGACAGAGTGGCTGCTTCATGCCTCTGCACACCTCGCTGGATTGATTTCCTTACACATAATTTTTGGCACAGTGACGATAAAAAAGAAGAAAAGAAAAAAAACGTAAGTTTTAGCTTTTACACTTCCCAACCATTAAATTCATTCAGTTTGCTGCAAACTGGCTGTTCTTTAGCTGCATGGTAAAATGTAGGGAGTTCTGCATGAACTTAAAAGCCAGAATCACTAAATGAATGTTTTTCTCTTTTCCCCACATTTCCAACTCACTCCCCCTCTGGACTGAAATCTGACAACATGGTGGTATTATTCATCTCTCTGTGCACTGCACTTTCATGGAAACACCCGATGTAAGTGTTCACTCTGTAGGTGTATGTCATGTTTTTCCATCAACAAGAAGAATGTCCTCTGGGGGACATTACTCACCAAGCAGAGTGGCTACAAGGCCAAAGGGTCAGTCCAGCCCACACATGATGCAACAGCGCCATCTCCAGGCATGGCATCTGCAGAACATCACTATCAGTCCATTCGTGGAGTCATTTGGAATTTTGTTTTCCTCATCAAAAAACAATTTGAATTAATCTTGTTTCTATAATTGAAATAAAATGATTAAAAGTCACAATTAGTAGTGTGCGCCTATTATAGTGCTTTCATCTGGGAGTCAAATGCATGGTGGAAGTGAGTCAAAAATACATACAAAAAAGGGACAATGTAGTAACACATCAAAGTATCTTAAAAAGAAACTTAGAAACTGGAACTTGCCATTTGTATTACTGCTATCTTTATTATCTAAACTTGCAAGAGGGAGGTTAGTTAGAGGCTTCAGCTTTCTAAGGTAATTACCATCGATCCTGAGGGAATATTCATTTTGGATGTGCAGTAGTTTAACTCCACAAAGCAAGGCACTGTTGATTTAAGCACATTTTTTTTTAAGTGGGCGTGTATTTACTCTAAACCTCCTCACATAGAGTTCTGATCAGTTTAAACTGATAAAGGGGACTCCCCATAGCAACGGGTATAATAAACAACGTCTCCTTGCCAGTGTACTGTTTGTTCTCACCATGCATCTCAAAATGATTGTTTGACTGTTCATAACCAGGACAGCACGGCAGTTGGCACTGTGGACTAAGTAAGAAGTAATAAGGTCCTGGTTTGCCTCTAGCAGCCAGCTGGGGTCTTCCTGTGTAGAGTTTGCATGTTCACCCTCTTCCCTGCATGTTTTCTCCAGCTTCCTCTTACAGTCCAAAGACATGCACATAGGTGTTAATGGGACTGTGAATGGCTGTCTCCCTATGTCGGGGATAAGTTCACCCGGAGTTGGGTAAGTGGAAAAAGTAGATGGATGTTCATGTCCACTTTGTAGAGCCAAAGCAACATCTTTTTTTTTTTATAGAGTGAATATGCAGACTGATTAGTATCTGTATATATTTGTGGGTGGTTACATGATACAGATCATACTTCATTGGTCACTCCATCTTTAAGTGCAATGTGAAGAAGTATTTCAAATTAGTGTATTAGTGTTACATGATATTATAATAAAAGTCCATTTTTATTGCAGCCTTTTAATCAATAAATGTATAGTACAGATATAGATTCAGAATTTTGACAGTGTGTATAAAAGTGACAGTTTTACAGTAACCATCATACAACAATACATCAATGTGTTTCTTTTTTCTAATTAAAAAAATAGTAATTAATCTTTGTTATAAAAGGTGGTGGCCACTGCTTTTGCAGTTTAAAGCCAGAAATGAGGAGACACTTAAACAGAGAGAAGACATTTAAACAGGTGAATTTAGACATGATTGATTATGTGACACTAAGCGGACTTTACTAGGACACAACTAGAAAACACTCAACACTAAACTCAAAACACCAGAGTCTTCGGCTTTTCCCAAGGGAACTCCTTCCTGCCAAAATGACCGTAGCAGGCAGTGGCCTGGTAAATTGGCTTCTTCAATCCCAGCTCTCTGTAAAAGCGAAGTGTTACACTGTTAATAAAAGAATCTCTTATCTTTATCAGATGCAACTAGGACAGACTGCACATACTTCACAATCACTCCAGGCCTCAGATCAAAGTTCTTCTGTACGATCTGCAGCAGCTCATCTTCGTCTCTGTTAGATGTGCCGTAGTGAAACACTGAGATGGAGAGTGGATGGCTCACACCAATAGCATAGGAGATCTTAAGAGCATGGCAGAGTGGACACCAACCATCACACGTTAGGCACAAAAACAGTGACGCGAATAAACAGTGAAATACTTTCTTTACACTTTGATCGCCTTAATACCATTCGATCGTCACCTGAACAAGAGCTCTCCTGCACAGTCCAGCCTTGACAAGTGACTTGGCTACCCAACGTGCTGCATAAGCTCCAGACCGATCTACTTTGGAATAGTCCTTTCCAGAGAAAGCCCCTCCTCCATGCCCACCCCATCCTCCGTAGGTGTCCACTATGATTTTACGTCCTGTGAGTCCCGCATCTCCCTGTTGATGTATAAAAAATGTCAAAGGCATTCATGCCCTCACATCGGATGAAAATCACAATTTCCTCCAAGCTTTAGTCATTCCTAACCTGTGGACCCCCCATAAGGAATTTCCCACTCGGCAGCAGATGGTAGATGGTGTTATCATCTAGGTACTTGGCAGGAATGACAGCCTTCACCACCTTCTCCATCAGGTTGCATCTGATCTCCTCCAGGGTGATGTCAGGACTGTGCTGTACTGAGATCACCACAGTGTGGACACGCAGGGGCTCCATGGCTCCCATGTTGTCTCGATACTCCACAGTGACCTACAGAAGAGAAACCAAAAAGCGGAGAGGGTATAGTTTCATCCATAATATTAAAGGAAAAACACAAAAAAGATGAAGTGTGCAAGATTTTCCTTATGAAAAACCTTACCTGTGATTTGGAGTCTGGCTGTATCCAAGGACACACTCCATTCCGCGACAGCTCCTTCATCCTGTAGTTGAGTTTATGAGCCAGAAGCAGGGTCAACGGCATGCACTCCTCAGTCTCATCTGTGGCATAGCCAAACATCAAGCCCTTAAGGGTGAAAGGCCAGTTACATAAAAGTTTTTGTTTAAATCTTTAAATAGAAGTGATTGCAAATATTTACAAATTATGTCTCTGAAAAATATGAAATGTTTTGCAAATAATATGTTGCTTGGTTTGCCACTTGAATATCTCAACGAATAAGCTTACACAGTCATTCCAAGTAAATGAAACCCTGTAGTCAAGGTAATGCCTTGACCCTCTCTTTCCATATTTTTTATTTAGTGCTAAAAATCAAGTATTTTTCAAACAGTCCTTCGGTGAATACACCATTTAAAAATTCTAAAGGGAGGCGAGGGAGTAGCGCCAATCATCAGTTTATTCACGATTTCTGAAAAACTGGAAATTCCTTGTGGTTACATGATACACACACACACACACACACACACACATATTAATCTCTTATGAATATTATAGCACAAAAATCTAAATAATAATTTACTTAGGAAGAAATATTTCTACTTCATTAAAGAGATCAAAAACAGTAAGAGTAACACAAAAATATGTATGAAAGTTGTGATGTCGTTTCTTATGGGTAGTTTTCAGTATTTGAATGTCAAAAGAGTTACAATCAGAATTATGACTTTTTTCAATATTTTCATCTTTAAATTACAAAATTGTTGATTTATGAATTTCCTATGCCTTTGCTGCTGAACCAAAAACATAAAAAAGGGTTAATGTGTTTATTATTGGCCTCCTAATCCTAGCCCCAACTCCAAGCATAAATCCAAAATACTTATTCAAACATGGTGGCTGAAAATCAAATACTGAACCTGGTCCCCTGCACCGATATCCTCCTGATCCCTGCCTTCAAACACACAGTCTGAGATCTCCTCACACTGCGGTTCCAGAGCCACTAGTACATTGCAGGTCTTGTAGTCAAAGCCTGCACATCACAGTTGAAAAAATATCAGCAACACTCTTTGACTCTGACTTTCTGAGCTTCAGTAAAATCACGTAACAAAAGAATACCAGTTCCATCCGTAGTTTACCTTTTGAGGAGTCATCATAGCCAATCTTCTTAATGGTGTTTCGCACCACTGTCTGGAGGTCTACCGTGGCTTTGGATGTTACTTCTCCAACTAGTAAAATCATGCCAGTCTTTGCCACACATTCTGTAACAATTGAAACAAATACTGTGAGCGAGTCTTAGGGAGAAAGGAAGAAGATGAATGTTTGTTATCTGAAAGCGCATTTATTTCGTCATCCAAGAGGCACCCAGAAGAAAAATGCTGACCTGAACTTTGATCTAAAAGGCAAACACTGTTTAATTATTAGTTACCAAAGTAGCCTACCTTTGCAGCTACATTCAAAACTAATTGAACTTTATTCACTCTAAAGATCTGTTAGTACTATTAGTTCTGACACATCACAATCTATGCTCCAACTGCTTATCTCATCATTCACATAACAATAGCAGATGATTTGGAATTTCTATGTTGACTTTCTGACGGAAATCTTACTAAATAGTGAAAATTTGATCACGCCAATCTAATAAAACTGGAAACTTACCACAGGCCACTTTAGAGTCAGGGTCTTGACTTAGGTACGCATCGAGCACAGCATCACTAATCTGATCGCACATTTTATCTGTGAACACAAAATTAGTATGTAAGAAATTCTAATTAGGCAACAATAAAGTAAAATAAAATAAAATAAATACATTCTGCCGATTTGTATTCAATTTGAATCCTGACATGTTGGAGAAGGATAATAATATATAAAATATAATAACAATGTTTATTTTTACTAAGCGATGTATTAAAGAAGTGTGGGCCAAAATTCCTTCAGAATGATAAAAAAGTAAGTCATACATTACTTCAAGTAACTGCTAATAAAGGTGATTCTACAAGCTACTTAGTTTGCATCATGGTTGTATACTTACTTACTCATACCAAGAAAACCACTTAACATATTTTCTAAAATGCTGAACCTTTCCAATAAATGATTTTTTTTCTCCTCCCACCTTTTGAGATTATCATGCTTTCTTTTCTTTTTTTCAAAGATGTTTAAAGTATTTTTAGTATTGAAGCTTCAATCTTGTTTAAATATGAAAACTATTTTAAATACATTTTTATGTCACATTTTTGGCAATTTGCCTATTTAATTTCAATTTTGGATTAAATTATATTTCACGCTCTAGTGTTAGTTATCAAAAAAACGTCTTAATTATTTAAGGTTCTCATTTTTTTCATATTTTTAAAATTTTGAATTTAGGATATAAGGATATAATTAAATTATTCTGCCGCAATAATACATTTTTAGAATATTTTAACATTTATATTCTCATTTAACGGAAATAACTGAAGTGTTAATTGATCATCATAATTTGCCCCCAATATCAGTTTTAGGTAAAATGATCTTCCATACACTTGTGTAGCTTGCTAACATCACGGCTGTGGTAAGTGAGTTACAAGGACAGACAATGTATGTGTGCATGTCCAGACATATCCAAGTGTCTCTGATACATCCATGTGTGAATGTCTAGCTGGACATTGTTCGTTACACAGTGAGACATGAGTACAGCACATTAGCCTACCGGAGTGTCCTTCTCCGACAGACTCGGACGTGAACAGGAAAGTCTTCCCGCTGCGGGTTCCGCTACTTGGGTTCATCTTCAGCTCGTCAACAGTCGCTGCAGAAAAGTTGAATTCAGCGCGTCGAAATGAAGCAAAGGGCAATCGTACCGATGTAGGATCGCTTTATAAAGTGAAAGCAGCCTGTGATGTTCGCCGACGCCGATTATATAAAGCAATGATTAACTCTGAAGGTTGAAGATAATTGGGATTTAGAAACTCTAGAAAGCCACTGATGAAACCTTTCATCAGTAGTCACGCAGGAAAACATGATAAATCAGCACACCGTAGAAGTCATTTCCGTTTCAGGATCTGCAAACAGCTGTGATGGCTGAAGAAGGAATGTTTACAAGCTCGGGCAGCCTCAAGATGGCACTGTTGGGACGCATAAGTATTTTCTTTTCTATATTGAACTTGTCACTCCCCACTCCATGTATCTCACAGCTTTGGGCTACAAATGAAGACTTTTCTAGACAACACATTCCCAGCTTCTAAAATTATAATGGAATATATTTAGACTGAGCCACTTAACAGGGCAGGGGCGGATCTACAGGTCCCCTCCAGCTGAGCCCCCCCTACATTTACACTTTTATGTCCTTAAACTACTTGTAAAAACGAACTGTTTAAACTTACCTACCTAAAAATCGTCTTTGTTTTCTTAGAAAACATTATAATAGAATAAATCCTTTTAAAGTGTTTTTGTGGATATTTTGTAGACTCCAGGGGATTTTCACTGCTTCACTGAAGAGGTATGTGCGACACTGCCTAGACCTCTTTGCCCCCCAATGTAAAGTTTTCTAGAGCCCCGTTTTCTAAGATTAATTGTTCATCATGTAATAATAAAACTACAGACAAAACCTTGGTTCTATAAAAGCATGCGCTCCAAAGAGAAATAAACAGAGGCAATTTACTCAAATCTTGTACTGTGTGTAACTCAACTAATTATGAATACTTGCTTGCATTGTGATTGTAGCTGGATAAGCCTATTAAGACCATGGATACAACTTTTTTTTTATTGCTTCATATTAAAGAAAAGAAACATAATGTTTAGTGATGCAAAGACTTGTAATATTAGTTTCTTCTGTGATTTAGGTGTTCAGTATTCACTCTTTTAGCACCTCTCTGGAATTCTACATCTGTCCACCCGATGCCATCAGACTTTGCTCCTCACCTGGTCACCTGATTCACTTATCTGCACTAACCCATGATCTGTAGCCACACCCATTCACACACCTGCTTCCCTTTACCCCCTCAGTTTGCAGTCATACCCATTACTTCATCTGGCAAGTAACCAACCTGTATCTGTCCTCTCCCTTTTAGCCTAAGGCTACCTTTTTTGTACCAGTGACTTCAAGCAAGCCAGCATTGATGCACACTTAAAGATTTGTCTTTATTATTTCCACTTCAGTAATCCACAGCTACTGTTAGTATTTGGCAAGCATTCTCCCTCCCAATGATCAGTTCCCACAACTCACACCCAGATCCTCTTTATTAGAGAAGTACATCCTGAGCTCAGTAAATAGAATTAATGGTTGAATGGTTTCAGTATTTGTGTGTGATTAATGCTTTATTTTTCTTTGACTGCTACACAATCTTCAGTTAGTCCTTGTCCTTTCAGCAGAAAAATGACACACAAATGAACACAAGTGCACACAAACACTACTGTGTTGCACTGTGGGGGAAGAAAGCTGAGACAGCAAAAAAAAAAAAAAAAAACCTGTAAATGAAGCACAATTTGGTGTGAAAAGAAGACATACAAAACCTACACACATAACACATCCAGGCCCACAGGCTAACCCACTGTGTTAATCTAACGGTTATATTGTTAAAATAATGTTCAACTTGTATCCCATATTGCAGCTCTATTTCTGAATCACAAATAAATATAAACATATATATTTTTAATAGCTAAAAAGGTTTAAAGGGTATCTATTGCATTTTATATGAAATGGCTAAAGAGATAAACAAAGCTGCCAAAAGATATGCTGATTGGCAAGAGGCGATACAAAATTACCTATGAGGAACATTATCGATGTTTCCATGACATATTCGACGCCAAAGAAGATTTAAAAAGGCAAAGGCCATGCAAAAATTACCAGAAATAGATAAGAAACATTGATGAGACAGCTTACAGACATTGGTAAATAGTGTGTCTTGTGACCTGTTTTATATAACATATTTTCGAAAGTTTTCTAGTAATTACATAAAAAGGGACTAACCTGCACTAAACCGACACTTGAATATGTTGGAATGAAGCATAATTTCACAATAGAACTTTGAAACTGTCATGTGTGGGCTGCTACACTGGTGAAATAACAAACTGCACAACACAGGATGAGGAAATGAAGTGGAGCAACCGAGTGAATACACCCCTTTATTGCCTTGCAAATATCACTCTGCCGCAAACACAGAGTACTTTGCCCAGACATATCAGCTCAACACTGGCCTGCATTTACCACTCTGACAGCTGATGGTATGTAAACCACACAGAACTAAAAACAGTAGACTCTTATTTACCAGCTTAACTTCAATCTTCTTTGTCTGTAATAACTAAACAGGGTGGCTGTTTTTGCTCTTATGTAGTGATCATATAGCAGCCTAGTTCCTCAAAAGCAGGAAATGAAAGTACTGCATGTTCATGTTCAACTAAATTTAGTTCTCTCTGGTGATGGTGACCTGTTCTGGTAAAACAGTGAGACTTTGATTGAGGCAACTGTTAGTTAATAAGTAACTGTGAAGAGGTGCAACCTTCAGGAAACGTTTGTCCAGCTTTTGCTGTATGACCCGAAACACAGATCTCTATGTTTGTTTATTAAATTAGTTGGACTGAACTCGTCTGAAGATTTCCTTTTTTTGTTCGAAGCTGCGTTTTGCTGTTTTGACCAGGAAACAGTGCTGCTATGGTAAGTCGATGCTATTTTCAGACTATAACTTCATTTTTGCCTAATATACTGCTCTTTTATTGATGACTGAGGGTGACTTGATGTCAATCTTGACATTATTGAACAATCCTGTGTCAAAATTTTGTAGCAAAATTTACTTTGTGACAATGGTGCTCATCTGGCAGTAACACAGGCCTTGGTAGACTTACCGACACTTGACAGCACTTTTTCCTGTTAGCACAGTTGCAGGAAGTAATGTTTGATTCTTAGAAATAACGTATACAGGGACTGTAACACCGCCATTTGCCCGGCAGACCTGTAGTAGCATACACATTGTAGTAAATGTTTGGATAAGGGACCAACAGCACTAAAAGTGAATCAATTTCCACCATTTCTCACAGGCTGACGAACATTCTCAGCCACCTCCCGCTGTTGCGGCCTCTAAGCTTGACCAAGTGCAAGGTCAGGTAAATGAGGTTAAAGTTATTCTGACAGACAACATCAACAAAGTGCTGGAGAGAGGCGACAGATTAGATGATCTGATTGGCAAGACGGATGACCTGCAGGCATCTGTAAGTATCTGATCGTGATAGTGGGGGGGTAAGCTCGAAGCCATTTTATCTTTTATCATATATGAAGAAATTATGTTTAACTGTGCTACAAAGCATATTTATGCTTTTTGTTCATAAAGTAAAGCTTTCAGATACTTTGAGTTTTTTCATGACTTTTGGGGATAGTATGGTATGTTTGTAACTAGACGGGTTAAGATTTAAAAAGAAAAAGAAAATCCTACTCCTGATACATATAGTGATAATAAAATGCATTATTAGACACTGAAGCAGTTTCCCAACCTTTACAGTTTGTCGTCTGATTAGGGAAACTTCCCTAGCAGTTCCCAATTCCCCTATAAACCAGTCCTTTGTTTTCTTTTGCTTTCATTTACAGACCAAATGGGTAAAATAACCCACACATGACACACACATTGCTACCCGTTTCAGCTATTCACCTATGCTCACCCACTTATAAATGTTTTATTGTTACTTTTAGCTAGGATGTTTAAACAGTTATGCATTACTGCTGTCACCCCTTTACTTTAGTATCTATTTCACCTCAATTATTTATATATGTATGGTAACTTGTTCTCACTAGATACTTAATATTTTAGTACTTAATGCACATTTACATCTTTGCAATACATGTAACCATCCTTGGGCAATAAAGATTCAGTTTGTTCTTCTAATATTTTAGGGTTCCTGTTTTAATTATCCATTCATCATTCTTCATCACTTTGTAATCACTTAATCAGAAACCCTCGTGTTCATCTCTAAAACTTGCAAATGGTTTATGCTTTATAGCAGCGGTCCCCAACCTTTTTTGCCTCACAGACCGGTTTATGCCCGACAATATTTTCACGGACCGGCCTTTAAGGTGTCGCGGATAAATACAACAAAATATAACTAGTACCGGTACCAAAAAAAAGATTTATTCATTACACACGTGAAAAGACCCAAGAAATCCGAGTTAACGATTAAAACGATAACAAAATAACGCTGAAAACCGATAAAAACCCTGAAAACCATACATTTCACACCTGAGCCTCAACTCTCGCGGCCCGGTACCAAACGACTCACGGACCGGTACCGGTCCGAGGCCCGGGGGTTGGGGACCGCTGCTTTATAGGGCTTCTGGAGATTGCTCGTCTTTAAACAACGCATGTGCTTCCTCAAATATCAGGGTTTAATTTGGCAGTTTTTCTTTTCAGGCTGACTCATTCCAGAGAACATCCACGAGGGTGGCCAGAAAATACTGGTGGAAAAATGTTAAAATGATGATCCTAATCGGTGTGATTGTGCTGATCATCATCATCCTCATCATCCTTGCTGCCACAAAAGTTATATAAATTCCACGTTTACCCACTCAAGGCTGAAAGCTACAAACATGGCGCTTACTGGCATTTGAATTGCTCTTGCAAGTGATCACTTCAGCTTAAGCAAAGACATGTAAATTCAAAGGGCTAATGACTGTTGATTATGTTATTTTGTGACAACATAATGTGAAAAAGAAATTGAGAGCAGCAGAGATTGAAGTGATATCAAGTTAGCTGAAATACTTTAACACTCCAACAGTCTTACACGTGTGACATAAAACCACTCTATTAATGGAACAGAAATTCAAATGAGTGTTTATTTTTATTTGTCGCATTTCTTCATGTCCAATACACTGTATATATATTGTATGTTTATGACTGTCAAACTCTGTAATAACATATTTAATACATGACTGATGACTAAAGATAATAAATTGTAATAACACATTTTGTATCTTTGCTACCACATTACTGAATATGTGAGTGATTTGTTCCAACCAATGTTACATTTCAGTCATGGAATATATGAAGCAATTCACAAGTTAGCATTTGGACATGAGTACAAAAAACGAAGGGATGAAAGCAAACTGATCAAACGTTGCAGCAATCTAAACAAATGCAAAACAATGAAATACTCAGTAGGTATAGAAGAAAATGTACTGTAGGTCACGGTGTTCTTCAATTACTGTCTTACAACTAGCTAAGTAATCTTTGCTGGATACCATCATCTCTCTGGCCAACACTCCACCAGCGCACGGTAGACTTTCATCACTCTGAAACCTATGAAAAACAAACAACAACAAATCAGCTATAGACAAACAAAGAGGGTAAGATTGCAAAACAATAGGAATCCCCTGTGTTTATAATGTCCAATGTAATAAAAAAAACTATAAGAAAAAAAACAAACTGATTATTTTAACATATTACATAAAAAGTTAGAAAGTTAAGCTAGAGATCTTGAAGTGCATTAAATTGAAGAAGTCAAAGCCAAAATACTAAATGGAAGAAATGTTCAGATTGGTCAAAAATACACATTAAAGAAAGCATTACATGCAAATTTTCTGGAGATGTAGTGACACTTTGATTCTTCTCATTTTACCAAAGGTTATAAAGAGGAAAATTTGTTACAGGAAAATTAACAAAAGGAGGAGCCTTTTCCATCGCTGTGAGTAACACAAAACAGAACAATACATGTACACAAATTAAAGCACTTTATCCCCCAGCACAGTAGAGTCCAAATACGAACCAGGTTTTAGCTCATGGACTACTGGCTACAAGAGCTAAATAAAGAAACAAGCATTTTAATTAAGATTAGGGATGCATATATTAACATTAGGAACTGGAAAGTCCAGAGAAAGCTGTATGTATCCTTTAAAAAACAAAGTTATTTTTTCAGATTTATAATTATTACTTGTGGGGGAGTAAGGGCCTGTAAAAAATGACAATTACATGTGTATATTTTACGTTTTACATTACAAACAATTGCAAAGAAATTAAAAAATGGAAAGAAAGATGACAAAGCTGGACGTGTCCCATATTTGTTTAGTTTAGAAATGCTGATACAGGATGTTGGAAGACCATACCAAATGGCAGCATTCGAGAGCGTATGCTTCTCATACCCGGTCCGCATTGAGCGGGCCCTGAGAGTATCTGGGAGTCAGCTCATGGCCTGCAAGGAAGCTCCGCTGGCAGGTACAAACAAGGTATGTCAGAGTTAGGAGACAACATACTTCCTTCTGTTTCCTTGCACATCCTTAACTTTGGCATCCATTTACTGTAGTAGCAGTACATTACCTGTTAACTTTACAGTTTAAAAAAAAAGAGAAGATGCAAAAGAGGCAGCAGAAGCCGGCTGTTAAAATAATCGCCACAAGAGCGTAGCCTCTATGTTACCACTACTGTAAAGCACTTGAGGGTGCTGAGAAAAAGAAATTTATGGAGGAAATTATGCATAATGTTACCAAACATCAAAGTAAATATAAAACTACTTTAAGTTTAAAAGCAAAAAAGTATATATGTACTGTTACATACCTATTTCAAGAGGAGGGTTTCCCCTATTAATACGGCTTGTAACTGTTCGTGTGACCACCACGCCGTGGCGACTTGCCATAACCACCAGATTGATCTATACATGTGAACAAAGTGGGAATTTCACATGTTTGTATTGTTTCAAAAGTAGAACAAAACTGGCCGTAAAACTATACTCACTGTTGTAGTCACCATAGCCATAATAGTTGTTGTAACCAGAGTAATCATAGCCACCATATCCTCCATAGCCTTGATTACCGTAACCATAGTTGCCATAATTTCCATAGCCTTGATTCCAGTAGTTGCCATAACCCTGGTTCCAGTTTTGATTTGGGCCTGAAATTAAAACAAAAAACAGACAGCAAGTTGACATAAACTGACCTCTGTTTCAAGCTAAAAATGAAACCTCAGCCTCTATTATTAAATCAGACTGTTAGACTGAGAGCAGACTTAACTGGTAACTTTGTGATTTACATCCCAGAAATGTAAATCAGTTAAATTACTGTTTTACCATCACATTTACATAACAAGTCTAACAGAGGAGAAAGCTTTGTTATCTTTAAGAATAGAAAATACTTTTTTTGCACAGTTTGTACAAGTAAGCTTTATAAATATTTTTACCTGCAAGAAGTTATGCAAAACCATTACTGTAGTCTACACTCACCGCCTCTTCCCCGAGACCTAGATGAATATCCTCCTCTGCCGCCCCAATACTGCTGCTGCTGGTACTGCTCCTTAGACATCGCCACTTTTATTTCACACTATAAGAAATTACCAGATTGAGTCAAATTAAGGTACCATAATTCACCACTTTAAGACAAATTCACATTAGTCTCCCATGTTCGTACACATTTTAGTTATTTATACATATATATTGTTACGGGTTCAAAATATTGGAGATGGATACAAGAGGAAAACCAAAATAACAACACTGGTCCGGCTGGGTTGAGTCAAACGATGATTTTAATGAACACACGCGTGGGAGATGGGACACCGTACGCAGCACCAGATCTCAAAATGGTGGAGCATTGCTCAAACTCTTATAGCCTCTAGTGGCCCCCACCTAGTCATAAAAGCCTAAACATTGACATTCTTTCTCTCACACGGCGCCTAAGCTATGACCTTGGCTCCCTGTTTATCTGCTCCTGCTGAGATGGGGCAGAAAACCTCTCCGGTATGTTCTGTTCTCTTCTAATCAGACAAATAAGATCAAGACTCTCTGAAAACAGTATTTCTTATAACTCATCCATATAATGCATCATAAAACAATATCATTCATTCACAATAAATCAGCAGTCTAATGTAATCCAAATCAGTTTAACAAATGTAATAGTTATCACCTTCTTCTAATTCAGGAGAATAATGCAAACTAAAACTACATAATATTTCATAATCTTTAATTAGGGGTATAACATGACATAAGGTATTATTATAATCCCACAATATACATATCTATATATATATATATATAGATATGTATACGTGTGTGTGTGTGTGTGTGTGTGCGTGGTTTTGAGCTCCATTTCAATTACGTTCCAATTTCAGTGTCTGTAGCTTTAAATTAAATTTGGATTGGTTCTGCATCCGCCCCTTTAAAGAAGGGTCTGTGAGTGACAGTCAGAAGCAGCCAATAGGAGCAGCCCAGCTCATTCAGTAGACTATACTGCTGTCAAAACAGACCAGAATGAGACACTCTGTAGCTTCCAACTTTCTCCCTGCGCACCAGCCTTACTTTAAAATACAGCCAAATTCTCTGCACGGTCTTTGTTTTTTGACATATATAAATGCAGAGTTTGTCAAACAAGGTGCTGCAGTTACAAAAATCTGAATTTCATTGGTGGAGAGCAGCCTCTTGGTAAACAGCTCTCAGTAAGTACTGGACCACATTAAAGTCAATGTTTCAAAGTAGTTCTCTTGCCTGACAACAGAAACCAAAAAAAGTACCCATGAGTGCACAGTTATTGTAAATTTGAATGAGTACAGAGATTAGAAAAGAAGCAAACAGATGTAAATGCTAACAGAAAGCCAGATGAGTTTAAGTGCACTGAAGCACATAAAGTAACACCCACCCAGTACTTTTTAAAAGGTTACTAATCTGTCTGTAAAAATTCCACAAAGTCACTGTCATTCTTCAGCATTTCTTTTTCCCCAGAGCTTTCACACGCAATCTGTGTATACAGTCAAAGCTAACAATTATGTTAGCCACATTATCTACATTTGAAAAGAACAGGGCTGTCCTACTTCTGCAGGAACACTGTTACAGTAATCCACCAAGTATTCAGTTCTGAATTTTTTTAATTTTGTGATTTCTCAGTCATATTTATAGTATTATCATCGCTTTAGTTGCTGTCACGTAGCCCTTTATGATATTTTACCAGAGAAGTTCTCTTTTTAAAGCCACATGACTTTTATTGACAAAAATCCCACTACCCTACACTGGAGAACAGGACGTTGCTGTGTGGCTCTGGTGTTTAACACCTTATTTTTATTCATAATATCATGTTAAAACACCAAAGTCACACAAACGAACCTTTTGATATAGCAGTAAAG
This sequence comes from Oreochromis niloticus, assembly GCF_001858045.2. Taxonomy (NCBI): domain Eukaryota; kingdom Metazoa; phylum Chordata; class Actinopteri; order Cichliformes; family Cichlidae; genus Oreochromis; species Oreochromis niloticus. The sequence continues at coordinate 11,790,102 of NC_031972.2, forward strand.
CAACAGGTTGCTCTGTGATAGAAAATTTATAAGTGGAGTCTGGCTGCTTTGATAAGACAATGAGAGTGGCCTCAGTTCGGAAAAACTGGCAGTTTTTTTTTTAATTAATGTATTAATAATTCATTTATTTAGTTGTAGTAGAGATAGGAAGTTAGGGAGAGACTGAGTGAGAGAAGACACGCAGCTTTTCAACATATGTATCGCAGACTTTTTTCTACATATAAAAAAATTCTGAAAAATAAAAATACATAATATAGGACCTAAGGTTAAAAAAAAGGGACTGTACCTTGCTTAATCCAATATTGTGGTACTTTTTTTCCATGATCTTCTTTACTGGCTCCTCCTCCTTGAATGTGATGAAACAGAAGCCTCTCCTTTTGTTTGTTTTGTTCTCCATGGGAAGCTCAACGGACTCCACCTGTTCACATTAAGACATAATTTAATGGGCAAATAGGAGCCCTGCAGAGCCACACAGAACAAGTGGGGAAAAAGATCAGGAGATTTAAAACAAAACCTAATTTTCATAAGTCACAAACCTCTCCAAAGGCACCAAAATACTCTCTGACTTTCTCTTCAGGAGTGTCCGGAGAGAGGCCACCAACAAAGATCTTCTTTACTGGCTCCTTGCTCTTCATGGCCTTGGCTTTTTTGGGGTCAATGACCTTCCCATTAAGTTTATGTTCTTTCTGTGAGGCAACCTGTAAAGCAATATAGACAATTGACAAAAATTTACATACGTGAATATTTCATCTTTCATCTTGATTTAGCGGAATGGATGTTTGATTGTTTGGGCATCATTGAGACCAAACTTTTATTATATGTTTTATTCATAAACCTCGCAGTACTGTAGTTACATTCATTCTAATTTAAGTCTGTATGACAGGCCAAAAAGGCCAAAAATGAATTTTTTCTGCTAATCATTAAATAAAACTGAAAAAAACCCCCACGCACACAGACATGAAGCTGCACAATCACAGCAAGTTCATGTCTGTTAGAAAAGTAAATTCACTGGTAATTAAAAAAAACACATCCACTTATGGGAACAGGATAATACCTTATCAACACTTTCAGGTTCTTTGAAGAGCACAAACCCAAAACCCCTTGACCGTCCAGTCATGGGGTCCAGCTTTAACGTGCAGTCTACAACTTCCCCAAACTTTGAAAAGTAATCTTTCAGGTCCTTCTTAGTCGTGTCCCAGCTGAGGCCTCCAACAAACATCTTCCTGTTGACAAATCACACAAAAATAAGCAGGTGGTGTCTATGTGTGCAGACTACTTTATAAGACATCTATGCAAGCTTCTTTAAACAGCTGGGCTGCTCAAAGGTCCCCTCATTTGCTAGAAGTAATCTATGTAACTTGCTTAATAAGTAATTTATCATCAATTTACATCCGGACAATACAATATCAAAACACAGCAGATCCTCCATTCATTAGGTGACTAATGAGGACCTGATTTCATCTTTTATGTGCATCCAAAATGTGAACACATACAATGGTTTTTCCGAAATCAAAATGGGCCTTCACATATAAACATGTTTTGTCCATATTAAAATAGAGCAAAGAGTCTGTTACCTTTCTTAACAGAAGCCTGTGAACATCTTCCTGTTGTTTGTGACCATTTGATAAAGAGAAATGTATTTATTCTTGAGTAAATTCAACTATAATCATAAAACGGGGGGTAATTGTTTTGTGATTTTACAGTGATGGTGATTTTTAAATGGTGGAAGTCCGAAACCCCTTTCTATAACAGAATCAGAATACTTTATTGCAGAGAAAACCATGCATATAAATCCACCAGTGAAGTACTGTAGACCTGCAACCAACCAGTTAGCAAGAAAGATGGTTTTGTTTACAACTGCAGTGAAAAAATGTTAAGATATTCCCTAAATTGAACCTGTTCTAATTCTTTTTAATTAAGGGATTCAGTGACCATGTTGATATAAAAGCACTGTGACTCTCAGCCTTTTCTAAAAAGGGAAACAAAAATCCTGCACTGTAATGTATGCTCTTCATACAATTTTGGAACCATTAGCTCCACTAATGATTGATATTGCCAACACTTGAACATTTGCTAATTATTAGCCAATATCCATGAATAGTAACCTAACGCAATCTTCCTCTTTTTGCTGCTCCCATTAGGCGTCGTTAAAACGGATAATCTGCCTATACTTCACCCTATTCTTGGCATCATCTTCTGTCACACCACAGCACAATAACAAACCAATACTCTGTACATGCATCTGTACTTTGATTTTCTGAACAACTGGCAAAGCTGTTTTTCTTAACAGAAAACTGAAAATAATAACAAATATTCAAAATAAATGATATTCGAAAATATCACTTATTTTAGTGTAACATATCCTTTTAAAACCCAAGCTTTTAAAATAGCAAACCGGTAACACTCAAACACCTCGGAAATCGTTCTAGTGTAATGTTTAGTTTATGAATGCAGAAGTAGTACCCAACAATAACAATGCCAGGTCCTGCAAAAATCCGGTCCTGCAGCTACAGCATCTTTTCGATTATCAACAGAGATCAACAGTGAACCTGAGTCTAGCCACCCTTCATCATCACCATACCCTTCATCCTCCTCGTTTTTACTGGCGTCGATCCTTGATCCTTCGGCCTCGCCCCCCATAAGGCCACAGTCCCCCGCTGCTGACATCGGGTCGTCACTGTTCGCCTCTCCATCCTCCTCCATTCTCATCATGTTCGGGTCGTCGCTTAATTCATAATCATCCGACATGTTTCGGCTTTTTCTGGAACAAGTCTTAAACTAAAGCTTCACCCCTAAAGGGCTCTGAAATCCAAGCTACGTCAGATATCTCTGCTGGAGCTAAGCTAACGGTCTGGCTTCTGTCAGCTGATGACAGGCTAGTAGCTGGCTAATATTTTGATATCATATGCTGTTAAATAAAATGTCTGTCGCTAGTTAGAACAAGCTAACTGGTTAGGTTACGTGAATCCAATGTGGGGTTAGTATGAAATTGGAGAAAACACCGCTCGGTATGAAAAAAAAATTAGGTTGAGTTACGATAATATTGAGAGGTGACTTATGAGCGTCGCTTTGTTTTCGTCGCCGTCATTTCTTCTTCGTCGGTTAAAACCGGCTGACAAACCGACGTGAAAGCTAGACCGCCCCCCTCTTTATGTAACAAATAGTACATTTTCGGCTTAATTTCCTCTTTTTTGTGGAGCAGTTTGCAAACTACAGATGAAAAAGAGGAAGTAATTGAGGCAAAAATAAGGAACTGAGCAAAGTAAACAGAAAAATACTAAAGTAGAATTATGTAAAAGACATTTTTCAGTTAGTAATTTATACTCTGAACAAATCTTTGGTCAATAATACACCAAAGACAAAAAGTAGATTCATCATGATTGATGAATCAAATAACCAACCCACCCATCAGCATGTTATAGAATATCATAAGATGCAGAATCTAAGTCATAAAATTTAATTTAATGACTACAGTACTGTGCAAAAGTCTCACCCCTCATTTATTTATATTTTTCTTCCAAGGAGCCAGACTTTTGTCATTTTTTTAACTAATCTTGAGCAAAAATTGTTAAAATCACTTACCTATTGGCACGAACCACTGTTATGTTGACACAAGCTACTTATCAAAGCACCAGTTTTAAATTGCACCTTTAAGGGTTTTTTTGTTTTCCTTTCTTTTTTGTGGTTTTATCATTTGTGATCCTTACTGTTCAATTTGAAAGCACTTTTTTAAAACAGTTTGGACTGAAGAAGAAGACAGGCTTCTGGGGGAGACAAGGCATTTATTAGAAGTCAATTTCCTGAATAATACCAACAATGTTTCACACAAAGTCTGGCAATGTTTCAGTATTTTCACTTCCCAAGATCAACATTACAAATGAACAACAAGTATGGCACATTTAAATAGACACCATTCACCTGTGAGGGGATTAATTAAGACATTCAAACAAAGTTTCAAATGAAGACTCTCATTCTGCTGAGTGCATCTATACTGTAATTATACTTTCTAAAACGAGACAGTTCACTAACTGTACAGGACTCCATACGTCTGCAACACATTTGTTTGGGTAGAGGGGAAGGAAAATGGTACATGAACATTTACAAAATGGTTAAGAAATACAGTTCACGCATATACATTTGGAGAGTGGCAGTCAAATACAGTTCGTCTAAAAGGTAAAAAGCTAGTCTCACATGTCATGTGCAGTTTCCTTCAGGCTTGTAAATGTAAAGCAACAGCTTCCCATTCAATCAAATGGTCCAATGACAATGACGTCCCATTTGTGTTCCTATAATGCTTGGTGCATCCGTTTCTATTCATGAGAAAGGCATCCTGAAAGAACTGCATAGTGAGCCACCTTTAAAGACTGGAATTTCATGATCAGCCCCATTGATTGCCAGCAGTCCCAGCAGCATCACCAGTCCCTCGTCACCCATCAATGTGGAAGAAAGAAAACAAAACAATAAAACACTAGAATTGCAAAAAAGGTGGGGGCAAAAAAAGAGGAGAGGTCATCACGAAGTCATCCTTTGTTAACTCTTTGTTAAGCATGTCCTGTAAGCTGAAGTTGGCTAAAGGAGGTAATGAGGTTATAATGGGCCCTCTCCTCATCTGTCAGCTCCATGTTTCCAGGCCTGACCACCACCACAACATTAATGCCGGCTTCTTCTGCAGCTTTGGCCTCTACAATGACAAATGCAGTCACATTAAAAAAGGAAGTACACTGTTGTCTTTTGCCCTTAACAGAATATTATTATCAAGACGTGACAATAAACAAAAGTGGCCAATAGGAATCTCTTTGGAGACGGGTGTCAGACGGTTTCAAAACCTCAACACAAAACGACTACTTTGAACATTTCAGTGTTTCACAAAGCCTCACTTTGCCCATCACTGCCTTCGCCCCCACCGATCTATTCATCCTGGTAGTCTTGATGTGATCTTACTAGCAGACCAAACCCAGAATATTATCATTGCTAACATACTTACCCCGGGTGACGTCTGTCAGGAATGTGATTTCCTCAGGCTGACAGCCGATCCTCTCTGTAATTCTCTCATAGCTCTTTGCATCTACTTTAGCCCCTATACTGGTGTCAAAGTGACCGTCAAATAACTGAAAAGAAAAAAAATCAAACCATCAGATTAGACAATATCAATAACATAAACAACAAGAGCTTACAATTTGTTTTAGCCAAGTACAGCCCCTCCAATACAAAAAATTTAACCTTCTTATAAAAGAAATAAATAAATAAAAGAAAAAGAAAATAGAAACTATGTGCAAGCAAAGGTTGTGTTTGCACTAAAGTGGGAGAGGGGAACATACTTCTAGAAGATCTCCTTCAACAGAGTATCCAAATAGAAGTTTCTGTGCCTCCACGCTTCCAGAGGAGTAGATGTAGACTTTCAGGCCACGTGCTCTCCATGTTCTGATGGATGGAACTACATCCTGATAGACCCTGATTTTAAAAAGGGATGGAAAAAAAAAACTGCAGCTTATTAATATTATTATTATTTTTTATCTCAACCTCTGACAAACAAGCCAAATTATGACCCAAACCTGAGCAGAGCGCATATGAATTTTAAAAGTGAGGAAAATGATCAGTGTACTTACTCGCCTTTGATTCTCCCAGATGCATAAGCTGCCCTCCACATGTGACCCTGAAACTGTTTGAGTGCTGTGGACTTCCTGTCTGCCGCCATCTGCCACAGAACATTTTCTATTACTTCCCTAATGGCCTTCTCCTCATCTGTGTGAACTGTCTGGTCCACAGTGTGCACAGGACACGCCCGGTTCTGTTTCATGTCCTCTTCAATCTGCCGTGACAGTCAGCCTTTTTGTTAAAAGAGCGCTAAGGCATGTTCCCTGGTTTACTTGGTGGATTAAAACAGGGACGACAATATTCATCAAAAAAAAAGGCAAGCAATTCAGAAAATAAAGGATAGAAGATGAAAATATAAGAATTCTTCAGTACCCAAATAAAAGTTTTCCCTCCTTTGTTCACTAGCTGCTGATAAATAACAAGCTGCATTCCTGCCAGGCTGAGTAACAGCCTGGATTTCATTCTTCCAGTAGGGAATCACACTTAAAAACATGTTTGCCAGCTACCTGTTTCTTTAGTAGATGAACATCTTGTTTGCACTCGTCTTCTTCCCAGTGAGTGGACAGGTAATCCTCAAGATGCTCTTTGATGTACGGAAAAAGGATATCCTAGAAATGAAAATATGGACATGTGACAGCGAAAAATAAAATAAAATCAAAACATAAAACCCACACTAACGCCTGAGTGATTTGTCAGCAGACCGATATCACCTATCTGCCAATCTGTATTTATAGCAGCCAATAAAGTTAAATTTTAATAACAGAAACTACAGAAGAGATGGTAGAAACACCCTTCAACCAGTGCTGATGTCCATAGTTTCTCCACCGGAGGGCACTCTGCAACTTCCCCGATGGCAATATAGGACATACATATATCAGTTAGGCTCTAATTCAGACCCTCTAGTCAGAAAATACTAACAGAACAATTTTTATTGATTCCTGTTTTGAAAGCCTTTTCTTTCATTTATGGTACAGCTGTTGTGTCCGTTTGCATAGACATTTGCCTACCCAGAGAGGAGTTTTTTTAACCCACGCAAATGTGCTTCCATGCAGTTCTTGAAAAACCCAACAGTGTGTAGCTCAATGTTGATGAGCATTGTGAATGGTGACTGGTAAACCAATGATCAGGAGCAACAGGAGACTACCAGGCATGGGAGATGCGTCAAAACGCAAAAATTTAAGTGAAAAAGAAGAAAAAAGTATGACGAATACAGAGGACACCTTCCACTGGTTTTAACATTTGGTCTTAACATCAGGCTGAAGGACCAACAACAGCACAAGCAAGAGTAGCACACTGCCTCCATTTGGCAACACACAGATAGTGTATGGACAGTGGACAGACGGTGTGGACCGTCTGCAGGTAGGCGGACTGTCCATAGCTGCCCACTGATTACCAACACACTGCCACCGCCGAACCGTAATAAACTGTCATGTTTCTTCACGCCGTGTGGAATGATCTAGAGCGGGAATTGACCTCCACATTACTGACTTCCAACAGCTGCATACTTACATCGTGACGCTAAACAGTAATTAGAAAACTGGCCTGACTCCACATGTCTATGTCTGTTTCTAACGCATGCTTTGTGTTTCTAAGACACAAAGCAAAGAGGCTTCCATAAAAGTAAAAAAAAAATTACATGAAACTGCTAATTACAACACTTCTTGTGTGACATAAACGCAGCGTTAGGTGTGTTCGTTGTCAAACGGCATTTCTGGTTATATAAAGCAAATATGGACGAAACAATAAAAGGACAAAAGCAGACAGTTGTAGAAGCAAAACAATAAAATTGCATTACATTCAGGCGATAGAGAGACGCTGTGAAGTTCTGTTGGTTTAGCTATGTGCTACCGGTGACAGGCAGCTGTTAGCATAGCCGCACAACCGGACGTGCAGACTTTGTTTGCATTTCACGCTGCTTACCTTCACAAATGTAATCGGTGTGGTGGTGCCTTCAATGTCGAGCAGCAGGGCACTAGTGCAGGCAGGAATAGAAACAGTGGCCATTTTTACTGGGTGAGTCTGCAGCTGCTCTTGTTAGCTGACGTTAGCTTACTAATTAGCAGCACCGCGGTGGAAGAACCAGGCTGTACCCGGTCCTCGCTGTTTCTACAAGACTAACAGATCAAGCAGACCACAGATTATGCATGCGCTAACAAATCTATCTGGTGGTAAACCACTAACTAGCTATCACTTCACAGCTAACACACAGGGCAGTAATATGCACACATGGCCAGCTCCGTCAGTTCAGACTCCACGCCAGTAGGTGGCGGTACCTTAATAATGAACAACAAGTAAAACAACAAGAAGAGTTTATTTGTTTAAAACATTATTTAAAATCTATATTCCAACACCCACTTTACTTGTCTGTGCCATTTTATTAAATGAAAGCATATTTTGCATTAGGTATTATGTATTGGTTAACATTTATGACAACAGGGGGCTATTTTATATGAAAGTGTGTTATTTGTCCTACAACAGCAATACTGAAACTATGCTAGTGCCACACTGTAATGCAGAAGTAGTAGTATAAGGTACACCTGTTAACTAATCATTAACACAATTTTATTTGTATAGCCCCTTTCAACATAAAAATTACAGGGCTATAAAGGGGCTATCTTAAATAAGTCAAACGTGAGTGAACAAATGTGAATAAATCTGCACAGAGCTGATGAGCTGATTTTAAGTCTCTATGAAACTTTTCAACTCATATACTCTTTCACCAGTCTTAAAAATAAATACTGTGATGGTGGTCCCGAGTTTGACATGTAATGAATCAGCTATTATTGTCATGTTTTAATGTAGTTAGTACTGTAAAACTAAAATTGGGCTTGTTGTACATTTTCTATTTTATAACCACAAGTTTGGTTAATATGTTATTACAGGACATCTCTTTTTTTGAAAAGCATCTCCAAACTTGAAGGCTGCACAGGAACAATTCAATTTATTGGTGATGCTTACATAGTGCAAGTAAAATTCCATCACCATTAAATGTTTAGAAGAATTCATCTTCAAGATCATAATGAAGGGTCAGAGTGTATCTTTACACTTTCCGTGAGGATATTTAAAGTAATATATGATGTAGTGTCTTTTTGTTTTGTTTCAATTTCACTAACATGAATGTGGAAGTGTAAAGAGTATGCAGCACAAGAGGCTACAAGATCTCAGTCATTGAAGCACTACAGGTTAAACCACAGCCACTTTGGCTGGAGACACCCTTATCCATGCACATATTTAAATTTTCCATGCACCTTTAAAGCTTGGAATGCACCCCAAAGTTACCTATGTAGATCACATGTTGATCAGACATTGCAGAGATCTGTAGATTCCTGGTGAGATGATTAAAGACAAGCTTTTCATTGCTGATTTTAAAAGAAGGTGACCAGCTGTCTTTTCTGAGTGTGAGGTATTATTATCATTATATTGTCTTGATTATTCCATTAACAAAAAAAAAAAAAAATTGTAAAGTGTTCAAATTTTTCATGAATATTCACCCAGAGCTAGAAATTGCAATTTTCAAATTGGATTTGTAGTTAAGAAAGAGCACCACTCCCACGTCTCATTATTTCACATTGTTTAACTAAAATGAATCAGGAAATAAAAATGCATTTCATGGATTTTCCTACATCATATTGTTCTGGTCCACCAAACACATTTTTCACATTTTACTGTAATTCTTAAATGTTTGCAGGTGGAAGCAGAGTTTGCCTGCATCACCACTGTCCTACTGACATCCAAGTTCATGCAACAGCTAGAATTCTGTGTGGGTTATTTTTGGGTGCTATAACTTTTGGTGTTTCTTCCTTTCTATAATAACCTTTTCTCACAAGATTTTTTACAAAGTAAGTAGATTGGGAAAAATCTCCCTAAACTTAAGATTTAAACTGTTTAAACTGATACTTTCAGCTGCAGAAACTATTAAAAGTTTTGGGTATTGTGGACTTTTCAGTGATTACTTTTTGTGTTTCTTCCTTGTAGTTTATTTTACTAGTGTTGTTTACTGCACAATACAACAATAATCTCACACATCGCCCTTTTCTTTGCGGTAGGAAGGTGACATTTAAACTAAAAGAGCTTGTGTACTGAAGGTGCTAATTGTTTATCTCACTGAAGACCCAGAAACCCTCATAAAGGAGAACATGATAAGTTTAGTGGCCTCTACTTTACACAAATTTGCTCTCTGGAAGCAAAGAGAATGTTTTTGCAGGTTTGTGTTCTGGCTAAAGATGTATTTATTTTTATTTTTAGGAATCTGAGAACAACCATTAGGGAATGTGGCAGGTCCAGAACCCACAGACGACCTTGAAAATGTTGGACTAATCACTGAATGTGTCGAAGTGCTTCATGACCTTGGTAACATTGCAAATCCAGTTGCCATTTTGTTTGGCCTCATTTACTCACTGGTCTTGAGCTACAGTTGAGCTACTTGAGTTCAGACAAGAAACTGCAAGAAAACAGAGAAGCACTGAAAGACTGTTTAGTGTAACCTTGAAATGGAACTGCAGAACACATGGAACAAGGGCTTTTGTCCCCAACGATCAACAGAACTGGAAAGTTTTGGATCCAGACATTGAACTACTAATGGCCTTTGGAAATTATGTCCGTATGTTTTAGCAGACTTTTAAATTGTTCATATGAGGTTTTCATTTTATGTCGGTCAAGGAAGGGGGAAAGATAAAAATGGTGTCATGGTCTGGGTGAGTTGCAGTGTTTCTCCAGCAGCTCTAGGTTTCAACCCCCAGGTGGAGCCATATTACCCCACCTATTCTCCACACCTGTTGGCAATTCAGCTGGCGGTATTTAAGACCAGCGCTCTCAGTGAGTCTTCATCAGAATGTCTGGCAACCTTACTTAGTGCCAGGCCTTCAATTTGTCTACTTGTCATTATTCATTCTCGTTGTGCTGACTTATTGTTTCTTGTATCACAGTACCTCTCAGACCATTCACTCATCTGTGCAGTTCCTTACCTACTTTTTCATCGCTGGTCACTCCGTCATTCAGATGACCTGCTCCACCTGCCTGCCCCCCTGCCGTCACCTCTGGTCTTGGAACTCTCGGGAACTCTGGACTGTCTGGATCACAGTCAAATTGACACTCACCCCGAACCCGCTGGCGGTTTTCTCCCCACGCTCCCTCCGACCTGCTCACAAGTAAGGCAGAAACTTGTTTCCACCTGTTTACTTGTCTTACCTCCTGAAGCCCACCTGATACCTGTCTCCTCTGTTACAGAGCCTCTGACCCCAGCACCTTTTATCCTGATCCCCTTCCTGCGCTGTACCATAATTGCCACCACTAGAATCACATATAGCTACATTTTGTAGTTTCAATTTTTGTGTGTTTATAAATAAATATTCAGTTTTGGGAAAATCACTCAGCCTCCGCCTCTGTCTGCATTCCAGCCTGTTGTACTGGCAACCCTGCCGTGACAAACGGAGAATGTAACAAAGATTGGCATGAAAGAGGGGGAAATGAGAGATGTCAGAAGGGTTGTGTACCATATGTAAGTATTTTCTGTTTCTCCAAAACCTGGTATGTGTAGTTCCTTTCTGCTACAGAGGCCATTTGTTGTTGGTTTGCTCTTTAAATAGGATTTGATGATATTAACACAGCATAGAAAATCACCAGCTATAATCTTATTAATGTGGAAGTGAAATGGAACCACTTTTCCTACTTATTTACTTGATTACTTTTTACTTAAGTGAATACAGACTGTACAGCCTGTATTCACCTAAGGGTTTTATAAAGAATGAGTTCTGCTGTGGGCCTCTCATAACCCGTTTGTGGAAATGGCATATGATGAACTAAAGCCATGTCTTGACATTTAAATCCTTAATCTACCTGATTATGTCATGATTAACATAGATGACATTTTTATTTCTCATAGCTGAGCTGGTGAGTCCAGTCAGTCTACGTCAGATGGTCGTCACAAATTTGAGGAACCGGCCTTTAAGCAGCAGCCCTTTGGACTCCATGAACAATCAAATCCTCTCCCTTTACCATGACCTTGTTACGGGGTCCAAGGAGTTTCCTCATATTGCAGTCAGGGGATTGTTTCACTCAGAGCAGATGAGGACACCTTTTACCCCTGTGCTGCAGAGTTAGAGGGAGAACGCCACTCCATCTCCTTCTACAGACTCACCAGCTGGTATGATGGTGCTGCCTGCATGGTGCCACTTACATTCTTAGATCCTGACTCCTGTACTTCCAGACAAGGTGGATATTTATGCGCTGAACACAGACCGGAGGAACAGTGTCCACACCCTGGATGTCAGCCTCATCGTCACCAGAGTCATCTCTGCTGTTTATCGCACAGAAAACAGTGAGATGACAAGGCACTGGAGAGTCAGACTACAGCTCAGAGGACAGCGTTATCATGTCGGGAGATCTGCCAGTTTCTAAAGATGTTTGTAAAGGGTTATGAAGAGGAAAAGAGCAGCAGCAGGAGCCCCACTCCACCAAAGAAACTGTGAAGCCTTCTCTGGAGAACTTATTTTCTCAAGACTCTAAGTTTTAAGACTTCTGTCAACTGCATTGGACATATGGCAGGGCTGTGACTGGATGTTGAACCAGGGACATCTATTGTAGAGCCAACTGTAACTCGAACTAAGGATCCATAAAGACAGTGCCAAGTGTAAATTATCCTCTGCTGCATCTTAGACAACAGCAAGAATGAACAAAGTGGTGAGTAATAAGTAATGTTTTAGGTTGTCTCTAAATTGATGTCCCAAAATGTTAAAAAACATCTTGAAGTTTTAACTTTTTATTGTTGCTTTTCTGCTTTTTGCTTTTAAAAGTCAGAAGAAAAAAGAAGAGACACCACACAAAAGAATTTCCCTCATTAAATTACACTGATTTAGTTTAGTTTGTATGTCGGCTTTTCATTTAAAGGTTTCAGGTTCTAGTTTCTTTACTGTGCTGTGCTCCACCACTCCTGCAGCCTAGAACTGGTCTAGTAACTTATGTGTCTTATAGTGACATAAGGGCTTTAGCTCTCAAATTTTCTCTCTAAAATATTAATTTTACAGTATTTTCACGGCCTCAAAGACAAAAACCCACACGCATATCGATCAGTTGGGCAAACTTGTTGACACTGTTCTTCAGAGGATAAAGTGCTGGTGGCGTGTTCCACCACCAGACTTCCACACAATGTTCCAGAGATGTGCTAACCAGGAAAGCACAAGAGCCTTAATGCCATTTCCAGAACTTTTTTTTTTTTTTAAATTTAATTGTAATTCTAAGAGTCGTTTGGCACATGTAAATAATGATCAAATGATAACTACAACAGCAGTATTAATAATATTAATAATGGTACAAATAGTTATGATTACTGATTATTTTTACATTTTTAAGATAGCCAGACCTTCATCATTTGTTCTAAATCTGTGTGTAGAGCACCAGCAGATTCATGTATTAAAATATAGATGAATCACTGACTTGTGACACTGTTTCAGTTTCTTTAGTCATATCTCCTCCTGTTTTCTTACTTTAGTGATGTAGGTGTCTCTCTTACACCATCATCACTTTCTCCACTTCACCTTGAGGTAAACTTGCTTATTTACAAAGAGAAGTAGAAGCATGGCAGTATATGGATGATTCAGAGTCAACACACACAGTGGTAAGAACAAAATTTGCACAGGTTTCATGTAATTTTGTGTGTGCACTTTTTTTTTTTTTTTTTTTTTTTGCACAGGATAACAATGTTTCCATACATATACTGAATGAGGTCCAATGTTATTCACAGGAAAACTGGATCTACTTAGTTCTGCCTGTATTTTCTTCACATGGCTACACTGCTACGATCGCACAATTTTAAGGGTTTAACCAGCCAAAGAGGGAATAGTGCCACTCCACCTTGGAAGATGAGGGCAGATTCAAAGTTTTTATATTTTGTGTTTATTGGTTGTTGGAACATTCAGAGAATCCCCTGACCACATTATTGAGGTTTACAGATACAGTGACATCTGTATGTACACAGCTGTGCTACAGTGCAGTTATGTAGAGCCTCAGCAAAGATGAATACTGTCAGAAACATCAGTTTTATTCCTTCACTGTATTTTTTTATAACTGAAAATGAATAGGAAACCTATAAAAGATTATAAAACACATTAACACACAGAGTACATTATAACACAAACAATCATACTGGCAATGATTGCAAGTACTAAGTCAATTAAAATCCATCAAGAATGCAGTGTTTATTTAAGGTTTTGTTTCTTTCATTACACTCTCAGATGACATGTGCTTTTCAAACATTACCTTTAAACTGTTTAATATAGCGGTCATTCCATCCATTCACCTTTTATCTGTAATACTTTTGAGATGTTTTGTGTTTGAGACAGTGCAGATTTCTGGTATTTTGTGTAAATTTAAGCATTTAACAATTTGATTATTTCTAATTTTAAAAAAAAAAGAGTGTGAAACTGAAGTTAGACTTGTGTTTGGAAATAAACCACCCCGTGTTGTGTAGCTTTCTGGATTACTGGACTACATACTCATTTATTATATTGGCTATACAGTGGTCCCTCGCTGCAGTTCACCTCTGGCAGCCTCGCTGTTTCACTGATTTTTCTTTGTGTGCAATTTTCCATGTCAATAAACACAACAATGTCAATGAAACGTTTTGCACCGTCAAAGAGAACCGGGGTTGCCTTTGGTTTCATTCTATAATACTGGACTTTTTTTTTTCTACGAAGGTTTGAACTTTGAGAGTGTTTAAACATGAGAGAAAAATGTGAAAATAATAATAATAATGGATTGGATTTATATAGCGCTTTACAAGGCACCCAAAGCGCTTTACAATGCCATTATTCATTCACGCTCACATTCATACACTGGTGGAGGCAAGCTACGGTTGTAGCCACAGCTGCCCTGGGGCAGACTGACAGAGGCGAGGCTGCCCTATCGCGCCATCGGCCCCTCTGGCCACACCAGTAGGCGGTAGGGTAAAGTGTCTTGCCCAAGGACACAACGACCAGGACAGAAAGGCCGGGGATCGAACCGGCGACAGGTGCGCTTCCCAACCCCCTGAGCCACGGTCATGTTTTACGTAACTAAAATTTTTAATTATGTAGGTTAAAGAAAATAAGAACGTTACAAAGTATATTTATATGAAACGTGTGTACTTACTGCATTTGATGTATTTTAACCATATATAAAGCAGATTACAGAATGTAACGTGTAATTTTGCCACCCCATTTGATTTCACCCTCATGCCACTCTAAGAAACTTTCTCTAGATCCGCCCCTGAAAGAGAGCTGTAACTGAGTAATAAGTATGTACTTGTAAATACAACATCAGACCTTAAACATGAGCCTGTGTAACACCCTACAGCTCACTGAGCAGCTACATGGGCACTTCAGAGGTTTCTGAGCAACGGAAGGGATACCCTGGTCTGTCTGTGCACAGAATACTGAAGCTGCTGTGACGAAACTCGATGGCAAAAGTGCTGATGAAGATGAGCAAGATCATGACGAGCACCCACTGGCATCGACTTGCATGCATGTGAAGGCGTTGAGACATCAGGGAGAAGTCTGTGTCGAGGGAGTTAAGGGTTTGGAGAGTGAAGGTGTGATGACATGAAAAATGAACATCGCATTATACTTTTACAGCCCTCTACCAGAATTATGTGCTATCCATCTGCTGAGCCGGGCAGAAAATAAATTCCATCCAAACTAAGAGCAGAGAGACGGTCTGGAAGTATTTTTATAGCTTCTTATTAGGTAAAGAATCAGCATGAAGCAATTATAGTTTCCACAGATGTTAGACAATTTGATAAAAAACGTAAGACGTTTAAAGACCAAAGCCAAGAGAAAATACAAAATCTAGCAAATTAAAACATTAAAGTTTAGAATATATGTATATAAGGAAATTGTAAAAATGAAGCATTAACGATACAACCCAAATAAATTCTCATTTCAAATAAACAGAGTGCTGGTTCAAAGTAACCCCCCTTTTCTTATATTTTTGCATATGTGTCACACTTACACGTGCATCAATTAAATATCAGACAAAGTAAACACTAAATGCAGTTTTTAAATGATGATGATATCACTTCTCTTTAGTCTGGAGAGCATAACTTTAAACTTTTCCTGCTCATACATGCCTGGGTACGATCTTGTCACTGAAGTGGACGCGCAACGGGATATCATAGCGTGGCTCAAGCACGTTCATCATAGTTTAAACCCCTTGTTTTGCACAAGGGAATACGACCTCCCGTCTGCAGCTAAACACCCCAGTAGCTTTTGTAATAGCTTTAGCCCGATCGGATTGGGGAGCAAAGGGCTGCTTAAATGCCGCAAACTCCTCTGCTCCTCCCCTTAGACCGCTAGCGCTGGCCATAACTATCGCTTGACAGACTGACCACGCGCACCATACACATACTTTTTTTCTTTCTTTTTCGAATCTTCGGATCACGTGCGTCCCGAACCGTGGAGTGGGATCGGTTCGGTTTACGGATCAACCGTGATCCGTTGCACCACTAGTGTCCAGTACTGAATTTCAGCCTTTCCCCTTATGCAAAGACATTTCTCCAGATTCTTGAACTCTTCTGATAATACATATCTAGATGATGAGATCAAAGTCTGCCTTCCCCAGAGAACTCTGCCTCTTACAGTATACCTATTCATGTTATTGACCTGTTGCCAGGTCACCCTATTAGTTGTAAAATGTTCCTGGAGCTGCTTCTTTTTAGTACCTCTTACTTATCCAGCCTCTTGTTGCCCTCGTCACAACTTTTTTGGGTTGTTCTGTAAATAGAATATGGGTTTATGAGATTTGCAAATCATTGCATACTGTTTTCATTTACCTTTTACACAAAAGGTGCAAAACTCTGTGGGAATTGGAGTTGTAATTCGTTCTTCTATGAATGCCAGTAAGGGAGAGTTTGTTGCTCTTTTGTATTTCACGTGAAAAATAGGCATCTCACTCACATGAGTAGATTCTTCTCTTTATACCAAGTAAAAGGATACAAAGTATCATGCAAAGAGTGATGGATCCAGACAACAGGAATCGAGCGATGGCAGCCATCTTCCCCTCATTCTTCAGGTTAACTCTCAGGGTGATATAGGACTGCAGCCAGCAGAACAAGGTTCCCAGTCCAAACACCATAATGGTGCCAATGTTGTGAATGTTTTCCTCAGTGAATACCTAACACAAAAACCAGTCAGTTAGTAAACCCAGACTTCAGTTCTTAAGTCGGAAAATTAACCACCAGATGTTAATTTTCGTGTGTATGTTTGTGTGTAACTACCTGAAAATTTCCTACAATGGTCATTCCAAAGGAGCTAATAGAAAAAACCACCAAACTAGAAATGTTCAGCCAAGGTTTGTCAATTTTGCCCTTCAGCTGCAGGTATCTGAAAACGGCAATAAAAAACCCTGAAAACATGAGAAGAACCATTACGGATCTAAAAACAAACCTCTCAGCACACAGCGAGTAGGTTAAAAACAAGACTTTCTTTTTCTTTTTTGTTTTTAAATGAGCTGAAAGATGTTCTGAATTAATGAAAAGAGCAAACTGATGTACTGTCTATGTATCCAAAGCTTGATATACGTTTTTTCTTATGCGCTCCATTGCTGTCCAATAATTAATGAAAGCTCTAGTAACAGTATCAAGAGCAATGTTTCCATTACCTACAAATGCTGCTAGGTTCATGACTTCACTGAAGACACAGCTGGCTGGAGGAAAGTTGCCTGCAATACTGAGACAGGAAGCAGGAGAAAAATCATATTTGCTATTCTTAAATTAAACGTTTTTTTATTGTTAATATGATATGAAACGGAGAGCACAGCACACACCTGATGTAGGGAGGATAAAGGGAGCCATTTCTTCTCCTAAAACAAATGAACAGCATGAATCCAGAGATACAGCAAAAGAAATACCTGAAGTGTATAAAATATATGAATTCAAACCTGTATTCTGAACCCAGCGGTGTTATGTTCTTATTGTAAACAGCTATGAAGTACCTGTTTAAAGGCAGCAACACAGAAAGAAACATGATAAATAAAACATTCTGTAACAAAAGTGGAAGCAATACTGAGGCGTGTGTGTATGTGTTTGTTTGTTTTTTTAACTACTCTGGATTGAAATATTTCGATCATGAGCTGCTCGTCTACAGCTCAAATAACCTGTGATGTACCGCAAGGTTTCCTAGTCATACGCATCCAAAAACGCCACATCAAAAACCCTTTTGCCATCAGGCCTCCCCTTCACTTTGAAATGATATATCTGAGAAGAATAATGATCACGAACTCACTTCTCAGAACATTTTCTTTTTTATTACAGGCATGCTTTCATGTGACACCAGCGTTCATAGTCTCTTATCATCTGGTTATCATCTATATTTCCCATTTTTGTTCCCTTACTTGTAGCCTTTCACTGGTAACCTACTGCTAAACATAACCCACCCTCCCAAGTATGCACACATACAGGTGTGCACACGTGTGTTATTCTGTCTGGGAACATGATGGCTCAAAACGTTTTGAATGAATCCTGATAAAACTTTGCAGGTGTAGGGTGGGGTGACGTTAACAATCCATTGAAATTTGCCTTACATGCACCGAGATCTTCAAGGTCAACGTAATGAATTATTGGTTGGAAATTGACTTATAATCTTATACGTGTGGTGTCTATTGTCAACATCTAGAAAATTTGCCTTCCCTTCAAGTTGAAACCAAAATGCATTTTTACTCCACTACAGACTTCTTCAAGTCCATTTAAAAAGAACAAAGAAAAACAAAATACAAAACGGTTCTGTTAAAAGTAAATACTCCCCAGAGAGTGAGCTGCCTTGGTGCAGGTTTGGGCTGTCGGAGTGCTTCTTGTTAGTTTCTGATTTGCGTGTCACATGTTTTTCTTATCATTTTTAATCTCTCTTTGGTTAATCTTATTCATCCCTAATATTTGACTTCCTGTTGCTTAATTTACCTTCTGAGTATTTTGCTCTCACTTCTTAAACTTTCAGGTGCCACACAAAGTTAGCTTTTACTTCAGCAAAGTGTACTCAACTTACCTTACTATCTTTATTAGAATAGCCAACGGAACCTGACTGTTTTGTGAGGTTTTCTGTTTCTTTTCAATAACTTGACATTTCTTTCTAGTCGTTATGTCTCCGTGTTGATATTATGTCTTTTTAGTTGCTTAGGAGCCATAGATATTTGTGTCAGTGCTGTTTTGTGTTGCAAGTGATCCTTTTTGGAGTCTTCATGGTTTTCTTTTATTGGGTATCTGTATAGTACAGCGTGTACACAGATAATAACCAGTTAATCTGGTTATCTTTGTTGTGTTGTGCTCCTAAAAAGAACAAAACTTACACCGTCCACAGTCCAGTAGCAGTACAAACAGAGTAGATGGGAGGCAGAAGAGCCCACAGGCTGAAATTCAGCATCTTGTCCTCTCTCAGTCCACAGATGAAGATGCTGTGTTAGTCTGCATGATAACATGTATCTGTTTAATATATTTGAAGCGTAAAGGAGATGGAGATTAAGAGAGAACTCGTTCAGGTGGAGACAATAGCAGGGTCCAGAAGGGATACAGCAGGAAATACTTTCAAGAACTACTTCTGAGTTACCTCTTGCATTCAATTTTGCGTTTTCTTACGTTAGCCTGTATTACCTGACAGCTGGAAGAAGCAGCAAAATTACAGATCCAGCCTGGCTTAACAATGCTTTTGTATTAGATTTCCTGAAATGACTTTTTTTGCTAACTCCATTAAGGATCTACAGCTGGATCCAGCTGTAGATCCGACCTTGCCATGTGACCTACTGACCGGAGATATGTTTATTATTATGTTATGATGGGTTGACACAGGAGGGACAAGGAAAACCGTTAACAAGACGCGTGGTAAATCATGATATGCTGTCATAAATACATATAGCTGTTAGGCATTTGTGCATTACAAATGCAGCCTTTAAAACCACATATTAGCAAATTTAGCTCCAAACAACATTTTTTTAAAAATGCAGTGTTACATTTTTCACAGCATTTACAAATTTTCAACAACAAACTGAATCTTAAATTTACATAGTAGATCTAAACTTTAAATGTGTTTGACACGTGAGCGTGCCCTCACACGACCATTGGGGGGGGGCGGGGGGGCGTTAGGTCATCTTTTTTTGGGAAAATGACCCTTATGAGGACAATAACAAGTTATTTGGAATCAGAGTTTCAGACACAGTGACTTCAATCCGTAGGATCTAATTTTAATTTCCTTGTAGCAAATGTGCAACTGGTTTGTGACCAGGGTCGTTTGAGACATGTAAAATATACTTTTATATTCACGAGGAAGGCGATGAAGAAGTCATTTTAACTATTTCTAAATACTTAAATCTCCCTTTTCCTTCCGACGTGTCTCTCAGTGGGAAGACAGAAGAAAAAACACAGTATACGTATTTTAGGACCATCAGGAAGCGACTTGTGTAATACTGTCAGATAGAGTTAGGAGGACATGATACTTCTGCACACAAACATTACAAGCAGATAGTAGGCTGTTCTAATCGGTTAGCACATATCAAACTGTGGAGCATACCTGTCTCTGTGGCGGATAATCCCCCAAACAGCGCACCGAGGAGCGGACTTGATGGTCCTGCAGGTATATCGCGTTCACAGTCCGCTGGCAGTCCCGGTGTTGTGCCAAAGTAGTTACCCCCGTCAAAAATTGTTTCCCCATCCACGAGAGCGCGCAAAGTAGGAGGAGCCACTTGCCCAGCTCCGTTCTGTACGCTACTTGTCACTGATCTGCAGTCGACGCAATAAAGAGTAAAAGCTGGAAAACGGCAGGCTCGATTAATTTAATATTAGTTTCGTGACATTGTAATGTGCCGTGTGGAAGACAGTTTACATTAAACTGTACACTGAAATAACCTGCTGGGAATACTTTGTCTAGAAAAATACTTTGATACTATAATACTGTAAAACCAGACGCGATCATGGAAACACGTCGCTCTCCGGTGAATTTACACTCGGTTTACACTTTGTAGCGAAGCTATCACGAAGGAGTTTATTTGCGAAATCAATCACAGTATAACCAATAACTACAGTAACGTTGGAGTTTCTTCACAGCAAAAGTTATGGAGGGATACAGATTTTATCAGGCTGTGTGGCATCGGCTGCCAAAATGTGTGCCCCCCCCATCTGTAATCCATATTGGCGTTGCTATCACAAAGGGTATATTTGCAAAATAAGTCACAGTATAACCAATAAGTACAGTAATTTTGGAGACGATTTCTCCTTCACAGCAAAAGTTATGGAGGGATACAAAATTTATCAGGCTGTGTGGCCTCGGCTGCCAAAATGTGTGCCCCCCCCCATCAAAAATGCACATTGGCTTTGCTATCACAAAGGGTTTATTTGCACAATAAATCACAGTATAACTAATAACTACAGTAACTTTGGAGACCATTTTCTTTTTTTAGACTTCTTAATTTAACATCTACATATATATATATGTCGATATGTGTGTTCTCAACAATGTGTGCCATAAGAACACTAGCTGTGCACCTTTAGTGTCAACTATGTACAAGCGAAACAAATAAACAGGTCTTCTGGTGGTGGGCTTTTCATGCAGAGCTGGTGGAACCACCGCAAACACATCTCACACTGAATCTGTAAAAAAAATAAATAATTATAAATCCCAATGTTAAAATTTCATTTACGGGAATTGATCATAACATTTAGCAGTCTTTCATGATGACATTACCCATTTGTTGTCAGTTTCATGCTCTTCTTCGCCGCAGAAAAGACAGATGTTTGTCAAGTCATCTGTTTTAAAAAGTGAAAAAATAGCACATAGAGTATACTACCTACTGCACTTATTACTTCATTCAAACAACTATATGGTTTGTTTCTACAGCTATCATGATGAAAATATTCATGATTTCAGAACACTGAATTGTGGAAAATGAGTTACCTGTCTCTAGGAGGAGAGTGGTGGCAATTTGCAGCCTGTGTGTGTTTATGGCCTTTTTTGTAGACGGAAAGTCTATTGACTCTTTTTGCAAGATCTTTTCAGCAAACTGAAAAAGAGATTCTAAGATGACTAAATAGGCTAATATCGTAAATGTTATTTTATAGAAATTTGTTTGCTGTGAATCAATTTCTTTCTTTTTTTGTGTAATTATCTTATATTCCTTTTCCTGTCATTAACATTTATTACAACACAACATTTCCAATATTCTTGTATATACGTATGTATTACGGTTAAGACTCGTACTTTCAATGCAAAGACTCCACATGAGGTAGCGTCCAATTGTTTTGGGTGTTTGACTGTGTCACAAGTCCATCTTGAGACGTTGCATCCTTTTTTTTGCATGAATCCCCTGAAAGACAAGTACAATAAAAACAAATAACATGTTTTAAAATTTTGGTGACACAAAAAGATGAACAGTATGGAGAGCTTAAGTGTCTGTTGAACATCAAGTTAAGAACACTGACCACACTGTTTTGTTAAAATCATTACTTTTTAAAAGTCTACAACGCATTTTCGTGGACAATTACTTGTGCTTTTATTTTCCTGTTTCCTCCCATGATATAGAAATCAATCACTTACACAGTACACTTTGAAGAGATGTGGAGGAGAAGCAAAGATGAAATTCACACATGTATAACCTATGTGAAATTATTTTAGACATTTGTCTGATGTTTTAGTGCTAAACCTCCGCAACACTTTATGCAACTACTAAACATTATTATCCCCGTGCTATATTTTCTAATGTAAAAACATCATCTCATACAGACATCAGGTCCTCAAATAAACATTGAAACATGGGGAGACTTTTCTTTAAAGGCAAAATTAACCCATAACACCACAATATCAGAAGACGAACACCAAAATTTAAACCTGTTGCTGCTAGTTTTTTAATTCTGAGTACCATTTATTTTTTGATTGACATCATACTTGTAATTGTCATAATAAACACAAAAATAACAACAGCAACAAAGAGTTTAATAAAGGGTCGAAATAAATTTGAGCAGTTATCCTTACCTTGTTGATTCCAAACAATTTTGGATACCTTGTTTAGTTTCTCCGAGTGGATCAAGATACAGCGACTTCTTTTCTTGTGGGTAAATGACCTACAGTAAAATTATGTGGAGAATTACATGTAATAATTCAAGACTTAAGATTATCTGCATGCCATGCATTTTTCTTATAAAACTGATTTGATGAATATTGTAAATGCAATTATTTTGTTTACCACTAATGTCCAGTGATGATGTTCATTTACAATTCCCAGAATCACTTCATGCTCCATGGGTTTGATCTTAAATTGAAACAAAAGAATAAAAATATTAACTTCAGACATAAAAAAAGAAATGCAATAACATGTTGTTTAGAGTCCTTTTTATTAAAGCAATTTATGATATATTATATATCATCCACTTATAAAGTACTCTGTGACAGCCATGATTCATCCCTCATTTCTTTAAACTGTGCAAGAAGCTGGACTATCTTATATTTTTTATAAGTGGTTTTGCACATTACTTCCTCCAAGACTAATAAAGCTCTTTCTAAGGATTTTCTTTGGACATGGAGTTCATTTTCACTCATTTTCAATGCGATCATTGTGCCATCTGCAAAATAATGTGTAATGCTTTATTAAGCCTCTTTAACAGTGACGTATGAATCACTTGAGAATAAAAAGGTACCTATTAAAGAGATGAAGCAGTGTTGATGATTTCAAAAGAGATATTAGCCCAAATGTTTGCAAATCTCAAATCAAGCATTGATTGGAGTGTGTACAAAAAAAGGAGGAAACCAGACAAGCAGAGAACAAAAGAGAACTGGCAAGTCTAATAAACTATCCACATCTACTAACCCCAGTCTCAATTCGTTCTTTCTCCATAAGCTGTTATCCAATCTAAATCTGGATGTGGATATGATCTGAGGTACTTAAACAATACACACAAGATTCTTTCTAGAGATACCTACCTTGAGTCTTGGAGCTTTTCTCTTCCAAATGGCAGTCATTGAAAATGAATCAATGAATGCTGCTTTGGCTGAATTATGGCGATTGCATTGTCTCACCATGATCGCAAGATATGCATTAATAGACTGCGAATACAAAATGTAAACATTTTTTAACTGTTGTCAAGCAATAAAACACTGTTAGTTGCATTGTTGTCAGTAAAGATCACTGTACCTCACTTTCCAACTCCATGTCCAGACCAATTTGTTGGATATCCCAGTAGAATAATTTGTAAGCACCAATTTTGGAGAGTAGAACGTGAGGACTCTTTCCAGTCCAGGCATCCATTATATCTACAAAAAGTAATGAGAAAAAGAGATAAGTCATCAGGACTAAATGTAAATCAAAATTTAAAATGCATAATTTCTTATGTAGTTGTCTGACAAAAGGCGTGTTTCAGGGTAAATACTTTTAAGACGCTGATAAAATGGGCACATGGTTTAACATTGTATTTTGTAGAAAAAAAAGAGCACTTAAATTTGCTTTTATTTGGGGGTAAAGTTACACTTACAATGTCCTCTAAAGAAATTTAAATAAATTCATATTAATAAAAGAAAAGGAATTTAAATACATAGCAATAGAAATGCTCTTGCCCCCTATCAAATTTTTTTTCCAGCAGAAACACCTATTACAACAATTTTTTAAAATTATGTTTAGTTGAAGCTACATGAATATGTTTTAAAATACTCAGGCTCAAGGCTTGCACCTGTGGCCTTTACTATTACATAACCATTTCTGGAAAAATGTTATTTTTCTCCTCCAAAACTAGTTTTATTGTCTTTAAAATAGAGTGTCAATTTCTGGGCTGTTAAAAGCAGCTTCTTAAAGAGTATTTGATCTTTCGAACTATTGCTGGCAGGCAGTCATCATCACAACATTAATATACTGCTTGTAGTGGGCATTCTATGTCACTAACAGCATATATGACAGCAATTTCAGAAAAGAAGAAAATGAAGAACATACACTACTAGTCAAAATTAGGGACACACCTTCCCATTCAGTGTTTTTCTGTGTGTTCATGCTTTTCATGCAGTGACAATCATCTTATGTGACTACCCCATGAAGCTCACTGACAGAAGGCCTAGAGTGTGCAAAGCAGTGATCAAAGCAAAGGGTGGCTAATTTGAAGAATCTAAGATATAAAAAATATTTTTGGTTCTTTCATATTTTTTGGTTTACTACATCATTTGTGTTAGGGTTAGTGCTCCATATGTGTCCATTCATAGTTTTGATGCCTCGAGTTCTAATCAACAATGAATCTACAAAATAGACAAGGAAATTAAGAAGCAACATTAAAATGAAGGTGTGTCCAAACTTTTCACTCTTAGTGTACATCAGATGTACAATATCAATCATTAACATTCTGGGTTCCACAACAACAAAAGAAAGATTCACAGTTTCGAAGGACTCACTTTTTCATTTGTGTAATTTTACACATGTGGCTTACATCCTTTTACAAGTTTTCTATAATGTTTTGCCCCATGAAGGTTTTTTTTTTTTAAAGCATTAACATATTGTTAAATTTAAATATTCTGTTAGGAAATATACCTAAAAAAATCTTTTTAAAGGTGTAAAATTTGCTATGCCATGATCTACAGAGTACTGAAACAAACACTGTCATAGGAACAAAAGTCCTTTTTTAAAAATAAAAAAATATTATATTTATTTACATTTCTCTGCAACAGGTTCAGTGTATCTCTGAGATGGTGATGCTGGAGGTGGTGCAGGGCTAGCTTGTGTGGCTGTTGCTGGGGCTGGTGTCACAAGTGGAACTGTTGCTTCCATGGTTTGTGCTGTAGATTGCTGGGCTGTAATCTGTGGAGCTGAGGCTTGTGTGGTTGTAGCATTTGGAGCTGTGGTCTGTGAGGATGGGTCTGCTGCCGCTGTGGTTTGTGAGGCTGGGTCTGCTGTTGTGGTTTGTGAGGCCTGGTCTGCCGTTGTGGTTTGTGAGGCCTGGTCTGCTGTTATGGTCTTTGAGGCTGGGTCTGCTGCTGTTTGGGATTCGGTTTGTACAGCTGTAGCATATTCTGGTGCTGTAGCACTTGTGGCTGGTTCGTTCTCTTTCTGTGGTGTTGCTCCTGACTCTGGATCTGATACCGTTATTGCTATACCTTGTGGAACTGGAGATGGATGTTGTGTTTGAACCGATAGTGATGTAAGTGATGCCATTGGTGCTGTAGGCTGTGTAGCTCTAGGAGGAGGTGGTGGTGGTGCTACCGCCACTGGTGCTGCTGTAGCCTGTGAAGCTAGAGCAGATGCTGGTGCTGCTGCAGCTTGTGGTGCTGCTGGACCTGGTTGTGCTGTTGGTAATGTGGCTGCTGTTTTCTTTGAACCCCGGTGTGGCACTCTTGGCATGCTGTCTTTGCTTAACTTTAGTTGGTCAATATTTACTTTTGGAATGATTGTCCCATTGGAATCCTGAAGATCTGCACTTTTACCTTGGATTGCTGTAATAATGTAAGGGCCTAAAAGTTTGCTTCAAGTTTTCCCCCTTTCCTCTGCTGGCTTCTTATGTTAGCTCTTAAAACTTTGTCACCAACTTTGAAGACGACATCTCTCGTCATCATTTTTATTTTGCCCTTTGTTTTTTCCTGAGCTTTGACCACATTGTCCTTCACCAGTTCCAACAGCTTTTGATGCTTTTGAATGTCTTCCGACAGCTCCTCCTGCCCCACAATGTCTTCCACACTCTCATCAACCTTTGAATCAAAAGACATGTCTATCATTACTATAATTTGTGTAAGATACACAGATAATACATAAAAGAACTGAGAAATACAGTGAAAATTTACATTAAGTGTCTTTGCTAAGGTTTTAAGACACAATGTATTTCTGGCAAAGCTTCAGTGTATCTTGGGATTGATTGGACATGAAGAAAACTGTTATTGAGGGTTTGAACAATCCATAAAAATATTCAGTGGTGTAGTGCTTTTATGGCGGTGACATAGCATCCATTGAAACTGATCTGCCTGCGCCTCAAAAACTAAAAAAAGTTTTGTTGTGTGGGATTTCCGTGTAGTTTGTCACAGACAGAAAGACATACCATGAACTCTTCTGGGATTTCGGAAGGATAGCGAGCCTCTCTGCCAAACATTAGGTAATAAGGTGAGTATTTGGTGGTCACTTGTTTTTTAGTTCTGAGTCCAAACATTACAGCATCCAGATACTCATCCCACATTTCTGGTTGGTCGCCAACGACTTTACACAGGGCTCTGACAATGAAAGCACATAGAAGACATTCATATGAAAGATCATTTACATTTTTTAATAGTTTAATGTCATGCATTCATGTTTTGGTTGAAGGGAACCCCCATAAATGTATAACATGTACTCCAAGAATTTACCTCTGGATGGTGCCATTCATTTTCTCCACCTGCCCATTTGTTTGTGGGTGATAGGGGGAGCAGAGGCTTCTTTTAATTTTTAACAATCCGCAAACCCTTTTGTTGAGCTGCAAAAGAAAGTTATATACACTGACTATAAGCACATTACAATAAGAATTTAAATAAACAGCTGTCATACTAATATCTCAAAAACAGATTTATAAAGACCAGAAAATTAACCATTTTCAAAAAATTATTCAAATATGAGTTCACATATTTTTGCCAAAGACTAAAGTACTTACAGAATTGACAAATTCTTTGCCTTGGTCAGTAAGAATCCTTTTGGGGGCTTCGAACTGGTGGACAAATTTTATGAGACAGTTTGTCACTTCCCCGGCTGATTTTGACTTTAAAGGGTATGCTTGTGGCCATTTTGTAAAATAATCAATAAAAACACATATGTATTGATGTCCATTGTTGGTTTCAGTAAGTTTTCCAATAAGGTCCATCCCAACCAATTCAAATGGCTGAGAGACCTTAAAAACAAAATCATAGTTAAGTTAATAATACTGAAATTACACAGAATGCTAGTCTACTGTTATAATTTTTTCAAGTATATAATCAGTAGGTTTCTAAGCAATGAAAACATTGTGTGATTAAATGTGATTATTTGCTGTGGTCGATGACTAACCTTTATCGGAATGTATTCCGCTGGTTTTTTAATTGTTGCAGCACTTGCCTGGCAAAGTGCACATTGGGAAACCTAATCAAAAATAAAAGCAATTCAATAAGAAACACAAGAGTTGATGATCAAGGTTTACATAACTTATTATGAGAGATACAGAAACATTGCTGTGTTCCTCTTAAAATAAATTAGCTGTAGTCGAATTACATAGAGTTTGTTTTGGAGTACCCACCCAATTATTGATGTCCACTGACATCCCTGGCCAGTAGAACCGCTTTGAAATGGCTTCTCTTGTTTTTGTTTGCCCGCAATGGGCCCCAGTAGGACTGGCATGAAAATCTGAAAAAATTGTGTTTGCCTCATCAGCCCCACAGACTACCGTTGTCTTTATGGTTTTGTCTGTGCCTTTGTAGCGCCAGTAAAACAGCTGCTCCCCTAAACATAAACAAGAAAATAGAAAAGTTTATTATAGCTGTTTAAACCATGACAGGTCTATATGTGGTAAAAGTCATGACAATACATCTTCAATGTAATGAATCAATTATGTATGTGATATAATTTGGGGGTGACTATTGGACTGGTTCTCTATATTTATGACAGTATGACTACTTCAGAAGCCAAAAAGATTATGCCACTCACAAGACTGTATTAGTGATACTAAACAAAGTGATGGATGTGTAAAGTCATTATAACTAATGGCCTTCAGATATCATGGAGTTATCTTTTGTACAAATATCAATTCAAAGTAGTTTAATTCCAAATTTCCTGCTGTCCGTAATTTTCCACATATGTAATTTAAAGACATAAAGACATAACAGTGGGTACACCTGCGTAAAAGGGTGTGGCACATACCACTCCAAAAGTAATTACGACATAATATATTGTAGTTAAGCTATAAAAGGACAAAAACAGTTCTTAGTTAACGCTGTCTTCTTAATAGCAAACCTTAAAACTTTTACTTTAATAAACGCCCATGTGCCTATTAACCGGGGTTAACTAGGTCAAAGAAAGGTCAAGCTAATTAAATCGGTTAGTGCAAATTAAGACTACACATTATGCTTTTGTATATGTGTTAATATATATGTATTGATGACATTTATAAACGCTACGAAGTTGCTGTTATTACCTTCAATGTCGTAAATAGCAGCTTTTCTTCGGAGAAGAAACTTCTCTTTCTTCGTGAAAAGCGCTGGATACTCGCCTTTCAGTTTATATGCAACCAAAATCTTGTACTCGTCTGGTTCCATCCTCTTGTGGTGTTTGTTATTTTCGAAAACAAATTGTAAAGTAATCTTCTAGTTAGTTCAGAGCCACTCTGTTTTTCGGTTCGTGCGCACAACGTGAGCTAATTTGCATAATTGATGAGGAAAACCCACGTGACCAGAGATTTTGGAAAAATTTGACAATGTCGGAGTCGAGTAGGCCTACGAAAGGTTGGCCAAAACTAACTTGCAAAATTTTGAAAAGCCCTGTGACTTACAAAGACGATATATATATATTTAAATGTTGTTTTAAATTTTATTTATTTACAAAGAAAAACTCTGCCAATGTGCATTATTGATGGGGGGGGCACACATTTTGGCAGCCGATGCCACACAGCCTGATAAATTTTGTATCCCTCCATAACTTTTGCTTTGAAGGAGAAATCCTCTCCAAAGTTACTGTACATATTGGTTATACTGTGACTTATTTTGCAAATAAACCCTTTGTGATAGCAAAGCCAATATGGATAAAAGATAGGGGGGGCACACATTTTGGCAGCCGATGCCACACAGCCTGATAAATTTTGTATCCCTCCATAACTTTTGCTGTGAAGGAGAAATCGTCTCCAAAATTACTGTACTTATTGGTTATACTGTGACTTATTTTGCAAATATACCCTTTGTGATAGCAACGCCAATATGGATTACAGATGGGGGGGGCACACATTTTGGCAGCCGATGCCACACAGCCTGATAAAATCTGTATCCCTCCATAACTTTTGCTGTGAAGAAACCCTCTCCAACGTTACTGTAGTTATTGGTTATACTGTGATTGATTTCGCAAATAAACTCCTTCGTGATAGCTTCGCTACAAAGTGTAAACCGAGTGTAAATTCACCGGAGAGCGACGTGTTTCCATGATCGCGTCTGGTTTTACAGTATTATAGTATCAAAGTATTTTTCTAGACAAAGTATTCCCAGCAGGTTATTTCAGTGTACAGTTTAATGTAAATTGTCTTCCACACGGCACATTACAATGTCACGAAACTAATATTAAATTAATCGAGCCTGCCGTTTTCCAGCTTTTACTCTTTATTGCGTCGACTGCAGATCAGTGACAAGTAGCGTACAGAACGGAGCTGGGCAAGTGGCTCCTCCTACTTTGCGCGCTCTCGTGGATGGGGAAACAATTTTTGACGGGGGTAACTACTTTGGCACAACACCTGTTCTGGTCGCCCGCGGTGCTGTCTGTGTGCCCGCAGAGCGCCCTGCTGTCACATGGGGGCAGTGTGCTCTTGGGGTTTGTGGGCTTCTGTGCTGTTGTTTGTCCGTCAGTGAGCCGCGAAGAAGGGAAGAAGGGCGTTACCTAGCCCAGCACAGACTGGTTGTACCACGTCCAACGCCCTCTGGTGGATAGGAGTGGTGAAGGACTAAAATTAAAAATGTGCACATCGGATGCATGTTGTTTTCTCAAAAGCCCTTTCTGCCATTATTAGTTTGTTTCATCGTGCTGATTTTGGTCCAAGGGCTCACTTTATTTTTTTTGATAAGTTTAAATTGAATTGCTAACTTCATGCTGTTTGGCATGGACTCCAGAATACTCACCAACCTCGAGAGTTTTCTGTCTGTCTGCATCACGACCTGGTAGGAGGTTTTAGTGCTCTAGTGGTCAGATCAGCACAATCACCACCACCCAGGACCTCTGCAGACAGCATTGTAGGAGGAAGACGCAGAGGATCCTCAGCCTTACACTCTTCACGCTCCTGCATCAGGCAGGAGGTACATCAGCATCCATCCCCCACCAGCAGATTCACACTTTTTTGCACTACAGTTGCTTCAGTATTTTTAGTAACCTGTATTTATTCTACTTTTTTTATTATATACATTTTCTTTATTTATGTAGTTTATTTTATATCAAAAAATAAAATCAATGCAATAGTCACCCAGATAGCGAACACTCATTGTTAAATCAATATTAGGCAATTCCTTTGAATTAACACTGAAATCTGACATTGATTTTGCACTCTCTGTTAAGATTGAAACAGTGTTAGAATTTCATATTGAATCAATGTTAAAAATCTGATGCTGATTTTACATTAAATCAGCAAAACGCATTAATATTGAATCAATGTTGAACTTTCACATTGATTTTACATCAAATTTTCACCCTCGGTTAATAATGAATCAGTGTTGAATTCTGATGTTGATTTTCCACCACTTTTGCACCCTTGGTTAATATCGAAACAACAATAAAGTCATGATTAAAAATCAACAGGACTTCACAGGTATTTCAATCAATACTAAACCACTGCAAACTACCATCAATACTTAAGCCTGTGAAAAAGACAATTGTGTATTATCTAAAAAAAAAGGATAACCATTATCTGTTAAACATTGTGTTACAATTTAACATGTCCATAATAATATACCTACAACATTAAGCTTCATGCTTGATCTAATTTTTTAAAAAAAATGACAACAGACATCTTTGTATCAATTAAGGAAACAGTTTATTTTATATAGAAAAAACATTTATTGTTAAAAGTATTATTTACAATTCATTGTTTTTAGATTACTTTGTGAGGTGGCTACAAATTGGGCGTCCTGCACCACCCATCTGATTTGGAGCATAGCCATTTCTCCACTACTTGGTCGAAGGCAAACTTGCTTGAATAAAACGTCTAAGACTCCCGGTGTGCTGCTTCCACTTGAATGTCTCGCATTTGTATGTACAGCTATAGTGTTACTTTGCACTTTTGAGAAAAATTTAGATATATTTATGAATTAAAGGTATATCAGCATTAGTGTAGTGCTCCCGGTGTGCTGCTTCCACTACCAACAACTTTTTTTTGATCTCCTCAAATTCCGTTCTGCCTTAGAGAAAGCCCAGAAACCAGTTAATTATATTTTTTTTCTGCATGAGATTCCTCAAGACATCATGTCTGATTGAGGACCCCAGTTAATATCTCACATCTGGAGAGAGTTCTGTGCCAGGCTCGGTCCAGGTTAGTCTATTATTTGGCTTCCATCCGCAGACTAACAGGCAGACTACACGAGCCAACCAGAAGTTGGAAGTGGCTCTCCAGGGTGTTGCCTCCATTAATCAGTTCTCCTGGAGCATGCAGTTAACCTGGATTGAGTACGCCCACAACACAATGACATCTTGGGCAACTGGTCTCTCTCCATTCGAGGCGTCGCTGGGCTATCAACCTCCTCTGTTCTCTCAAAGGTGAGAGTTCTGTCACTGTCTCTGCATCTTGAAGGCCACTTGGACCACCCTCCTCAGGACAAAGGACCAGAATAAGCACCTTACTGACCATCATCAGACTCTAGCTCCGAGCTACTTGGTCATAAATTTTGACTTTCTACTTGTGGACTGGGAATAGTATGTTTGGTATGGTATATGTGTTCTGCAGCTTGTCTTAAACTGTTTGAGGTTTGTGATGTGGCACCGGTAGTACAGGGAGTGCAGAATTATTAGGCAAGTTGTATTTTTGAGGAATAATTTTATTATTGAACAACCATGTTCTCAATGAACCCAAAAAACTCATTAATATCAAAGCTGAATGTTTTTGGAAGTAGTTTTTAGTTTTAGCTATTTTAGGGGGATATCTGTGTGTGCAGGTGACTATTACTGTGCATAATTATTAGGCAACTTAACAAAAAACAAATATATACCCATTTCAATTATTTATTTTTACCAGTGAAACCAATATAACATCTCCACATTCACAAATATACATTTCTGACATTCAAAAACAAAACAAAAACAAATCAGCGACCAATATAGCCACCTTTCTTTGCAAGGACACTCAAAAGCCTGCCATCCATGGATTCTGTCAGTGTTTTGATCTGTTCACCATCAACATTGCGTGCAGCAGCAACCACAGCCTCCCAGACACTGTTCAGAGAGGTGTACTGTTTTCCCTCCTTGTAAATCTCACATTTGATGATGGACCACAGGTTCTCAATGGGGTTCAGATCAGGTGAACAAGGAGGCCATGTCATTAGTTTTTCTTCTTTATACCCTTTCTTGCCAGCCATGCTGTGGAGTACTTGGACGTGTGTGATGGAGCATTGTCCTGCATGAAAATCATGTTTTTCTTGAAGGATGCAGACTTCTTCCTGTACCACTGCTTGAAAAAGGTGTCTTCCAGAAACTGGCAGTAGGACTGGGAGTTGAGCTTGACTCCATCCTCAACCCGAAAAGGCCCCACAAGCTCATCTTTGATGATACCAGCCCAAACCAGTACTCCACCTCCACCTTGCTGGCGTCCGAGTCGGACTGGAGCTCTCTGCCCTTTACCAATCCAGCCACGGGCCCATCCATCTGGCCCATCAAGACTCACTCTCATGTCATCAGTCCATAAAACCTTAGAAAAATCAGTCTTGAGATATTTCTTGGCCCAGTCTTGACGTTTCAGCTTGTGTGTCTTGTTCAGTGGTGGTCGTCTTTCAGCCTTTCTTACCTTGGCCATGTCTCTGAGTATTGCACACCTTGTGCTTTTGGGCACTCCAGTGATGTTGCAGCTCTGAAATATGGCCAAACTGGTGGCAAGTGGCATCTTGGCAGCTGCACGCTTGACTTTTCTCAGTTCATGGGCAGTTATTTTGCGCCTTGGTTTTTCCACACGCTTCTTGCGACCCTGTTGACTATTTTGAATGAAACACTTGATTGTTCGATGATCACGCTTCAGAAGCTTTGCAATTTTAAGACTGCTGCATCCCTCTGCAAGATATCTCACTATTTTTGACTTTTCTGAGCCTGTCAAGTCCTTCTTTTGACCCATTTTGCCAAAGGAAAGGAAGTTGCCTAATAATTATGCACACCTGATATACGGTGTTGATGTCATTAGACCACACCCCTTCTCATTACAGAGATGCACATCACCTAATATGCTTAATTGGTAGTAGGCTTTCGAGCCTATACAGCTTGGAGTAAGACAACATGCATGAAGAGGATGATGTGGACAAAATACTCATTTGCCTAATAATTCTGCACTCCCTGTATAATGTAAAAATGGTTACACTGTGGGGATAAAGAAATGAATATTGTTAGTAACAATACTCAGCTAGGTTGTGATGTTTAAAAGACGGTCAGTTGATAATAAGGGGCCCGAAGTGTGCCGAAAAACAGTTGCATTAACAATAAGTTGCATGTGTAACAGTGCATTATATTTTAAACTCTGACTGTGTTATATAACACAAACACATATAAATGACCAAAGATTTCTGCAACTGTTTCCCCAATAGTCTTTCATTTCACAAACAAAACAAAAAACAATGCAAACTGTAAATAAATATTATTTATTGAAAATATTGCATGTAGTCAATCAAAAACAAAGACTTGTTTTCGTTTTATCAACAACATAAACGTGAGCTTGACCACTCAGACTTCAGCCCTCATCAAAGTTGAAATGAAAATCAAGTACAAGTCTCCTTCCAGTTTCGCTTGAGGTCTGATTAATTAGCAGAAAATTACTTCCAATGCCAGGAAAGACGATTGCTAGCATTTGTTTACGCATGCATACTTAAAAACTCAATAAAAGCACAGCCTGCTTTTGAAAGGTCCATTGCACTCTGCTGAGCTTTATTATTACACTGAAAAAACAAACAAAGAAGTAAAACATCAATGTCCTCAACACTTGGGATTACACTGCTCTGCACTGAAATATCCCACACACTGACTGTATCTTGGTCCAATGTGTTGTATGTAGTAACACTAGTGGTGAAAGTAAGTCAGTGAAAGCAGAAAAAAGGTTTTAAAGTTTAAACAAAAGTCATAATAGATGCATTAAAAAATAACTGGCATTCGATACGCACTGATTTTACTCTAAATACATGTGACACGTAGTATTGCTTTAACCCTAACTGTCACTATAATGCCATGTTTTTAACAAATTCATGTTCTCTCTGGTAAAATGAGTGATTATATCTGCAATCTTATTTGCAGGTCAACTGCAAAATGCATGCAAGTAATGATGCATTTGTATGTACAACTAAAGTGTTACTTTGTACTTTTGAGAAAAATTTAGAGATATTTATGAATTAAAGGTATATCAGCATTAGTGTAGTGCACAAAAGTTCAAAGACTTTAAAGATGAAGAGGCCGATATTTCGTCCACAGCTGCATACATTTTGAGCCAACAGCATGCATCAGGAGTCTGCCATTAATACACAATTCACTGATTATCAATAGACAGGAATGCCCTTAAAATTCATTATCTTTATTTTGCCTTATCCAGTTTTTATTCCTGATTGATATCTTTCATATTTATTTCTTAATTGTTGTGTATTAATTGTTGACTGATTTAAAAATAAATGCTTAGTGTCTGCTTGTCAGCCAGTCGAGAGGTAGCCCCTTAACTGGCTCAGAATTTACTTTCACCACTGAGTGCAACTGACAGCATGGCTTCTGTTTGACAAACATGAATGGCACAAAGAAGAATTTAACAGTATTTTCATACATAATTCTTCATTACTTGCATTGAAGGAGCTTCCCATGAAACTATTTTTTAATACTCAGATCGACCCATGCCGGGCCTCTCTCCACCTGTGAGACTTTCAGCCTCATCAGATCCCGAGTTTGTTGGCTTGCGTCAGCACCACCTTGAGTACAGGCATGAACGCTGAAGTCTCGCTGAAGTTGCTGTTGCTCACTATGTGGGTGTGGATGTTGATGCCCTCTGTGTAGGATCGGGACTCTATGCTCCTGGCTATGTTGTGTAGTCCTCCTACAATGGCAGGGGAGAGCTGCACAGAGGAACAGCAGAGTTATGTCAGTAGAATGGCCAACTCTAGCAAATCAATGCAAAACACCCATTGGGAAACAGTCATTATAAGGCAGTTGATGGCATGAATTCTTGACTGAGACTACATTTTATAATATGTTTATTTCTTTAAACATGAAGCACCTCTTTTGGGAAGGAGCTTCTCATGTGAAAATCTGCTGAGTTGTTTAAATTCCGGGGGTCAAATTTCTTTATGTTTTGACTATTGGTCAAAACATCAGAATTTACTTTCACCACTAAGTGGTTCTCATTATGTTTCTAGTCTGCGTAGAGACAATATGGACATTGTAATTTCACAGCATATCAAGGCACTTGAAGATGTGTGCATGGAGTATCACACTAACCCTATGATGACTAAATTTACAGATGACAAATACAGAAAATGATTTTAGGCTGTGAGAAATTTTTCACTATTTTCTTTACATTTTACAGATCAAACAACCATTTCACACTCTTGTTAAAGGCAAGATTCAGTGTTGACCTCTGCAGTGGTGTGCTGGATACTCACTGTCTGCTCTCTGAGTTTGTCATAGAGTGCCTCCAAGCGTTTGTTCGCGTCATCAAGCTTCCTCTTAGTTTGCTGTAAAAAAGATCAAAGACCACTCAGTTACTCATCTAAGGGCTCACTTTGTTGAACTGCACTGTTAATTTCATTACATAGACTCACAGGGTCAGTAGCTACAGCCAAGCATTTCTGGATCAGCCCCTCGAATGTGGTCTTTAGGACGAGGTGCTCATCAGGTATGGGTTTCTTCATGATCTTCTCAGCAGGGATGGACTGCAGAGGCTGAAGGTAAGGTAAGAGGCGTGTCAACTAGTACTTACCAAAAATATAAAAATGTGAATCATTCATCATTAAAAGAATAAATTTAAAAAATTGAAACACTTAAGATTTTATTTAGA
This sequence comes from Oreochromis niloticus, assembly GCF_001858045.2. Classification (NCBI taxonomy): domain Eukaryota; kingdom Metazoa; phylum Chordata; class Actinopteri; order Cichliformes; family Cichlidae; genus Oreochromis; species Oreochromis niloticus. The sequence goes on from NC_031972.2 coordinate 11,826,559, forward strand.
ATAAAGAGCTAACTACATTGCAGAGTTTTACAGTTTTATAACCCATATACTTGATATTTATACAGTATATGATATTTATCGAGGGAATACTGGATTTGTAGTCTGTGGCAGATCATACATGATTCTAAGGTATGTCTCTTGGTGGAATGACAATCTGGTAAGAAGCAGCAGAGCTAGACAATTAAAAACAAATACACAGATATATCATTTCCTCCAGACAGCCATCTGCGGTATATCATATACAAACTATGGTTTAACATTTAGTTAGACCTGAGAGGCATTTACCTGGGTCACATCTCCAGTGGGTGCTCCTGGTGCACCCTCCATGCTGGTCTTTGGCATTGCAGGGTTCATAGGTGGAGGGGAGAGCTGCTGCTGCATGCCTGAGTAGGGGACCTGGACACCGGGTTGGCCCTGCATCATGGCCTGAGGATCCCCAGAGGACATTGGCTGTGCCTGAGGGTCAGTGCCCAGCGGGGTCATTATGGGAGCAGTGATGGGGATAGGACGGGTGTAGTTCTCTGGAACCTGCTGAATAGAATTAAGCACAGTTTGTTTAAACTCTGTCATGGCTGTCTGTCTGTAACTTAAACGCAGACATAGACGTAAACTTTACAGATGTGGAATTTCTTACTGTCCAGAAATCCATCTTCAATTCTCAAACTGTTCTAGTAGTCAGCTAGCCAAACGTTGTACCCACTCCATGTTTAAAGTATAATTATTTTGCAGTTGTTGCAGTTTTAGAATTAGAACTGACAGCATCGGACATATTACATACTTTCACTGTCCTACTTGTGTAAATGCAAATACAGATCAGCACGGGTGAGGTTGTTCTTCGGGAGCTAATGCCGCCTAAATGATATAAAAACTCTGCCTGTCTTATTGTTGTTTTGGACAAAGCAAATTCAGCACACCAAAACATCAGTTTGTACTATTATCCATAATGAACTCTAAAGAAGCTTGGCATAAGCCAGAAAAGAGGGAGTTCAAAGGAAAAGTTGCCTCTTTTGAAAAGTGTTGCTTTCATTCACATGATTTCTTTGATAAAGACTCCTTTGTCTGATACTGACTTTACTTCAGTACTGGCTCTGTTGTCATAACAATAATTCTCCATACAAGGCCAGTCGACATAGGTAAAATAAATAATGAATCTTATTGAGCGTAACAAAAAATAAAGAGCCAAACAATAAAATGACAGTACGTAACTCAAAATAGCTAATATTCAAAGAGCTTTTATGTGTTAAAAAAATAAATAAATAAATAAATAAATAAAATAAATAAATATATATATATATATATATATATATATATGTATATATATAAAAAACTTGAGTTACCTCAAAATATTTCATATTACCATAAAAACTAAACCTGCCTCAATTTCCACCTTGCATTGCGTTTTTTCAATTTTCACTCTACAATTCAGATAATGGTACAACCTGATGCTGACTAGTGCACTAAACTGACCAGAGGAACAATAACAGGCAAAATGTTCACATTATTTAGGCAGAATCAGGTGTAAACAGACCACAAAATGGCATTTCTCATCCAACAATTTCAATAACTACAAATAAATCAATTTACCTCCTCAAACTGCCTGTCGAACAGCAGCAACAGAGTAATATAAATGTGTCTTAATTCTAAAATGTGTCACTCCAAACTCTGATTAATGAAACCTACCTTCTTTTTAGGGGCTCGGGTCAGGGCCGGAGGGTCATTCCAGCCGTTCTGAGGCCCTACAATGGAAAACAAATCTGTCTCATGTTTTGAATTTTTATTACAAGTCCCCCTATTAGCATTTATAAGAAGTTTAAAAAATATAACCACGTTAATTGGTTATTGATAACAGACTATGATATATCTCTAAGGAGCTATAAAGATTTTTTAGTTCTTTATTAATGCGCAGCATTTGTCGTTAATTCTTTTTTCAGCCATGAAAACAATCACTTATCACTGTTTTACGGTGCCATTCCTTAAATGTTTAAACAGCTGCCACCTCTTATGACATTGTTCAATAAAATTTAACTTTTATCATTTAAAAGTGACATTATTTTGTGTTACATGCCATGAATTAAACTGCTTATAAATGCTAAACAGGTGCAAAAATACATTGTTAACCAAACTTTGATTTGTATAATCATTAGATTCTGTTATGTTTAAAAGAGTAAGTATTCACTGTGGTTTTCATTAAATATCGTGAATGTTAAAGATGATTGCACCGTATCAACAAAAAAGTTGTGCAAATTTCTTCCAGAATAGATGGATTTTATTACACGTGTGATTGTAGTAGGTCACAATTATACCCGTGATTTTCTCATACTCTGTGAAGCCATGCAAAGTGTAAAAAGTATGATTACCTGGCTGTGTCCATAACAACTCTGTCATCTGAGCATTTAGCATTTCTCTCTGCTTCAGTTGGAAATGTTTTCAGCCATAGGACAACAGTGTGATTTTTACACAGTTTAAACTCTATGATTACTATTATCTATGAAAAAAAGTAGTCTGGTTTGTTTACATGTTCATAGTTGGTGAATTCTCCCAACAAATCAGAAAAGGACAGTCTCGATTATCACTGTCTCGCTGAAAACCTGTGACATTGTTGCTTTTTGCACTCTTTTAGAGCAGGACACTACTAATTCACACTTGAACTGCTTCAAATCCAGAGACAAAGAGGAGTTGAAAAGGGTGCAGAGAGAGCTGAGGGGACTGATAAGAAATGGGAAGGACAGCTACAGGCAGAAGATGGAGAACCAGCTTCAGCAAAATAACGTTGGTGAAGTCTGGAGAGGCCTCAGAACGATCTCAGGCCACAAACATCAGAACTCTCTGCCTGGGAGGGATGTGAGGTGGGCAAATGAACTGAATCATTTCTTCAACAGATTTGATTCAGCCATGAGGCAGTCTCCAACATCGGCTGCAGACTTACCCACCCCCACTGCTGCTGTTCCACCTCTGACACCTCAGACGCTTCACAACTCCTCTATTCACCCTGCTCACTCCTCCCCACCCCCAACAACAGCATCCAATACACACTCAACACAAGGCTCCAGCCTGTCTCTCTCAACCACCCAGGTTCGGAGGGAACTGAGGAGGATTAAAGCCAAGAAGGCAGCGGGTCCAGATGGCATCAGCTCGAGGGTCGTCAGGTCCTGCGCGGACCAACTGTGTGGGGTGATGGAGCACCTCTTCAACCTGAGCCTGAGGCTGGGAAGAGTCCCACAGCTCTGGAAAACTTCCTGTGTTGTTCCAGTGCCAAAGACTTCACGCCCCAAGGACCTCAACAGCTACAGGCCGGTGGCTCTGACATCCCACCTGATGAAGACCCTGGAGCGGTTGGTCCTGGCTCAGCTTCGGCGCCTTGTGAGCTCATCACTGGACCCACTTCAGTTTGCCTACCAGCCTGGCATTGGAGCGGATGATGCCGTCATTCATCTCCTACATCGTTCCCTCGCTCACCTGGAGACCGCTGGGAGCACTGTGAGAATCACGTTCTTTGATTTCTCCAGTGCCTTTAACACCATTCTTCCCTCGGTTCTGAAGGACAAGCTGGAGAACTCTGGAGTGGACCATCACCTCACTACCTGGATTTTGGACTACCTCACCGACCAACCACAGTATGTGAGGACTCAGGGCTGTGTGTCGGACAGGGTCGTCTGCAGTACGGGGGCCCCACAGGGAACGGTTCTGGCTCCGTTCCTCTTCACCATCTACACTGCAGACTTCTCCCACAACTCCACCCAGTGCTTCCTGCAGAAGTTCTCTGATGACTCTGCAATAGTCGGCCTCATCACTGTTGGGGACGACATGGGGTACAGAGGACTGACTCAGGACTTTGTGGACTGGTGCCAGCTGAACTACCTCCAGATCAACGCCAGTAAAACCAAGGAGCTGGTGGTAGACTTCCGCAGGCACAAGCATCCTCCACTGCAACCACTGAACATCCAAGGTATGGACATCGAGGCTGTGGACAGCTACAGGTACCTTGGTGTTCATCTGAACAACAAACTGGACTGGACTCATAACTCAGACGCCCTCTACAGGAAAGGGCAGAGCAGGCTGTACCTGCTGCGGAGACTCAGGTCGTTTGGAGTGGAGGGCCCACTCCTGAAGACCTTCTATGACTCTGTGGTGGCCTCAGCCATTTTTTATGGTGTGGTCTGCTGGGGAGGCAGCATCTCTGCTGGGGACAGGAAGAGACTGAACAGGCTGATCCAAAGGGCCAGCTCTGTTCTGGGAGGCCCTCTGGACCCAGTGGAGGTGGTGAGTGACAGGAGAATGGTGGCTAAGCTGTCATCCCTGATGGACAACATCTCCCACCCCATGCATGAGACTGTGAAGGCACTGAGCAGCTCCTTCAGTGGGAGACTGCGGCACCCACGGTGTGGGACGGAGAGATTTCGCAGGTCTTTCCTCCCCACTGCTGTCAGACTCTACAATAAAGACTTTTGCAGCTGATCAAACACACAAACCCACACATGTGCAATAAGACTGCTATATGTGCAATTCTTCTTCTGACGAAGTTGTGTTTTTGTATTTTCCTACTCAGTTGTATATAGTATTTGTATTTCTATTTTATTCTATTGTATATATTATTCTATTCTATTTTATTCTATTGTACATAGTATTTTATTTTATTTTATTTTATTTTATTGCATTCCAGTGTTTTCTAATTTCTGCTACATAACTTTGCACTTTTGCTGTAACAAAACAAATTTCCCACCTGTGGGACTAATAAAGGCCATCTTATCTTATCTTATCTTATCTTATCTGAATAAAATATCATCTGGTTGCGCTATGTCACTGGAATAAGTATAGGCGTAATATTAGCTTAATGCAGAAAACATTACCACCATTTAAATGCAAATTGCTTTAATAATTAAGATTTAATTTAATAGTGAGCAGAAAAAGTTTGTTATTTGTTTGTTTGAGATTTGTTATCTCCTGACATTATTATTCACATTATAGCAGGTAAGATTTAATAACCTGCACTGCAGGTTAACACTAATGAAATGAATTCATTTAGTAACTAGATATGATATTAACTGTTAGTGAAGGTAAACAGAGGAAACTGGAACGCTACTAGTTTTAAAGGCTGAGAAAATTTGTGAGGAGCACAGTGACAGTGAGGGTGATTAGAGGCATGCAGACCTGTTCTCTGAGAGGCGGGGATCAGCTTGTTGTCTATCTTTGTACCTGAGACTCCGCTCGGTGGAGGAGGCATGTATGACACAGGAGATCCTGGCCCGCCATGCTGGAAAGAAACTCCAGAGGACGGAGGAGTGGAATAGGAAGAAGAGTTAGGAAAGAAAAGAGGCTGGGAAGGAGGAGAGGAGGACAGGCACTGGTTGATGGGAGGCTGTCCAGGATAGAATGAAGATATTGGCTGAGACTGGACGGGCTGTGTGTACTCAGAGAGAAAGCCAGGGGGGTGAGGAGGAGAGGATGGCTCTACTGAAGGAGGTGGGTGAGCAGGAACAGAGGAGTACTGAAGAGGCTGAAAGAGAGGCACGCCACCAGCTCCATGCTGGTACTGGTTGACCTGGGGGTAAGCTGGGAGTCACACAGAGGATGTTCTGTTAGTGAAAAAACTGTTGCATGGTAAACCAAGTGCGCCATGCAACAGGATGGTTACAGTGCAGAGCATGCTGAAGTACTTAATGTTTCGCTGGCATATTATAAAACACTCAACGGACAAAGAGATAGGCAAACTGAACATTTTCACTTCCTGTTAGTAACTAAGATTAAGTATGACAGCACAGAAGAGATCCGACATTAGTGTTAAACAGCAAAATACTTGCTAGTGTTTCAAAGAATACATAAATAGATTAATTGGTGGAATTGGTGGAATCCTGTCTCCTTTATGCAAGATTTAGATGCTACTGATTCATTTCCCCATACATCACTGCAGCCTGGAGGAGGAGCGTATGCTCCACATAACCTCATTCACAAGTACAGCACTTCAACACCAGTTTTTTTTTCTTGTAAGTGCGGCTTTAAAATATGCCAAAAATGATCAAACCTGGACAGCTCAGTTTTAAACAAACTCTGCTGTGTTCATCATCTTGGTCTGATTTGGTTCAATGAAATTAGCTCAGTGTGGATCATCGATGAATAATAGCTTCTGTAGCCAGAAATCACAGAAAGGAGACTATAAAAGAAACTTTTATATAATCATCACATTTTGAAGTTTTCCTCATGGTTTCAGTAACCCAGAGATAACTGTCTGTACACTGATGATTACACTGCAGGCCGGAACTGCCGATAGATGACTCGGGGGCTTTTAAAGATAAATAGTTATATGATTTCTAGTATCTGGAGTAGAAAACTGGTATTACATGAGCCCATTTGATGAGCTTTTATCAACAAATATAATTCCGTAGCCCATGATCATCTAACTGGATCATATTGTAGGAATACTCCTGTTTGTTAGGTCAAAAAAAAAAACTTGAATAAAACTGTATCAAATGTGTATTGTCAAGGGTATGTGTGTGTATTAATGTAGTATATATATATATATATATATATATATATATATATATATATATAAATATATATATATATATATATATATATATATATATATATATATATATATATATATATATATATATATACATATATATATATATTAATCAATTTGGGCCTAATGTGCAAGACAAGGTTGTTTTACTAAAATGAAATCTATTTATTTCGTAAGCCAATGCCCCTCATGATAGACAGCTGAATTCTGGAAGTGAAAACACTTACGCTGGTACTGATGAGAATACATGTAAGCAGGAAGGGAGGAGACCGGAGGAGCTGCAGCCGTGCCGGAGGCTGGAATCCTGTACATTGGGTTTGAAGGCTCCACCTGAAAAAGTAGGGACAACAAATCTGAACTCTTCCTCCTCTGTCCACTGAGAATCATCACTGTGCTCTACAAAAGCAAGTTATGTAGTGATTATAATAAAGCTTAGTTTTGCTAGAGGGCAGAATAGTCTTATGTTAAAAGAGCTTTCATAGATAAAAGTGATGCAATAACTGCACTTCAGTGATGCTTAATTTGTGCAGAAGGGCATGCATTTTGTTTTAAACCATAAAGAGTAAGCTATAAATCATGCAATGATTCACATTAATTATGAGGTGGCAGCAGAAACAGATTGAATGAAGCTTTTGAATGCACTGTAGCCACGGAAGTACTAACAGGAAGTTCAGTGATGGTAGCTAGCAATGAGGGTTGGAAGCCATGAGGAGGTTTGGGATGTGGACCTTTGGCCTGCTCAGTGAAGCTTTTTAACTTGCAAAAAGAAGTGTGTGTCAAGGTTGAATGGGCGGTAATGCTCAGTATACCTTCTGGTCAGAGGCGCTGCCTACTTGAAGAGGAGGAGGGACATTGGGGAGGGCTGTGGGAGTTTGGTTACTCCAGGAGGTGACAGTGGAGGCAGCCCTCATCTGAAGCACACAGAAACACACGGCACATACCAATGATGGCCGCAGCATGGGAGGGGAGCACACACCAAACAACGCCACAGCAACGCCACAATGCACAAACATTGGACGGGTGGACATAAGAGAGGACTTTATAAGAGCCAAGGTTTAAATTACAAGAACACAACATCCTGAAAGAAAGTTTAGACACAATAACAAAATTGCCCAGACGCTGATAAAAGTACCCACAGCTTGTCATTTAAACCCTGGCAAGAATGGACTGGCAAATGATGAAATGACTACAACACATCAGGAAATTAAAATGAGCACTTTGTCAGGTAGTTAGTAAGTGTGGAGATGTCAAATTTAGAGGAAGAACAGGAAATAGACCAGTCTGCCCTCGGGTCTGATATAAACTTACATCAAGTTTCAACATGAACACATTAAAGAACAGATTAATCCACACACACGAACTGAAATTGTAAATTAAGGCTAAGAGACAGAGATCTTCTCATTTTCTAGATTTAAAGACAGGTATTGTTGAGGAAACAAAACTCCCAAGAAAAGAAACTATATTAACTATATTCTATGAAATTGTATTATATTGTATGAAAATGGTTATACACTAACAGAAAATCTGTTTTCATTAATGTGGGAAAATTTGGGGATTACTTACTTGCAGTATCTCTTTTTTAAATCCAATTTTTTTATTACAGCGTGGTTAAGACGATGCATCTGTGTATGTTTATGCTGGATTTCAGAATCTTAGTCTTGGGTAGTTTATACATTTGTATAAAAAATTTGTCAATAAAATCATAACAAATGCAAATCAGAGTAAATGATAGAGAGATAAGAACCAAAGAAAACTCAGATCTGTGTGTAAACACTGTTATGAACATACTGGCTGGTAATACTGTGACTGTGCTGGGTCGGAGGCGGATGTAGGCATGGGCACTGGTGCTGCTGGGGTGTGCTGAGGCACCATGGTGGGATGGACCTGGGTGTAAGGATGCCGAAGCTGAACCTCAGGGGCAGGCAGCTGAGATGGAGCTCTCTGGGTTTGCACTGAAGCTCCAGGAGCTGACCCCTGCTGCCCAAGAGCCCGAGTGAGACGGTCACGAAGCTGCTGAATGGCAACCTGGATGGAGCAAAAGACCTGGGTTAGATCCTGACATTCTTGATCAGGATACCTACATTGCATATTAAATGATAATAAAGTTCAAAATAAATTTCAAAAACCACCAGTAACAGCAATACTTCTCAACTGATCACTTCATTTTTTTTCCTTCTGCAGTTTCCAATAACTGAGCACAATAAAAAGTGTGCATGCCATCAAAAAAATACTGGAATAAAATGTTTTTCACTGTTTGCATGTTTGGTACCTCTGTTATTATTTAAGAAAAAAATTAAGATTAAGAATTATGAAACTAAACATTATACATTTTTATTGCTTTGCACACAGACAAATTAAATAACTCCATGTGTTATTTAAGTAAAAAAGAAATGAGCTTAGTAAGTCCCTCTATTTGACCGTGTCTGTCTGGGGTCTGACGGTCCAAACCTGCGATGTCAAACTCACTCCAAACACATAAAAATCTAAATTTCTATTGCAGAAAGTGAAAAAGGTCATTTACTGTCATTTAAATGTCTGGATGTTTGCATGAAGAAGAACTTTATTAATGTAAAACTGTTAGAGTCCTGTTAACAGCAACACTAACAAGCTTGGTGAGCAAGCAGCATTTCAACCTGTACAGGTGCACGGCACAGACAGACATGTCTAGGGATGGGTATCGAAACCCGGTTCTTGTTGAGAACCGGTTCCCACTGTTTCAATTCCTTGGAATTGTTTGCCATTTTTGCAAACGATTCCCTTATCGATTCCAGTCGCCCCGAATGACGTCACCATGTTGCGCAGCGTCATTTACCTGGCAGGAAACATGGCGCCTAAGCGGCTCAAACGCTCAAAAGTTTGGTTATACTTTACGAGAACGGATGACAACATTTCATTTAAGGGAGGAAACACTATGAATATGCAAAAGCATTTGCTCACAAAACACGCGATAACCTTAAATGAATGTCTTGTTTTTAATTCCGCTCCGGACTCGTGAATCTCAACCCAGCAGCAGTGGTAACGTTTGCACATCCTCTCCCATTAATGCGGCAGGTAAATAATCAACTAACAGTGCATATTATGTTAGCGCGATCTGCCTTATTACAAAACCTGCCATTACTTTGTGCTGCATTTAGGTGACCATGATGAGAGAGACAGACAGAGTCTGGCTGGCTCAGATGCTGGCAGTTCTCGCTGCAGTCTACCGTTAGCGTCTCCTTTCAGGCCAGGATAGACGAATGTCACCGAGCAGTGACTAAGTTTGTGGTCAAAGGCTTGCACCCATTTGCCACAGCAGATGCCCCTGATTTTCGGTAAGTGAATGTGTTTAATTGTAGGCAGGGACATTACTGGATATTCTTGTGTAATTGCTACAGAATAATTTATGTTATACGAAGGCTGTGGATCTCTTAAGATCTCACTGTTGGGTTTGTAAGGCCATGTTACTCCTAAATTTCTATCTTGTTCAAAGACAAGATATTAGCTTAGAACAAAGTTCTAAGCTAATCGACCTTAGTGTTCTCCTTTTTTAAAAAGAATCGATAAGAGAATCGATAAAGAATCGAATCGTTAAACAGAATCGAAAATGGAATCGGAATCGTGAAAATCTTATCAATACCCATCCCTAGACATGTCTGCTAATCCTAAGTAACAACAGCACTGACATGGTGGAGAAGTCCAGGTCAGTGATGCTTTGTTTAAACTGATGATTTTTATTAATACCATAGACCCTGTTCATGGTCATGAAAACAAAGCTACAACCAGTAACACTGAAAAACAGTAGGGATGTTTAGGCCGAGTGTATTCATAGAAATTTATATCTCATTAAGGACAAATACTCCCAAATATTAAAATATTTAAAAAAAAAACATACTTTTCAGAGAGCAGGTGCAACAAACAGCAGCTGTGTACATACCTGGTTGCTGTTGTCAGGCAGATAGGTGATGGCAGTGGCCAAACTGCCCTGGGAGGCCAGCAGGTTGGCGTACTGGCTCATCTTCTCAGCTAGCAGGATGCCAATAGCAGCAGGGCCAGAGCGCTGGGTCTGCTCTACTGCACGCCGCAGCACCACCACTTTCTCCACCAGGTCCTGAGGCACAGAGGCACAATACATGAGCACGACAACGTCATCAATTAAATATGTCAATGGTCACTTCGAGAAATATTGGCTTATTACCAACTATAAACAGTTCATAATTTACAATATTAGTAAACAGCTCCCTGTTTACTTAACCAGCAACTTTACCTACTTTAATTTGACTTCATATTTAGGAGGTGCTTTCTATTTTTGTCTCCAGAAAACTCTCTCTTTAGCTGCTAAATACTTCACAGTCTTCACCAGCCAGCTGCTACTTGTGTCTGTGTGCTCTTTGGTGCTGGAGTGGTAGCATATAGTTTTGTCCTGGACTGGAAATGCAGGGACACTGCAGGGTTAGGTGAAGATTTTCCTCAGAATTTCTTTGACTCAGTCATCATTTGTGCCATTACTAATACAAAAAATATTGGTTAGCACAGATTTAAAGTAAACTGAATATTTTTTTTCATAATATAACATAAAATGACAAAATGAAAGGTAGTGATTGTCCTAAGCTCACAATAGGATTGTTTTGGTTCACTCCCACTGTAAAAGCTCTAATAAGCCACTGTTTAATTCCTGCTAATCAACAAACAGCAGAAAGACACAGTTGGAGAGAGCTAGTGAACATAGAAGACTGTTTAGCAGCTAAAAAGCCAGATATATTCCTGGAAAAAACAAAAATGAAAGCTAAAAGACAAATTTGTTCAATCAAAGGAAAAGCATTAATAAGCTTGTTTCTACCATCTACAAAGGCGAGGGGGAAACATATGCCACTACACATTTAAAAAACAAAACATGAGCAGCAGAGCTTCTATACCTGCAGTGAGAGAGGAAAGTGTCCGTTCTGCACTCTGGTCCAGCAAGAGACAAGTTTCTCCACATTGCCAGCACAGATGTAGCACAAACAGGCTTGGGATTGTAGGTTAGCATCTTCTGATGCCTCCAGTCTGTCCCCGAGAAGGTCTTAAAAAAATTGAAAATCAGGATGGACTGAATGTAAGTAAAAAACATAGCTTTATTTATACAGAATTTACAAAATGCCTGGATAGAGAAGAAAATCTAAATACTAAATTCAAATAGTAAGTCTTCACCTTAAAAAAGGTGATTGACCCTCTGATATCCAACAACAAAATAAATGTGAACTAACCGCAGAGGGAAGAGAACTCCTCAGGCTGAGCATAGGTCATGACGGCTGCCAGAGCCTCCTTCCAGTTCTGAAGGTCACACGTCTTCAGGATGTCGTGCCAGTCTTTCATTACCACTGCACTGATCAGCTGCAGGACAAATACACAGTTACAACACCAGTAACACGTTCTTAATCAAAAAACACTCAAGGAAGTTTCCCCCAGTTGTCACCTTGGTTATCTTGCTGTGTGATTTTGTAAAATACTTCTTCTGGGTTTTTTCTAAAAGTTCTGGCCCTCCAGCAATGGCCAATATAATGCTATCTGCCAATCGGTTGTCATGGAGACAAAGCTCCACAGCTCCCTCAAAGTCTCCAGTCAGCAGAGCTTGTGTGATGAGCCCATCCACATCTGGCAAGAAATAAAAAAAAACATTATGTTCAGGAAAAAACCCAGTGGCAGGTGTGAGCTTCATAAATGTGACATCTTCATGTCCAACAAACAAAGCCCTCCTCGAATGGCTTCTGTCTCTACTAGTGTGAGACCTTCAACCAATTTATAATCATATAACAGCTGTCTGCTTTAAATGTATGTCTGAGCTTTTCTTTTCTAAAGAGCTGCTTTTTCTTTCTCCTACTGAAAGAAAAGTAAATCCTCAAAAGCAGCAGAATTAGCTGTTAAAAGTTCAGACATCTCTAACTAGATTACTTTAATACCGCTTTAATAAAGCGCTTTGGGGTCCTTAGGGACTAGTAAAGCGCTATATAAATACAGGCCATTTACCATTTACCATTTAATACTGAAGAAAATGCTAGTAATAATCAGTCAGAAGAGTATAAGTTTCCACTTAAATCCACCTCCTAGTGGATTTCTTTTTCAACTCTCTGGTGCCTTACTATACACACCTTTGGATTTATCCTGCCATATATCCATACCCATTACAATTTGATGATGGTTAAAATCTCAGGGCAAACAACAAATTACTGAGTTGATGTGTTGAAACACTGACAGTGCCGTTACCTTGACTGATGCTGAGATTGACCCCTCCTGCTGGTGTTGGAGCTGGAGCTCGGACCTCAATAGGGGCTAATGTCTCAGCAGGAATGGGCTCCTCATCAACTGATGCTGTCATCTCCTGTAACAACAGAAACATGTAATGATGCTTGCATCTTTTCTCCAGCCTTCAAGTGTTGCAGGATACTAAAGATTTTCTAACATAATGAAAGGCCCTGAGGCTAAACTTAGTAACAGTACAGTTTCATAATCATATTTTAGCAGGTTACCATGCCAACATTTGCTCACTAGCGTTATAAAGTGCAGCTGAGACTCACTGAAATGTCCTTAGTTTTGTAAATTTCAGAACTGTAAGATTATGCAAAGTCATGGGATCAACAACTTCATGATAGGCCACCCCAAAGATGCTGAGATATTTCATTTAAAACAACTGACACTGCCACTCTCATGATAACTTTAGTGAGCCCTCCACGTTCCTGGGGTAACAACTGCCTTTTTGCTATTTCAATCAAGTAAATGTTGAGAATGTATAAAGCTTGATGCCAGATGAAAAGTTGCCATAGCAACAAGGGTATACGTACCAAACTTTATAACAATTCATACAGTTTTTTTGAGATATTTCAGTTTGGCCTAACCCCTTGAGCATGCCTAAAACCAACCCAGAATCCATCTATTCCTGCATGAAGAGTCAAACAGTGTTAGTAATCAGATTACATGGTTCATTAATCATAAAAAAATATGCACACCCAGACAGGTGTTTTCAGGTTTCCGTAGTGTTCAATCAGTTTCCAATAAGTTGTTTTAATATTTAAGGTGACAGCTCCACATTACAGCCAAAATGATTTTAGATTATTTTTTGTTCATTGAGTTTTCTCTATTATAAATTTAAACAATGTATTATCTTAATCAAATTTTATTACTAATTCATGGACAGCTGTAGAAATAATGCTGAATTGATTCTCCTCAAATTATCTGAAGTTCATTACTGAAAACAGCTAAAAAGTTTGCACTCCTGTAACTTTGCTGCTCAGCTCTTTTTAATGGGGAAACAAAGGTGTACCTGATCTAAGGGGATCTCTTCCTCCTCTCCATTCTCATTCTCATCCACCTCCTCCTCTGGGAGAACCTGATTCAAATTTGCATATGGCTCACTGCGAAGAGCATCTTCTGGATCTGCCGCTGGTGCTGCTGTATCCTCTTCCTCTGCTTCAGGAGTGGAATTGAGATCAAGCATGGCTGCAGGCTGAAGGTTTACAGCAGCAATCATGTCAAATGCTGCCTCTGGAGTGTCAGCAGGTGGCATGAAGCTGAGGTCTGCTAATGGCTGCAGCGTGGCTGGAGCAGGCACATCCACCTGAACAGAAGAAGCGGAGATGGATTCAGAGTCAACTGCATAATTTGATCTGCCACATCAGGCTGAGGCTGGGATGTGTACATCACCAGAAACAGTATGGATTCAGCTTACTAGGGCAGCCAGGTCAGGTATATATTATTTGATTGGTTTCAGCAAAAAAAAAAAAAAAAAAAAAAAGTGTATTTAAATCAACATTTAGGGAAATGTAAATTTCAAACTGGGATCAGAACCTAAGTCAGACCAATATTATTTTCCATATTTCAGAGAATGAAGATGAATGCAAAATCACTAGATTTAGCACTGGAGTAAAGCTCTTATTTGAGGTCACTGGTGGAAGCAGATGCATAAACACTGCAATACATTTATACAGAAAGTGAACAGTCCATACAAACGCGTGTGACAGAGTGCTTTCCTAAAGTGTGCGGCACTGCAGACTCAAGAATTTCCACTTTTTTGCTGTGATTGTGACTTTCAAAAGTAGAGCTTCCTCTGAGTAATGTCAAAAAGCGAAGTTGAATTTATAGCATTGAAACACGACTTTGTTGCTTACAACACTTCCCATATTGCAAAACATAAGACAGAGACAAACACTTTACATCTTTTCCGCCGTGAACTGAGGCTTTGACAAGCTGTAATTACTGTCAGCAGCAATCAGTCAGACTGATTCTTCTGCCAGTGAACAAATGCGAACAGATCAGAAGAGGCTGAGTTGAATGGAGACCAATGTGGGGTGAAATATGGACTGCATAGCATAGCAGTGTCGTGAAAATACATGTGAGGAGCAAATAAAAAGTTTACATCAATGTAAAACTTTGCTCATTCAAGAAATGGTCTTGGAATGGAAAGACAAACATTTCAAGACCATAGGAAGTTTTTTAGAAGGTAACCACTACATCCTTCTAAAGAGGCAGGCTGACCCTTGTAGCAGCTTTTCATTATGTTTAATGTTGCATGTAGTGTTGCATTTGTGTGCACCTGATAAATGTGAGCGTGATGTGATATGGTCTTTCAGTTCTGTTTTTGAAGTCCACCAAAACCTGAAGGAAACGTTACATTATTGAGCTGCTAAGTCTTCCTGCTATGAAACTGGTGACACTGTGGTAAAGTCCTTGTCTGGAAACCTGAACAGCGGTTTAGTGATACATTTTCCAGTGTTTAACAATATAAAACTGCTACTATTCATCATTAGACTGCAAACATTATGTTTAATGTTTTTTACAAATTGTTATTAACTTCACTGATTGAGATATAATTTTGCTGCTTTACCCACAGAATGAAATGTCAGATGAGCCAGAATCATGTCAATAATGTTTTGATATCCATATTTCTTTCTTGCTACTAGGAAAAGCCTGGAAAGGTAAGCCTGGCTGTATCCCAATATTAGTTTCATTGCAAAGCTGAAAAAGCAGGAGTTCTTGTTGGATTAGGGCAGGGGTGTCAAACTCCAGGCCTCGAGGGCCGGTGTCCTGCAGGTTTTAGATAAGACCCTGGGTGAACACACCTGAATCAAATGATTAGTTCATTACCAGGCTTCTGGAGAACTCCAAGACATGTTGAGGAGGTAATTTAGCCATTTAAATCAGCTGTGTTGGATCAAGGACACATCTAAAATCTGCAGGACACCGGCCCTCGAGGCCTGGAGTTCGACACCTGTGGATTAGGGTTTGACTTTTTTGAGTTGCTTTTGTTTGTGAGGATTGAGGGGAAAAAATATCTTTCAGTTTAACTTTTTGGTGATTTCCTGCCTCTTTGGAGCAAACAGATGAGATATAATTGGAAAGGCCAGGATGTCCTATTTTGAGCACACTGGGACTTAGTAGGTTAGCTGAAATAAGTCAAAAGATATAGACCAAAAACAAATGTCCATTACAGAGGACATAAATGAATAGGCTGAGTCTCAGGAGAGACTTAAAAATTACAAATCTCCATGACGCTTGTTTAAATAAAAAACTTGATGTGGCAAGCCAAAAGTCCTTTTCCAGCAGTTTTACACCAAAGGAAAACTTCAAACTTGGACTGCTCAGAAAGCACAGCTCAGAAAGCACAGACATAAAAATATCTGAAGGAGGATGCTAGCTGGCTAGTTAGTGCGTTTCCCACTAGTTTCCTGTGCATACAGTACTGTGCAAAAGTCTCTCATTGGCTTTCCAATGAGTGGTCTTGAGAAATACTTCTCCAGGCTTCTCCATGTCTTTGGACATTGGCTGCAAACTTTTTGCTTCCTTTTCATTCAGGGTGTTGTCTACATTCATGTGCATTTTGTTACTAGCAGCCCATCGCAAAAAACATATAATTTGTTCCCATTTCATATTTAAGTTAAATCTATGAAAAATGCCAAAGATATTACAGTTCGACAAGAATAAAACAGTATTTTTTACACAGGTTGTGTGTAGTGTATCCTTTAAAAGACTGAGGAAACTGGAGAGTGGAGGACAAAAGAAGAAGATCTAAAAAAAACAAAAAAACTTCAGCAGATAAACAGTATTGGAAAGTCACATTATTAAGAATTAGAAATAAATCCAGCAAAGACCCGACATAGGTCCTGAGAGATACATCTGGCCCTTCAGTTAATCCATCTACTGTTTGACAAAGCTTCCTCAGAAATGTTCTCAAGAAGGCAGGGAAACAGGGAGAAAAGGCTGAGGTATGCCAAATTACACAAGAACTGAATTTAAAATCTTTGGCTCACATCATTATCAATTTGTACAGAGGAGGTTAGGAGAGAGGGACAACAGTGAGTGTCTATAGCCCTTTGTAAAACATGGAGGAGGATCTGTTATGGTTTGGACCTGCATTTCACTGAGTGGTGCTGGGGAGTTTGTCAAAACTGTTGGAATTATGAACACAGAAAAGTACTGTCAGATTTTGATTCACCATGTAATACCACCTGGAAAGCATCTGTTTTGCAACAGCTTTATTTTTCACCAAACACACTGCCAGTGCAGTAAAAGCAAACCTGGATAGAAAAACACTATCAGTATCAGTGTTGTTTGGCCTTCCTAGAACCTAGACCTCAACATTATTGGTGGAGTGTGGGATCATCTTAACTAAGAACAGAAAAAAACTACTAAGAGCACTTACAGAAATGACAAGAAGCTTGCTAACAAACGTCAGGCTATGTTAAAGGATAAAGGTGATCACACTAAGTATTGACTTTCACATTCATCTTTATTCATTTTTAAAGGACACACATCAGAGTGGCATCCTTTATCTCTGATACCCCATAAAGAGATTTAATGCTGGGATATTCCTTTAAAATTCACCATATAACATTAGCTGCTTTGACAAGCTTACCTTCAGGGGGTTGGCAGACTGCTCCTCTAGCGCTGCTGAAATCTGACAACAAATGGATACATTAATCACAAGTTCAACTGAAAAACATGTGTAGCATCATATTTCACATACAGATGAACAGATAACATGTTGCACCTTTAAAGCCAGCTCCTCTTTGTTGTACCCCAGAAGTTCCAGGTACTTGCAACGGATGTCACTTTCAAAATTAACCTTAAAATACATAACATCCACACTACCATTATTGACACAAATTTCAGCAACATCATTGATTAAACAATGTGTTTTTTAATGCTTCCTCATACCTTAAGGAAAGACCAAACAGTTTTTTCAAACTCATTTTCAGCCGCGTCAATCTTTTCCTGGCAGAAGTCCACGAAGTTGCCTGAACTCAGAGTGGCCTGCAGCTGGTTGGAGCGCTTCAGAAAAGCTGTTTCTGTAACAACCTGGCTCACGTGCACAACGTGAGAAGTGGGCTGCTGAGGCTGCTGGGGGTTTGGTTTTGTATTCTTCAAAGATATCAGCTTCCCACCAAACTAAAAGGAAACAAACCAAAAATGATTTCAAGTGTGCTTAAAAAAATAAAATCAGTCTCACCATATTTTTGATCAGAGCTTAAAGGAACAGAACTCACTGCAAACGAGGCTCCCACAGGTCTGCAAATCCACTTGGGTGGCTTCTTCAGGGGGTTGACTCTAGCTGGAGTAGCTGGAGTCTGAGGCAGCTGCAGGGGAGGCAACGTTTGCCCTGTCCCAAAAGGATCCATGTTCCCAAACGAGTTGCTAATCTGTAAGAATCACACAGTGCCGAGGTAGACAAATTAATATGGACAAAAATAAATAATTCACAGCTCTGAAAAAAGAGAGAAAGGATACGTGCAGTTAATTTCAAGCTGGCATAAAACTGAAAGTTTGCTCTGGACTGTTTAAAATCTCCCTGGTGGTGTACAAAGGCAAAACTACTATAAAAAACTGTGTCATTTTCCAAATATTTAGGGACCCGACTGTAAGTCTAATATAAATTATGCTACTCTTATAGTTGTTTTAAATGTTTAAATGTTAAATGTTGTTTTTAAAACAATACTTTAACAGTCGTCAGTTTAGCTCAGTGGGGAGCTTTTGAGTCTGATCTGCAGCCTTTTGCTGCGTGTCTTCCCCACTCTCCCTCTCTCTCAGCTTTCCTGTCTATCTTCACTATTGCTATCCAATAAAGGCGAAATGCCAAAAAAACCCCAAACAACACTTTTATTTCAGGAGACTTAATCTTACCTGGTCAGCGTGCCTCTGGCTCTGTGCCTGGCTGCTCCCTCCCATGATGGAGTAGATATCGATGTGTCCGTCGAAGCCCGCGGCTGACAACACAGCAGGGTTTCTGGGACACCACTGGATGTCAAAACACCACTGGCTGCTGGTGGGCAACTCGTACAAAACCTGAGGATTCAAGAAAATGACTTGCCAACATCAGTGGCAATCATGAAATGATAACTGTCAGTTCACAAACACACACACACAATTTTTACCTCTGCTGTGTTTGGATTCCAGCACAAAATCCTGCTATCCTTCCCACAGCTCAGAAGCAGCTCAGGATCTGCTACGCTCCAGGCAATGGCCAGGATACCCCTGTCAAATGAACGGTCAGATGAAAAAGAGCACAGCTATTTAAAGGTCTGATTAGTTCTTACTTAGGTACAGCTGAATTTTGAAAAAAGAAATCTAAAATATTCTTTGAACTGCACTGGGCACTGCAGGTTTTCGCAAGCATAGCTCAGACAAGAGGAAACCGTGTATTTTATGGACTAGTCAGCAGCAGTTTAACAATGATGCTACATTGAGTATTCCAGCAGCAAGAAAGGGTAAGTGGGCTCGACTGTTTGTTATATCTTAGAATTATATTAGCCTATGGATCAAAGAATATGATATATCCGGCTCTGGATATGCAGATAAAGCTTGTCAGAAAGATATATTTAGTCTGCTTTGGTCTTTAGGGAGACTTGTTATCAGTAAGCAAAACTATAAAACAGATTAGATTTAGACTGATTTATCAGTGCTTACCGTGAGTGATGCTCTAGAATCTTGAGAGGAGAGGTAGCAAATCGTAAGTCCCACATCTGGATGACGGGCATCCTGTCGTCCTCCGAAGCCAAGACCAGCTGAGTGGCCACCTCTGGGTTCCAAGCCAAGCCAGAACAATGCATCTGGAAACAAACATGCAACAGTGATCTTAGACTGTTTAAGTTGAGTAGACAGAGCCAAAGGACTGGGAGAAAATGCAGCATGTTGAGGGTTTCTCTGACAACGTACTCTGTTGCTGTGGTCGCTAACTTTGATAATGAGGTCATTTTTGCGGAGGTCCCACACTGAAGCTCGACCCCCCGGGCTGGCTGAGGCCAGGATGTATTGGACCTGTTTGTTCCAAGCCACACAGCTGATGTCTTCCATTGGCTTTAAGAGAAAAACGTAAAACATTCATATGGACTGTTCATTCATTAGTGTCATATACAAATGTTAATTAGATACATGAATTGAGAAAAACTGTGCCCAACATAAAACTGACAACTAAAATATTTGAAAGATGATGATATAATAGCAGAGTAATACCAAATAAGTACTAAATGGTACATTTAAGTATACGAAATTTACAAATGACAATGGAAAGGTACTGTGTAGTCCTTACAACAAAAAAGCATCCAAATTAATGCTGATTCTAGTTATGGATATATCACTAACTGTAGTAATCCTCCCAAAATTTTCAGCTTCACATTTAGTGTAGTGAAAATTAGCCATGTCATGTTGTAAACAAACTGACATCTAAAGAGTTAAAGTTCTGAAAATGAAAACATTTTTGTCATATTTGATCATTAGAAGACCTTCATTGGTTAAAAGTGCAACTGAGTGAAAGTGGAAAATGCCATTGGTAGATATTTATTTTGTTGTTATGTAATGGCCCTTTTCCACTAGTACCTACTCGGCTCAACTCAGTTTTGGTTGTTTTCTAAAACAACTGAGTACTACCTAATGTGCAAAGGGTCATTAGAGCAACATGGCTGAAAGTCCTGTGACGTCATTTGTTTGTGACACAAACACAACACAGCAATGGAGGACACCAAGGTGATGGTATACCTCCTACTCAGTGTATGGCTTTTTTTCTTTTTTTCAGATTCAGGGACCACGGTGTTGGCTTTTGTGTAGCCATTTCCCTCATTAGAAGGTTTTAAAAAATGGCAGTTTTGATTGTTGTGAAGGAGTCGTTCTTATGACTCATCAAGTGATGCCACTGACTGGCCAATCAGTGGTGTGCAATCTGTTGACGTTACACTTTCAGATCGACTCAGATCGCTTCAGACCCCCGCTGAGCAGGTGCTAAAAAAGCACCTAGTAAGAGATACTACCACCTATCGAAAAACCCTAAAAACTGAGTTGAGGTGAGCCGAGTAAGTTCTAGTCTAAAAGGGCTAAAAGTCTTCATACCTGTGTTTTAGGTCCTGGTGTCATTGGAGAGCCAAAGTTATTCATGTCCCAGATATAGATTTCAGACTCATTTCCACCCGATGCAACAAGGTTTGTCTGCAGGAAAAAAGGACACAAAACACCAAATGAGTCACTGCCTTGGGTTTAAACCCAGCTTCAGGATGAAATCCTTTGCACAAGGTGAAATGCACCATACCTGGAAAGGGTTGACATCCAGAGCTCTCACTGGCCCTGTATGCCTGTCGCTCTCAGCGATGATGACGTCGCTCTCTCCACTCATTATCTTTGCAGGGTCGTACAGGATAACATTGCCATTCTCCCCACCTGCGATGAGAACACCAGAGGGATGACCCTGGGAATCCATACCATATGGACCCCACACCAACTTGTGGTATCTGTGAGGAGGTAGAAGAAGAAGCCCTGATTAACAGCAGGATGAAAAATAGAAAATCAGCAATATTACTGTGGAGAGTTCTTTATTCTACCTATGACTGGAGGAGAAGCTGCCACATGATTTCATATCCAGAGATGGCTCAGCCAAATCCAGCTCAAAAAACTCCAAGGAGGCATTGGTACTGAAGGAGGCATCCAGCTGCTGAGCTGATGTTCCTGCAGGAACACAGGTATCAAACATCAACAATTATCAATAAAGCAACAGAAAAACTATATGCAGCTATGTTTATAGATTTTTAAGATTTTTCCAACCCATAATCCAAACAATTTACAATCTTTGGTTTGCTTTAAAAATCTGCATTTTTTTCTTGTCCTACACTGAAGTTAGAAGAATATCACATAAAAATAAAAACAATAAAGGCTTTCAGTCCCATCTTTTATTAAAAATTGTTATGGATATTTGTCACTGCTTTCTGATCTTCAACAATAGCTGCACCACTGGATGAATATATCCACTACCACTCAATATTTATGAAGGGGATTGTTATTGTGATCATTTAGCAGTCTTCCTCTTTTTACTTCCCTAATAATGAACTCACAAAGCACAGAACTGATGAAGCCTGTTGGATGAGAGGTGAAACATCTTCACAAAACTTTAAGTGCAGTTGCCTTGTTTTTTCAAACTCTTATACTATGTAGAAAAGTTTTTTGCAGTAGTGAGGAAATCTCCATTCCTGTCTCATAACTTTCTAAGAACCCATGCTAGGTAAGCAAGTTAGCTTTCGACTTGTTTTTTATTTTTTTGTTTTCTTGTTTATTTTTTGACTGTTAATTTTCATCTGTAGGGGAATATTATAACAAATGGATTCTAAAGTCAAAATGTATGTAAGAAATTAGATGTGAAAGGTAACAGAAACTATGCTTTTTTAGCATGTAGATAAAATTCAGCCTAACTGTAACACTAATACTAAGTGGTTTACCAGAGACGTGCTGGCTTTTACCAGATTTATTTGTAGGGATTGAGGCGTTCCTAATCTCACTGTGTACTTAAGGTCACTAAACAAGCCGACTCCTTGCCATCTGAATCAGATTTTCAGAAGTGGACTTTGTGGTATGTTTTAGATAATTGTCCTGCTGCATAACCTGGTTGATAAGGGCCAGGTAGGTTTGGATAACTTTTTTTTTATCATTTAAAAACTGCATTTTGTATTTACTTGAGTTATCTTTATCTAATATTAAAACCTGTTTGATGATCTGAAACATGTAAGTGTGAAAAATAATATGCAAACAAAGAAACAAAACAAGCTGTTAAGATAAATGCTCTATTTATATCATCAGTCCAGAGCATTTTATTCCTCATACAACTGATTCTTGGGGATGTGTAGCATATCCATCCATTCCTAAACTGTGATATTACATATCCACATGGCACTGCTCATTCTTTGAGGACAAAAAATCCTTCCAGCTATTTCTGCAAAAATAAGTTCAATATATTCTTTTAAAAGTTTATTTTACTAGTAAGAACAGCTCACATGATCAATTACTATCTAATACATTTACTATATCATGTCAAATATGTAAAACAGGGATTAAACAACAGTGTGATGGCTAAAATTGAAACATAGAAAAAAACCCAGCTGAAATGGGACAGAACATTTTCTGTTGGTGTACTTCCAAAAAAACCTGATGAGAGCTGAGGTGCATTTTAAAGACCATGGAGATGGATGGTGAGAGACTGTATTAGTTCATGTACCTTACACTCCTGACAACAGAAAACGTGGTAGCATCACACTAAGTGTAAATTACAGATAAAATACTCTATTTATTAACACCAACTACAGTTTGTACAGTCACACCATAACAACTCTGTCTCCAGAGGTGCAGAGTTGATTTATCATTCATTCTTATTTAGTGAATGTGAGTTAAAAGTCCACTGATCGCACCCAGTTTTACAAATACAGGGAGTGCAGAATTATTAGGCAAATGAGTATTTTGTCCACATCATCCTCTTCATGCATGTTGTCTTACTCCAAGCTGTATAGGCTCGAAAGCCTACTACCAATTAAGCATATTAGGTGATGTGCATCTCTGTAATGAGAAGGGGTGTGGTCTAATGACATCAACACCCTATATCAGGTGTGCATAATTATTAGGCAACTTCCTTTCCTTTGGCAAAATGGGTCAAAAGAAGGACTTGACAGGCTCAGAAAAGTCAAAAATAGTGAGATATCTTGCAGAGGGATGCAGCAGTCTTAAAATTGCAAAGCTTCTGAAGCGTGATCATCGAACAATCAAGCGTTTCATTCAAAATAGTCAACAGGGTCGCAAGAAGCGTGTGGACAAACCAAGGCGCAAAATAACTGCCCATGAACTGAGAAAAGTCAAGCGTACAGCTGCCAAGATGCCACTTGCCACCGGTTTGGCCATATTTCAGAGCTGCAACATCACTGGAGTGCCCAAAAGCACAAGGTGTGCAATACTCAGAGACATGGCCAAGGTAAGAAAGGCTGAAAGACGACCACCACTGAACAAGACACACAAGCTGAAACGTCAAGACTGGGCCAAGAAATATGTCAAGACTGATTTTTCTAAGGTTTTATGGACTGATGAAATGAGAGTGAGTCTTGATGGGCCAGATGGATGGGCCCGTGGCTGAATTGGTAAAGGGCAGAGAGCTCCAGTCCGACTCAGACGCCAGCAAGGTGGAGGTGGAGTACTGGTTTGGGCTGGTATCATCAAAGATGAGCTTGTGGGGCCTTTTCGGGTTGAGGATGGAGTCAAGCTCAACTCCTAGTCCTACTGCCAGTTTCTGGAAGACACCTTCTTCAAGCAGTGGTACAGGAAGAAGTCTGCATCCTTCAAGAAAACATGATTTTCATGCAGGACAATGCTCCATCACACGCGTCCAAGTACTCCACAGCGTGGCTGGCAAGAAAGGGTATAAAAGAAGAAAAACTAATGACATGGCCTCATTGTTCACCTGATCTGAACCCCATTGAGAACCTGTGGTCCATCATCAAATGTGAGATTTACAAGGAGGGAAAACAGTACACCTCTCTGAACAGTGTCTGGGAGGCTGTGGTTGCTGCTGCACGCAATGTTGATGGTGAACAGATCAAAACACTGACAGAATCCATGGATGGCAGGCTTTTGAGTGTCCTTGCAAAGAAAGGTGGCTATATTGGTCGCTGATTTGTTTTTGTTTTGTTTTTGAATGTCAGAAATGTATATTTGTGAATGTGGAGATGTTATATTGGTTTCACTGGTAAAAATAAATAATTGAAATGGGTATATATTTGTTTTTTGTTAAGTTGCCTAATAATTATGCACAGTAATAGTCACCTGCACACACAGATATCCCCCTAAAATAGCTAAAACTAAAAACAAACTAAAAACTACTTCCAAAAACATTCAGCTTTGATATTAATGAGTTTTTTGGGTTCATTGAGAACATGGTTGTTGTTCAATAATAAAATTATTCCTCAAAAATACAACTTGCCTAATAATTCTGCACTCCCTGTACTTGCCCTGGCCGCCTGCTATTTTCATAATAAGGACAACTTCATAGAGAATTCTGAAGCCTGCATCATCCTCACATGATTAATTGTCCTACATGCTTGCAGCCCTAAATATACAACACTAAACATGCAATTTTTTCACTTAAAGAGGTTGTGAAAATGGCTGAAGTAACTGACATAAATTATGTAATTTCATGTCAAAGTGACAGACAGCAGCAGTTGCATGCCTGTGCTGATGCTCTCTGCATGCTCATACCTGTTGCCAGGTAGATGGGGTGGTGCTGTGCAGGACTCCAGCTCTGGATGGCTGTGCGGTTGATCTCTTTAAGTTTCATCCTGGAGAAATAAGGACAAAGTTTGAACGACTGTACAGTGATTATTACAAGTTATTTATGACACTTTTCTCTCACTTTAGCGTTCTGTCAGAATAACCAGATATTGGATCCTTTCATGTAGTTTAGTTTCTATGACAATAAAAAAGACGTTAAACGATCAGTTTCAAATTCAATGGCTAAATACAATGCTGTCTAATGGTAGCTTTATAAAGGTTAAAATGTGCAGCTTTTTCTCAGTGTTTCAGCAAGGTGCTGGCTTGTTTGTATGATCACGTTAGAGGTTCCAGCTGAATCTTACTGAATTATTTATTTGAGTTATAGCATCGTTTACCACATTGTAAACACTGTTAGGTGTTCATTATACACTTATGACAGGCTGGATATATAAGCAGAATTCTGCTGTGAAAAAAAATCAGCATTTATAACTTTTTATGGTGACTATTAGGGCCGTTTTCATGTGTTGACTTTTCTATCAGTTCAACCACAACACAACACCTTCATGGAGTTGAGATTTATTGCAGGACTGCAGTGGATTATTTTCCGTTAGGTGTGCTAACAATATCAAAGAATCTTAATACCATATTAATAACGACTTTCAAAAGTGTGAATCTGTCTCTTTTACATGGAGGGGAGCGAACCGCTTAATAAACAAGTAGTTACAGTTTTACACACGCTTTCCCATTCATCTTGCTGCTGTAATAAATACACTAGTTACAGAGTAACAAAGGCCTGCTCTGACTGGCACTAATTATCACAAGCTTCGTGTAGCTCAGGGCTGTGTTGGGAAAGGACATCAGAAATGCTACATTTAGCTTCAAAAGAAGCTCCGAGAAGTTTTGCACTCGTTTGGTTAAAATTACAAAATAAAAGTCCTTGCTAGTAGCAAGCTAACAGCTGATGGACCAATTAAAAGCCACACAGCTGTGTCTTTAATGAGCCTCGAATAATACGAGAAATGCGCGTAATGGTATTGTCACTTCTTGTACATGTTTACTAGGACATGGTTCAGCTTGGCCTAATACAGCTACAATGAGATATTGCGTTTAGAAGCCTGCTAGCTACCTGCAGGAACATATGAGAGAAGAAACAGTTACACACTCACAAACCCGCACACAGATCTTATTACTTCACTAAAGCAGCTTACCTTCTCTTCTTCTCTTCTTCTCACATGAACGCACACATAAAAAAAAAAGTAGGCAAACACTAACTGTCTCCGCCCGTACAGGTTCCCCTTTCGATTCTGCTCAGGGATTTACAGCTGTAGAAACAGAAGAAGAGGCTACCGGGTCCCGGCTGCGGACTCCAGACAGATTTCCACGTCCCCACTGGTCTCCATCAACGTGGCACTAAGCAACAGCCTCCTCCTGCCACGAAGAAGAACGACTTCCGGGGGAGCTTCTCCCTGTTTGCTTGTCACTACCCGATCCGTGTCACTACCCGATCCGTACCGGAAACCCGATCGGTACCCCGCATGCGCGAAAGGTGTCTACTTCCGGTCGAAGCGTTTTACGATAGTTACGGGTCAGAGTATCTGTTATAATGTTAAGAATAATAAGTGTCTCTCAAAATGTTTCCGATAATGAAACGTTTAATATAATGTAGACAAAAACAAAAAAATAAAAAGATAGTTACGGATTAGGACTACCCGATACTTACTGCGCATGCGCAAAATCGGACCGTACAAATCGGGTCTACCCGATCCGTACCGCGCATGTGCAGGGGTTTACTTCTTCTTCTTCTGTTCGTTTAATGGTAGTTTACTCCCCAGTGTTCGAGGATACTGCCACCTGCTGACTGAGCGAATGAACCCTATTGTAAACTGAATTAGCGTCATTACAAACGTGTGTTTAATTTGATTTAGTGATAGTCAGTGTGTTTATGCTTGTCTGTGTGGAGAGGATTGATTGGAATAGTGATGATGATCTCCGCTATCACTGTCAATTGTCAGTAAACACTTCATCTGGCTGATGAATCTTCACGTGACACATTACAAAGTCTGTATTATTAACTCTGTAATTAGGCGCCATTCTTCTTATTTTACGGCGCTGTTGTTCAATCGGGGGACGCTCTCTGTTGAGGAGAAAAGCATGAATTTGTTTGTATACGGATTATCCATTGTTTAAATGTCCCGGTAGTCGAAAAGGAGGCAGAGCTGTTGAGAAATGCTAGGAGCTAACTGGGCGCTAACCGTATCGTTCAAATATATTGAATGTCGCAATGTTGGCAAAGAGAGGAAGTGACGTAACATTTGCGCATGCGGGGTACAGATCGGGTAGTGACATTGCTAATTTATGCTAATGTTAAGATAAACGCTATAAATATTAGTAATAGCTATTTTATGTAAACATTTATCATTTTAAAGTATTTTTTTTTATTAAGGAGTAGGAATAGTAACGAACCGGTCTTTATAGCATTTAAATGCTTCAGTATTTCATTTACAGTAATATGCAAAAACCTTTAGCCACCCCTCATTCATTTATATTTTGCTCCCAATGACTCGAGCAGTAGTTTTCTCGGCATTCTTGCTGTTCTTTTAGGTTTATATTCAGTTCTTGTACGGCACCATTTTGAAAGGAGTGATTCCTTTTTTGTTTGTTTAAGCCACTTGACACTGATAAAAAAGGGCACCTAAGCGATAGGAATAACGGGTGTATCTGTTGCCATTTGGTGCTATATACATAAAAACTAAATAGAATTTAATTGTTTGCACATAACATACAAGATAGAAAAGAACAAATTTTAAATTGTATCTTTAGAAACTTGGTTACTAACAGAGTGACTATTATTGACTATATTTTTGCCTGTTTTGACTCAAATTGTCATTAAAACTTGTTCAGTTAACTACTTAACTGTTCAAATATCTTGGGAAGGGATTAATCCAATTTTTTAGTGGGTTTTTTTCCCCCAGTTAAACCCATAGAAAGGTCATTAAGGAAATCTAAAGACCCTTTAAATTCTGATTAGGTTATGAGTGGTGAGAATAGTTTTAAATTGGTTTTCATGTTTTGTCCAATTTTTTTTAGTTTTAAATATTTAATGCTAAACATATTCAAGTAATTGTAACAAGGACTCCCATATAAACACTGGTTTGAACTGAGTTGCATGTACCTCTCCATTTCCTTGGCTTGAAAATCTTAAAAAAAATGTATATGAAAACTGCATTATCTATAAAAGCATTAAGAAACGTCAGTTTTACATTACAAATTAGCACCAAAAATCGATAAAGCAATAGGACAAAATAACTATAGAAGTAGAGTAACTACAGTTTCTCTACAACATTGGCTGTCTGACTCTGTCAATGCTAGCAGTAAAGAGGATCAAAGGCAATGCATTTTTCTGCATTGTTTTAATATATGTACCAAAAAAGTAGCAACAGCCAATGAATGTCACAAAACAAAACTTCATTGACAATTTGCTTTTATTTGACAACAAATTTAAAGTAACATGAAGACAAAGCAGTCAGGTCATTATGCAGCTGTATCAATACATCACCTGAACTCGGGGAAACATTTCAGCAGTTGAACCCTGGAAGAACAATTTAAAATAAACAGTTAAATTTGACAATAGAGGTGCACTTTATTTAAGAAAATATAAGATAACACCCTCATTTGAAAGCGTGTGTATAATCTTCCCCAGACATATGAATGGGTCAGATGGGTAGTGATTGGTATAATCATTGGGAAGCATATTTAGTTAACAATATGTTGTTGGGCATTTAGACATACATACATGCAAGTCACATCCACACGTGGCTCACTTCAAGGGAACTTCTTTTCTGCAGCTGACCTGTGAAAACAAAATCAATTAGTTTCTATATAAACCGGCACACGAATCAGAACATAAGTTGCCTGCAAAATACGATTATCGTATAGTTGTATTTTGCAAAGAAAAAAAACTGAATTAGAATTATGGTGTGTGCGCCGATTTTTTTAAGCGTTTACTCCAGTTTCAGAAAATGTTGGCTTATTTTGCTGGCGGTGACTCTTGATCAACGTTTTACGTTTTCACCAAACCAGCAAAGTTTGCAACCTAGTCTCTCTCCACACGTGCAGAGGGGTTAGTTAGGCTAACGTTCAATGCCACACCTCGTTTCAAATCACGTTCGGAAGCGAGCTAGCTCCCCAAACCGTCTACACATTTAATTTAGAGGAATGGTGTAGATAATGCAATTTAAGATACATACAACAATTCGCATTTCAGAAACTAATTTTCTCTGAGAGCCTTATTTTCCCAGCCATGATACTGACCGCCAACACCAACACTCATGGTTGTCCTCCTTCTGCTTCTTTTTCTTCTTCGTGTGTCTTCTTCTTCCTGTTCTTCTTCTTCGAGGGTCAAACAACGAAGTGGTAGATTGTCGCCACCAAGTGGTACAGAAAATCAAGTGTTACCCGCTCCAAACAAATACAACTTGATAACCCTCGTTGCTTTATATTTATAATAGACCCAGTTAAAATCTACTCAACCTTCTTTCTTTCTGCCTCACACATCCGGCACGTTGCACTGTTTTATCTCAGTAATCTCACCTGCATGTACCATGTCTACCTAATAATAAGACTTTTAGCTTTAATTCAGTGACTTGCAAAACAATTTTCTGCAAACTTTTTAGGAATTAGAAATAGTTTTATGCAAGGTTGCCTATTTTTATATGTTCAAAGGTTATTGGACAAATTGACATCATTTCAAATTTAAGGACTCTTTAGTTGTATGAAGATCTTTTGCAGTCAATGACTGCCTGAAGTCTAGAAGTAATTGATATTTCTTCTTTTCTTTTTCTTAACAAACACAGCACAGAGTAAGGTCTTCACTCCAGCCACATTGTTGCTGCTCGTTTATGGGTCTCTCTGCCTTCACTTTTGTCTTCAGTAACCTGTATGATCAGACGACTGACTGATCCTTTGAAGAACAGCCCATTTCTTTGAGACCAAAGGTCAAGGCATTATCCATTTACACCGTGAAACACCATCCGCTCAGTTTTGGCTGAGTCTGAGCAGAGAGTGAGGACTTCTTCTATCTGCAGTCACATAATCAATATACAGCAGCGACTTAGTTCCACTGGCAGCTATACAGAGATGCCATAGCAATGTTTCCACCTCCACCATGTTTGGCAGATGCTGTAGCATGCTTTGGTTCATGAGCTTTCTCCAGCAGACTGAAGCGATTACTTGAATGTATGCTGACAGATATATCATGTCTGTATATATGAGTGTGTACATGACAGAAATAATGAAAAATAATAGAACTAGCAGGTCTGTAATGGTGCTCAAAGGGAGAACAAGAAAGAGAAAACAATATGAAAGAAATATGATCTCTTTTCCTGTTAGCATACTTGATGTGTTTTGGATCAGCTGAATGCTTTTTAAAGGGGTTTTACAACAGCAGATTTATGTTTTTCCAGAGTTGCCTGTATTTTAATTGATTTGTGTCATCTGGCTTCATTGACAGTACTGGGACAGTGTTCCTGTGGAACTCTGTGAATAACTTTTCTGTTTTTCTGTTTGAAGTTCATACCCTAAATACAAAAAAACCCCAAACAAACATTAAAACAAGCTTTGCCCACATTTGTTTGCTTAAAGCACAACAAGCAGCTCTTCTAGCCCTTGTTCACAAGTCTCAACTTTATAGCTTAGGCCAGACTAAAATTGAGACATTAGAGAGTCTAAAGGTACACAGGTGCGGACAGGGCTGGAAAACACTTAGGCTATCATGTCCAGACATCTGAAAGAACACCAAACAAGTCACGTGGGTGTAATTGGTTTTTAATGTACAGTAAGCATGTAACTAAGAAAACAAAACAGCACCAGGAGAAATGTGAACCTCTGTCAGTGTAACCAAGTTACAACTATTCTGTACTGTGTGTGTATGCATTCATCTTACACTTGGATTTAGGATAAAACCAAAGATTGCATCTACTTATTTCTCATTAAAACAATTTAGCCTAGCCTTGGTTAATAATTAACATGTTGTAGCATTTTAAGCCACACAATATTAGCGCTGACAATGATTACAAATACCTGTGAAAATAAATATCAAAAGATACATATTCTTTTTTTGTCTACTGAAAGCACAAATATACGGATTACATAAAATTACAGGCATTTTTTTAAATCTCAAAACAAACCTCAAAGAAAAACAGCAAATGTGAAGGAAACATTTGATAGAGGTTTGGGAGGGAAATTTGTAAAAAAAAAAAAATGGGGGAAAAAAAAAAAAAAAGAAAATCAAGTGAAAGAACATTTGTATTCCTGTTCAGTCATTTGTGTGCATCACACTCAGGTGGACAAGTATGGTAACATCTTCAAAGCCAGTCCATTTCTCCTTCTGTTAGCATAGGTGAACAGTGCAAACAACTGCTCCATGTTTTTTATTATTCCAGCTGGCCTCAGCTTGGCTAAGGCGGGGGTGGGAGGGTGGGGTGGGATCTGCCTGCCTTCAGTTCATTGTTCTGCCTTTTGATGAAGGAGACAACCTGTTCCCCTGCAGGCCAGAAACCCTGGGGGTCTAGGACAGAGTGCAAAAAGTAATCCATGCTCTTAGCCTCCACAGCTGGTAGGAGGGTTAGAGGGTGGAGAGCCTTTACAGGCCTCGGCCTAGCAGTTGATGGAGGCACAGTCTGATTTGGCTTTCCCTGCCGAGCTGATTATCCTCATGAGGCAGTGTCCAAACTCCTCCAGAATCATCCTCTCTGCCTCGACTTGAGGCTGGTGAGTCTGTTCTGCTTTTTTGGCCTGCTCCAGCAGACACTCGCACGTTGCTTCAAGCACTTCCTTTGTTACAAACGTATATGGGAGCCTGGGGGAAAAGCAAAACAAAAGTCTAAGTATTGACAACAAAGCCATCATTATCTGGTCTCACCAGTAGTAAGCAGATGGATCGTGGAGACTATGTCAATCAGACACAGGTGAGTTTTAATGACCCCTCCCCCCCAATAGCTTCATATAGATGTGCTGACACTCCTGCAGCTTGTACAGGAAACGCACACATTTTGCACCATTTCTGAAAGCACATACATCTCTACTTAAAGTTTTAAAGTTTAGGTAGTTTAGGTCAAGTTTGATGATGCATTGCAGACAACAGAGATTCTGAGTGTCTTCTGCTATACAGCTTATTAATTTAACACTGGTATTGGTTTGGTGCCCAGGGTTAAGTTCAAGCACTGGAACTGAAAAGTTGAATGGGTGCATCCCTAGACATAAGTTGGTCTTTGCAAGAAAAGAAGACTTGTTCCTTACAATGTATCTGGGATGTAGCCATTATTGTTTAAATGAAATAAAAGATAAGTGCTTTATTCATTCATCTCTCCTGAGTATCAGGATCCAGATTCACCCAAACCTCCCTCTTCCTGGACACTTCTTGCAGGGTGACATAAAGGCCTTCATAAGCCATCAAAAGATGCAACTCCAGTCTGAGTCCCTCCCAAATGACTGAGCTCCTCACCCTCTCTCTAAAGGAGTGTCCAGCCACCCTTCACTGGAAGATCATTTCCATAATCTCATTCTTGCGGTACTGCGTCCGCATCACTGCAGATCTTGCACCAATCTGTCAGTCAATCTCCTGCAGCCCTTACTTGTGCAACATTCTTTATCTAAAGATTCTACAAAAGTACACATCATATGTTTACTGTAAAAGAAGCTCCTCGCAAATGTGATTTTATCTAGAAAAAAGTGTGAACTGTGTTTCAGGTACCTGCCACTTCCACTTGAAATCACAGGCGTCGTCCGCATGAGCAAATCTGAGATCTGTGAGGATAGTTTGGTCTTGGCTGCCGTTTGTTGCTGAACTCTCACTTCTGCTGCATCTGCCAAATGCATTAGCGTCTTCCTCTCCGGGCTCTCCTCAAAATTTTTGCAGCCGATGCATTTACAAATGGACGAACACATGATCTTCGCCTGTGAAGAGAAACAAAAATTAAGGAAATTAAATGCCAATAAGAGAAGAATGAATGTAGGTGATGCCATCTGTAAAAAATGAAAACTGGAGAGCTTACCTCGTAGCACTCGCAGTAGTTCTTCAGGCAGCCTGAGCGTTTGCAGTTGCAGCCCTTGCTGTGTCGACGGTCCGACTCTCCCTCCTTGCCTTTACCAATTTTAGGTTTAAAGGCCTCTGGATTTCGGTCCAAACAAGTCTGTGAAAACACGTTTGTGCAGTGATTTATGGGTCAGACAGGATGCAGTTCAGCCCAAAAACAGAATTCTGAAAGTGGACTTCTGCCTCACCTTTATAGCTTTGAGACGTTCAGTTTCATGTTCCAGGTTATTGAAGCAGTTATTGCAGTTACAGTTATTGCAGAACTCTCCATTTGCAAAACAGTCACAGTAGCTACAGGAAGGCAAACAAACAAACAAACAAAACAAAAAAACACCATTTATTAAAACCACGTCAACTGTAATGTGATTCAGCAACATTAAGTCTCTCAGTGCTTCCTAAACTCTGATAAAAAGGAAAGATGGTTTCCACCGCAAAATAATACTGTATTAGGACTTTTTAAAACTAGCCATTACCAGCTCAGCTAATTGGAAGTTTGGTTGTTAAATCTCTTGCTGCTCCAGTCTGCATGCCAAAGTATCCTTAGGCAA
The DNA here is from genome assembly GCF_001858045.2 of Oreochromis niloticus. Lineage (NCBI taxonomy): Eukaryota > Metazoa > Chordata > Actinopteri > Cichliformes > Cichlidae > Oreochromis > Oreochromis niloticus. The sequence goes on from NC_031972.2 coordinate 11,860,226, forward strand.
GATACTGAACCCCAAGTTATGCTCCAAGTGTTAATAAGAAACACATCAGAGAGCACTTAGGTGTAGAAAGAAGTGCTTGTGTGAAAGGGTGAATTAGGCATGTTGTATAAAGCACTTTGGGTCCTCAAGCAGAGTATAAAAGCACTATATAAAAACCAGTCCATTTATCATTTACCATGGCGATTTCATAGCAAAGTTGTTCTTTGATTTCCTGGAAATAAGGGTCATGAATTTATAGTTTTACCTAGGCATTTGTGTATGAGAAGATTATTGTTATCTATATTATGAACAATAACTATTCCTTAAAGTAAACACAATAAAGTCACTGAACTGAGATTTTATTTAACTTTAAATACAATGAGGGTCAAAAACACCATGGGGTGTTTATGACCCTAAATCTCATTTTGGAAGGGCACACGTGATTCCCTGCCAGCCTTTGGCCTCCACTGTAAGATGGCTGTGGGTGCAGGTAGGGGCACAGCTAGCCACAAGTGGCAGTGGGCTTGTGAGCCTCAGGAGACCTACACAGCAGCTGGAACAGAGAGCCAATGCAGAAAGCCAACTGTCACAAAGTACTAAAAGCATACCAGGTTAGAGAACCTGAGCAATCTGGAGACAAAAGCAGCTGCAGGCAACTGATAATCCTTCTACAGGTTCATTAATAAAAACCCAGCCCTACTTTGACCAACAAATCAATTTAAGCTCAAGTGCACTGAACTTTTGTCTTAATGTTTTTTTAAAAAAGGAGACTTGTCCCTCTGCCAGATGAGCTAAAAAATATTTACAATATTAAAAATATGCATCAATATTTATGGAGCGTAAACAGGAACTTGAATTGTTTGTTTTTTCTGACTCACAGACGAAAAGCTAAAATATAATGTAACAGATGACTTTACAAAATATTCAGCTGAAATTACAAACATATAGTTTGCATACAAACATGCATTAATTATTGAGCTTCACCTGGATTTATCGAATGTATAAACATTATTAATGACAGTTACACTTACAGTTTAAGGCACTGTGACTTGGTGCAGTTACATGGTTTTCTTGGTCTTGAGGTTGTTTCTGCTGCTGACAAACTGAACCAATGAACATTAATTAGATTAAACTATAGACAGTCAGGAGAACAAATGAAGAAAATCACTTTAATATTAAAGTAAACATCTTTTTAAATAGAACGGATATCATTTAGTTGGTCTATCAATGCAATATATATAAAAACAAAAGTTATAGTAAGATGGCTTCTGCTCTTTCTTACCCATTAAGAGGCAATCTGGCCTGAGTCTGGATACCAGTGGATGCAGAAAAACTAGAGCTGCTGGCAAGCGTCACAAATGGTGGCTGCTGGATCTATGAGAAAGGCAGAAACACAATATTGAAACTCACTCAGGAAAAAGAAATGCATCTATTAAAAACAAAGAAACAAAAAAAAACCAAAACAAAAAAACCCTTCAAACCAAAAAGCACACAAAGAACATTCGCTAACCTGTGTGACATATTGTGCTGGCACAACCGCGTAACCCACATTCCCTCCTCCTGGAGCTGGGGTCAGGACGGTGCCTGGAGGGAGGTTGGTGAAGTTGGGCTGGATTTGGGGGAGTGGAGTGGCAGGCATGATCAAACGTTGCTGAGTCTGAGTGGTGGTTACTACTTGTGGTCCTGATGTTAAGGGCTTAGGTGCCACCTACGGGGAATAAAAACCATGAATGCAGCTCAAGGGACATTTCAGAGAAAGTTCTGTTTGAATGAACTTGGATACCCAGCTTACCTGTTTCATGGTCTGTGCTGGGACAACTGGGACAGACATCCTGACTGCTGCTGTACTGACCACCATGGGTTTAGCTGTGGAATAAGCACCATCACAAGTTGGTACAGCGCAATTACTAAGTGCTGCCTGTATTTGTTAGCAGAGGAAACAAAACAAGTTCATAGGTCACCTGTCTGTATAGAGCTGGTACTGGGACCACTGGGCTGTCCTGTGCTGCTCGCTGTCGTTGCTGTGACGAGGCGAACATAGTGGAACCTGCTGCCAGGCACCTGGATCTGCTGCACGTTGGGCTGGGTGGCCAGGGGTATGATCGTTTTAAACTGGGAACCTCCCACTCCTCCAACAGCCACAGGTTTAATGTTCTGAAAACATTCACATACAAAAAGGAGAAACAGACTGAAGCCAGTAATAGAAGAGAAAATTTAAAAAAAACAAACAAACAAACAAAAAAAACCCCACCACCACCACCAACAACAAATACCAGAGAACCTCATCCTGAAAGTAGTTTGTTAAGAGCTGCCCGTTTTACACATTTCTGGCAATACAATCTTCAAAGTGTACTTCAGTTTCTTTTTTGCAGGCCAGGATTAAGCTCCCCAAATGCTGATCCATTGTTATACATGTAAAATGCATAAAAACAATTTTATATCATAGTTGTGGCATGTGGTCACATGAAAACATTTAATTGTTTTGAGTATTAATTATCTTTCTATCTGCTTGGAAACAATCTTACAAAACCATTTTATTTCTGGCAAAAATGTATATTGCTATGGAGGTAAAATTTATATGTGAGGTAAGTCATCATCATTGGTGTCCCACATAGCACACTGAGATAAACATGACACTGTCTGTCCTGCATATTCTGCATCAGATGGCCATAGCTTTAGCAATCCAGTCAGTTTAACAAAAACAACTGCACAACTTATTGTTTTATATACAAAGAAGAAAATTCAGTTTCTCTAGAACTTGCAGTGCGAAAAACCGGGATCATCCACCAGGAAAAACTCCAATGTACAGCCGCTCACCTTCGGGCACCCTCCTCAGTTTCACTCATAGGGGTTTCTGAATTGCCCTTTCTGTGTTCACTTCACAGCAGCAATTATTATTTCAAGAGCTAACATAGCACAGAAGAAGCCATTTCACTCTATTTTTATCTTTTCACAGCTTTCAACTGTATGTTTGCTCCATGTTTGTTTTCATTCATCAGTGTAATGCTTATTTGGAAGTTTGGGGGTTTTTTGTTCTATTTTTTTAAACTGCACTTGCAGTAACAGTGAGTCGTCTCCCACTTCACCTGCTTCCTGTCAGCTCAATTCTAAATGCGGCCTGTTTGTGTGTAGCAGTAAAATGAGGTGCACTCAAGAGCAAAGAAAGAAGAGAGGAGGAAAAGGGAGGAAACTAGCATGACTGCACATTACAGCAGTATGCAGCAACTCCTTGTCTCTCATACTGAGCTGAAATGACACTTATGCACATAAACAAGGTGAATACTTTTCTTTTCAAATTCCTTTTTTCCCCTCAGATCAGATGGCATCAACTACAACTGACTGTTCTGTGCTTTCATGTTACCTGCGTTGTTGATTGGCTAGTGGCCACCTTGACTGGAGATACAGATGTTGACTGCTGGACTGTAAGGATCTGCTGGCCAAGTGCTACATTCACAGGCAGTGCTACAGACTTCTGAGAAGCACTGGAGGTCGGGGAAGCCACAGACACCACAGTCACCTGGCAGGAACAGACAAGCAGTATGAGCTGTGAAAATGTCACCTGATTAAACAAAGACCCTAGTTGGATGGCAATATAGCTGCCATTATGTGTGGTAACAGGAATGTCACATAAACCAACATTCTATAACAAGTCAATTGCAAAACACTACGTATAGATATTCATTAATTAGTAGGGGTGAAAGAAATATCTAATATAATTAGTGCTGTCAGCCTTAATCTCGTTAAAATGATGTTAACGCCATAACCGCATTAACGCGGCAAATCTCCATTAGCAAGTTATCGTGAATCGCTCCGTGCGTGGGGCTACACAGCATTAACGCGTTAGCGCCGTCCAGCTCCACGTACCGGGCGATCCGCGTTAACTCGCTAACGGAGATTTGCCGCATTAATGCGGTTATGGCGTTAACGTCATTTTATCGAGATTAACGCTGACAGCACTAAATATAATATAATATAATATAATATAATATAATATAATATAATACAATACAATACAATACAATATAAAGTCCTGTCTGCAAATACGATGATGTTTATGTACTGTGACACATCAATCCGTTGTGGGCCGTCTAAATATTCAAAGAGTGTGATAAAGAGCTTTACAATACATCTGCTGCATTTTTTAATAACTACATTTCCAAAAAACAAAGATAATCAAATTGTTTTTTTAAATAACTGTATCGGCCCAACCACCAATGCTACCCCTCAGCTTCCTAGCAGACACACCTATGGGATCAATTTCAAAATCCTACGTCATTTTATTCTTCAGTTAACGCAGTCACAAGATTTTCATAAAACTTTACCTATGACCTCAAGGTCAAAGTCACTGAGATTCGAACTCTTCTGAGATTTTTAGTACATACACCTATAGTATCAACTTGAAGTGTCTACGTTATCCCATTCACAAATGTAGGTGTCCATGCCACCCACCTGCCCAGCAGGGTGACGATAATACCCCAGGGCTCTAGACTAACTTTTTGCCATGGTTGCATTGGTGCGCCTAACTTTTTTTTTGGGTGAACCAGCACAAAAGTTAGGTTCACCCAACCTTTTCAACGACATTGCTTAACACCGCAGTTTTACATGTTCACTTTTTTTTTTTTTTTTTTTTTTTTTAAATTGCTGTCCATTCAGACAATATTGATTTGTAAATGATTAACTAACAACTTTATTTGGAGCACAGTTCTAAAAGACAGATAAGTTATTGAAAAAGTGTTTGTGCTTAAAGTGCTACACTGATCTAAAATTTAAACTTAAAACATCTGAAGATATATTAAATTAAAAAAAAATCTAAATTAAAAGGACCCCCCCCCCCCGTGTGTCTGGGTGACACCTAAAAACTGGGCGCATGCGATATCATTACTGTATGTGGGGTTTATGTTCAAGCCATTTTTCTTGTGAAGAATTATTTTGGACTTGAACTTAGTGAACAGAAATTCTTCTTTGGCAATACTGTAGGCAATGTTAAACTTAATCATCATCTTGGCCTCCTCTGATGACCTGTTTGCTGCTGCCTGCCGCTGAAAGGCAGTGGGGAGAAGGGACACTTGGGCAGTGCATTTATATTGCGTCATATAATTTCATTTCAATTGCGTTTCAATTCGAAATGTATTTGCACCAGTCACAAATGCAGTATTACCGGGCATGGTCTTTCTACACTCACGACAGTAAATGCAGTGCATAATGTTGTCAGCTTTACTATATCTTAGCCAGGGAAACTGGTCAAGCCACTCTCTTCAAAATGTATACACTTTCCCCCTTTTACTTTCAGTGGGCTCCGGCTCAGAAGTCGATCATATGTGGCTCATAATCTGATGCCGTCTCTGGACAAGTGTTAGACATAACCTGAGAGGTTGTCAGAGCACTGGCTATGAATTTCAACGGATCAGGCCTTAACTTCACGAAAAAGTTATCAATCTTTCTTTTCATCTTTTCTCATTACCCACAGCTACATCCACTATCAGGCCTAGGCTACGCACCTCTCTCTATCTGCCTGCACTTTCAAACGTAAGCCTACAGGAATATCAGAGAGGTCCCGCCTCTGACTGAGTCTCTCTCTCTCTGATTGGTTTAAACCACAATATGAGCATAATGTGTCTGTTGTTGACCACACGGAGACTTTCAGAGTTGCAAAGCCTTTTTTTTTTTCTTTTTTAACTCAAACGGCTGGTCACACCGGTGCGACCTAGGATTTTTTCTAGTCGCACCATTGAGAAATTAGGTCACATGTGCAACCAAATTGGATGGAGGCCACTGACATTTTTTCCCTCCTCATCTTTTCTGACTGTTTTTTCACTAGTTTTGCATTTGGTTAGGGCCAGTTTCACATGAGGGGGTACCTGGAGTCTAGAAAGTTTGCTACATCCCCCACCATAGTCTCAAGAGCATGGAGGAGACTCCAGGAGACAGGCAGTTACTCTGCCTCTGTGCTCTCTTCCTGGCATCATGAAGCCCGACTGCCATAGAATACCAGAATTGGCAGGTCCAGCACTGGCATCCTGTGCTTTTCACAAGTGAGAACACCCTGAGCTCATGTCACAGATGTGAAAGGGTCTGGAGAAGCCATGGAGAGCATTCTGCTGCCAATAATGTCATTCAGCAGAGTTTGGTAGTGGCCCAGTGATGGTCTGAGAAGGAATGGAGGGACGCACAGACCTCACACCCTGAGTGTGAGTCTGTCAGACCATACCCTTGCGCCTCATGTGTCAAATGTATATAGGGAGTTTCTGGAAGGAACTGATACCATTAACTGGACCCCATTCTCGCCTGAATTCAATAGAACATCTCTGGGACATTATGTTTCTGTCCATCTGATGTTGCCAAGTTGCACCTGAGATTTTCCAGGAGCTCAGTGATGCACTGGTTCACATCTAAGAAGATATCCCCCAGTACACCATCTATCGTCTCATTATGGTTAATTCCTCAATGTTGTCAGGCATGAATGCGAGCATGTAAGGGCCCATACAAAATACTCTCTACCTGTGTTTCAGGGCGTCTTTGAATTCAGCCATCTGGAGGATGAAAATTTTCATTTCCATTAAATGATGTGGACCTTCCATTCTTAACACATTATCCAGTCCATATCGATATAGATATCAGTAGTGCTGGGCGATATGGAAAAAATATTTATCACAATATGAATTATTTTATATCACGATAACGATATATATCACGATATACCACCTGACCTGTGGTCTGTAAACAGCGAGTGGAGAGGGTGCAGTCTTTGTTTTGAGTTACCGTAAAGCATGTCGCAAATCCGGGTGCACGTAAAGCAGCACAATGTCGCAAAACCACAAGACACTGTTTCTTTGCGAAAAATATCATTTTTTTATACTTTATTTTCTCTTGCATAAAGTTAAGAGTATGTATAGTGAGAAGACAACACTAATATATTTGCCACAGGCTATTTAACCCTTTAAGACCTACCATAGAACCAAGTCCGCCAGAGCTTATCTTTACATTTTACATGATGTAGTGCCATTTGTGGGAGCATTTCAAGTTGCTATACATCAATACAACCGTTATAGCCCAAATGGTAATAATATGTATGCATTAAGTCCATAGTAACTACATAAATTGCAAAAAAGTGCAATAAACTACAAAAAAATTGAAAATTGTTTTTGTTTTTTTTAAACATATATTTCTAGTTAGAGAAATTTAAGAGGTTTATCCCTCAAAACTGTAAATACAAAAAAGTTGCACAAAATAGTTTCCAACCACGAGAAATTTACTTTGAGTGTCTTCATAGTTTTATTTTTGAGATACACTAATTTTTATATACTACAGGAAAAATGAAAATAAATATTATAATGCAAATTTGCAAAAAAACAGCATGTGCATCAAACATTTCCAACGGTGTCATTTGACTTCTAAGCATCCCAGAAACGATACAGAAAACCATAAAGTCAAACATGACTTTTAAAAACTACATTTTCCGCGAAAATGACGTCACTTCCGGTTTCGGACAGGTAATAGCGGACATGCGATAGTTCGTGCTGACTTATATTCCAACGTAGGAAGTGTTATGAACAGCTGATTGGATCGGCAAAGCGTGTCTCTGGAATATTGTTTTTGTTGCTGGAAGTGCTTTTTATGCAATTTTTGCAAAGCTATTTGTGGAAGGAAACCGTGACTTAGGACAAGCTAATGGAATAAGATGTAAGTACAACTCCTACGGTTTCATATGCAAAAAAAAATTATTGCGCTACCTTACGTGGTTCCAGTTCTACAGGGATTTAAAAATAGTTAGGCAAAACGAAGTGTGCCTGATCCGACTGGTTGTAAAGGGTTAATGATATATTTTATGTAATAATTTATAAAATTAGGGTTAGAAACGATAGAAGACAAATGGCACGATAGACACTTTTCTATCGTCCACACGATATATATCGTCATATCGCCCAGCACTAGATATCAGCATGATTTTTTTTTTTCCAGTTGAGTCCGATGTGTTTGCAAAGTGTTCTTAAATGTTTTAATTTTTTGAAAAGCGTGTTACACTAAGGTCTTTGGTTCTCAATTAAACTGAGTGAAACAGATAAGCCCTTAAAGAAGAATGGCTAGCAAACATCCTTCTCTGATCAAAGTACCATTATTATATCATTGTGATTCCAAACATTTTTGAGTAAACATTGCAGGGGGTTTCGAGCTGATTTATTACACTTGTGCTTTACCTGCAGTAACAGGTTAAACCTTGTAATTATGTGACAATTAAACTATAGACTTATTAGTTTTAGTCTCTAGCCACTTGATCATATTCAGTTAAAGTAAATATAGAAAAATATAATATCACCTTGCTGGGAGTCTTGAGAGGGGAAATGGCAATCTTTTTGCCAGGGATACTTTGTAAATTAGTGTTGTGGGGCTCAGAGAGAGTAATGGTCCTCGGGGGCATCACTGGTGAACTCTGGGTCAGAACCCGTCCTATGAACAAACAGTGCAAGGTTTAATGACAAAGCTAATTACAACATAATTAGAAAACAAACTGCAATAAACTATGTGGTTTGATAATTATTTAAAAACTGAAACAAAAAATAGCCTCAAAAAGTTATTACTCAGACTTACCTGTGATCACAGGAGGCACTGATGTCTGGGGACTTATACCTTTGCTGTTAACAGTTTTTGTGATGATAAACTTGATTGGTGCAGCTGAGGATGCTGGTGTCTTCTTGGCAATCTGAGAAGACAATTAGCCAGAAATGTTTAAACATATTCATTTCAATATCCAAACATTGCCTCTTACTGCAGTTGACAGCTACTGGTGTGTCCTAGCTTGGTCAGCTCTGTTGCATTTTCATTTACTGATACTGATGTTGATACCTGATCTCTGGTTGTACAACTTAATTGATACTGGATTTATGAGGGTGATAACTGAATTTATATTCGTAGGGAAAAAGGTCATCAGTGATATAGTAAGATTACATACTGAGCTGGTCAATGTGCAGTATTAAGACAATTCTTTGTTAGTGCTCTGATATACCAACTGTGAAATTATGACACTTTTTTTCAATGTACACACAATATCAGCACTTCTTCAACATGACTTTATGCAGCCAGACACACCAGCTGAGGTATTCCTTTCACAGTTACACCAGTGGCTTTTTTTTTTTAAACATATTTAAATCTGAATATCTTACTGGGGGTAAATTATTGCAATCATTCTCCTACATGTAGGATAACAAGAGCATGTACCTTTCCTTCTCCTCTGAGCTACGATTTTAGACAAAAATATTATTTTAGGCTTGTTAATAAATAGCGCACTAATAATGTTCACCTAAACCCTGAGAGTGAGTGTACTTGTTCCCCTACAAATTTTAAAATTATTTAAGAGGATAAAAACTCCCAAACAAACATGCCCGAGTGTATATGCTTGCTCTAGCCCTTATACACAGAGTGAAGCAGTCACTGGTAACAATTTTTAATCCAAATATGAGAACTGCTCATTTAAACAACATCCAGACAGGCGAAGAACAGTTGAATGGGCAGATTTATCAATTTGTTTGTAACCTGTAATGTAAACCTGTTACATCTGTACTTTATGAGTCAGACAAATCCCACCCCCTCCCAAGAGGTTTTAACCAGATCCTAACAAAAAATACAGGAAATACCCTGGAATTACAAATATAAACACCAAGGAATCTTTACATTCAACATTCAAACTACATGGCTGAACCTCTTAATCTTCACCAAAGTGGTTGTCTCTCTATGCTCATTTTTTCTACCTTCTCTTCCCTTCATCTCCCAACCAGTCACAGGCCATGTTAGGCTTTCCATGAGCCTGGTTCTACCAGCAGGTTCCTTCTATTCAGAAAAAGACTTTCTACTCTACCATCGTCATGTGCTAAGTGATCATCATGTCATCAGGATTCTCTCACCAATGCTGTAGAAGCCTTTAACTTGCAATATAAAGTCCCTTGAGGTGACTGGATTTGTATAAATAATATTGAATTGAGCTATGTGCGTTATAGTTCCACACTAGATTCCTAGTGGTTCTGCTGGTTACTGAGACACAGTCCCACTCCATCTTCTCTGAAACACAAAACTGTACTTAGTCAGTACACTGTTGTTAGCTTACATTTACTGGCAGCCTAGATCAAGGTCAAAGCAGATCTTATCTAATAGCTTGAAAACCTTTGTACACAGTATGTTCAATTGATATTGACGCAATCATTTACAGTAGTAAATATATTTAATTTAACAGTAACATGTGGAACATGACAAGCAATATTTTTGTAAAAATGTATTAATAATACAAAAGGTCATTGTTACCTGGACAGTCTTCAGCTGCTGGGTCTGTAATGTGGTCACCTGGTTGCCCACCACTGGCTTCAGGTCTGACCTCCCACCTATAGTCACCACTTTAAACTGCGGAGCTTGAGACTTGGTGTCCCCGGCAGTCTGTGAAACACCAGGCTTGCTGCCTGTGTGGGGTAACTGAAGCACTATAGGCTGCCCTGATTTTCCTATAGCTGTAACCAAAAGTTTCTGTCCATCCTGCTTGATGACCTGAGGTGGATTACCTGCAGACTTTGCTGCTTCTGAGGCTTGAGAGGCCACCTTATTGAGAATAATCTGGCGATTTGCAGGAGAGATTGTAAATGGAGTTGTGAGCTTCTGTAATCCACTTGTAGTCACACTAGTTCCAGTAACACTGTCTGTGGTTTTGGTTGTGGCTGTCGAAGTAGCCAAGCCTGGTTTGATAGTAAGAAGAGGAGACGATGTGCTGGAATTTGAGACAGGAGGCGGACTTCTGGGGCTGGCACTAAGCATGGAGTCTGTGGCTGTGGAGGTGGTCATAGCCTGAGTGGGTTCGGTTAAAGCGGCGTCTGAACAGAGGCTCACGTTCTCTGAAGCCATGGGTGTATCAGTTTCCATTGGGACCGATGCATCATCACTGGGCTCTGAGTGGACTCCAGTGGTGCCAGGTTGAGAGTGAGGAACATCCTCTATATCCTCAGTATCCATGATCTCATCAGGGAGGAGGCTGTTGAGCTCTGGTGACACTACATCCATGCTTGCAAACTCTCAGCTTTCTGTTAATCCTGAAAGAACAATACAATTAACTTTAATTGTCATTGCAAAATACATCAAAAACACCAGTAAGCCACAACATTAACACCACTGTCAGCTTAACTTATAATACAGGCACACATGTTCAAACTCCAGCAGGTCAAATCTGTTTTATTGGCTATTAGGCAGGAGGGTTTTCTGTTGTATTTGATCACTTTTATATTATTTGAAAGACCTAGAAGCTTACATTTACTGCACTAGATGCACCATGAACAGGGAGAGACAGACAAAGATAATACAATTTTAAAATTCTGAGGATATACATTCATCATTTTAGAGAGCTGTTGCATTTAATTGCAGTCAACAGTGTTTGCAATTCATTTAAAAATGTATTCCTCTACTCATTTATACAATATACATAACTGGATTATAATACAGACAGACAGCTAAAAGCTGTGCTGAGAATATAGAGCAAGATAGTTCAAGCTAGCGAGCTAGCCATGTTGGTGCAGTAGAAGTGCCAGATTGTCATAACTTTACCTGTAAATCACTTCAGTAATTACGTGAGGTGTAATAAATAAAGAGGTGGGCATGAGTAACGTTTGACTTGTGCTGATTTTGACTGAAGCAGACAGCTGATGCTAGGCCGCAACGATCATCTCTGCCGTATCTTTGTCCTGCTGCACTCTACTCAACATTAATCCACCGAAACGCACATATGAACCCTACCCACTCCATACCACATTCACACGCAGAGCTGACTGAGCTGAATCTCTTCACGTCCCCAGATGAAAGCCATCAAAAGAAAACTGTGCTGAGTTGCACTCGTTTATTTTAAAAATGCCCAGAAGTGGTCCTGACTGGGGCAAAGAGCGAGGAAAAAAAGCGACAAGCTGTTTTGTTGGCTGCGTTACTATTTCAGGCCGGGGTTGGATTTCGAAAGATCCGCCATTTTTACCTCGTCATCAGCTTAGTTAGCTGCCCGGCTAACGCTAAGCTATGCTGAGGGGAAGCGTTTATAAATATTGGTAATAAGCAGAGACACTTACACTGACAGTTCACTGCAAAACAAGCATTACTAAACAATCGCTGAAGATAAGACTTGATGTTAACAGGGTGCTGCTGGCGAGTAAAAAAACAACAAAAAACAACAACAACAACAAAACTCTGCAGACTCTGACAACGTAAACAATGCTAGCTTTCACTAATTTCTCCTGTCACTTGACATAGGAGGAAATACAACATTTTAATTCCACAATGCAATTATTGCGATTGCTACTATAGATCTCCTTAAGAGCATTTACAGTCTGTGTTTTAGGGCTGGAGTTAGCGTGGCCTAACCAGTTCAAAATGATGTTTTAGTTTAACCTCAAGAAAGTCATATTTTGACTGAGTTATAGTCTGAGAATGAACCAGAAAAGCGTAAATTCCAAGAATGTTACGGGGTCAACAGCTAAAGTAATATGAAAACAACTAACAGCAAATGGAACTGCTGACTTGTGCCTTCTAATATTTTACATACATATAAAAATATCTATGATCCTTTAGACGTTTCGCCAGTATGTCAAATGAAACTCGATGTGCAGCTAACTTAGCTTTTACTTTTCATTTGCCGTTGCAGTAAGTAAACTTAGCGGCCGGCTCACATGATATTTACACCAAGTCCCTGTTTTGTGCACGAGAAACTTTCCTTAAGCGCTGAAAATACTCTGCCGAACCAAGTCCTGGGAATATTATACTGCTTTTTCACCGGAGTCTATCTTTAAACATCGTTATCGTTATTGTTATCATTATCACCATCAGCAGCAAAGACAGCAACAGCAGTCTCATCTAGACAGCCCAGCGGGCAGGACAACTGTACTAGCAAACTTGCTGAGCTTGCTAACCCGAGCTAGCTAGCACAACATTATATCTCAACATTGAATACATTCTTTAGTGTGAGTCTTTATGTTGAATATAGTGTGTTAAATCCTAGAAAGGGCCAACGCATAGTCATGCTTACCCCAAATTTTTAAGCTAAGCAGCGTTTCCAGATAAAGGGAGGAAAGGAAAAGACGATTGTTCAAAATACCGCGCCGAGCGCCATTCCTCCCTGACATTTCACAGGCCGGCCACGCCCTCCACGCGATACGAAACACTGACGTAACACTTAAAGCTACAGCACAATTGCTTTATCAACGTTAGGACTGTTTCTACAAAACTATTTAATGCTTCTTCTTCTTCTTCTTCTTTTTTATAGTTTTTTTTGGGAAAATAAAAACTTTTATTAGTTTATAAAAAACAAACAACACAGTCAGCCTTGGAGCTCGTGTGCTGGACATTACCAAAATCTGACAGAGCACTACCCAGCAGCCTCACTAAGTGCCCAGTCTCACGTACCACTGTCAGGTAGTCAGTAAATAATAAGGTGGTGGACATGTTTACTTACATGTCCCGTAGTTTCTCTTACAGTAACAGTGGCAAAACACATGAAATGCACTTCAGAAAATCAGAGAAGATAAACTTCACCCTGCAGTTGTTACTGCCTAGATGGGAGTAAACTGTCTTCAGCATGGAGATTACGCCATGATTCACTCCCAGATTCGACCTGCTTGCATACTACAGAGTGTCAAGAGATGTTTTCGCCTGAGGTCTTAGGCAGGCCAGCGTAGTCTCTTCAGTACATTCATCATAAGTCTTGATGCATTCTCAATCATCCAGGAAAGTAAATCTCGAAAAGTTGAATCTGATCATCTGGACGTAGCGTTTTGTGGGAGAAACGTTTCGTCACTCATCCAAGTAACTTCTTCAGTCTCAGCTGACTGCAGGTTTCCCCAAACCTAATAAACAGTACATTTGCATAATGACTGAAACCAGCCCACTGAAGGAACAATGGGCTGTGAGGTCAGTTCCTTAATCATAATTATGCAAATTCCCATGACCATTGATCAACAATCACTGACCAAAACCCACTGATCAAAGAACACTGATCAATGGCCATGAGTACCATTCACTTTGAGTTGGGGAATGGCTGCAATCACAGCGTTGTAAGATGGCGAAAGATGTACCCTCAGGCCCCCTCCTCGATTCAGAGATGGTCTTTCCCTCTTCACGTAAATGGCCTCCTTGACTCCGCGCTCAAACCAGCATTCCTCCCTGTCCAGGATGTGTACATCCTCATCATTGAAAGAGTGTCCACTGGCCTGTAGGTGTAAATAGACTGCAGAGTCCTGGCCTGATGAGGTTGCTCTTCTGTGTTGTGCCATCCGCTTCGCTAGAGGTTGTTTGGTTTCCCCGATGTATAAATCCTGACAATCCTCCTGGCACTTAACAGCGTACAGTATGTTACTCTGTTTGTGTCGGGGGACCTGATCCTTGGGGTGGACCAGTTTTTGGCGCAGCGTGTTTTGGGGTTTAAAAGCCACAGAGACCCGGTGTTTAGAAAAAATGCGTCTCAACTGTTCCGATACTCCTGACACATATGGGATCACTACAGGTTTTCGCTTGGGCAGCAGTTGTCCTTCTCTCCTGGATCAGCTGGAGCTTTCTTTAGGTGCCTTTCCCGCTTTGACAAAAGTCCAGCTGGGATAACCACATTTACTCAGGGCCTTCTTGATGTGCTGTTCTTCTGCCTCCCTGGCCGCTGTGTCTGTGGGGATGGTGTTCGCTCTGTCTTGTAGCGTCCTGATGACACCCAGTTTGTGCTCCAGTGGATGATGAGAGTCAGACCTTAGATACTGATCCGTATGTGTAGGTTTACAGTACACGTCAGCCTTTAGATGTCCCCCATTACTGATGGAAATCTCACAGTCTAAGAAGGCTAACCTGCCACTTTTCATATCCTCCCTGGTGAATTTGATGTGCCGGTCCACCGAGTTAATGTGATCTGTGAAATGTAGTACGTGATATGATTAAGGTACTGACCTCACAGCCCATTGTTCCTTCAGTGGGCTGGTTTCAGTCATTATGCAAATGTACTGTTTATAAGGTTTGGGGAAACCTGCAGTCAGCTGAGACTGAAGAAGTCACTTGGATGAGTGACGAAACGTTTCTCCCACAAAACACTACGTCCAGATGAACAGATTCAACTTTTGGAGATTCATCATAAGTGACATGAGGTCCAGTTGATAGTCAATGAGCTCTTATGGTGCTGACTTTTTCTTGTACAAAAGTCGATACATCAGGCATGTCTTTATGTATTTTGCGTAATACTTATATACTTTTTGACTGATGTTGATTATAGATATTTAGTTTTTAACTGATACCACTTGTATATAACTTGACCTCTGGTGTCATATGTATTTTATTACTATTACTATTATCCAACATTATTTAGTTAGGCTATATATTTTAGTTGTATTTTACTTAAACAAACAAACAAACAAACAAACAAACTTTTGACTGGTTTGACAAAAATGTCAGCTCAATTCAATTTTATTTACATAGCATTTAAAAAGTAATAAAAAGAAAACCCATACAGTCAAATGAATCCCCAAGAACAAACACTTGGAAACAGTGGAAAGGAAAAACTCTTTTTTACCAGGAAGAATGTGCCAGAGGGTACAGGGGCAGCCATCCACTGCAACTGGTTTGGAGTGTGGGGAAGAGAAGAGAGCAGAGAGAAAGACAAGGCAAAAGACACGCTGTGGAAGTCTACTAGAGATTAGCTGTAACTAATGATTATATGTAAAGTGCTGTATAAACACACAGAAAGTAAGAAGTAAGTGAAGAAGAAAAGTTATTCATAAAAGTAGAGAGGGTGTCTGTCTCCTGAATGCAATCTGGTAGCTGGTTTCTCAGAAGAGGGGCCTGAAAGCTGAAGGCTCTGCCTTCCATTTTACTTATAAATGCTCTAGGAAACACAAGTAAGCCAGTAACTCGAGTGTGAAATGCTTTGTTAGGGTGATATGGTATTATGAGATCTTTAAGATAAGACAGGGCCTGATTATTCAAGACCTTGTATGTGAGGTGTAGAATTTAAATGGGATTCTGGATTTAACAGGGAGCCAGTGAACGAGAAAAAGCCTTGCTAGTCCCCGTCAGTACTGTTACTGTAGCATTCTGGATCAATTGAAGGCTTTTCAGGGAGCTTTTAGAACAACCTGATAATAATGCTTTACAACAGCCCAGCCTAGAGGCATTAAATACAGAATGTAGTTGTTCAGCATGTCTGTGAGACAGGATATTTTATTGCGCAAACACAAGAAAGCCCCTCATATTTCAGATGATACTAGTGTTAAAAATAGATTGACCCTTTTTTAGGTTAAAACACAAAATTACCAGAAAAAATGTAACCAAATATAGCTATGATTATTTTCAGGAAAGGGATGGATAGTTTATAATACTCACCAAGTTTTGTTTAAAAACATATATTATCACTTAAAATTCAGACAATAAAAAAGTAATACAATAGATCAACATTTAAGCCTGGCCTAAAATAATTATAATCATTCTTTTCCCTCTTCCGCTCCCATGGCTGGCTGCGTCACTTCCTGGCTGAGCTCTGCGCTCTGACTGCAGACGGAAGGCTCTCCCCTGTCTTGGCAGAGGAAACCGGTGTTGACACTTCGACACAGGCTACAATGGCGACCGAAGTGAGGCAGGAGCTTACACAACTGATGAACTCAAGTGGATCTCATAAAGATCTTGCTGCCAAGTATGTAACGTTAGTTAGGGAGAACATCACTCGTTAAAAACTGCAACAGAAACTGCTAGCTAGCAGCTAGATACTGGTCTGCACAAAGCTAAGCTAACGTTAGCTGCATTAGCCATACATCCAGATAAACCAGATAGAAACGCAATCAGTCTGTCAATGTTTGCTTTTAGGTTTTATCCAAAGTGCAAGGAACATAAAAGGAGTGACTACCCACATTAATTGTTGGTAAAATAATTATGAGAACTGTATATTTTATCATCCAAGCTAACTAGCTAACTTGCTGCTCTTTAGCTGCACATTTGGTGCAGAGCACAAGGTAATAATAATAATAATAATGATAATACATTTTATTTGAAAGCGCCTTTCAAAACACTCAAGGTCACTGTACACAGTAGAGTAAAAAGCAACATAAAAGCAAGGAGTTTACACAATCATAAAAGCATAAGACATAAACAAATTTAAAATAGCTTAAATATAGCTTAAATACAGTTTGAACAAAGTGATACTTGACTAGAAAACTGCCAGGACACCCTTTGCGTACGTTCTTACCATCCTATAAACAACATCTTTATTAGGAACACCTATGCAATCCAAGTACAACTGTGCTGTAAAGTCTACTTTTGCAATTTCAGTTTTCGTCAGTATTGTCCAAAAGGTGATAAATCTATTTAAAAGGTATCTTTTAGGTCCTGTTGTATACGTGTTTGTATAAGAAGAAAGTGTTTACTGTATTTTTATCCACAGTATATGCTAATGGTTAATTAAAATGGAAATATTTAAATAGCTGTTTATTAAAGGGGGGTTTAATTCACTCAAGCTTAAATACACTTGTTTTTCACAGAAGTCACAATCAAATGCATCGACTTCTCTTAAGTAAGGGACCACAGACTCATTGCTGTAATTATATGTGAACTGGTGTTTATGTGCATAGTTCTGTTATGTTCAGAGCACTTTAGTGACATGTTGATTACAGATTTATTTATGAAATGATATTTACCGAATGGATTGGGTACTTTTCCTTCGATTTTGGTACTTTTTTTGGTACTCATTTCAAAATAATAAATTCAAAATTTCCTCTCACAAAATAAGTCCATACTTCTCAGTTTGTACATTTTGCTATTTATTTACAACATTTTAGTTGTGTCACAGTGTCATCATAGTGTCTGTGATGTTCTGTCATAGTGTTCGACAATATTAAATATTAATTGTAGACTATTATAGGGTTGTGACACAACGTCTGTTAGATGGTGCAGTTGACAAATGACGGTGCAGTTTTACAACCAAGCAGTCAGAGGGTTTTTTAAATTATTTTTTAAATTCATAATAATATATATGTTATATCATAAGGGAATACAGTATACATGGGATTATGCAGTTTCTCCCACAGATTTACAATCTGTTTCTGGTGAGGGAGGGTCTTAGATGTGCTTTAACAATATTGATGAATATGAATATTATTGGCTGCTTCATCAGTGAGTCTCTTATACTGCAAATGACTTTCAGTTACATCATCCTGGAGATTATTTGGGTGTCAGCAGGCCTTGTTCTGCTCTGTAGCCTTAGTGAGCTCATTGTAGCATCACATGTATAAAGATAAAGATTTGACAGATGCACTTGGGCAGCCATGCCCATACCTTGCCCAAGTAAAGTTAATCTGTGGGGAAAACACTGGGTTTCATCCAATAAGCTAAAATGTATTTGTGTTTCATATTTAAGTTTTAATCCTTCGATTTTCTATGTAAACATTTTAAACTTACCAGCAAAGTTGGAAGGTTTCTGACCGGTGAAATCTTTTGCAGATATCGACAAATTCTGGAAAAGGCCATTCAGTTTACAGATGCTGATCAACTGGAATCCTTGAAGGCCTTTGTAGAAGCAAGTATGGTGTGCCTGTATTCTTCTGTAATATCTGCTTATTCTTCGTCCTTGGTTCATTTTTCAGGAGTATGTCTTACTATTATATTTTACATTCTTGCAGTGGTCAATGAAAATGTCAGTCTCGTCATTTCAAGACAGCTGCTCACTGATTTCTGCACACATCTGCCCAACCTGCCTGACGCCACAGCAAAAGCAGTGTATCACTTCACCTTGGAAAAGATCCAGCCGAGGGTCATTTCCTTCGAGGAACAGGTAAGTTTGCTCCAGCTCTCTGACGCAGTGCAAACGGAGGTAACCATTCAGGTAGTTAAGCTTGAGTATTGTCACTGTAGTGCTTAACTGAGTAATGTTCCTCCATCTCCTCAGGTAGCCTCAATCAGACAGCACTTAGCGACCATTTATGAAAAGGAGGGAGACTGGAGAAATGCTGCCCAAGTTTTAGTTGGCATTCCCCTCGAAACAGGACAGAAGTAAGTAAACTATTGTCACACGCAAGTCTTGATGGTAATTGTTTCTTTAAATCCCTGTTTCTTTTGTTTGTTTTTTAAAATATCTCCTTCAGGCAATATAATGTTGACTATAAGTTGGATACATATCTGAAAATTGCCCGACTTTACTTAGAAGATGATGATCCGGTTCAGGCAGAGGCCTACATCAACAGAGCCTCATTGCTTCAGAATGAGTCCTCTAATGAACAGCTACAGATACACTATAAGGTACATGATCGCTTAGTGATTTCATAGTTACATAGTCTTATCTGTTGTTTTAGTGAAGCTGTGTGGATAAGTGCTTATGCTGCTCTCATTAGGTGTGCTATGCCAGAGTACTAGACTTCAGAAGGAAGTTTATTGAAGCTGCACAAAGATACAACGAGCTGTCTTATAAGTCAATTGTTCATGAAAGTGAACGCCTGGAGGCACTGAAGCATGCTCTGAACTGCACCATATTGGCCTCTGCAGGTATAAGCAGGTGTTACATTTTCAGAAATAATGTAATGAGAACTAATGGAAAACATATAAAGGCATACTACTGATTTGCGGTTTTCACACTCTTAACCAAAAATGGTGTAATTTGTTTTAGGGCAGCAACGTTCCCGTATGTTGGCTACTCTCTTTAAGGATGAGCGCTGTCAGCAGCTGGCTGCTTATGGTATCCTGGAGAAGATGTACCTGGACCGCATCATCAGAGGTAACCAACTGCAGGAGTTTGCTGCCATGCTGATGCCTCATCAGAAAGCCACCACAGCAGATGGTAAGCTGAGATACTGGGTTTTACACAGTGAGAGAAATCCTTATTTTCTCCACCCTCATTGAATCAGTTGGTGAACTAGCTTATATTCTTTCTGGTTTTGTGCTCCCTTCGTACTGTGAAACATTTTTCTAGACATACTCTTAACTGCAGCTATAATGTCAAAGCTATAGTTGACTTGGTCATTGCTCATGATAACTGAGGTCAGCACAGGGCTGTAACCATTTATGCTGGTGCTTGAGGGGCACTCTACACTTGAACGATAGGTGTTGCAACACAACACCTATCCTTTCTTAACTCTGATCTGTTTCAGGCTCCAGCATCCTTGACAGAGCTGTGATTGAACACAACCTCCTATCTGCCAGTAAACTCTACAACAACATCACTTTTGAAGAGCTAGGAGCATTGCTGGAAATCCCCCCTGCAAAGGTGAGATATGAATCGGATTAATGCTAAACTGGTATAAGAGCCACTTTAGTTTTATGCTTCATTGGGAAGTTATTGAACTACTGTTGATAATAAGTGCCTGTTTTCTATAGTGGTACACACAAACTCTAGTTTCTGCTTTGTGTCTGTAGGCTGAAAAGATTGCTTCTCAGATGATCACGGAGGGACGTATGAATGGTTTCATTGACCAGATTGATGGCATTGTACATTTTGAAAGTAAGTGATGAAATTGTTTATTTGTGTGTTTTACAAATTTTATATAGGTTTATATAGGTATAAGGATTTGACCATGAGATCTTTTGGAACCAAAACACTTGATAAAAGTAATTTAAAGTTGAAATGTATAATTATTTATATACTAACTCATTGTTTACTCATTGTAAATCAAAAATTACAGATTAACAGATTTTATAAACAGAAGATATGGATAAAATTGCTGTAAAATTATTCCAGAACTATTTGTGTCAGTGTTTTTTTTTTTTTTTTTTTTTTTTTTTTTTTTTACAATTGACAGCTAATCCTTAGCCACAGTAGAGCAGGCTTTCATGTAATACCAGTATCTACCTCAGGATGGTATGGTGAGTCAATGTACTGCCCAACATCAGAGGAAGAAGTGCAATCAGTTTTTTTTTTTTGTTTTTTTTTTGCTATGTTCCAACTGTCTAACATTGCTTATTGTGGAGAGCTGTGGCCGGAAAAGGTGTTGCTGTGGCAGGAGGGTGGTGCACTAAATTAATGTAGCACTAGCTACATTAATCCCTGTTACATTATTTTGCAGCATTTACAGAATAAGGACACTGGTTTAGGTAGCTGCCCCAAAGCTCTGTGCAGACACAATGGGTTAGAAAGAAAGAGATTCTAACTCTAGCCAGAATGAACTGAATCACTGTTATCTGTATTCACATAAAACAATAAATGACTTGGATTTAATAAATTGCGTACATAAGTGGACAGAAATTAGTGTAAGTTTTAAATAAAGGTAAGTTAAACACTTTTAAGTAATAATATTTTCCATTACTTAAAACAATTCTTTTTTTTGGCATTATGATAACAGTATTACAGTATAACTTAACTAGAGGTTAACAAGAGAATCTCAGACCACCCATTAATCCTTTCTTAACTGCTGATCCCTTTTAGAATCACATGGTTGAGTCCTATAACATGTGTCATGCGGTGAGAGGCATTGTGTACCCTGAAAAGATCACAAGTCGATCACAGACACCCATCTCTTCTCTAGCAGTGTTTCTGGTGAATTAATTACTAGAATTAATTACTACTTATTTAAACAGGAGGAATAAAACACAGACTAGTTGACTAGTCTAAATCTAAGAGCACACAGTGGGAGTGGTCAAAATTGAGCTGACTAACATTAAATACACAGACACATTTTAAGAACAAGGATAATGTGCAGAGGTGTAGCAACTATAGAGACATAAAGTTAAAGAGCCATATCATGAAGCTATGGGAAAGAGTTTTTGAAGCAAGGTTAAGGAGTGGGGTGACGATCAGTGAGCATCAGTATTGCTTCATGTTCAGAAATGGCATTATAGAAGCTTTGACAGTGTTGATTGAGAAGTATAGAGAACGAGTTGCACTGTATTTGTGTGGCTCTAGAAAAGTCTGTGACAGGATTCAAGGGAGGAACGGTGGTATAAGGAACTCAGGAGTGGCAGAGCAGTACATGAGGGTGTTGCTAGACATGTATGGGGACAGCAAGACAGTGGTGAGGTAGTAGGAGTGGGAGATAAAGATGGGTTCAGATAGTGAAGATGGATGAGTTTAAATACCTTGGGTCAATTATTCAGAGCAATGGACAGTGCCGAAGAGAGTGTAGGCTGATGGGTGTGAGGAATGATGTGTTGTATGTTGGAGCAGCAGTTTAGCGACAGCTGAGAGTAAGAGGATAAACTCATCAGGAAGGCCAGCTCTGTTCTAGGATGCACCCTGGATCCAGTGCAGGTGGTGGGAGACAGAAGGACTCTGGCCAAAATAACATCTCTGATGGTGTCTCCCACCCCATGCATTTAAGTGTTGCTGAACTGCAGAGCTCCTTCAGTGGCAGACTGCTGCATCCTAGATGCATGAAGGAGCGTTTCCGCAGGTCCTTCCTCCCTGCAGCTGTCAGACTGTACAATCAAAACTGCTCCCAACAAACATAGATGTTAACATCAACGCTGTGACCTAATCGACCGAACACTAATCGACCGAACAACTGTTATAACTTGCACATTATTTTTCTCATTTTATATATAAAAAAAACCTGTACTTTAATCTTAATAACTGTACAGTACTCTGTTTTTGTAACTATTGTCCATGATGTAAATATTTTTTTCTGTAAAAATTGTGCGTGTTTCTGTTCTTTGTCCTGTTCGGTTTGAATATGTGCTTTTATTCTGCTGCTGTTACAACCAAATTTCCCCTTGTTGGACAATTAAAGGATTATTCTATTCTATTCTATGCTATTCTATTCTCTGTAGGGGTTTGTGACAGTGGCACTAACAAAAAGATAGTTGGCCTGTGGCCAAAGGGGAACACACATTGTGGTTTTCACCATGGTTCACATGCAAACAGTCTTTGTTTTGAAATGCACCTTCTAATTTTTTTCTTGTGTCTCTGGCAGCCCGTGAACCCCTTCCTACCTGGGATAAACAGATCCAGTCTTTATGTTTCCAAGTCAACAACCTGCTAGAGAAGATCCGTCAGGCTGCTCCAGAGTGGGCCGCACAGGCTATGGAAACCCAGATGACCCAGTAGTGTTCCTAATAGGATCCGTCAGCCCACCCTGAAAGTTTTGTCTTGCTTCTCCCCAAAAAGACATTAAAAAAACACCTGCAGTTTAAGTAGTAAAGCACTGTGGAGATCCTTCTGGTACCAGCATGACTTGTTTGAGATGTGGCATCCATGTATTTATAGGGCTGTACTGTACATTCAGGTGTAACTTCATGTTGTTTACATGTTAAAAATTTGGATATTATATTCAGATTGTTGACATGTTATAGGGTCAAAAATAAGATGCGCACAACAAACACATTCTGGTTTTATCTTGATAATACAGCTATATCTGTCAAGTACTTCTTGATTTATCACTTGGCCCACACTGAATGAATTTCAGCAGAGTATTAAACTCGGAGCTGAGAGAAACTGCTCAGGATCATCGTTTGATTCAAGGTCACTGTCTGCCTTAGTGGATTTTTCTTTTTTATCATTGACAGTTTAAATATGAAGAACAAATTGATGAAATGCTCTTTGAGTTCACTTTTCAGCATCTGTAAAAATTTTCTACTTAGGATACATGTTCTGGAAGCATTTTAACAAAAGTTTAAGAGTAGATATCGTTGTACTGAATGATACAGACAGCTTATGAGACAAAAATATGTTTTATGGTGGTTCAATGGTATAGTGGTTACCACATTTGAAAGAGCCCTGGTCCAAGCAGCATGGGGCCACCGCCTCTGTTCAAAGATGGTCGTTCACCATGGACATAGATGGCTTCTTTCACTCCTCTTTCAAGCCATCTGTCCTCTCTTTCTAAATTGTGAACATTGGCATTCTGGAAAGAATGACAACGGTGGTGAACAGAGGCTATGGCTTACGACACCAACTGTCTGCCATCTGTAATCCAGTTTTGAGATCCATTAACGCCCACTCACATCTTGGGCCATTTGACAGTAAATTACACGATAGGGTGGGGCTAGGTTTCACAGTGGGTTCACCCGAAACCCTGGGTGATCGTGACCTACACCTGTTTTCAAACCTTGGCTCGTGTGATTAGGTAGGGATCAATAGGGGGTCTACGACCCTCTTGGGGTTTAAAATCTGGGACTCCCCACCAATTGCTCTTAGAACTGAAGAAGCTTCTCAGATGAGAAGTGAAACATCTTCAAGAAACCTAAAGAAGTCCAGACACTTTTCTTTCCAAGCTCCTTAGACTACAATGACCTGGAAGACTGAGAACCTTCAGACATATTTTCAAGATGCTGCTGCTGATGAGTCGACTTTGGGAAGTCGTATTTTTAAAGCGCAAGTCTTTGTTTTTAAATCTAGCCATTACAAACAAAGAGTCAGATGATACTGCACACCCACATAGTAGGCCTGTCCTAAAGCTTACTCTGCTTTATTGTTTTTTTTTTTTCCCTGACACGGTGCCGTTAAAAAATCTCACCTTGCAGATTACTGACATCATAGACAAAATGGGTCATTTTCTATGGTGATTTTCCCCCATAGAAAATTGCTAATTTCACATTTTATAAACTTGATAAAGCAGATCAGATATTGCAGACATTGTTGTGTTAGTATAATATTTTAATTTTCTGTTGAAACTCCTGTCCTACATCTGAGCCACATGAAACAAAATTTACAACAGGTTTGAAAATACTGTAAAGAAAGGTCTTATTTCATTATTCATTATGATTGGGGATATTCATTATGATTTCCTTTGGTATGGGATGATGTCAAAGAGTCTGATCTCAAACAGTCTTGATAAAACAATCCATCCAATTATTTTCTTCTGGTTATCTGGGGCTGGGCCACAGGCACAACAGCCTAAGCAGAGAAGCTCAGACCACCCTCACTCTAGCCATCTCCTCTAGCTTATCTGAGGGAACACCAAGGCGTTCCCATGCTAGCCGAGATATAATCTCTCCAGCGTGTCCTGGTGTGGCCTCAGATGAACTACAAAATGGCATATTATACCGTGTCATTATTGATTTAACAAAAATTAAGCTAAAATGCAGAAGCAGTGTGTGGTGAAAACCTTAGTGCACTCTCACTCTTTTCATAGGGTAAGTAGCAGCCAGGTTCTGCTTAACAAATGTATCTGATGAACTGATCATCAGTCAGTTTGACCACCTGTATAAAAGCAGAAGCTTGCTGGTTTGGTACGTTAAGGTGCGTATTCTTTTTGTGTATTCTATATCTCAGACTCTATAGGCACATTGAATGCTAAAGTTCATGACAGTACTATTAAACAAAAAGACTGAATACATATGACTTGTTTGGGAGTGTTACCAGGAGAAAGACTCTTCTATCTAAAAAGAACATGACTGCAAAATTACTCTCTGACTTCTTGAACAATGTTTTTTGGACAGAGGAGAAAAAAGTAGAAATGTTTGACCATAATGCATAGCACCATGTTTGGTAAAAACCAAACACAGCACAGTAGCACAAACACTTCAAACCAACTGTCAAGCACAGTGGTGGAGAGATGATGATTTGGGCTTGTTTTACAGCCAAAGGACCCAGGGACCTTGCAATCAGTATACCGATCATGAACTCTTAAATGCAAACATATTCTAAAATCAAATGTGAGGCCATCTGTCCAACAGCTAAAGCTTGGACGAAGGTAGGTCATGTAACACGTGACACTACAATGATTCCAAGCACAACAGTGAGTCTACAACACAGTGGCTAAAAAAAAGGTGTTGCAATGTGCCAGTGAAAGTTCACATCTCAAACTAATTAAAATAGCAGCCGTGGTAGAACCTTAAGAGAGCAACGCTCAATGAAGTGAAGCAACACTGTAAAGAATGATCTCAAATTCCTCCACAATTTGAGAGAGTGATAAAGTCATACAGAAAACAATTACTTCAAGTTACTGCTGCTAAAAGTGTTTCTGTTAACATACTTCTGTTTTACTATGACTGTATGTAAATATTTGAGTGAATATATGACTGAAATTACTTGAAACAGCAACATTTTGTTTGACATTTTCTAAATGATCAAGATCTGCTTTACCAGATACAGCTAGTATAACAAGTCTTAACTGTTTGATTCATGGTTCATGGTTATTCTGCTTTGTTGAACCTGTTGTCTGGAACAGGCTCCACTAACAGCAGACTTAATCAAATAGAAATAAAACTGGATATGAAGTGTACAAACACATTCATAACAATAGATGGAAAAAAGAATTTAAAAAAACAAAATAGCGCTGTTCAAAATGTAAACAATTTTATTAAAACAGTAAAGAACAGAAAATTCTGAAGGAACAGTAGTGATAAAAAAATGCTGTGCTGCAGCTGACTAATGGTTAACTGACTAGAAGAGGTTAATGCAATTTTCCCTGTGACTAGGGCAGCTGATACACAGGAGGGTAATTATTTTACAGCAAACAGCACTGAGGTGTGCACCATACTTTTCAAAGTATTCAACATTTTTATTGGAAAGGGATGGGTCAATCTTTCACCAGCACTTTATCTGGAGTACATAGAGATAACAGTGGCTTTTCCATCAGAACATCCATGCCATTAATGTTTTTTAAAATACATTTTAGAGCTTTTAGAAGACTGTTACTCTTTCAGAAAATGCCCTGCTCCTTGCGCCGGTTGATATCTCTCTTCAGCTGGCAGGTGGTGCAGAGGGGGCAGCACATGGTCACCATATAATCGTTACACATGGAGCCCTGGAAACACACACAGTTACTCTTAGAAGGTGCAGCCTCAACATCAGTGAAGGGATGGGAGTTAGGCTAATGACACGACCAGAATTTCTTTATATGAAAAACAAGGGCTGGATTACTGGTAAGTGTACACATGCTATCATGCTGTGTCTGAATCAAGGAGAAAGTTGAATAAGTATACAGGCAATGGAAAATTTCTCTATGCAGTAAATTATATGACTTTGCTGCTTCTGAGCCTAAATCAGAAGCGTCAAACTCAGGACCCAGGGGCCAAAATCGAACCAGCAAAGACTCCAATCTGGCATAAATTTTGGACTTTTAACTATTTTTTCACAAGTTTTACAGCTTTTCCTGCTAATAAAGACCTCCCACATGGCCATTATACAACACCAAAGGGTCAGGGTTAACCCTAACCACCCTGTTTTTACTGCTATGCACTGCTAGAAATTTCTCTGTTTTTTCCACAGTATTTCTTTTAAATAGGACATTTTCTATTACAGAGCAGTCTTACGGTAAGTTAAAAGTGAGCTGTCTGTGGCCCACAATGTACAGTGAGTTTGACATCCATGACCTAAATGAATCTGGGTTGCAATATTATGGCTTGAGCAGGGTTAGAAAAACCCCCACATTGGACAGAACCACATTATTGTTTTTAACCTTTGTTTCTCTTAATCTTCTAATATATTTTGATTAATCTTGGGTGACATGTTAAAAGTACTTATACTTTTTACATGATCATTTTCAGACATTTAGCAATTTGACTCCGACAGCTAGAGTTGCTGAGTACATTGTTGCACAACAATCAGCATCCCTGTAAATGTGTTAGTCTAATGATCTTCTGACAGGAGATGTCCAACACAAGAGGAAAGTAAAACATGTGGCAACTGAGAAGCACTGATATAATTTCTAAACTTGGAGATGTGAGCCAGGTTCTTTTGTTCAAAATCATTGCCTGACCTCACAATTGCTCATCTGCATGAGTGGGCAAAAATTCAGAAAAACACCAAAAGCTTATAGTAAGCCTTACGAAAGAGCGGAAGCTGTTCTTCCTGCAGAGGGTGGAGCAATGCCATATCATTGCCTATAGATATAGAACAGGAAGTCATTAATGTTCCTGTAGGTGTAATGTGTAGGTGTCCCAGTACTTTTATCCTTCAACAACGGCAACTAAAACAAAGGTTTTTCTCTTTGTAAATCAATTTTCTAAAATCCATGTTTGGTTTTTTTCTGGCATTTTCTGTTTTTCTCTTTTTATAATTTAGGAGGAACATGATGGTAACAACTTAATTATTAGTTACACACAGCACGAAATAGGCTGTTTTCACTCACAGTGAAACAGGTAATTAATTTACCACCTCTTTGGTTCTAAAAAGGCCTCAAATAGACTTAAATTGGTGCATCCTGCAGAAAGCTTGGCTACTGTTCCTGTTGTCCACTGAAAACCTACCTTGATGTTATATTTGGTCCTGTAGACGCTACGGATGGGCATGCCCAGACCACACAGGCAACACTCGCCCATGTCACTGGCAATGGAACAGCCGAGGCAGCAGAAGCAAAAATAGCCAAAGCAGCCTAAGGCAGGGAGAAAGTGTGTTAAAGGAAGCACTTACAACTTAAATCCATTATTATTATTATTATTATAACTGCAGCTGCTCTTCATACATTCCATTAAAATATCCATTCCCAGTTAATTTTTAATATAACTGATAAGGGAAAAAAAAATCCACAGTCCTTATTTTACACGAGAAAATGCATTCAAGTTTAACCAAGTTTCAGTGGTTTGGTATCCATTTCTTGTCAGTTCCTTGACAGCCCTGAAACCTAATTATACATTCAGATAGACATTTGAACATAATATATTTACTTAAAATAAGGACTGAGGGTTTGTTTCCACCACATGAACATATAGATAGATAGATAGATGGAGCATTACAAAGGCCAGTATGAACAGAAGTATGTGTTAAAGCAGTTAAAATCTGTTTTAACTGTTCTTTTCTTAGGTTTGAAAAAAAAAGTGCATCCAATTATATCTTGCTGCAAATGCTGTCTCAACTTTGTGCATATTTTGAGCTACAGAAACAGTAAAGAGGGTTACTTACAAATTCCAATGTCATCACAGCAATCTAACATGCCTGTCTGGAATTCAGAAGGTTCATATTTGCCTGGTTGGTTGACCACAGCCATGATCACTTTAAAATCTTCTCTCTGTGGGATGAAAAAGGGTTATAGTTATTGTTTGATTACCGCATGTGAGAAAGAGGAACACTATACAGTAGTGTTCCTACTGGTTCCTAGGTTCCTGTTTCTCTTTTTTCTTTATTATCCTAGGTACTTCCGTACATTTCTTGGCCTTGCTACTTTCACATACACATACTTCAAACAACATTCAAACTCTAAAATGCTCTCAAGTTATTGGGCTATTACTATAATTTAGCTTTTTCATCTTGACCATTTTCATAAAATCCCTGTTTAACTTTTTGTGATGTTTTTTTTTTTTTTAGAAACTACACGTGTTGCTATGGGTGCTATGCAATTAAGCTAGAGTGTACCACTCTAGCTTTTTGAATCTGTTCCTCATGTCTGAACAGATTCTTCTAAATGGCTCGATTTTCAGTCTTCCCACACAAATTATATATCAAAACGATGGTTTTTATATTTGTATTCAGAAAATGTGACAGAAGCCTACGGTGCAAGGATGTAATTGATAGCCCACATAGCTTCCGAGTTACAAAATGTTTGAGAGCAAGTCAAGGTAGTTTTCCTTTCTCATCTATTTAGTTGCCGTACTTTACAAGTCATATATCTTTAATAATTCATTTTTTAATTATACATTGTCAACACTCAAAGAACCCTCGTCTGTTCTGATCAAAAGCCTGAGAAAGCATACGCAAGCTGCCTCTGATTGGTAGATTAAAACTGAGCAGATTTAGACCAATGACTGTATAGAAGGCAGACACTGATTTAGACTGCGTGACTGTGTGTGTCCATGCAGTTTTTTAATTAGGTATGCAGTTTTACCTTAGTTTTGTGCTACTTTAGTTTATCTGCAGGCTGTTCTTTCTTGCTTTTCTAAATTTTCTGCCAATTTTTCACAGTTGGACAACAAGTAGTTTTGAGATAACTTCAGCTTGTTCAGCTGTTTTCAGCTGACAGTTTTGCTTTTCCAATACTTTTGCTAAATTAGTATGTTTCTGCTAAGTTATTACATTTCAGCAAATTTTCTAATATTGACTTTAGCTTCTTCAGCTGAATATTTTAGCTACACAGCATTCACACTGCATTTTCGCAAGAAATGCAAATTTTTCTAGTTACTTTTTTCATTCCTCGTGAATTTGTTGTAAGGAGATTAATCTTACCAGTTGGTTGGACAGTTGAAGGATTCTGACCAAGAAGGATTGTCCAGACCAGGAAGCAGCTTGAGTTTTTATAACATATAAGAGCAGGTGACTCAATCACCTTTGCTGCTCTGACGAGATAACAACAGCCACAAGACAGCCCTACATCTTTATGTCAGGTTATGGTCATAAAACTTAACTGCACTGCGTAGTTAAGTCAACTTCTCATCACTGATTTTTATAAATTAATGGACAAGTCCTACATGGATCATACAAGAAATTTAAAATGTAATTTTTTTCTTTCTTTTTTTTAATTTCAGGATGAACATTTAAAAAATTTCATTTCATAAAAATCATTCAGAAAAATATATTTACAGGCTCTGTAACTGTATTACTATTATCTTTTGAATAATTTGTGAATCAAAATAAGTTTAACCCAGTAAGGGCTTCATTGTTTTTATAACCTTTTCTCCAGTAGCCTTTTAACAGTAGCTGTATCGTTGGCCGGATAACAGTAATAAACATGCAGATATTTAATGCACGGAATAAAAACTTTATCTCACCTGACCTCTATTTCTGTGTTAACAATACATCATATGAATGTTGTTAAGCTCACCAACTAAAGAGTAAACAACACATAGTAGTGTATATTAGTTGTACTTTGCTTTGGTACACCTCTGCAGAATTATATTTGTACTCTTCCTGAGTATTCAAACCATATGCTACTTTATACTTTAATTATTCTTTTGTTTAGCAGCCTTTTTTTTTTTTTTTTTTAATTTTTAGATTTCAAAAGCCAATAATGAAAACGTCATGAAAACGTAAAAAAATGTTGGCTCCCACCTAAGAGGGTTTTGGTTTTCAGTCAAAAGACTGTGATAAAAACATATTTTTATTTTTATTTTTAAATGTGTGCATTTTATTTCTCAAGTATCCAGAGGGAAACAGGAAAATCCCCAGAGCTAATCTTAGATTAGGCTACACAGTTGCCACTTATTTATTTTGAAATTAGAAAGTCTGTGTAAAGGATTTGGAGGAATGTTGTTGTATTTTCATTTACAGTAATTATACTGTATATGCATTCAGTAATATTACTGTTTAGTCTGTTTATTGTCCTTGTTACCGCTGTTAATGGGGAAAAAATCTAACGAAACAAAACAGAACTCTTTTATGCACTATTTTTAATACTCATACTAGCTGAACAAACAGGGAGATGTATGCAATGTGCTGACATCTCCCAACCTCACAAAGCACTGCATACACATAAGCAGATGTTTGATTAATCAAAAAAAAAAAAAATCCTGTGTATGCTTCCAACACACATCACTGCAGACACATGCATATCCAGTGGCGTCAGTGTCAGAAAAGTTTCAGTCCAACCAAGAATTAGGTAGTTTCATATGCATCTATGAACCTAAATGTTTTTGGTTGTCTTTTAAATTAATGTTCATATATTCACTAGGTAAATTTTATGCCCACTGCAAAACAGAAACGGTGTCAGCAGACACCTCTAAGAGGTTCACTTCTCCCTAGTGAGTCATTTTAGGAGGCAGAAGAATATCTTATACTTTTAACTGTTTAATTTGGCTAACTTGGTTGAGGTTAGCTTACTGTTTGTACAGTTGCAAACAGATTCACCAACTCAAAAAAGAGCCAAATTCAGACCAAAATTTTGAAACTTAAAAGAGAGACAGAATTTTTAAAAAAAGCTTTTAAAAATAAAAGTAATGAAATACTATTAAAGAAGATTTTTTGCACCCACACCCATGCAAATGCTAGTTTCCTCTTTAAATTCGCCAAGATCTCTTGGGGTGCTTATGAAATTTCTGTAGTTTCATTTTATATTTTATTGATATTTAACAAAAAACCCCAAACATTTAAACTGTTTAACATAAACAATATTAAGAAAAGAATATTGCTAAAAGTATTCGAGTATTAGCTAACCATTATTAGCTAACATCCTTCTGTTGATAATAGCACCGATAGGCAATACTGTTGATAATAACTAATGTATAACAAAATACAACGTTTTTGCAAGCAAATCAACTTATACAGAAGTGAAAATGATTTATACAAGCCTTTTGTTGAGCTAAAGTAAGCTCTTTTCTGGAAAAATGATCTTCTAACCCTTGCTGCTTCCAGCAAATGTTTGAAAAAAAAATGACAATAAGAAGTTCAAACAGCTCTCTTCCCATTCGTCAGTTTTTTGAGTAATTTTATTTTTATTTTTTTCTGTTTGGGATCAGAGGCGCTGCATGGAATGGTTTACTCACGGTCTCTGGTTGGGATAAATACTCTAAATGACCTTTTACCTTTTATTTTTCTATCCTTAAGGAATTTGCTTTTCTGTTTCTCTTTGAACAAACCTTAATAATGGTGTACTCGCATTTGAACTGTGTCAATAGGCTTTGGATACAACTTTTTTGTGGATAGAGTTAAAATTTTGTCAAAGAAATAAATGTTGAAAATGTTCACGTTTCACTCTTACTACATTCAAAAATAAGTAATTATTTGGAGTTGTGAATAAAAATATAGGGTGGAGAAAATGTTTTTGGATGTGGTCTCTCAGGTGTTTAGCCATATTTTAATTTCCATCCATTTCCGGTAATGCTTTTCAAGTTCGAGGTAATGAGGGATTGGTGGTGTGACTAAAGCATATCTCATTTGTCATGGGGGGAAAGGTAGGGTGCAACCCGGGCAGGGTACCCAGATAGCAAGACGACACTGAATCTATCAGTTCCTGCCCACCATAGTTTATGGTGGGCAGGAACTGATTATTCATGCAGAAAAAGAATGTTTTTCATTACTTAACAACACTGAACAAAGGTCAGTAGTGGTCACGACATTTTTATTGGGCACTAGGTAACATTCCTGAAACACCTAAATAACTAGAAAAAGGGCTGAAGTCAATTAACTTTTGAAGCTAATTATTCTGCTAGGACAAGAACAGTTATAAGTAAAGATACAAGATACATTTTTTTTATTACTATGAAGATAAAAAGGTTTTGCCAGACTCCAAGTGAACAAAAAGCCAGCACTTGAGCATGTCTGATAAGATCCAGTGACACGAAGACATGTACATGGGTTAAAAAGTTGCCTTATGAATAAACACATAAAATAGAAAGTGTTTACCTCACCTTTCAGTAAAAAAGAGTTGCCTAACCTCAACACACTGCTGAAAATGATGAGTTTTATAATAAGTGTAATAAATCTTTGGACAGAGCGACAAATAGTATTCAGTAGCTTGAGTGCCACAGGTAGTATATGTATATATAAAACAAAGTAGGCCTTGAACTGTTGAACTATATCAAGCTGGTGGCAGATGCTAATTTTTTTTTATAATGCATTAAATATGTTAAAAATTAACTCACTTGGTTTAGTTGTATGAGCTTTAGTGTGCCACAAAAACACTGGTCTCAAATGAGAATAGAGGCCTTGCAACAGATTTAGCTACTAACTCATTTTCACTTGCAGTCCCTGGGCAGGTATGCACACAGTATTAAATAATGTGTAAACTGGAAATAAACTGCAAGATACAGATGAAGTAGCAGAATCAAATATATATGCAAAGCCAATAAAAAGCCCTTCAGCCCTACCCACAAAATACATTGCAAACCCTTTCTGAGTATATGCTTTTCCCATTCAATAACCAGTCATTTCAAATGTGTAACCACACAAATATGACTAATAAAGCATAAAAAATATGCTGGATTAGGTTAAGTTGATGTGATTGTTTCCTGTTTTTTTGCTCCCCATGATGAGAAAGGACAATTCAAAGCAAGTGTCAGAATCAGAAAGTGTCATGATCCTGGGCCATGTTGGCCCAGCATTCTTAGTAGTTGTGTATTTTTGTATTTTGCTCTTTATTTATGCATTGGTTCCTAGGTTGTTCAGTTAAGATGTTCCTTATTTGGTTACCTTCTGTGTGCCCTTCCGTATCTGTGAACCCTCGTTTCCCCTCCTTGTGTTTTAGTTCATGCTTTCCCCAGCCCGCTGTGTCGTGCATTTGCTCCTCCTGTCTGAAGCTCTGTACTTCCTGTTTTACTTTGTCAGTCTCCCGTCAGTGTTGCGTTCACTCCTGCCGTGTCTTGTTATGATTATCAGTGTCACCTGTGTTCCCCGTGTGCTCCCACTTCCCTCGTTAACCCTCTGTGTATTTATGTCTGTGTCTCCCTCAGTTCTGTGTCGTGTTCTCCCTCATGCTGTGTGTGATTCTCCCCGTGTCTCCTGGTATGCATTATGATTAGTTTTCCCAGTTTAGTTTTGTATTGTTTGATCTGTTTCCAGCAATAAAGCTGTGCTTTTGAGTTCAAGTTCAGTCCCCGTGAGTTTGCATTTGGGTCCAATCCCTGCCTGCCACACAGCGAAACATGACAGAAAGAAAGTGATTTAAGGGTGACTTTGCATGTGGCATGTAATTCAAGACAGACTGGCTGGTCTAGCTCAGAAACTGCTGATCTAGTAAGGTTTTCTTCATAGCTATATCTAGGGTTTACGGAGCATGTTACGGAAATGTGCAAATATCCAGTGAGCTGCAGTTCTGTGAGTGAAAATGCCGTTCTGATATCAGCAATTAGAGGAGTGGCCAGACTACTTCAACCTGATAGGAAGGCGACAGTAATTCAAATAACCATTTGTTACAACCAAGGTATGCAGAAGGGCATCTCTGAACACACAACATGTTGGGCTACTGCAGCAGATGACCACACCAGGTCCTGTCAGCTAAGATAAGGCTGAGGCTGCAATTTGCATGGTCTGAGACAATGCAAGATTAGAAAAAGATTGCCTGGTATGATGAGTCTTTATTTGTACATTAGGATGGTTGGGCCAGAATTTGGTGTAAACAATGTAAAAACATGGATCCATCCAAACTTGTACTAGATCATACTTGTGGTGATGTGAAGTTGTGAGGGAAATTTTCTTAGTAGACTTGTTGATACCAAGGATGGTTTTAACCCCACAGCCTACCTGAATAGTGTTGCTGACCACGCCCATCCTTTTATGACCACAGTATACCCATCTTTCAACAGTTACTTTCCAACACTGTAATGCCATGTGTATGCCATGTCACAAAGCTCAGTTCATCTCAAAATGGTTTCTTGACCGTGACAATGACTGTGGTTGAATGTCCTCCACAGTCATCAGACCTCAGTCCAATGAAGCACCTTTTGGATGTGGTGAAGCCAAAGATTTGAATCATGGATGGACAAATCTACAGCAACTGTGTGATGATATTATGTCAGTGTGGCGCAAAATGTCTGAGGAATGTTTCCA
Organism: Oreochromis niloticus; assembly: GCF_001858045.2. Classification (NCBI taxonomy): domain Eukaryota; kingdom Metazoa; phylum Chordata; class Actinopteri; order Cichliformes; family Cichlidae; genus Oreochromis; species Oreochromis niloticus. Next base: position 11,895,447 of record NC_031972.2, read on the forward strand.
TTGCTCACAAGCTTGTTGAATCTGCCTTGAAGAATTAAGGCAATTCTGAATATTAAAAAAGGATCCAATTGAAGTGTACCTAACTAAGTATCCAGTGCATCTAAGTGGCAGCAGGCAATACAATAAAGTGTAGTAGAAAACGGAAACTTACTGTCAAAGTGAACTGATTTTATAATTTCCATCTTCTCTCTTGAAAAATATAGGCGCAAGCTTTAAAACTTCAGGGAGAAAAATCCCTGTGAAGACTGCCAAGTCAAAGAAAATTATAACATTTTAAGTGGACTGATATATTTTTTAACCAGATTCCTAAAATAAAAAGAAAAACACACACACACAAAAAAAACAGCCGACTCTATAACAAGTGTAGTGTAAGTGTGGACATAGGAAATAAAACAACAATGGCAGGGCCATGTCTCACTGCATTCTATGCAAATGTGTAATACTTTAATAAATACATATATTGAAAACGGTGATGGTACACTCCACAAATACTTTTGGTCAACTGGCAACAAATCTATAGCATAATCAGGGGGTTCAGACTGTCAAACAGTGTGTGCATAAATAGTTAAATAGTTTAGCAAAAAATACATTATTTGCGATTAAATTCCACGACGTAATCTACCTGAAGTAAGGCACTGACAGGTCCACGCAGGCATGAATGTCTTTCAGTTTACACTTTCCAACCTGCCTTGGTCTTTTCAACACACGATGGCGCTACTCCCCAAAAAACAGAATAACACCGACTCCATCTGCGAATGAGGGCAAGTAATGACGACCTGACTGTAATGATACATGCTCGTACATAATGAGCAGCTGTAACTGAAACTCTGGAAGAGGCATGATTTTCAATTTCCGACAGGCTAAAGATAGACGTGGTCGTAATTACAACAAAGCTCACAGGATACTATTAACCTGCACAGAAGACCCTAAAAAAATACCAAACAGACCACATCCTCTGATTCAGACATTAAATTCTATGATGTCTTACAAACTGGTGAGTGTAATCTGAGGAGGAATACACAGGAAACTACAGGGTTAACACAGGCAAAGCCAGAGAATCGTGTTTATTTGATTAATTTTTTGTTCAAAGTTAATGCCAAATGAATGTCAGAATACCCTTTTGCCAAAGTATCACTTGACAATGTCAGTACATTTAGTAAAGTGTCGTTTTAAGGCACTACTATGTCAGTACTTCCAGTTTTTTAAACAAAGATTTTAACCCCCTGGTCAAGTCAGTCAGACTGGGATCTGCTAATTTAAATTTGAATAAAATGTCATATTTATATAAACACATAATTTATGTTTTCATGTGACACTATCAAACAAAACAACAACAACACGTACTTCAAGTTTTAAGTACTTTCCACATCTCTGGTTTTGAAAACTTTTGAAATTTCAGTTACTAACTTGTGTGTGTATTCATTGTTTTTGAATTATGAGCTATCAATGAATTGAATTGTTGAATTGTTTTTACTTAAAGAAAGTAAGTGAATACTTTGGCCTCTTGCCCCAAAGAGCCCCACTGGTCCTCTAAAAATATGCTGTCTGTAATTTATCATATTATCATGAGTGTTTGATGTAATATCATAATCGGACAGGGGTGTCAAACTAAATCTACTGGAGTAAAAAGTATTTCAAAGAGGTTTTGGTTTACAATAACATGGAAATATATATGCATGTACTTGGTTTTTCTACGACAATTGCAGGGTTGACTCTTCCTGTGTGAAAGTTTGATTCATAATTCTGTATCCTCTTACCTGAAGTTCATAATGAAAACATTAAGTATTCAGTTAATAATGAACAGAATACTTTAAAATGGGTTGTCCTCCACACGTTTGATCTTTAAGGATAATTTTGTGTGCTTTGTGTGACAGCTAGCTATAGCTGTGAAGTAATGTAGTGGAACACAGCTGGTTAATAAAACAGGTGACTTTAAGTTGTGGAAATTGAAGGCGGCTCTTTAAGTTCGCTGTTTCAGTGATAGACATGCGCACACTGATGGGATGGAAGAGAGGCACATCTGCACTGACGTCACCCCCCCCCCCCCCCTTCAAAAAAAAAAAAGAAAAAAAAAAGCCTGCTAATTTCAAGCTGTCCGGAGCTGGGACATACCCGGTTTCTCTGCAGTGTAGTAGTGAGGAGGAGCAGCTCCAGAATTGTAAGCCAACTTTTTCTGGTGTTTGCATGGATGCACAGTTTCTCTAAACTTTTTTTTAAAAACATATTTAAGGTTTTAAGAGCGACCACCATGAACACAAACTTTAGATTATAAGGATAGACTGAACATATAAAACCTTCTGCGGAAGGAAATCCAAAACTTGGAAAAGCTGCTTTTTTGTGTGTGAGAGACAGAGTCTGGGGCTGGGATACCACCGCTGCTACTGCTGCTCGGGTGTCTGGGCTGAAGGGGAGAATCTCAGTGAGGCTTCACAGGATGGCAGAGTTCAAAAGGAGATGAAAAGAGGAGAGCAAAGGAGGTCTGTGTGCGGAACTTGAGAGCTGCAGAAGTGATTTGGTCCTGGGCTCTGTCTGCACTCTCGGACTGGAGCTGACAATGAAGATGAACATGGTAAATGGGCTCAAATCTCCTCTGTCAAGAGAATAAGACTATATGTTTTTTCTAATTTTTCTCTTTAAAATAATCGGAGATGATTCGTGTGAACATTTCGAATGATAGAATAGCTATTTTACCACTAAGAGGGAGAGTTTAAAGGGGGGGTCGTTGCGTGGAAAAGGCGTACTTTAGGCAGCATTTACGCACAGTAAGTTCGCAGCGTTACAGGTCCACATCTGCAAAAGTTTGCCTATCCGGCTGCTGAAAACAAACCAACCAAACTTCTCCTGAGCAACAAAAGCTGCGGTCTATTTTGACTTGCAGACGCTCCATGAGGGTTGCGTTTGCGGTACCGGTGTAATGCATGCGGGCTGGCTGCCAACTGTCTGGGTCAGAGTGGCCAAGTAGGTAGCGTTGTCTGTCTGTCTGGACCGCAGGAGCGCTACAGCTAAAGAAACATTTGCGAAAAGCCCTCCTTTCCAAAAAGGCTACCACCCGCGTTTGGAGTCCGGTCTCTTCCTCGGGATCGTCACTGCTGTGTCACCTGGATCCCCTTTGTGTGCAGCAGTTTGTAGTTTGCACATGCTGCCTTCAAGCGCGTCAGTGAGTAAAACTAATCTGCAGAAATATCAGCTTGCACAGCTGACATGTATGCGTCCGTTCCAGCGCGGGTTTTACACGTCATTTGTATTGTATTGCCACGTTTTTGTCACGGCGTATCAGCCATTAAACGGTCATTCGTGTATTTAAAGAGGTACTGGCACAAATGGAACCGACACCAGTGCTCCTCGTGGAAATCTGTAACATGGGGTGTTCAGCGTTGCCTTACTTTTTCATTCATTGATTACAAACTACAGATGGAGTCAAAGCTTGCCATCAAGCCTGCTATAGTTAGTTGCTCAGTATAAGCAAAACAAAAGAATGAGAGCGAACCTTTCCTCTGTTCCTACAACAGAACTGTGAGATTATAGTTCTAATGCTTGGTGTTGGTCTACAGTACGTCACTATAAGCTTAACATCTTTGTGGTTTTTGTTGGTTTTTGTTGGGTAGTTTTCCCACAATTTTGTGACACCTTGTCGGCAAAATGATTAGCTTGGACCAATCAGATTGGCCACTATGAAAGTATTCACTTTTTATATATATATATATATATCATCGTTTTGACTGAAAAATATAAAAAAAGAATACTCAGATTATATTAGATGAAAATCTCCAGTGGTCTTAAAAATGGCTCCAACTAGCTGTCAAAAATGCAGATATTAAATTGTAACAAGTACAAAGTTTTAGAACAGTCAATAACCAATTGATCCAGCACCCAACAACCAATAAATCAGCTAACAGAGTGGGCTATTGTTGGGTAATCGTTGCTTAATTTCCTCCACAGCAGTGCAGATGGATTGGTCAAGACAAAGATACAGAGCTTCCTGTTTGTGTCTGATGGATTACAGTGTTTTTTATGAGCTGCTGACATGAATTCAGAGGCTGGTGAGATGTGGGAGTGCTCATCTTCAGGAGAAATCTGAGACCTGGATGAGCCTTCAAGCACGGTGAGAGCATTTTAAGTGAAGGAGGCGCACCATGGACTTGTTGTGGTCTGCCATCAGACCCATTATGTCCTTTTAACCCATTTGTAGCACCCTCTACCCCTACCCCATGTCACATCTTTCCCTGAATTATGGAAATTTTGTGGAAGACGCTGACTTGGACACTGAGCCTGGTGGTGATGACTGCTTCTGAATTTCAAAGTTTCAACAAACTCTCACACAACTCCCAAGGTATGGTGGTGACACATGGACAAAAAAATTCTGCTGTACTCAACAGCTTATTTTCACAACATCTTTTCATTTCTTTTCCATTCTCTTCTTTTCCCGGTAAAAGAGGAGTTCCTGTCCTACCTGCAGCACTACCAGTTGACTGTCCCGGTGCAGGTGGATGAGAATGGAGAGTTCCTGAGCTACACTGTGAAGCACCACCGGCCAGGCCGACGGAGACGGGGGGCGGTGGATCCGATGATGGGAGCCCAGCCCGCGTTAGACCCACTGGAGCCCCGACTGTTCTACAGACTGTCAGCCTATGGAAAGCACTTTCACTTAAACCTGACTCTCAACCCCCACTTGGTGTCAAAACATTTTACAGTGGAGTACTGGGGTAAAGAAGGGCTGGAGTGGCGGCATAATATGGTAGATAACTGTCACTATATTGGATTCTTGCAAAATCAGCACAGTACAACTAGAGTGGCACTCAGCAACTGCAAAGGCCTGGTGAGTACAAAGTGCTACAAGGTTCACAGCTCTTACGAAAAACCCCTCACGTTTATGTCAGATATAACTAGGTTGTGGTTCTGTCGCTGCAGCCAGTCTTTTGGTAGATTCGACAGAATATTATCACAAGATTATTGCAGTTTGCTTAAGAGAATCTTGGCTTTTTTTTCCGCATGGCGCACTGAGCCTGCAGGCAGCTTGGAGTGACTTGATGTTTATGTAGAAAAATCACATCATCTCAGTGATCTGATAGTGATAACCATCAGTGCTTTTCTTCCCACTTGTGCGCTGGATGTCACACTTGAGTAGTTGAGATCACATTTCTTAAGCAGATCCTTGTGTGATCTTTAAATGATATGCCTATAAATGTGCAGGTTTCAGTTCTAAAACAAAACTGAGCAGCTCTAATAAGGCATCTAATTATCCTGTCTAAGCTTTTATTCCTGAGGCTTTTGTCCACAGACTGTGTGACTGTTCAGTACCTCTTAACTAATCAAGGAATTGGACCAAATTTTAAAAGCTGTTATCCCTCCATGCTCGAGAGTAACTCTAAAGAAGTTAAAAAAAAAAGGCCCTGCTTCTTATTGGCAAATGTAATCATGTGGGGGAAACGTTTAGCCAAATGTGTTGGCAAGACATAGTACTGAGTATCATAAATTGAATTAGTGTTTGCCCTTTTTTTCTTACATCACCAAAAATGGACAAAACTGTGTCTGTACTTTAATGTAATCAGCTGTCTGGACATTTTGAGATCTTGACATCACACACTATTAAAACCCTACATCGAAAATGTTTCTGTAGGCTAGTGTGATATGTGGTTAATTGCTTTTATTGTGGGTTTTACAGAGCCAAGCCAGTGTTTCCTATAAACCCACTCTGAAGGACTTCTCCTAGTTTATGCACCAGAGGGGGCATTGACAGGGGGAGAAGAATGTTTTAATGCTGGTCTGGATGTAACTGATTGTTTGGGGTTCTTAAATTTTACTGCAGATTAGTGACTAATGCATTGTATATGTGAAAACATGTCCCTAATGAGAAGCAAGAGGTCACATAAGGGGATGTATTAGTTGTTTAAAGGGACACTCCAAAATGACTATCTTGTTTTTTTGTTTTTTTGTTTTTTTATTAGCCGCCCAAGTTCTGGATTGTACTTTTTTACAACTTGCTACAAAGCAAAATCTTTTCTCACATGTTCCCCACCTGACAAGTGCCCAGTATTTTCAGACTTTAAAAATCAGGGTTTGGAACACCTGCTATCCAGATTCAAACTGAGGTGACTTTGTTATGATGTCATTATGACAATCCATCAGCCAGAAGTAGAAAATAATAGGGCTGTTGGAGGTGTGTAGTCTTTAGTTGTGATATGGCTACCAATAATCATTGTGTTGAAATTGTCCACTGTAAATAAAAGATGGAATCAGGCACTATGACATCAGTGTCAAGCTTCAGTGTTGGCGTTTTAGCTGCTGTGTTCGTTCTTTGTAGTCAGAAACGACCATATTTGGATGACTGGGTGAAGGTCCAAGTTATGAGCTAATGCTAGCTAGCTTGATTATCTATCTCCATTCATAACTGAAGCCCAAACGTCTTGGACAGTGTGCACCTCACAGCAAGCTTTATTGTTTATCAGATAATTACAATATCATTAAATATTAAAATTTCCCAGAAGCCACCAACACAGAACCTCCAAAGGTCCAATTCAGTGACTTCTCTTAAAAGAAGTAAGGCCTACAAAAGAGTGACTGCATATAGCAACCTAGGCTGAGACACTTGTCAATTAAGGTGGCCATGCCCCTAATTCCATTACCAAGAGTGATTATTTTATACTACAAAATGTCCCACCATAGACTCATTATGGTGGGGAAATGATTCACAAAACCAAACCATTTTATGCATTTCACGTTTTGAGCCAGCCTCAAGTGGTCATTAGAGGAAAAGCAGTTTTGGCATTTAGTTGAGTTTTCCCTTCAGAGATGGCTGCTTGGTTCAAACTATCTCCCTTGGATTTCAGAACTCACCAATAACTCCAATATAGCTTGAATGTTTGTGCTTTTTCTTCATATATATTCATAAAAGCAGATTTTGAAAATGTTCACCTGTTGAAACAAAGGATGCCTGAGTTTCCTTCATGTCCGCCTGTCTGAGCACAGACAAGAGTAACAAGTGTCTAAACTAGGATTGCTCCTTTAATGAAATGATTATGAAATACAGTGCTTTTTCTTAAGACTGTACTTTTAGTACCAATGTTTCCTGTTTTTAACCTGCTTTTTTTTTCATTGATTTTCTTCCCCAACAAGCACGGTGTTATTACAACAGAGGAAGAACAGTATTTAATAGAGCCTTTAAAGAACATATCCTCAACCACCTCTGGTGAATGGAACCTGGAAGAAGCACAGCAGCATGTTATTTATAAAATGTCTGCCATTCCCTCACCACAAGAGCATAGCCAGGAGTTCAGCTGTGGCATTTCAGGTTGGTGAACCTCCATCTGGGTTGGACTCTGTGTGGGTGGAACTGACGTAAAGGAATAACTATACATAGCAAGTTAGAGGAAGTGCTGGTTTGGTTCTAGGCCCAGGTTCTGTTAGACATGACCGGGCCTCTTGTGTGCTATAGTTGCCTGGACACCTTTCAACCTGTGACAGAAAGTCTTGCTCCAGCTTTCATATAACGCCCTTCAGTGCATAAAGAAGACTTTACAGAAGAACAAATTCTATTTATAGGACCAATAATCATTTTGAGAATTGAAAATTCTCAGTTTCACCAATGCTCTGTTTGGTGAGATACGTTAAGTTAGAACCAAAAATAACCAGGTGGATATTTAGGTATTCGGCCAGGGTCTTATGAGAAAGAGCAAAGACTGTCATCACCAGGAAGCCAGCATGCCCTGACATGCAGCATCTTATAGCTTTTTCCCAGAGCATCTGCTGGGCCATAAAACAAAGACTTTAGCTGCTAGGTTCAAAGTGGCAGATTCCATATCTGCACCTATCACACGTAAACCAGCTCTCTCTCAAACAGATAATGTGTCACGCTTCTGATTGTTACCTCACTGTTACCTGTCTTTGTCTCCCTGTCATTCACAGACCTCATTAAAACCAGTGCACCTTGCCAGCTTAGCACGCCTTCGCCCCAAAACTACAGCAAGCTGTCAAACAGCACCCACAGACAGAAGCGATCCATCAGCACTGAGCGCTTTGTGGAGACGCTTGTGGTTGCTGATAAAATGATGGTCGGTTACCACGGACGCAAAGACATTGAGCACTACATCCTGTCCGTAATGAATATTGTAAGTTTGAGCCTACTTTTTCGGTCAAGTCTACACTCATGATTTCTCCATTGTTGCTCATGTTATATGTGGACAGGCAGAGTAGTGTGGCACAGTTGTCTGACTTTGTGTCTTTTCTTCTTTTCTGGAGGTCAGGTTGCCAAACTTTACCGTGATGCCAGCCTAGGAAATGTTGTGAACATTATTGTGACCCGGCTGATTGTTCTGACTGAAGATCAGGTAAGAGAAAGTCTCTTTTTTCTGTTTTAAGCCACTACTTCTAGTATCTATATCCTCACCTGTATTGAGTGTATAACTGTATAATGCAACTTCTGTGTAGAAAGGGTAGAGAGTAGAAAGACTCTTCACCATATGGACACCACTTCACATGAAAGCTGTGCTCAGGTATCTTCCCTCAGGGAGCTTCTATTGAGCATTTGTACATGTACTATACATGTGCATGTATGTGTGATGAGAGAAACAGAGGGTCTTCCTACCATCTGTTTTTCTGAAAGGGTCGAGCAACTCTTTTTGTAGCATCAGTTCCAAAAATGATGTCAAGTGGAATCAAACTTTAAATTATATGAAGCAGCACTAGTATATCAGTCATTATGAAAATTCACATTGTATGCAGAATGTTTTCTAATTCTTTGGTGGGTAAGCTGACATCAGCACAGTTTAATTACCCTTTGCATTCATGGAAGTAGAAGCATTTACCAAACTCCACTAAAACGTCCCCAGTTGTCCTTCTACATTAGCTACTTTTCCTCCCTGTTTTCCAATAGTGCAAGTCCTCTGCTCCTTCTATGACTCATCTTTTTCTTCCTGCTGTAAATGGTTTTACCTTTACTACAACTGCATCGTCTCCTAAATCAAAGAGAAAACCCCTGTCTTCTGCAAAATCTGGTCCTCTAACATCCCTCTGATCCCCCAACAGTACTCCTCCAATAATTCATCCAGATAATCGTTCTACTTTGGCTCAGTCTTTAGAGCTGTCAACGCATGACAATAAATTCAATGCCCTTTTTTGTTTTGAGCTTTTTTTTTTTTTTACATTTTTGTTTTGCATGCATGCTATTTTTTGGACAGCAGGCAATAGGCCTCCAGATTTTTGGGTATAAAGTCATGTGAAAAGAAAGTTTTTCACTGTCAAATCTCCATTGTGTTTGACACCCAGTGATGGATTGTGCGTTATGGTCAAACATCTCAGATTTGGGCTCATCTGTCCAAAGGACTGAGACCTGTAGAGTCTGAAATGTAGCTCTTGGGTTTTTTACAATTTCTCTGAGCATTGCACAATCTGATTTTAGGGTGAATTAGCTGGGATATCCACTGGGCTGATTGTGGTGTTATGTTAACATACAACAAAATGCTCCAGGCCAGCAAACTGCCAATTGCCTCTATAGAGGTGCTCACACTTGCTGATGATCAATTAATCTGCATATAAACAGGAGAACCTAGGTGCTAATCAATCGTAAATCAAACCTCCATTCTTTTAAGCAATTACAAGGGGGCAATAACTCTGGTTTCAAAAAAACTTGCATTCAAGTTTTTTTGAAAAGGTTTTTTTAATATTCTAAGTTAAACCTGCCCTTGGACTTGACCTTCTTAAAAACTTTGTTGATGTATATATGGGCTCAGTCACTCATTTTGAGTCATGCTGAGTAAAACATTGAGTTGTAAATTTAGCTTATTCTGTGTTTCAGAAAGGAGGATTATCCAGAGTATGCTCATTGGCTAACGACTTGTGATTGAAAAGTCATTGGCCAACGAGGATGCAATTTTACTTCTGCTGATCACATTGCTCATTTTAAAACAGCAAGTCGATGAAGGCAAAATAGCTCATCTTGACATAATAAACCAATGGATGAGTTCATGGTAGCTGCATCCATCCTTTATAATGTCTATGGCCACAAAACAACATGGGAAAAACATCATGTAACATCATGTTACCTCTTGTAAAGTCCTTTAATTAAAAGTAGTATAAAACCTTCCAAAGTGGAATATTAAGAAAGGTGCTATGACTTGACATCTGTGTTTGTGACGAAGAGATGTCAACGTAAGTTAAAAGTAGGAGCTGGCTGTACTTTTGTAAGGTAACAGTTTGTACCATGAGATGGTGCAGTGAGTGAACCTCAGCTTTAAGTTGTTAATAACACATTCTTACCTGTGAGCCTGTTGAGAAAATGAATATTGGGCTTAAATGAAATATCAAAATTTGAAAGAACTTTTTGAACATGCCTGCTGGTAAAATACTGCCCACTATGGTAAATATTTTAGTTCAAATTTGCAGAGCCGCACGTATCTAGCATCACCCAATAAAAGATTTTTTGGTAGTAATTGCGTTTTCTTCTATCACTTTGTTTTTCATGTCTGTTTTTTGCAGCCAAATCTGGAAATTAATCATCATGCTGACAAGTCTCTGGACAGTTTCTGTAAGTGGCAGAAGTCCATCCTGTCTCATCACAGCAATGGAAACAGTATTCCAGAGAATGGGATGGCTCATCATGACAATGCTGTCCTAATCACCCGGTAAGAGTTGGCTCACAGCTACAGCAGTGGACAACATGTTGCTCACACACCATTATAATAATCCAGTGTTGAAATACAATTTTTCACTTCTTACTTTATTTGTAATTTTCTCATCTTGAGCAAATACAGGTTATTTTCTGTGATGTGCTTTCAGCAAATGCCGACAGCTACAGCACTGGAAAATCCAAAAGTCCAGGTCTTGTGTGCACACTTTACCTGTAACAGCTCACAGGAATAAAAGCCATCATTTTGAAAGTAAAATGTGCTGTTACGGACGTAATGTACCTGTCATCCCGCAATTTATGTCATAAAATAGTAAAACTCTGTCATTACCTGGAATAGACTTTATTGTTGCCAGAACTGTTTTGGCTACTTAACCTGGCAACTGATGTGTATATTCCTCCAGCTGCTTCCATATAGAGAGAGGATTCGGTTCTGTGATTGACATAGGCTAAAGGCAAAGTTTTTGATTCTCTAGTTTGCATAAAACAGCCTTTTTATCATTAGTGCTTGCTTGTTGTCTGCCAGTTGTTATTCTCCAGCTTCTTTGGCTGTTGGTTTTATTATTGGTTTTAGCTTCACTTTGCACAAACAAAGTGAAGCTAAATGCAGGTTAAACAGCAAAGGCTGCTTAATAGAGCCTGCCTGCAGTGGTCATGGAGTTTGCCTTTTTGGCTTTCCCTTTTTAGCAGGAAGCTGAGAAATGTTATTGTTTTCATAAACTAAAAAAACACATGGAAGGGGCTTTTAACTCACAAACTATTTTTTTCAGTTTGAGGGCATGAATTAACTTGGATACTCTGTTACTGATGAGCTCTAAGGAAGCTGACAGACGCAATGCTCTGACATATAAAAGCCCCATTAGGTTGTTATACCTAATGGTCATTCCAAACAAACATTGGTCTACAAATCTATTATCTGTCACAGTTTGTTCACAGCAAAATCCAAGTAATAAATCTGATATCCACATTGTTTTTCTTGGGGATTAGAATATTGTGCCGATCTCTTGAGTTGTATTTGAATGAAAAGGCTGGTTACTAAGTTGATGTTAGCTAGTGTCACTAGCAAGATGTATTTATAAACCATGGGTATGAGTGCATAGCATAGATAGTATAAAAGAAAACTCTGAAAGGTAAGCCAAGGGGTAAAATCTGTGATTGCAAAAAGACTTCCTGTCCTATAGAAGTCTATGGGAAAATAGCTGCCAACCCTTTCCTCAATTCACGCTTTCCTGATGACTTGAGCTCTGTCACGTGTTTTAGGTCATAGTCAACAAACCTCATATTTAATAAAACATTAAATCAATCTAGTAAATTTTGTTTTTTTTCTAAGTGTTATAAAGCAGGATTATCCATATGCTCATTGGTGATGAGCTCATTGGCCGGGGCCTTTCTGTGTGGCGTTTTCCCCATGTCTGTGTGGGCTCTTTGTGGGTACTCTGGCTTCCTATCATAGACCAAAGACATCCACTTAGTGGGGCTAGGTTAATTGCTGACTCTAAATTGCCCATAGGTGCAAATGTGAGTGTGAATGGTTGTCTGTCTCTCTGTGTTAACCCTGCATCAGATTGTTGACCTGTCCAGGGTGTACATTGCCTCCCGCCTCTATGGTAGCTGGGATAGGCTCCAACCCCCCTTGCGACTCTGAATAAGAATAAGCTGAAGAGAATAGATGAATGGATGGATGGGCTTGTTTAAATGTATTTGGTTTATAAAAATACACCACTTCTATAGCTGTGATGAAATTAGCCACAGACACTTTTCCTGCAGATCTTTGGTAACATGGATCAGTGTGAATGAATGATTGAAAGTTCTTGTTAGCATAAAACAAGAATGTCATTGTCCAGTCTTTGTTTTGAAATGGGTGGTGTCAAAAACTTTGAAAAAGTGGGGGAATAAATCAAAAACGCATTAGAAAAGTCACAAGTAGGGTCACTTAAAAGAGAACAGAGAGAGAGAGGAGTAATTCAGAGACAAAGGAGTGAGGGTGGTAGGTGATGGTGGAGGTGGTGGTGGGAGGGTAAAATTTAATTTGCTGTGCTCTTGGTTTTAATAGATTAAAAGCTTTTGGTATGATTGTCTCATTAATTTGAATGCAATCCTGTAAAAATTTCCTTGGGCACTGTGGGTCTTTTGCTCTATTGTATTAACTGTAAAAAAGAGCCCACGGCACAACCAAAATTATTGGGACCATGAACTTGTGATCTCATTGCTTTTGAAATGGTTCCTTCAAAGAGGTGGACCAGCTCTGTGACCACTGGCAGTCAGCTGCTGTCTTCAAACCAACTTTAGTGTGTCAAGACAGCAATAAAAGGGCAATAAGATGGAGTTAGCTTGCCATCGGTTCACAGTTCAATGGGGTCAAGTTGACAGTTATGCAATGTATTCGTGATAGTACACAGTTAACTGTGATCAGCGAAAACAGCAAATCTGCTGTACAGAAATTCACACAGTTTACATTCATAGTACAGCCATAGGCTCATAGATATGAAACAAACTCCAAAATTCCTCTATAAGTAGTCATGTAGGCACTGTAACTGCAAAATAGGAATGTAACTAAAATATAACCTTTACCAATAGACTCTCAGGAACAAGTGGCGTTCATCAGGACAGATTGACCCAGATTTCTTGAAACATATTAGCAATATGTCTGCGCCTAAATATTAGACAACAGGTATTTGCAAACATTTACCAATCTGTCTGCGAGTGATTGCAATCAGTCTGAGTCAGGCCACTGTTGTTTAGAGACAGGTTACCTCCTACCAGGTAACCCATCCAATAGTAGACAGGTTACCTGTCCAGCCGGTTCAGCGTGTTGCACGCTTAACCTATTGATGACCAGGTTCTGGTGACTACTTGAAATCACTTGCTGAATGGGGAAATTTTTTTTTAGTGCAATCAGTGGATATCCATTGACTTGACAGCCCAAGCTAGTATATGATATTGTTATGCATAACTCTTTACCTCTTAATACTAGGAGTAACTAGGAGTAACACTTGAAGCTCTTTTCTGGACTGAGCATTTTCTGTCATATTTAAGGGCTGCTTATAAAACAAAATGACTGGGTGTGTAACAGAAGTTAGTGAGGGTCTCTGCCTATGCAGCTATGTTTGGAAAAACCCAGAAGCTAGTCTAATAGTCAACAAACACCAAACACACACATCCACAAATGTGCAATAACACTAATGTGCAATAATCTTTTCTGGCATCATTGTATTTTTACTCAGTTGTATATAGCATTTGTATTCTATTTTTATCTTATTGTATATTTTATTCTATTTTATCTTATTCTACTGTATATAGTATTTTATTCTATTCTGTACAGTTGTGTACTGTATTTATTCTTACTGTATTCTAATTTTTGCTTCATAACTTTTGCACTGTCCACTTCCTGCTGTGACAAAACAAATATTCCCACGTGTGGGACTAATAAAGGTTATCTTATCTTATCTTATCTTACATATACTGAGGGTCAAAACTAGCCATTAGGGTAACGGGGAGGTCGTCTTTACGAGGGAAAGATTTAAAGGTGACATTATACCTGACCAGACTGTGATTAAACAGTTTGAGTGTTGTGACCTCCTCCTTCTTCTTCTTCTTCTTCTTCTTTTTTTTTTTTTTTTTTTTTTTACCTGTTCTTAGGTATGACATCTGCACCTACAAGAACAAACCTTGTGGTACCTTAGGTGAGTGAAAAAGGCTGAGTAAATTTCATATATGTTAAATTAGGTTTCCTTTGTAATCTTATGTGATGCTGACTACACTAAATGTCTAGTTTTGGAGTTTATCCTTTCCTCCTCTTTGGAGAGGTTTTTATTTTCCCATTCAACGTGTCCTCAGAAAAACCTTATTTAGCAGCCTTCGCAATTTTGTGTAGAAAACACAAATCCGACAAATCCGGTGAGACATAATGAGAAGAATATTTTCATCTGTGTTATTATAGCTCCTCAGTGGCTTCTCCTCTGTTTGTTGAGGCCGGGAGCCCTGAACCTGGACAGCTGTGGTCACCTCTAGTTTATAAATCTCCTCTGTCTCTGTCCTCTGCCTCCAACCTCAGTTTGTCTAAGGTGTTTACACTTCCACTGGGGGTTGAGAGGGAGAAAGGAAGAGGTATGTGCAGGAAAGTTAAGGAGGGCAAAGACTTAAAAGGGGGGAGGAGAAATGAGGGATGAAGAAGAGACGAGATTAGTGGCAGATGGGGGAGATGGAGAAGAAGAGGAGGAGGGGTTGAAAGGAAAATGGAAGTGGAAAAGGACAATTATAGGGGGTGTTAGAGTATGCAGGAGGGAGATGGAGTGGGTGATATGCACGCTCTGGTGTTACTGGGAGTGGAAAAAGGACAGCAAGTGGTGGCAGATCCCCCCCCCCCCCCCGAAAAAAAAAAAAAATTCTGTCTCAAGTCATTCAGTTCCACCTCAAACCTTCCTACCCACCCAGCTCTTTCTTTTCCCACCTTATCTTTTCTCTTTTCTGGAGCCTGCAGGCACCACAGTATATCTTGGAGGTAATATCGTGACTTCAGGGGTGGTTTGACAGATTGACCGCATTCGTCACATTCCCCGGTCTTTTTAATTGCCCTGGCATCTGCTTGGCTTCCTCGTTGTCTCACCCCCACCTCCCTCTCTGCTCCTCCTCCTTTTCCTCCCAGGGATCATGCTCTCGGGTCAGACTGCTGGCATTTAGGGTCGCAGAGTAATCATGGGCGTGGAGATAATGCACATGTTTGCCCCCCCCTGAACACACACAGACACACACACACCCTTCTTCTTTTCCCTCCCTCTTCACCTTCAGGCTCCCTCTTTCCCTGCAGTAATGGTTTCAGTGGCCTCCTGATTTGCGAGTCTATTCTTGTTTAGCCTGTTAGTAAAGAGGACACAAAGGCCATGCCACTTTTAGCAGGCGAGGAGTCCATGCATGGAGTCCTCGTGAGGAAGCGAGGAGTCCATGCATGCGTTACAGGAAGATGTGAAGCTGCACTGGTCGCCAAACTACATGTTATGTAGCTAATGAACAGTGTAAAAAGAGGTGTGCAAAGTTTATCATTAGAACATTTTGCAAAAATTTCTACCGCAAGTTGGAAAACCGCTCTGGTGCATGCGAGCTGAATAAAAAGAAACATATTTTCTTGCTCACATTCGTTGCATGAAACCATTCAGACATTTAGTTTTGGTTTGATTTGCCCAAGTTCAGAGGTAACTGCTTGTTCTCAAGAGAAAGAAAATTGAAAGTTGTTGACAGTAACTGTGCTCCTATCTACATGATTTATGCACATGTTAAGTGCTTGAAAAATTCTTGAATGAAAGTCCAAACAAATCCCCACAACTATATTGCAAGATGTTTTTTGTATCAATTGCTAAAAAAAAAATACAGGGAATGTACAGTACAGTATACAGTAATGTACCGTCTTTTGTAAATACAGTTAAGTACTTTAAATGCTAATACCTTTCAGGAAAAAATATTGATTCATATCAATGTATAAATATTGATACCCTATTTTCTCATTTTTAGTTAAGTCAGACTTGAGTCTCACTGTGATGCTTTAGTACGTCCACAACTTAACTCTTAAACGCACATAGTCAAAATAAAGAAATTAAAAAGAAAGAGTAGCTACGTGAGTTGCAATTGTAGCAACCCAAGGTGGTGGTAGCTTGGGTTATTTACACAGTGGCAAGTTCAAAGACTCATGGGAATGTACATGCTTAGGCTCAAATCATTAATTATGTAGTGCTGTGATGTTTATTTTAGCTATTTTGCATTTAGACTTTAATTATTGTGGGTGTGTGATGTGGTTTCCAGCTTGTGTGTGGCTAAGTGTAATGTTAAGGTTTAACTAGCAGTGGACCACCATGATGACCAAGACTGCTGACTAAATCAAAGATGGACTCAGCCACTGTGATGTCACCCATTGATTTGGGGTTTTTTGAAGCCTCACTGTTAGTGTTTTGGCCATCACATTATTATTAAGAAGAAAGGGTGGCCTGCTAAATTATCAGCTAATGCTTGCAAGCTACATTCATAAACTGTAAGGCACAGACAAACACAGTATTGGTTAATTAGTGTTGCATAACAGACTAATAAAGTAGAATGTCACTCATCAAAGCTAAGGCACAACTTCCTTGGACATATAACTTGATCCAAAATGCACCTACAGCCCAAACATGGCAGAAAGATCCAGTGAAGGGACAATATTTAGCAGAGGTAAGACTCAGAAGACACCAGTGGGTACAGCTCCACCTGCCATCTATGTGGATGACTGGATGGCACACCCCTTCACCACCTTTCATAGCAACCCCAAGTTGCTATTAAGATATGAATATCAATAAGGCCAAAACTGCTATGTATTCGGCTATAAAAAATGTGCTTGTGTTGTAAAGTTGGGTATTTTCATTTTTGGGACTCTGTGGAGCCTGACTTGCTTTTGGAGCCAGGCCCAAGTTGCCAATACACAAATGCAGTTTTTGGCACTTACACACGAGCCTCACTTTTCAGCCTTTGACGTTCTTCCTTGGAAGTGATGAGTCATGTCCATTCAGCGTGTATCTTCAGGGTGTTAAATACAGGAGCTTTTGGATAACCGTGTGGTGAATAAGGAGAATGAAAATGTAAAGAAACTGATTTCAGGGTACATTGGTGAGGGTACAGAGACATTTTCCATTTTTATGGTTATTACAGTAGGTACATTAAACATTATAATGGCAACCAAACAAGTGACTTTACTATGTTGTAAAATCTATATTATGCAGCACAGTAGTGTCATATTTTTTACTATATGAAAGTGTTGTTTTACATTTCAGTAGGTATGCTGTAAAATAATGTAAAATATCAACAGCTTGCACACTGTGGAGTGTCAGTATAGTGTATTTATCACTCCATGCAAACTGTAATGCTGCAGTCCATCAGTATGGGGTGATGTGCATTTGCTTTTCCGTATTTTATTGTCATTTATCATCCTAAAGCTGAATCCAACTAGCTTTACTGTCATTTAAAAAGGACACTTTTTAAAGTGGAAAAGATGTGATGATAAAAAAAAAATGTAATTTCTCTAAATTGCAATGGAAATACCTGAGCTGTTGCAAACTAATGAAGAAGCTTAAAGCATATCATATTTCTATAACTGGTGCACTTTTAATTTTTCATCTTGTTGCACCCTCTCCTGCCATTGTTTAACAGCATCTAATTGGCGAATACTTCCAATCAACTGTTTGTCATTTTTTTTTTTTTTTTTTTTTTTTTTTTTTTTACAAATTTACTTAAAATGTCAAGTAAAACTTAACAGAAATGACTGAGATTATCCACAGTGACAGGATTCCCCTTAATTTATTCTTAAATATATGAAAACCTGGGAAAAACTCCTCAGCCCAACATGAAATGAATAGAAAGTACTTCTCTCTCTCTCTCTCTCTCTCTCTCTCTCTCTCTCTCTCTCTCTCTCACACACACACACACACACACACACACACACACACACACACACACACACACACACACACACACACACACACACACCTGCTTTGCAGTGTCATATGATCCACTCTCCAGTCACCTGTAGATGTAATCTGTGAAGGATCGCCAGCAGTCTCCCTATCTGACCTGTCAGGCTTTAGGGGAAAAAGAACCTGCGACACCTGGATTGTGGAGCGTTTTTAACTTGAAACGCCCTCTCCTCTCCCTTTTTCTTCTTTTCTCTCTGCCTCTTTCTCCAAGTCTTGCTTTTGGAATGAGAAAAAACAACTCTATTTTCTGTCAGTTTTCTGTCAGAATACTAGTTACATGAAATCCAGTGTATAAACCTTTTCCAGCAATATTCCAGTTTAAGTAACAAACAAAAACAAAAACAGAAAACAACAAACATTTAGGAGCAAATGCTAAACTGGACTTCTCCTTTAGCTGAGTCTCTCAGCACTGCTGCAAACAGTAGCTTATGTATGGAATCCCAGTTTTATGACAGCGAGTCGTAAGAATGCTTTGCCTCAACCTTGTGTTTGTATGTTTGTCTGGCATGTGTGTTTATGTGTGTATGTCTAGGTCTGGCCTCAGTGGCTGGAATGTGTGAGCCAGAGAGGAGCTGCAGCATCAATGAAGACATCGGCCTCGGTTCTGCTTTCACCATTGCGCACGAGATTGGCCACAAGTGAGTTTTTAGGATCCTAATATAAAATATAAAACTTGACATTACTCCCTGATGCGTATTGCAGAGGTGGTGGGACCAAGTCAGAGGGCCTTAAATGGCTTGGTTTTGAAGGCACACATTTAAATTACTTAACAGAACTTGTCTCATTAATTTAAAGTGGTGCAGCTCTGTCTACTTTGACTTGAGAATTATTATTCCTTAATTAACCATTATCATGGCTTGTAAAAGTTTTCCTTTTTTGTCTTTATACTTTTTCATGGTTATAGCATAATTTGGCATGGCACCTTATGCACATCCACAATGAACTTACACCCCGACAATATTTATTCATGGATCCTTTTGACGACGTCATGACTGAAAAGACCATTTTTAATTCAGAACTTAAACTTCTCTGGTGGCATAAAATCCGTCAATATGAGTATTGACACTGCTGATATCAGCAGATTTCTAAGCAGGATTTGAAGTTCTTCCTTTTACATTTTTGGGAATGAAACGTTCCACAAATGTAGCACCTTTTATGGCAGTTTTAGGTGTTGGCAAATGCCCTCTTTTTACTTAAGGTTGTCTTCAAACCTTTTATCACTTTCACGACCCATTCTTAAACAAACATTACTTACAGCCTGGTTTTGCCAGACTTGCATATAGTCTTTTTTTTTCCCCTTGCAGACTTTAACTGCACATATTTCCTCATGCAAATGTCAGTATCCACATACCTTGGCCTCTTTCTTCCTGAATATAAAGCAAAATAATGATGATGTATTAGTCTGTGTATTCCTCTCTCGAGAGTTAGGCAAGATGGCGATTTCCTTTATTATGTCTCATGTCTGCTTCTGTTGTGGGGCAGTTGTAAAAATAGTCTCTGCTTCTAGAGGATGTATAAAAAAACACACTACAGCAGGGTTTCGACTGGCCTGATTTATTTCCAGAGTAGGGTAAAATGTCATAAACGCCAGCCTTAGAAAAACAGGTTCAGTCTGTGCAATGTGGTTGGGTTTGTTATATACATTAGACCTGATTCGCGCTACTAGACTGTGAGGGAAAGTTAAGCTTTGATATCCTGCTGTAATGAGAAACTTTTCTGTCAAATGATATCCTGACAGATGAAGTTTTTCTGAAAATGAATTGTTGCAACCATTGATGTCCAACATGAATTCAGTGTGAAAGAAACTATTTAGTAGCTTTCAGAACAGTGCTCAAAGTTTGGAGCTGATCATTGTAATGATCTAAAGGGTCTTGACTCCTCGCTCCAGTCTGTGCTGACTTTCCTTCCCTGGCTTGCTCAGACCTGCAGGCGGTGATTGACAGACAGGCATCTGAGTGGTGATTAGAACTTCTTCTTTCCTGCAGAGCCCCAGACAGGGTTTGACCCTTGACCCCTCCACACAGCTGTTTTAGAGCCAATGAGCTCAATCTTTACAGCCACAGAGGCTGACATCCACAATCCAGCAGCCTTAACTGTCCAGCGAGATCCCATCTAAACTGTGCAATTAACTACCACTTTCAGACCAGATGGTCATTTCTCCCAGCTGCATTAATTCCTCTTCTTATTTATTTTTTTCTGTTTCAGTTTTGGGATGAACCATGATGGGATTGGGAATTCTTGCGGTACCAAAGGTCACGAGACAGCCAAACTGATGGCTGCTCATATAACAGCCAACACCAACCCTTTCTCCTGGTCTGCCTGCAGCAAAGACTACATCACCAGCTTTCTTGAGTAAGTGGGTGATATGGGTGGTGGTTGTTCCCTGTGGGCCTGTGTGTGTGTGTGTGCGCGCAACAGAGAAGAAAGGTGCATTCCTGTTTTCCTTTTTTACTCACAGCTGTCTCTCTTTACAACCCGCTGCCACTAGCTGGTCCATGTGGCGACCCGCTAGGCTGCTTTGTACGCGAGGCCTTCCCTTACTTATTCACATCCACTTCATCACTGAGACTTTTGCCAGACCTCCTTGTGGCTGCGTATGATAACTGAGTGCTTTCCACCCCTGCATCCTTGCACCACAAGGCGGGTGATGTTAGAGCTCGTGGTCCTCGGTGGTGATGTGTAGGCCAGCTGCCTTAAACCACTGCTCTGCTGTTTTATATATCGGCCAAAGGAGGCAAAAAAGAAAAAAGAAAAAAGAAATGGAGCACATAAATAAATGAGGCAGTGATATTTGAGTCTTGCCAGCCTGGCATAATAGAGGACACGCCATTGTTTCTTTTCCAGAGGCTAGACAAAACAACTGGAGTAACAGAACAAACAGATAATCGTTACAATGACAGACTTCTACACCTATTTCTGCACAGCATGATTTAGAGGAGGCGTGTCAATTTGAAGCCTTACTTGAAATTCTACTGCTCTTCACGCTTGCGAATCCCTGATTTATTTATTTTTTCTGGCACTTTTGCCTTTTTGTTAGATGGCAGAGACCCTGAATGTCAGAATGCCCCAAATCTGATAATCAACAAAGCCCTTCGCCAGCTCCATGCATTGTCCTAATGCATTTTCATGATCTAACATCAATGCAGTATAACTAGAGTCATGATCTTTTTCGCTCCACAAATTCTTTTTCCATATTTAAGCCTACAGCAGCACAGAGCAACTCAGCCGGCAGCAGACTTCTGTCAGAAATCCAGCTGTGTTATACTAGTAACAGCTATTGTAGCATGGAGCTGCTAATGCCTTTTTAATGATCATAGAATGAGGTCAAGGACCCCCTTAACTTTGTAGCATTTGCGGGATTGATAAGGTTCCCGTGTAGCTTTATTGCTGCACAAAAAAACTGCAAAACTCAAAGTGCTTGTTTGCAAAAATGGAATAGTGCTGATCGTGCAGAGCTAGTAGCACAAGACCACCACGGAAACAGGAAAGAAACTGACAACAATGGAGGAAAGTATAAAATGGGCCAAAGGTTATGAATGATTTCTAATCTAATCTGATGTGTTGCTTTGCTGTTTATGTTGTTTTATCTTATACTCCTATCAACTAGTAGTCGACAGCATTTATTCTGCTGGATATTTAGATTCATACAGCAGCATTTTATTCATTTATAATCCTTCTCCTCAGGTACAAGATGTAGAAAATCAGGATCCATCATAAACACCTTATTGTACTGTGTTATCTCAATAGACCACTTTCCTCTCAGAGTGCTGGCTTACTTGTAGTTATAAGCCTTTCCAAAAGTAGAATGGGTGGTGACTATCAGGCCACTGTCCTGTGGAACCAGCTATCAGTTGGGATTCAGCAGACATACACCTTCTCTACATTTAAGATTATTTATTTATTTTTTAAAAGCTACTACCTTTAGAACAGGTGACCCTGAATCATCCCTTAGTTATACCTCTGTTGGCTAAAACTGCAGTGGAACTCAGGACGCCCTGAGTATTTCTTCTTCATTGACTTCTTTTCACTTCCCATGCATTTGTATGCCACTAACCTTTGTTTGCTGTCCCCCATAGTCTGTTTTGTCCTGTCTGTTTGTGGTGTCTCGTTTCTCCTCCTTCCTCTTTTGTAGTTTCCCCTCTCTGCCCCTCCCTGAACCTAAGTAAGTCTATACCTTACAATATAAACTACCTTGTCCATAAACAGAAAGCAGGTAACATTATCTCTGCAATGTCACCTGCCTTAGACAGCGAGCAAGAGGTCAGGGTCTATTTTTACCTTTTAGGTCTAACACTAAGAAACTTTGTATCTGGAGCTTCTGCTGTCTGGTTTATTGTGCATGTGCATATTTGTTTTTTTATGCTGATTTTTTAAAATGCTTTATATGACTTGAGATAACAACACAGAAAAACATTAAAACATTAGTATGTTTTTTTTTTAGTTTACCCTAGATAATAAAGATAATTTTTGAAAAATGGGCCTGTTATTTTAATTTTCAACTTCCTATTTTTATTCTTTAGATACTTTTCAGGTTTACGTAATCCTTATTTATCTCATATTAGCCGGGGGTGTTGCCCTTTAGTTTATGTACTCTCTGAAAAAAGCTTTTTTAGCCTTTAAGCTAGCCTTCTTTTGATTGGTTGCCGTTTGTAAACAGGTTTGTATATTTCAATTCAATTCAATTCAATTCAATTTTATTTACACAACGCCAAATCACAACAACAGTCGTCTCAAGGCGCTTTACATTGTAAGGTAGACCCTACAATAATACATACAGAGAAAAAACCAACAATCATATGACCCCCTATGAGCAAGCACTTTGGTGACAGTGGGAAGGAAAAACTCCCTTTTAACAGGAAGAAACCTCTGGCAGAACCAGGCTCAGGGAGGGGTGGTCATTTGCTGTGACCGGTTGGGGAGAGGGGAGGAAGACAGGATAAAAGACATGCTGTGGAAGAGAGCCAGACAAGAGCCAGACAAGTATGATTCAATGCAGAGAGGTCTATTAACACATAGTGAGTGAGAAAGGTGACTGAAGAAGAAATACTCAGTGCATAATGGGAATCTCCCAGCAGCCTACACCTATTGCAGCATAACTAAGGGAGGATTCAGGGTCACCTGATCCAGCCCGAACTATATGCTTTAGCAAAAAGGAAAGTTTTAAGCCTTATTCCATGGAAGAGGGGCCTGAAAACCGAAGGTTCTGATTCCCATTCTACTACTTAAATACTCTAGGAACAACAAGTAGGCCTGCAGAGCGAGAGCGAAGTGCTCTAATAGGGTGATATGGTACTATAAGGTCATTAAGATAAGATGGGGCCTGATTATTTAAGACCTTGTATGTGAGGAGCAGGATTTTGAATTCGATTCTCAAGTATTGGCTTCCACTGAAGGGAAGCCAATACTTGAGAAATATGCTCTCTCTTTCTAGTCCCTGTCAGGACTCTTGCTGCAGCATTTTGGATTAACTGAAGGCTTTTCAGGGAGGTTTTAGGACATCCTGATAATAATGAATTACAGTAGTCCAGCCTGGAAGTAATAAATGCATGAACTAGTTTTTCAGCATCACTCTGAGACAGGATATTTCTAATTTTAGAGATGTTGCGCAAATGGAAGAAAGCAGTCTTACATATTTGTTTAATATGTGCATTGAAGGACATATCCTGCTCAAAAATGACTCCAAGGTTCCTCACAGTGTTACTGGAGGCCAAGGTAATGCCATCCAGAGTAAGAATCTGGTTAGATAAATTTCCAATATTTTCAGAGCCGAGTACAATAACCTCAGTTTTATCTGAATTTAGAAGCAGAAAATTAGAGGCCATCCAGGTCTTTATGTCTTTAAGACATTCCTGCAGTTTAACCAGTGAGTGGGTGGTTTTTTTTTTGTCACCACAGCAACATATTGCTGTATGTTTGAGATAATCATATTGGATATATCCTGTCTTTATGATGGTGCTTAATTGCACTTGTAAACATGCTGACCTTGTTGATTGAAATTTCAGCAATATTTCAGATGCAAATCTGTTATTGTTGCTGTATTCAGTACTGTGTCTTGAGTCACTTGTCATTTCTTTGTCTTTTGCGAGTTGTCTGGAGCAATCATTTTCCAGGTTATCTTTGGACGCTGGCTGCTTTTTCACTTATTTTCAGTCTATTCCATGTAACTGACTGTTTTCAGAGGAGTGCTACTTAACACTGAAATGTAATTCACTCAAGCATGAAAAAGCCTAACTTAAGGAATGAGTTAAGTGTTTTGTCAACATATAATTTTAAACGATATCTTTAACAACTTTCCTATTCACAGCATGTTGCAAAAATGTCTTTAGTTTGCTTGACAGACATAAGAGCTATTTTGACACTGTGTATTTAAAAGAATTGAGGAAATTGGATAACTGGCAGGCTAAAAAAATCTTCAGCAGATGAACAGTATCTGCTATACAGAAATGGAAAGAAACAAAAACCCATGTCCGCAAGAAAGGGGGGGGGGGCCCAACAAAGACCTGACACAGGACCTAAGAGATGCATCTGACCCCTCTAGTGTATGCTGTACTGTACATTTGACAGAAAATAAGAAAAAGCCTCCAATTTAAGGTCCATGTGAAGATTAAAAGTCCATTTTAAGTCTGTTCCTGTAATGAAATCAAAGGGGCCGTAAATGTTTCAGTACTAATGGCTTTTCTTTGCAGTTGTAGACACCACACATTTTTTTTTCTCTGCAGTTCAGCTTCATTTCTCAGTATTAAGACCATGAGAGCAAATTCATAACTGCAACCTTGTGGTGAAGTATTGGTTACAAGTCTGCGGTGTGTCTGTGTGTTCCTCTGTTTGTGTATTCATGTTTTGTTAGCGAGGCCCTCCAAGAAAGCGGATAATAGCTGCTGTGGTTGTCAGATGATGTTTCCGGCTGAAAGCTGTTAGAGGAGGGTTAGTGAAGAGCACTTGTGACAGAGATGACAGTATTAAATGCCAGCTTCCAAATGGGACACAAAGAGCTGCTTCTACTCTGCGCCCCTGGGTTCCTGACGATTTCTGGCTCGTGTATCTGAGAATCACTATTTAAAAAAAAAAAAAAAAAAGTACCCCAAAGAGACAAAGCTGTTTTACTTCACCTTTGAGCAGAATAGACTATTGCTTAACTTATATTATACGCATATTTGTATCAATCTGTGTTTTAGGTTTTAGTTTTATTGCCTTTTGCTTTTACAAAAGTGTTTTGTCTGTAAACTCAAATTATCCTCCCTTTCTCCCCCTCAATCAGAATTTTGGATATTGCACATGCATCTCCCTGCCAAGTAAACAACTTTGGCTGTGGTATTGGCCTAGATTCACCATCTTACTCGGGCAATATGTGGTGCTTTGTTTGGGTTTTTTACGAATGGTTTATGAATGCGCTCACAGTTCAGTCATAGTTTATTCTCCAGAGTCTGCGTGCCAGTTTGTTCTAAATGTTAAAAGGAAGGCAGTTTGGGTTTATTAAACTCTCAGAGACCACATACTGCAATGAATTTCATATTAAACTTGTACCTTATAATAATTGTTAGGTTATACTGAGTTAAACATACTGCTGCCTCACCACTTATTGGATCCACTCAGCAGGCTTAATATCTTCATGAATGACTAGTCCCAGAGTACAGGGATAGCTGAAGTTCCTGCTTGTTAGAAGACATTTCCGCTCAGCATAATGAATTTGGCTAAATCCACTGGACAGGAAGCCTTTGCGACGATGTCAAATAATAGTCTCTATGTTTAAACTTTGACTATTTTGTCTCTCTCCAAACTAATAAATACTGAGGCTTGCCCTTAGTACACAGGGTGTCTGGGGGCCTCATAGGCTGGCTTTTCTGCCTCTCCCTGTGATGAGAGGGTCCTCCGAGGGACAAGAGTCAAGAAAAAACATTATTCCTTTCATTAACAGAGAATAGAGGATTAAAAATGGAAGAAAGGGAAGAGAAAGATAGAAAAGATTAGAAAAAAGAAAAGAAGGATGACTTGCTCTTCTTGGTCTTCAGCGCTGAAAATAAAACATACATAATAAGTTCTATTTGGTATGTAAACAAAGATTATATATAATATATTTTGTTTATGCATTCTTGTTCAAGCACCAGGAGTCTGTGAGTTTAGACAGGTAGTTACAATGTGAAAGTCAATTAAATGAGTTTTTATGATGATTTTTACATAAATTTATATGTCAGTCAAAATGCTGTCTACAAAAATAACAAAAATAGCTGTGCTAATCATGTCCGGGTGTTTAATTTATCTTAATATTATTGTTGACTCTTCCCCTCATTTTCATTCTGGGCCTAAGTTGTAGTTTGATCAATCATAATGTGTAGCACTTACATTGTTGTTGTCATCAAGCCCACTTTGCCTTTAAAGGGATGAGAAGCATTCCACTGCATGCTACAGCTGCCACATCTGGAAGGAACACATAGTTCTTATAGTAAACAGTCATGGTAATACTCTGCCTCAAGAGAATCCTCTGACTCAGGGAAGACCAGTGGATGTAGTCTCTCATAGAAAAAAATCAGTTATAACCTCATGCCAGCGAGTGTCTGTGCTGGTAAAAGTATTTTCATTGTTTTAACTCCTAGAATACAAAATTGCAGTGTGTATGTATGTGTGTGTGTGTCTGGTTTTGGTGGTGTACATGTTGTGCATATTTTTATTTGACAAAACAGACTAAACAATCCTAGGTCTGGACATAAGATCCAAATCTAACTCCAGATTTCTTTCTTTATTTTCCTGAACTGTCATTTAATTGGCAGTCGGTGGGCTCAGTCTAAGGAGTCATACACACAATAGTGGAGCACGTAGCCATATAACCAGAGAGGGCTGGCCATTCTAGGCTGACAGCCTGCACCCTATTGCCTTGGGTAAAATGTCTGCTTGTGCTTCAACACTTCATTTGATGAAGAGGCGTTGATGTCTAATATCAGCATTAATTACATGACTTTTCAGATCTTTGTCAAAGCGTCCTATAACAGTAGTTTGGTACTAAAATTAAAGGAGTCACAGAAAACTAGCAAAGGTCTCAGAGGGGGTTGACTTTAATTGTTCTGGTCTTGGCATCTCTAACTTGGCCATTATCCAAGTGTAGAAAGGTTCCTTTGTGTAAGAAACAATCCTATTGTAGGTTTGTTTTTTTGACAGCTCAGGTCGGGGGACGTGTCTGGACAATGAACCTCTGAAACGAGACTTCCTGTACCCAACAGTGGCCCCGGGGCAGGTGTATGATGCAGATGAGCAGTGTCGCTTCCAGTATGGAACCTCTTCACGCCAGTGCAAGTATGGGGTAAGAAACCAGCATCTTTCAGGCTACTCTCCTTCTGATTCTTTCTCTTTACACTGAGAAAATGGGATCTCTCTTCTATATTATGTCTTGGGCAGTTAAAATAAAATTTTCTAGTTCCCAAGTGCAAGTTTTGGAACACAGAGTGCACAGTGAAAGATATATCACAGTAGATACAATACTCAAACATTGCTAGACTTTACTTTCAAAGTGGAATAAGGATATAAACAAACACATGAATATTTGCAGTAATTAGAAACAGGCACAGTAATTTATTAAAATGTGCAAACATGCATAGAAATGTAGTATAAGGTAAAAACACAATTTGTAGAATTCTAATGAGCTAGAAAGTCAATATTTGCTATGACCACCTTTTTCTGTATTTATAATTTCAACAATGTTGACAAGAAATAATAAACATAATTCCCTGAAATGTACACGACCATGACAGAGCCTCCACCGTGTTTTAAGATAGCAGCAGACTGCTGTATCTCTCTCCTAAGTTTTCTGTTATGTGTAGACACAGCAACTGTTCATCCCTTGAATTAGGTGGCTGTTTATGATTGAATGATTCACAGGTCAATATTAAGTGGCTAAGCAAAGAAACAAAATCTGAAAATGGTCAGATACAAGGACTGGATTAAAAATGAGTGAAAAAGCAGCCAATGTCCAAATGAAGAAAAAAAAAGGACACTGGAAGACAACTGAAGAGTTATTGCTCAAAGCCTTTTTAAAAAATATTACAAGCCAGTCGGCTCCTTGGAAGGAAAATAGAAGAAATAAAGAAGGGAAACAAAGAAAGAAAAAAAAGAAACAGAAGAAATAAAGATGGGTGACTCAAGACTTTTTGCTTAATATTGTACATAGAAACATTATGCATACATTGGTGTGATGTTAGGATCTTCAGTGTCCATTAAGAATGAATATACATAAATCAATGAATATTCATTGGAATCATTAAAAATTGCTCTGTCATAGTAAACCTGAGCATCTTCACACTATGATGCAAAGCATATGGGCTCTTAAAACCAAATCATTGTTGTCTCGTCAGCTCTGATCCTCTGATTTGATCTGGAATTGTGTAGATTTATAGACACATTTTCATGCCATTTGTCTTCTTCTTTCTTGTTCTCACAGCTGTTAGACTACACCAAGAAAAACACTCAAAGGAAAACCAGTAAAGAGCAACTGATAAATCATTTTTGCCTGTATTTAACAAATCCACCCTCAGCCTGCTGATTTAATTTATTCTGACCAACTTGTTTTGCCCTCTATCCTAGGATGTGCCTTAGAAAAGCAACTGTTGTGTAACTAACAGTACATGACTGCTCTGTCATAGTAAACCTGAGCATCTTCAGGTTTTAGACTCTTAAGGGATCACTTAAAGTTAAAAATTTTGTAGAACAAGAAAGTAACTAAGAAAAAAGTCCTTCAGAATTTAATGTTGTGTAATTATCATTGTTAAAACCTTTTACATGGCTACAGTGCAAACAGGAAGTGCTAGTATCTACTGTAACATGTCTTTCCATGTTGGCGATTTGTCAAAATGTAGCAAACAAAAGGACCTGTGATGTCAATAATTTTCCATCAGGTCTTTAGAATTGTACTGCACATTTGTTATCTGACCTTATAGCCCCCATATTATAACCATATGGAAAGGGCTGAGCTGTCTGAAAAGTAAATGCAGAAATGCCAATCTTTTTAGCACTTATTAGTTTTCTTGACATCTTGATTTCTTTTAACTGCAATATAAAAAAAACATGCAATATATCCCTATACATTCTTATTTTTTAATAACTATCTAATTTATCTGGACACTGAAACTACCAAGTAACCAAATTACATTTTCACAAGGAAATAAAAAAGTTGTTTGAGACAGTTGGTCATTTTCATTGGAGCAAATGAGTCCACTGACATACTCCGGACTCCAGTGCATTAGGTGGTTGTAATGCAGAAGATTTTGCAGCAAAGATTGCGCCATGTCAAGCAAATGACAGACAACTGCAACAACAGTTAGCACAGGTGGGTTTTCAGTCCTGCTGCCTCTGATTGTGGGCTACAGCTTTCCAACCTGGGCACTGAAACTGGAAAATAGATAAATAGATAAATACAACGGAACACAGAACTTCATTTAAACCCTGGTCCCTGTGGTAAAAACAGACTGATTTAGTCTAAGGTCCTGAGGAAACTCCTGTAGAGGGTTAAATGTGCCTTAAGAGGCCAGTGTACTACATCTGTGATGGTCAGTTAGATCAGAAAGCCTCTCTCCCTAACCTTTCCAATGCTGGAATTAATGAGTGTGTGAAAATGTACTTCATCATCCCAGTTTTCTAACCATATTGTGTCTTACCATGCCTTTGAGTGTGGTTAACCCTAAGTGTTAAGTTAAAAAAAAAAAGTCATAGAAAAACTCATTTTTTTCATTATTTCCTCATTTAGATTAAAAGGGGGTGAAAAGGAAGACAATACTTTTATTAATATCTAAGAATCACAGATGAAGGACTGAAGCCAACATACCCGTCTTCTGTTATTTATTTATTTTTTTTGGTCTGCAATGACAATATGTCACCCCCCCCTCTTGACTAATGAGAAAACCACGGGGCACAAGGCGACACAGGCAGTGAAAGACAAGAACCAACCACACATTTAAATGAGCAGCTGAAAGATTCCTCTGATATCTAATGGACAGTAATGTAATATTGCTCTGCATCACATAGAAAATTGGGCACATGATGGAAGAGAGGACAGAGAATTAGTTGAGATCACAGAGTTATTTCTTTTCATTGAAAGAAATATCTGACAGCAGATTACAACAAGGCCCAAATCAACGCTCTGTTATTTTGGCTCCTAAGCTCATAATTGTGGTTTTAGATTGCCAAGAAAGACACCCATTTATGAAAGGGTGGAATTCCGGCGCTGATTTATCAGAGCTCGATTGGAGTTTTTCATCTGACGATCAGATTTATTTCATACTTTGAAATCGATGCCCTCAGTGAGAGGATGGATGTAACCACAGAAAAAGATCAAAGCTTTAATAAATGGAAGAATCTGGTTTCTGAAGCCAATTCTTACCCAGAATGTACCAAACGTTTCCACGTTTGGACATACTATTTGGGAGTTTACCCAAGCGATATGTTTGGCTTCCCTCTTGTGACCTGGTGCCTGCTTCAACAAACTTGCTGATTTTAAAAAGGCATAATATTTTCTATGACCAACAATATCAAAAACCATTTTAGTTTATTACCAACAGTCCAAAACTATTTTTAGTCATTGTAGCTACACAACTGTAAGGATGGCACTGAGAGTTGTCTGGGGAAACCACCATGGTCCAGTCTGAAATATCTTAAAAACCAAAAACTCAGATATTCATTGATATTTGTACCAAAAGACAAATTTCAAGGTCTCTTGTTATCACAAGATTTTTTTTGCTACGCAAAGCTAAGATATTGTACGTACATTTTTGTTGTTAGCATGTGACCATGCTCAAAATGTTGCTGTCTCCAGGTAGTCTAGCATGCCTGTAAAATGCTAGCTTTTACTATTTTCCTCAAGTTTTTTGTTTGCTTTTTTTTGTCCCATGTTAGGAAAAAGCTTTGAAAATGCTAATACTCCATATCTGTCCTCAGGCAATTCTTGTGTCATGATTCACTGAGGCTCAGCAATATCAAAAGAAACTGATATTTCCATTTTCAGGAATTGCCTCAGTTTTGGAATCTTTCCACCTCTGCATGTGCATATATGAGTCAGAGCTGGGAAGAGCGGCAGCAAAACACAAGAACAGCACAGGGCAGCTATCACTGACAAAAGTTGTGACACTGACTTAGTAAGAAGCAGCCAGAAAAATGCACTGCAGCTTCCATACACCACATGCGGATCATGTATACAGTATATATGAACAAACAGCTTATTAGGTATACCAAATTTTAAAAAAAATTATTTATGATGCTTAAACTTTTCTGGTTTTGCTCACACAGTTCTGGAGAGGTAAGATTAAAACTTGTGATTATTTTGGAGGTTGACGTTTGTTTTGAATTGTTTGAATGGTATATCATTATATTACTGTATACAACCACTTTAATTCTATCCTATTTACAAATCTTGGAACATGGACAAAATGAAGTCACTTCAGACAATCTAAGAAGCGAACTGTATATACAAAATCACTGTACTTGAACAGTACACAATATATATATGTCTATATGCCTCCCAGGGTTAAGAACCACAATGCCTTCAGGGGGTTAGGCTTAATTTGTAGATTATAAAAATCCTTGAACCAAGGGTTGTCATAAAATGTATGAAACATATGAAAAACAAACAATCTTTTGATATTAGTGGGGCTCTTACTGATTGTCTCTGACCTTTTTTATCACCAGCTTGTTCTCGTCTGACATAAATCTATCAGCCCCGCATCCATGTTTGTTGAGGCCTGGTCAGTGACCTTTTACCACGGCTGAGATAGTGAATGGAGCAGCAGGGGTGGCTTATTAAAACCAGCTGGCATAGGGGAGTCCCTGCACCCAGAGACTGGCAGTTAGCTGCATTATTGAATCTGGATAGGCTCAAGGAGCTGGAGAGCTGTGGGATATTTACTGACCTTGGGGGTCAGAATCTACGTGTTGGCTCGTTATTCTTTTTCATGAGCTTGTTCTTCTGCTCTACTCAATTGTGTTATAAAACCTTTGAAGTTAAGACTTTAGGCAACCCAGTTTACTTAAACAGGAAATCCAGTCTTGGTTGTGCAGCACATCATGTGCTCACTTTATCCAGTTATTTATTAGGGGGCAACTTAACAGTGTATTTCTTCTCTTTCAGTAATCTAAATGATTTCTCCGTTCTGTACTGAAGAGTGATGATGTTTACGCAGACAAATCAGTAATACTAAGGATATTTGTTAGGCTACAAGCCATCTTTATCTAAGACTTGGGAGGCCTATTGCTCACTCTTTATTTCCCCTAAGAAGCCAAAGTTGGATTTCTTGAACTGATGTCACGGTCCCATGTGGTCCTGAGATGAACATGAGCAAACGTTAGTCATGGTGTTGATCTAGCTGACTCTTCATTTCTCATAAGAGAGCATTAAAAACACACAGTGACCCTTAGCATGTTGCTCAAAATACACTATGATCCAAAGCATATGGGCTCTTGAAGATAGCAGTCTTGATGTGGTCTCATCATCTCTGATCCTCTGATTCGATCTGGAATTGTGTGGATTTATAGACACATTTCCATGCCATTCTTTTTTGTTGTTCTCACAGCTGTCAGACTGCGAAAAAAAATACTAAAAGGAAAACCAGTAAAAGGCCATTGATAAATCATTTTTAGCCTTATTTAACAAATCCACCCCCAGCTTGCTGAATTGATTTATTCTGACCAACTTGCTTTTGCCTTCTTTCCTAGGAAGTGTGTAGAGAGCTCTGGTGCCTTAGCAAAAGCAACCGTTGTGTAACTAACAGTATTCCTGCTGCAGAGGGGACCCTGTGCCAGACAGGCAACATTGAGAAAGGGGTAAGTCATCTGGTGTTTCTCAGACATTTAAAGGTTAAAGTTTTTTTTCCAGATACACAATTTTTTAATATGAGAAAAAGATGTCTCAAATAAATACAAAAATGCTATTTTTAAATGATGATTTCATTTATTAACAGGAAAAAAAGACATAAAAAACCTAACCCTGTGTGAAAAAGTAATTGCCCAAACTTGTTCAATCATTAATTAACTGTGATTCACCACATTTTGTGGAAATCTGAGCTCAATTTCACTAGACACACCTAGTTGTGATTACTGCCAGACCTGATGAATCAAGAAATCAC
Source organism: Oreochromis niloticus (assembly GCF_001858045.2). Classification (NCBI taxonomy): domain Eukaryota; kingdom Metazoa; phylum Chordata; class Actinopteri; order Cichliformes; family Cichlidae; genus Oreochromis; species Oreochromis niloticus. The sequence goes on from NC_031972.2 coordinate 11,928,650, forward strand.
CTAAATAGAACCTGTCTGACAAAACCTGTCACAATAAAGAGAGAAAGTCATTAACATCTATCACTCTGGGATGGGTTTGCCACCGGTTTGCATCCTGAAGCTCAAGCACACATTTGGGTTATCCAGCAGGACAATATGTAAATATAAATATGTAATATAAAACAAAATGTAGGTTTTCCAATGGCCTAATCAAAGTCTGGTCTCAAATTAAATTGAGATGCTTTGGTATAACCTTTAGCAGGTCATTTATGCTTGAAAACCCTTCAGTGTAGCTGAATTAAAACAATTCTGCAAAGAAGAGTGGTCTAAAATTCCTCCATTTCAGAAAGAGTATAACTATTTTTTCCTCAGCACTGTATACTACAGTCACTAGGAAATGCAGTAGGAAGTCATAAATGTGTTACTGTCTCTTGCAAATCTTTTGCCATCTACATGCACAGAAATTTGAAACTAAACAGAAATTCACATTAACTACTTGCATTTTCAGTATAGACAGAAGCTCATCGATATGAAAGTTCAGAAATTCAGAAATCCCTCCTGATATAGTGATAGTTACTGTGGGATAGTTATTTAAATGGAAATGGCCTAGGCACTAGGAAACTTTATTCTTATCTTCTTTTGTTTTTGGGATCACCACAGTGGTCAATCTGCTTCTATCTCTGGAATCCTCCTCTAGCACACTAAACATCTGCATGTCCTCCTTCACTTCACTACATCCATGAGTCTCCTCTGAGGTCTTCCTCTTTTCCTCGTGCCTGGCAGCTCCATATTCCACATTTTTTGTCCAGTATATCCACTATCCCTCCTCTGCACATGTCCAAACGATCTCAGCCTTGCCTCTCTAACTTTGCCTCCATATTGCTCAATCTGAGCTATCCCTTTATGTTGGAATATAACCAGAATACAACCAACTGGTAGCCAGTCAAGTCAAGGACCCTATTAGAAAGAGCCACTTCGCAGATGAATTGTGCTCATCAGCACAGACTGATTCAGATTGGTTGCAACATTGACTGCGTTTATAAAATAGATTGCAGTTACTTGCAAACCTTTGCCACTATGTCTGAGAGTGATTGTGGGAAATCCAATTTGGACTGTAATTCTTTAGAGACAAGTTGCCTGTCACCAGAGATTGAGAGTTAAAATACTTATGAGTTGCTTGCCTGCTTAGTGAGCGGTTGTGGCAACTGTTTGCTGTAGGTGAGTGAAATTGGTCACAATGAAGTACATGGTGTCTGACTGAAAACCTGTTTGCGATTGCTTTGGTCGCCAGCAGGCTACTGTTGTCAGCTGCAAGTTTGCATGGAAGTTGCCAACTTGTCTGCACACACTCACCTAAGCCTCTAAGTGTTTGTGAAAATGTCAAGAGTGTGATACAAATTGGAAACAGACACTGTTTACCTTCACAGTTGTGCCTTTTGAAATGTGCTGGTTTCAGAGGTAACACAACTTTTATTTTATGCACTTTGCATTGCACCTTTTCAAGTTTCACTACCGCTCTGCTCTTAGTTAGCAAGTGTTTGTATATGAGTCAGTTAATGATGGGTGACCGCGGCAATCTGCTCGTGACCAAAGCAGTCACAAGGAGGTTTTTGGTTCAGTGGCCTGCAGTGACCGATTTCACCCAATGACAGCCAGCAACCGTCAGGGAATACACATTTTTTCCAAGTGAAAATAGGCTGCCAGATGGACCAAGCTACCTCTAGAAGTGTATATGTTTTAAATTAGAATTTGGGTGAACCTGCCCTTTCAGCACTGCAGCTATATTTAATACTGGTGACCTGTGATGTGAAACAAGCACTTTTATTCTCTTCTCTGTGTGTAGCTAGTGGTACCTCACTAGTGTGCACTCATGCATTTGGTGCAACCACACACCCACACACACATACACAAACTCACAGACGTAAGCAGGCCAGGCTTTAGGTCATCAGCCGAGTGCTGATGCCAGCCAGGTTAGGGGAGACTGTTTTAACACGGATTACGGCAACCATTGTCACCGGATGGTCCGAGGGGTAAAAGGGAAGAATAGGAGAGTGTCACGAGCTGTCACCCATAATTACCATTAGCTCAGTGGAGCCTTTGAGGACCAGGGCCCACGGACAGAGTCCTGTACAACACAGGGGGCCCCAGGTTGAGCCTGGGGGGCTTTGGAACAGCTTTTGGAGCAGCTTTAGGAGAGCCAGTGGCATACTCTGTCTGCCCCTGCTGGGGACGGCTTCAAAGGAATATGAATGTCAGCCATTTCTCACCCAGCGTGTAATGGAGAGAGCCCCTTCCAACAGGACCAGACAGAGATAGAGGTAGAGACTGGGGGAAGGGAAAGCGGGAGGGGAGACAGCCAGAAATTAACCAATAGAGGGGAGCTTTGCGTTTCTTCTGTGTGTTCAAATTGACCAATAAACTTACAGTTAACGCTGAGGTTCTGTGCCCTCATCGGTTGGTCCTCTACATTTCTCTTTCTCCACAATGCTAATCTTGTTTAGACAGCATCTCAGAAAGTGAATGAGTGAGAGAGATAAAGAACGCAGCAGCTCAGCCTAGCCCTCACCTTGACTGTACCGGTCTCTAGAGGGTTATTAACCTACTGACACAGTTGGAGGGACAAAGGACAGTCTCTGATCCCCTCTTCCCCCACAACTCTGAACAGATTAACATGATTACTCCTGAAACGTAGTTCAGCTCTTTCTCTGCCTCACCTCTCTTGGAACCTTCCATAATGGAAACATTAAATAAATATAGAAGAGTCACGAGATACACGAGAATTAATTATTGGACGAAATCTTCAAAAATTGGACACTGCACGGCCAATATTTTCCTATGTGCAGATATATTTTGAATTATGTGTCCTCATAAATTCATAAATTCTCATAAATATTCTAATAAGCTGTATGTTATAGCGAGAATGGGCATCTTTAATTTGAAGCTGGTAAGTGTGTCTGAAGAAATTATTAAGATATGTAATAACCAAAGTTTTCCACTCTGTGCCTGCTTCTGCTTCTCCCCACCCAGTGGTGCTACCAGGGGGAGTGCGTTGCGTTTGGTACCTGGCCTCAGAGTGTGGATGGAGGCTGGGGGCCATGGTCCATTTGGGGGGAGTGCAGCAGGACCTGTGGGGGCGGTGTATCCTCCTCCATGAGGCACTGTGACAGCCCAGCGTAAGTAGGCAAAGTAAGCCACAGCAAGCTGAACACACACATCCAGGTCCTTGCCTACAAGTGTGTGTTTGTGTGTAGATGTGCATGTGTATGTGGGGCTGTGCGGATGTGTGTCCTAGTGTGAGTCAAGCTACAGTAGTTATATAGCAGTCAAGTCTGAAGTATTCACAAGGCTAAATGCTTCTTTAGTGGGAAAAGTAAACTGTTAGACCTAAAGTAAAAATATTAACCTCTAATTTTCCTGTTTTTCTATGTTGACTCCTACAGGTCATGACGTTTTTAATTTATGACAAGTGTAAATATTCTCACATGCGGTACAGTGATTTTAATGTCCATTTTAAAATCATCCACCTGCTTAGAACAAATAACAATTTAGCAGCTCGACAGCCAAATGTAGGGGGTGAATATTTGAGTCACATTTGTCATTATTAAACACATTTAAGAATATTGCTGCATATTTGCTGGACTTGTAAACATCTCTACTGCCCAGAAAACCATCAGTTGTTGTTTTTTTCTCGATGTCGAGTCGAGTCAGCTCTAAAATGAAAGTTGAACTGATGTCTTGGATTTTACTATGACATTGGTTCAAGTAACGTGTTCAACATTGCCTAGACGCCTGGTTAAAATTTCTAGTAAGATAGATTTTATGGTAGTTATGGATAAACAAAGCAGCCTTCTACTTTGAAGTCCCCCAATTACCCTACTGAGCTAAGCAGCTTCAAATCTAATGTGGTATGTGGTAATTGTAATTTTATAATACATTAAGTTCACCATTCCTACAAACAATAGAATTTATATGTACAAAACCATAAATAACTTCAAAATATTGTTGACCGACACAGCCTCTGTTCTGTGTGGAAATAATATCCGTTCATCTATTGTTCATTTTTGATCAGTTTTGACCATAGAGATGACGTTGGGGTTTCAACCATGTTTTTGGCTTTGGAATTCCCATTTTTAGCCTCATTATAAATGTTTTTACTGTCACCATTTGGATGTGACCAATAACTTGTGTAACCCCACACCCATTTACTGGCAGTTAGTCGTTAGCTTGGATGATCTCGCTTTCTGGTAACGACCAAAATTTTCAAAATGGTCTCAAACTCAGTAGGAGAGTTCTAAATAGGTCAAGACTTCTATTGAACTGAAAAGTACTTTTTAAGATATAATTTTACTTAGTAAGGTATAAAAGGTAGGTATAAAAATACAGATTTAGCTTCGGGCTCTAAAAAGTGAAGCCATCACAAAAGTGCCATAAGCCTTTTTTTTTAAGGCCACCACAGGGCTTCCAAAAAGACTCCTGGGCCTGTGGAAGTTTATGGGAAAATGGTCCTCTGCCAGGACCTTTGTGAATATTTGGCTGCTGAGTTTATGAGTCTTAGTCACTTATTTCAGTTCATACTGTAAAAAAAAACCTCAAGTCCTTTTGGCATACTGTCCATGGCTAGTGTAGACACCATTGGTTGAAAATTGTTTGGTGGTCCTTCCCATTCTGCTGCATACCGAAGATGACGATCGTTGATGGCAGGACGTGAACATTGTTCCACACTCTTCTTGATTGTTATGAGTTCACCATCTGGATACTCGTAGTGCATTTCACTGTCACTGTGAAACACACTTATGTACTCAAAACAGCGAGTCTAAGTAGAGAAGTGTGCAATATGAGCCATAGTAACTGGCTTTCCAAGGCTCAATTGAAAGCCTGGATTTCTTCTTTACCATTTTCTAAATTTGAACAACAGGGACAAATGTTATTTGAAATGGGGAAAGAAAGGAATACACCAACGCAACTGTCAGTTAAGACAAAAACACCTCAAATCAAAATCTGCAAGCCTCAGTGTAACAGTAACCTGAAATTACCACAAAGACCAATATTAGCTGTTTCAGATAATACTTTGCAGCCATTACAACTGACTGTAAAGGCTCTTAGTCTTTGTTCTCATGCAGTTTCACGAAGTCTCGGTCAATGTGACATGTGCAATAAGTTAAGACATAGCTTACTCTTCTTCAAAGATTATGGAGATGCGTAGGTTTACTTTAAAACCTCCCATGTGTCCTCACTAGACAAATCATTGACCAGTGCACCTTTGGCGGGCAAGTAGACTTCTGGGATCTTTATCCTTCTTCCATTGTCGCATTCCTTTGTTTTGGAAACTAGGTATTACGTCAAACACGTCATGGGAAGGCAAGAAAAAGAGCCAGGGTGAACCAGAGGGAAGGAAGAAAAAGGGGAGGAGGTGAATGCACAGGCATAATGTGGAACACCTGTGTAAGGTGATCACTGCTGCTCAGCCATGCAAAGAGGAGGGAGGCAGAAAAAACACAGCCAGACACAGCCTCTAACACATTCATTACAGGGCCTGTCTCACAGTTTTTTTGCAATAAAGCGAAGGGAAGGGAGGCTTCTGAAGGTGAGAAAAAGCAGAGAGATGACAGGGAAAGGAAAAGAAAACCTTCAGAGATGTGGTAGATGTGTAGTGAAGAGTAGTAGAAGGAAAAGCATGAGTTAAGAGTCATTAGACTTGAAATGTCATGTCACATTTAAGAGCTCTTAGAACAGCTTGGATTTCCTGAATGAATCATTGGCACAGATGCTCAACAAAGCAGCAAATGCTGACACACAAACACTCTTTGTTTTCTGGCAGAGACTTTTTTGCGCCTGTTTCATCAGAAAAAAAAATCTCTTATGTACTGTTTGCCCTAAAGATAATCTCTGAGAGGAATTTGTGAATATAATTTATGGTGTTTTATGTGGTTTGATGTAAAGTGTCTCTTTTCCCCATCCCTCATTTATTTCTGTTGTGTCTCTCAGCCCATCTGGAGGAGGCAAGTACTGTCTCGGAGAGAGGAAACGATACAGATCCTGTAACACTAACGTGAGTTTCTTCATTTCTTTGCCTCCCTCTTTCATTTTCTGCCAGGTAGCATGTGAGCGACTTAAAAAAATGTTGGATCACCTCTTTGCTCTTCCACAGCTCTCCTGCAGAACATGTTATCTTAGAAAAGGGCTTTACAGGCTGCACACTAGCTCACAGCATCACGTTGCCTTTAAGCTTTCTGACATATTTTCTTCCTGGAACGTAGGACAGACAATGATAAAAATGAACAGGCAGAGATTCAATATTCCCCTGGTGACTTTGGGTTTATTCGCGCCCTCTGTCATTTTATAGTTCATTTATTGTTTGTGACATTTCACTTGAGTCAAACGATGATGACAGTTCAATGTGTATTTCATAAGAAGCAAGGTTTTTTTTTTTTTGAGGTCTGGAGCAATGTTTTATCCAAATATTTGACATGGCTGCAAGTTAAGATCTCTGTTCAACTATTTCTAGGTGGCCTTTTTTCACTAGGTGAAAATTGAAATAATTAGGGCCTTAGTAGACATTTAACCACAAGTCTTAAAAATAACAGTTCTGAGCAAGCACTGAGTGTTTTCTTTGGAAAACAAGCAATGTCCCTAACCACTATTTCATCACACTAACCACACCTTGTCCAAGGAAGCATGTGAGTGTGAGAGAGCGTGCCAAATGTAGATACAATGACAAATACTCACAAATTATCCTCAAAAGTATATAAATGGGTGGGCCAAGTTTCATGGCAGACAGCCTATTTATTCAAAACAGTTAAACTGGTAGTAGCAGTCCTTGGAAAAAGGTCTGATGATTGCCAGAGTCATTAGGATCTTTTCTCTTTAGCATAGTTAAAAAAACATATGTCTTAATCATAATCTGTGCTTATGCCATACATGTTGAGATATTTCATTACCTAAATTAAAACTGGTGGTGCTGGTGATGTCAGATGGTCCCCCAAATCACTAGGATTCATCCTCTGATTACCATGCATATCTTCAGTATAAAGATTTTATCACAGTAATTTTTGCAATATTTCACCAAACTGGTGGACTACCAAGAGCATGCCAATCATAGAGCCATCCCACTAGCATCTAACTTAACGTGTTATCTCTAAGAACAGTTAAATGAGTATTTCCTTGACTGGTTGCGAGTAGTTGCTGGAGGCAGCTGCTGTAAAATAGATTGCTAATCCCAATCATCCACGCCTAAAGACTTGTCAGTGACCCTGATGATAACCAGAAGTTACCAATTTACCGGTTGGCAAGTGATTGTAGGAGGTTGCTTAGCACTTGGCAACAGTGGGAAGAAAAAAGACCCTTTTAACAGGAAGAAACCTCTGAGATTAATAATAATAATTTTGTTTTAACATTCTATAGCAATCAATTTATTTTGCATAATATTTCACAATTGTATTTTTGTGCTAATTCTGTTACCTTTTATTATTTATATTTTATCTTCTTATCTGACTTCTTTTGTTGTCTTTTTCACTCTATTTCTCATTTTTGGTCAAGCACTGGTAGAGCACTGACATTTAATTAGATTTGTTTATAAAGCCCACTACAAATACCACATTTTTTTTTTATATTAAGTTCCTCAAGAGGCACAGACAATACGTTTTTAAGAACTTCAATTTTTAAATTGTGTTGGCTTAAAGTCAAGATAATGAAGGGAAAGTGTCAAGCATTTAAGCAACTGGACTCCAGTTGCTTAAATGATAGGACTTTTCTCCCTTTTTGTGCCTTTTGTTCTATTATTATTTTAATCAGTCGATAATCAACAAGTTAAACATTGATGAAAACCCAACATTATTAAAGTGATCTTTTCTTTTGTTCCAACAGACGTTAGCACATGTAAATCTCATTTGGTACTGTGTTCTCATTTCAACACACACTTGCAATAATATTATTCTGTCTCCTCTGACTGGATCTGCATGTTTGATGTGCAAGTTTAAAGCGGCTAAATTGGCAAAACACTTGAATGGTAATGAAAGTGGCCTATCCTCCCTATGGCCCACTCCAGCATGGAACACTCTGAGCACGTGAAATACAGCTTTGACCCGAGAGCCTTTATTTGTACCGAGGGAGAGTGTTTTGCGGTTCCTAAGGACCTTTTCACACCAGTAAAGTGTTTCTTTCCACTTTTTACCTCCTCTTATTGGCGCATTATCCACACAGTAGAGTGCCATCCCAGAATCAGAGCCAGAACTCAGTCTGCCCCGGCCTGCATTCTATACTGGGCTGTTTCACCTCCTCTGGCTCGGTTTATGTTTCTAATTAGCTAGCCAAAGAAATGTTTCATTATCCATCATAAATCCACACATAAACAATTCATCTGAACACAGAACACAATGTTCTCAGACAGAAATGCCAAGAAACACATCTTCTTTACTCTGTAAAAAAAAAAAAAAATGTGACATTGTTAATAAAGTAGGGATATTAGAAAATAAAATGAGCAGATAATTAATTTACTCAAAAGGCAACAACACGCAAACCTACACATAGACTCTGTAAAAGATGGATGTACCCCCTTGATGTGATTGGTTTGTCAAGTCCTGTTTTAAAGCTTGATTTTAGCAATTTGGCTTTTCAGAAGTCAAAGGAGGTTGGAGGGCTAAAGTGTTAGCTGTTATCAGAGGTTCAGTTTAGGAACTTGAATTCGTTGAGGTGGAGAGTACCAGACCTGTGGGCTTGTTGGTACTAACCTGTATAGTCACTCTCCAGATTAATTTCAATGCAGTGCAGATGGTGCTGGTTAAATGACGAGATATTGACATGAACCGATTACATGGCAGATCACACAGTTATTATAATGACAAGCTGCTGGAGATCACTCTTACTGACCTTAATTCCAAAGGTCACTGGCACCAGTCTAATGTGAACTGGTCCTTTGTATTCACATTCAGTTTCACTGTTGTTTGCAGGCGTGCCCTGTAGGATCTCGTGATTTCCGAGAGAAGCAGTGCGCTGATTTTGACAACTCCCCTTTCCGCGGGAAGTACTACAACTGGAAGCCTTACACTGGGGGTGAGTTCAGGACTAGTTGTGATCAGCTGTTTGTACAGTACATCCATGGTTTCAAAGTATTTCTGTATAACATGAACGATTAATTACTATATAGGCAATGGTGTCTGGATGAAGTTTGATCAGAGTTAAATTCACTCCCACTGAATTCATATTAAATAATTAATAATTACTCACTCTCAGTTTGAACTTGCTAAGAGCTGAAGCTGTTGCTCTGACAAAACTCTCTAAGAGCTGAGCTGTAAAGCCTCCCTATCATCCCTTTTGTGTCTCAAATGACAGTTTGCAGGCTAGTCTGGTTTCTGGACCCATCTCAGGCTTTTTTTCCCCTCTCTGGATCAACAGTTTTTTATTGAGCCAATACCAGTGGAAGGACTGTTGTATTGTCATAGGTACTGGCAGGAGTGTCTCTCCTTGAAGTCTGCAGATCAAGGAAAATATCCACTTAACTAAAACCACAAATATCTCAGAGAAAAGTGATAAAGTTTGAAGCATGTAAACACAGCTTTTGTTTTCTTTCAGAGATGTGAGAGCTTAAGTCTGTTTTGTCAAATCCATCACCTCCTCTCTTATAGCGCTCCGTGGGCTGAGGCGTCATGTAAAAACAGGAGATAACCTACACGTGGATGTCAGTGTAATTGTTTTTGGCAAGTAGCGCTGTCTCTGTTGCTGTCAATGTTACAGTGACGTCAAGTTTTGGGGGTTTTAGATCTGAGCACCGCTGACTTTCCCCCCCCTCATGATTATTACTGTCAACAAGTTAAGAGAAGATCCCAGAGCTGACTGGAAGTCCTGGAATAGCATCAGCATTTGCTGGTCTCTGTGTTGTTAGGGTTCAGTCAGGGGCCAGGTCACGCTGTCTGTTCCTTGTGTGAAACTGAACTTTAGGTAATGATGTAATGACGTGCTCGGTTTTCGTCCATGCTGTGTAACCCAGGTGGTGTGAAGCCCTGTGCGCTGAACTGCTTGGCAGAAGGCTATAACTTCTACACTGAGCGGTCTCCTGCTGTCATAGATGGCACCCAATGTCAGGCTGACTCGCTGGACATTTGCATTAATGGAGAGTGTAAGGTAAGGGAGCCAAAACCACATCTTCAAACATTTCTTGTGCTTTACAAATGTATTTTTGATTCTCATTATTGAAGGAAAAGTAGTTGTTACAACAAACTGTTGTTGCTCCCTGCACATGTATTAAATAGTAAATATCTTTATAATTATCTAACCGCATCAGTGAGGGTCATGCAATGAAAAATCAACCAGTGCCTCCAACCTGACACCCTTACAATCAGCTGTTTGTTTGTTTTTTTCTTTGTACATGACAAAAACTAAGATTGTGGCTTTGGCTTGTGAGTTCATTTAAACATAAAAAATAGAGCTTAAAAGTTGTTTTCAGTCCAGAAAATTTAATGTGGGTAGTTTGAGGAAATATTGAGGTAACTATGAGGAAGCTATGAGGAATCAAAAATGCAGGGTAAAAAAAGCCTTCTTGCTGTGAGGTGACAGCGCTAACCACCGCTCCAGCATGCCTTGTAATTATTGGACTTATTGTGTCTATTGTGTTTTTTCAGTTAACTACATAATCAATAAACAACTGTTCTCGTAATAGTTTTTTGAGTAAGTAATTTTTGAGGAAAAGCATTAGGTTTATTAGTTAGTTAATTAGAAGTTATTACTTTTTTTGTGTTATGTGATTATGAAAATAGTTTTAAAAAATTTTTTATTTGTTGATATTCTGTAGACCACTGACTTAAAGATTAATTAGCAAAACCAAGTTGTTAGCAGCAAGCATGCTGTAGTTGCACACCGTTTTGTAATTCAGTGACATTCTGAAGCCTCTGTTTTCTAAAAGTAGGAAGTTTCTCGTGACAAATGGTTAACGGGTTTGCATTTACATGCAGTAAAGCCTTAGGCTAATCAGTTTCCCAGCTTGGTAGAATTGATCAGTCTTGCAGCATTCACTTTACTGTTTCTTCTGTGATTAGCTAGCTTGTCAGCATGCAGTTACTGTAGAAGTCCACGTCTGTTTAGTTTTGCATTTACTCAGAATGCATGTTTCTGTGCAGACCACAGTACAACTGGGCGGGCTGAAATTTATTGAAAACGTAAAGTAATACACAAGCCTGATTAAAATATGCAAAAGCCCATATTTGGCCGGCATTAAGTTTCAAATATGTGCCTTAAAGGGAGAGGAATGAAAAAGAGTTCTTTAGGAGCAGCTGTAGAGCAGGAGATCTACTAATTCAAAGGTTGGGAGTTCAAACCCTGGCTGCTCCAGTCTGGATGTCATATCATCCATGGGCACGAAACTGAACTCTGAGTAGCTCCTGATGCATTCAAGTTAATGAGACATGTTATATAAAGTGTGTGTTAGGTAAAGTGAGTGCTCACGTAGAGTAGAAAAGTGCTATAGAAAACCAGTCCATTTGCCATTAAGGATGAAATGATGAGACGGCGCCTACGCCTATTAGATAAATAAGGATTATTATGTACTGTGAATCATGAGGAGTTACTCTAGTAGTATCAAAGAATCAAAATAAGGAGATGGAAATGTTTTTAATATGTCCACTTTAAAGGTTGCAGTTTGGCAAGCTTTGAGGTCCATGGTAAAGCAGCAGATATGAACTAATACGTTTTCAGGGAGGATTTCAAGTAAGTGTAAACGTAGAAGGAGGACTTGAGGGGGGATTTTGGCTGCACAAGTAGTTGACCTCGAAGGGGGCACAAACTCAGAATGTTTTCACTGTGCCTCATAGCTAATCTGGCTAAACTGTACATATCTTTAATTGTTGCGGAAAGCTTCTGGCTTGTGTTTCAAGACTTTTTGGATGTACGTTTAATGGAATTATGGCAAGAGCTATAAAAATAAAACTCAAGTTTTATTGAACTGTAGAAAGAGTTTGAGACCCAGTGATGTTTAAATCTAGAAAGACTGACTCTAAACATTACCATTACTTCATGTTCTAGTCAAGAATGAGCTTTTACCTTTCAATTTGATTTTACATTCAGAGCTTTTCAAAGCAATTCTAATATTTGTAGTCATACATGAATATGAGACGACTCCTGCTCGATGAAGGCAAATCACGTAAATTAACAGAAAATGAAATGTTTGTTTCACACGAACGCTGATGCTGATTTGCAATAATAACATCAACCAAAACACTGTGCTATAGCACCGTCCTTTGTGGGTGTTTAACCCTGGCATTTTATCAAGTTCCTGTTAAAGTGACATTTTATCTCTTAGCTTAGTAAGAGTTTGCTCAGCATGTGAGCCAGTTTTTATCTATAACAACTCTGCTAGTGAGATACTGACTGCGTAAACAAAAGAGCCGAAGCTCAAAACCGCACCATTCTCCAGTGAAGAACAATCCGGTCTTTGACTGTGGCTGATTGTGATCGAATGACTGCTGAATAGCTCTTTTTGACTCTTATCAGTACTCTGCAGCCTCCACCAGAATTGTTTTGTGGTAAATAAAACACAAAAATCATTGTTTTTTTTGATTGAATAATGATTATATATATTTTTGAAAAGGCTGATTTAATAACAAGGAAAAATAACATTTTATTGAAAGGGGTTGGCAGTTGATGCTGTCTTTGTTTTCATGACTGTAAATCATTTTGTGTAGTGAGTGTGTATTTTCTGAGATGCAGCTGAAATAACTTTTTGGTTGCTCACTTTAAAGTATTTGCTTTGACTTCCACCTGACCGATACAACTGAAACCCTGTTTGGCATAAAAGCGCAGCGTCTTTGCCCACAACATTACTGCGAGTCTAATATAAAAACACAACATGATGTGTGCTTTAATAGCAAGAAAACTCAGAAGAGGTGGAATATTCCTCGCTGAAGGAGTATTGTGGGTTTTCTGAATCCGGCTTGTCGTTTTATTTCAGGGGCTGGCTCTCTGTGGGTTTACTGTCACACTGTGATAAATCTCTGGAACACTGTCTGCCTGGAAAGATCTCAGAAACACTCAAAACTGCTATGCTGTGCACATGTGGTGGGGGGAGAGAGAGAAAGAGAGGAGGAACGATTACGAATAACACTGGAGATTGTGACAGAGTAAAAAAAGAACCTAGGAAACCCACAGGACAACTGTAAGGATCAATGACAACAGAAATCCGTCTGTAGTCATCAGGTTTGGTGTCATTGCTGCTCTCAAACCCTGGTCAGCTGATATTTTACCCTCTTTTTAATCAACATAAATGTCCAATAACTCATCTGTGGATGTTATTTCAATAATTGCAGTGAGTTTCTCATCTCAAGCTGGCAGATCAGGTGCTCCTCCACCCGCTTCCCTCTTTTCCTCCTTCCTTTTTTCCAAATCAACTTGAATGTCAAAAATTTTCCCTCTTTAGTTGTCTGTATCTCATGGGATACAACATTGACTGCCTTAGCATAGCCTGAGCCTCCTTTTTTTTTTTTTTTTGTAACTGTCGACTCTCCTGAGGAAACACTTTGGAAAGCTACGCCTTCTCTGGCTTCCTCCTCGGAAGCTTAATTATTTTAGTTTCTTCAGTCATAAACTCTCCTTCTTTTTTTCTTCTTTTTTGGAGTAGGCTTCGCTCTTAGAACAGCTTACCTCAAGATCAATGTATTTTCTTATTAGGGTAATCAAGGTGTGACATACTATAGACAGCAGATGATGGGCAGCTCTGCCTCAGGAGGAAGGGCATGATTCCTTCAGTCTGGATGTCGAGGTGTCCTTGGGCAGGATGATTAACCCCAAATTGCCCCTGATGAATCCATTAGAGTGAGTGTTTGTGTGATAGTAAGACAGCACTTATAGGCATTGATTATTGACATTGTGTGAATAGATGAATGACGCGTGTAGTAAAAAGTGCTTTGAGTGCTCAGCATAGAAAGTGCTATGTCTGCAAGCCTGGTGAATTTAGAGTGAGTCTAATTCCCTAACATCCCACAAACAAGTAGTAATCTTGCTTGTGCATGTGTGCAAAGTAAGAGCATTTCTACACATGTACAATATTCACCACTGCATGATAGTTGCAGTGATTTACTGAAATGTGCAAATAAATGGAAATACAGTATGTAAGGCACAAAGAGAGTTTGTACAATTCAAGGAGTATTTGGGATTACCGCCTTTATTCTTCAACACAGCCTGAACTTTGCTGTTGACATTTGTATGTCTCTCCTGGCTTCTTCTGTAAATATCGATTTGAACCAAAGAAATTTAAATTTGGATTCAATACTCCATAAGGCCCACTTTCACAGATTTTCAGACCAGTTCTTGTGTAATTTAGCATACCTTAGCCTTTTCACAATGTTTCACTTCCTCAACAATAGCTTCTTGAGAGCCACTATTTCCAGTGACGCTTTGGCAAACAGTAGATGGATCAGCTGAACGGCCAGATGTATCTCTCAGGTGCTGTTGGAAGAAAATCAACAAAGATGTGATGTCTTTGTTAGATTTTTTTTGACTTTCAGATAATGCTCATCTACTGTAGACATTCACAATATGAGTGAACTGATGCACTGACACATAATTACAGTTACTAATGTAAACTTTAGGCTACCACACTAACACAAAATCACTAAGCTAACACCCTTCATAGTTTCAAGGTTAGCACAGACTCAGTTGTAACATCTTTCTTAATCTGGAGTTCTTCGCTAATAGCTTTGTCTTTTTGTCTTTGCAAATGTTCTGCCAGCAGCAGTGGATTCTTTCTGATCTGGACAGTTTGCACTTTACAGCTTTGTCCTTGTCCTTTCGTGTAACAAAAATGAAAGTAATTTTCATAAAGCTGTCAGTGCTCTCAGTTCTCTAAGTTAAAGTGCTGCATTCACATTTTTATGAAAGTAAATGTAAGTGTAAAAAGATTGATGTAAAATATTCTCATGTAAAGTATTAGCAGTAAGTTGCAGTTCTTTGCATAATACTGAAATGCTTTAGAACTAACCATCAACAGACAGCACTACTGGCACTGTAGCCCTTAAAGGCCTTTAAATAATAGTAAAAAAAAAAAAAAAAAAAAAATGACATAATGAAAAACTTAAGTTAAAACCTACTGAACACCAGCAGTCCCTCTGTGAAGCTCCAAGGCATTTCCAATCAAGCAATGAAGCAATCACTGCAAATTGAGCACAGATAAAAAATTTAATGGGGTCCATAAGGACTCCATATTAAAATTTATTTGGAGCCAACACATTTTATATCTGTTAGACTGGCTAGTTTCAGACTCTGAATCTGGTAGTTTAATAAGCTTCTCTCTGATAGAAAAACAGTTACAGCTGTTAATGCTAACTTGACTAGTATTGGGACACTGATTAAAATGTATATAAACAGTCCATTTTAAATTATCTTTGGCCCAGAGAAGACAATAGCCCTTCTGGCTCATGTTCACATATGGATGATAGAGCTTTAACCTGCGTTTGTAGACGGCACTGCAAAATATGTTAACAGACAATGATTTCTGGATTTAATTTCCATATCAGAATCGGGTTTTTAATGTAGTGCTGCCTGAAGGCCAAAGATCACAGCAGTCCAGTACTGACTTGTCCCTTGCACACAGAGATTTCTGCAGGTTCTCTGCGACTTTTGATGATTTAGCTAGTCTTAGCAATTTTACGTTGCAGAGCATTATTCTTAAATTGTTCAAAAAATTTGTCGACATAACTTTTTGTAGATTGGGGAATCTCTGCCCATCTTTACTTTTGACTAAGACTAAGATGCTCTTTTTTATTGAGTATTCATGTTACTGACCATTTACCAATTAACCTCATTAGTCACAAAGTGCTTCTCCAGCTGTTTCCTTTTAGTTCCACTTTTTTCCTTCCCTTCATTGCTCCCTTCCCAACTTTGAGATGTATTATTGCCATCAAAATTAAAATGAGCTAATATTTTTCAGGAACTAGTAGAATGTCTCAGTTTAAATATTTGATGAGTTTTTATGTTCTACCGTGAAAAAGATATAGGTTTATAAGATTTGTAAGTCATTGCATTACATTTCTATTTACATTTTTTGGAATTGGATTTGTCAAAAGTATTTTGACGAATTTTGACAGATTTTCAATGTAAAGAATGAAGATTTATACTCAGTATGTGTGTCCACTGAAGCTCCCAAAAATAAGGACTACTCTTTGCATGGGCCTATGTGAATACTGTATAAATAAAGTACGGCACTGTATTCTGGGGACTTCCTTCAGGAACAAACAAATTCTTTCCAAAAAACTCCCCCACAGTGAACATGTCAGTCATGTCTTACTATTTCTTTTAAAGGGAAGGTTTTATGGGCTTTTAAGCAATCGTTTGACATTTGGGGACATTTCTGAGTTTGCCTTTTTCTTAAGTGTTAAATGGTGACGTTTGATGCTACCCATATGATGTTACTGTACAATGATACTGTACAGCTGGTGGCTAATTAGCTGAGCCAAGCATAAAGCCTGGAAACAAAAAGAAACAACTACTAACAACTGTGTAATAACTAATGAAAATATTCCTATTACAGTCACACAGTAGTGCTTTGTAGTTTGGTAAATAACACATTAAATCTGGTTGGTTTAACCTTTACATAATGCTTGCAAAACAATATTTTTACACCACTTTTTGGAGCTTAAATAAACAGTATAACTTTATTAAATTAACTTTAAGGGCAGTGTTTAGTGTATTTTGTTACCTTTGAACAGAGCTGGATAAACAGACTCCTTAGTAGTGTAGTAGATGCACCTAACTATGATTTAATTTTTACCGACACACTAATCTATTATTTCCCTTCATGATGTAGTTTAGCACATAGCTATATTTCACAAAAGGTTGAACTATTCTTTTAAGACATAAAGCCTGTTTTCTGGAATGTAACCAGTTGATCTTTGAAAAAACTTATTTTTTTAATGTAAAATAGTACAAAATAAAGCAAACATTGAACCCCTTTTCTAGTTTTCATTTAAAACGATGCTGATTCTCAATCTCTAACTTTGTTCAACTTCAAAGCATGTTGGCTGTGACAACATACTCGGCTCAGATGCCAAAGAAGACAGATGCCGTGTGTGTGGAGGGGATGGCAGCACCTGCGAGGCCACAGAGGGACTCTTTAACAAGTCTCTACCCAGAGGAGGTAAAACACATCTGATTTCAGAAAGTGTTCCTTAGTGTGTTTAAGCTGTTAAAATTAATGACACTGAGAAAAGTAAAAAAAAAATAAAAAAAAATTGGTGATTGATGTGACTGTACAGCCAGATCTTATTGCATGTAAACACACAATATGGGAGTCACTGTATGTTTCTATACAGCAAAATGCAGTCACATCTTGGTACGATTAAAGGACCATGCCAACTGTGCATTGTCTACTAGACTCATTAGCCAGACGTTATCAACCCCCATTAAGTGTAATAAGTGTGATGAAAAAGTGGTATGCAAGATTAAGTTCAATTGAATATACACCCATAAAGTAAATGATTAATTTATAATTTAACTTTCATTATGGTTGCATATTTATATCCATTAATGTATTTCAATAACATGTTCTTGACAAAAATGCATACAATGACTGAAAAGATGCGTTTGTAGGCTGGACTAAGGCACATGGCTTAAAATGAATTAGCCTCAGATACATTTACACAGTTGTTTTTGTTGAACCTCTAGGTCTCTAAGAGCAATAAACTTCAAACCTTAATGAGTCAAACAGTGTGTTATAATATTGATACTGTAAACATCACAATTTGTTGATATCAAAAATGGGTAATTGGTATTTTAGATGTTGTGAAATTAAAATTATAGCATTCTTTTACAAGGTGTTATACACAAGAAAATGAGACAAATGGTCATTGGGATCATTATGTCATCATAAATGTACCTGTGTGCCAGTTTTGGTGGCTCAATTACTATTTGTCAAGGAGCAATTTTGGACAAACAGCGAGGTTCCACAAAACTAGGTTCCACAGAATTCAGCTTTTACTCTTAAAGTTGTTTAATTTTTATTTATTTATTTAAATCTGGTGATATTTAATTAAAATTAGCTATTGTTAGCTATTGTTTCAACATATCAGCCAACAAAACAAGAATATGGAATATTCATTAGATGATTGTGTAGCTACAAACTTTTACCTTAACCAGCAGATCACTTCTGGCTCTGTTGATTTTACAGTAAGTTACTGAAAGGGGGCAAAATGCAGTTTATATATGTAGAATATGCAGAAATGTCTAACCACTTGTGACAAATTTAAAGTCAGTGGAGACTGTCCAAATGTCAAAACATCCTTCACGCAACAAAAATAATCTTTTATCAACATGTGATTTTTTTTTTCATGTTTTTTAACATGGCAAATGTTTTGAGCCACTTAAAATTATGCTGACACATCTAAATGCAATACTTTTCCCATTACTTACATCAGTGAAGGAATGAAGGAATGGAGTGAAGGAGTCACTAGCAGAGAAAGGGACTTGGTGCTGGTTGTGGTCTGAGGTAGTCTATAGTGAGCAAAAGAGACAGAGAAAACATTTCTCCTTCTATGGTATGGCTAGTAAACCATCTAAAAATACTGTGTGTGTGTGTGTGTGCATGTGTGTGTAAGTGTTAAAAAAAAGGAGAATGTTTCATGCTACTGGAAGATTGCTTTGTCCATTTTGGATGATTTGGAATTTATTCTATATATGTACTCCTACCTTGTATGATATGTAACTCTGTGTGTTCTCTGTGTTGTAAAACATGTCAGATAGGAATGAGAACTGCGGTTGTGTCAGTGGGAGGAACACTATCTTAACGATATAAGTTCTTGTCTTCCAGGCTACATGGAGGTGGTTCAAATCCCAAAAGGTTCTGTTCACATAGAAATCAAAGAAGTGACTATGTCAAAGAACTATATTGGTAAGTAACACCCTTGAAATGATAAAGACACATGTATAGAATTATTTTATTAGATTTTTATTAGCTTTTACCTGCAGTGATAGAAGTGTAAGGTGGAATCTATCTGTTGAGACTTTGGTCCTAATAAATGCTGGATAGCCCACTGATTTCATGACCAATTGGCTTCTCTTGCAAGCACCATAAGCGTGACATTTCTAATTCTAAGTTAAGTATATTTAACTGAGAGTATATTTTTAAATATATTTAAAAATCCTCATGCCTTCAAAAGATTGGCATTTGAGGAAAATCCATATAGAGTGATTAAATTGACTGCTGTGAAATTTCTTAAAATTGCCCATGCTGTCCACTTTAGTTTGTCCTTGTACCTGCAATGACAAGCAGCTGTATTTTGCCTTATGTACTAATTTCTCCATGATAGCTAGAACTGTGACTGTTCATCTGTTTTATCAGCGAGATAAATGGAAACACTATTACCTGCATTTGCAAAGGTATAATTTACATGTGGATCTGGATTGCTTTTGTTGAAATTAAGAGAAAGGTGGTTTACGGGATGTAGATTCCAACAATCTTCTGAAACAGTCTAGCTAGTGATCATAAGTAGGCTGGTAACCAGGGCTGGACTGGGACAAAATATTGGCCAGGGCATTTTGACTAGAGACTGGCCCACCAGGTATTATAGGAAAACCATAAAGCCTTTGAATGAAAACAAATGCTGTTGTGACAGTGATGTACACTGTCTTGTTGGTATATATGTATCAATCCAATAAACTTAAACCTACACCATCCTCCCTATTCTGGTATTCTAAACAATACTTAGCCAAAACCCAAAGACTGCTTGGTCGAGTTAACCTCCTAAACTATCTACAACACATGGTGGAAACCTGAAATTAAGACAGAGAAGACTAGAGGTGAGACATGATCATTACTGAATATTAAAACTAATAAATGACAGATTTAGTGATATTTTCATAAACTATTTATTTACCACATCAATAAACAGCATGCCAGGGCAAATATTTTTTCTAACATGGCAACCTTTAAAAAGTGAAAGGAGACAGAAAGACAGGTGAGAAAGAATAAAACTTAATTGACTTTTTGATGACATTTTACACACAGTATTGGTAAAGTATCTATAAAATGTGGGAAAATACTGGCATCATATACAGTAATGATGGGACCCTGAAAAAAAATTACAATGTACAATAATGGATTTCTATACAGTTTACATCAAATGAAAACATTGGTTGTAAGATTCAGATAATTATTTATTAAAAGCGAGACATTTTAAATGAGAATAAGAAAGAAAAGTATTTCTTTGTGCCCCCCTTTCCCTGTTAATGCCCTACCTGGCCCCCTGGCAAGACTTTGCTAGACCCGCCCCTGCACAGTTACCAGCTGTCAGCAACGTAGAAAAGGATCCTGGTGTTATTTGTCTCTCAGAAACAGTTCATAACTTCCCTTCAACTCATTCATGTCACCTAAAAGGTAAACCTGTTTCTCCATCACCTGTTCAGCTCTGATGATTCAGTAAGAACATCTCCTGGTTTCATCTTCATGTTTCCCTCTCACCACATATCCAAACCGATATCATGACCAACAGCTTTTACGGCTGTGGCTCCAGCAAACACCAGCTGATACCAGAAAGTAATATATAAATTCTAACAACAGCTTATCAAGCTTCAGTGGTGCTGTTGTTTAGTGCGACCTCCGCTGGTTTCCTCTTTCTGGCACAAAGTGGACGATAAACAAACAGGAGAGACGGGACGTGCGACAGAAAAGCCGATCAGCTGATCATTGATCAGTTTCATGATTGAAGTAGCAACAGGAGAGGGAGGGGGAGAGAATGACAGAAGAAGAGGCAGCTGTGTAGCGTAAAGACGCAGAATAGCTCCAGCTTTGTGTCTTTTTTTTAAATTCTAGCTGAAGTACGGGACAAATCGCGTTTCTTTTCACCCCAATACGAAACACGTAATATTTTCTCTGAATACGAGACGATTCTGTTCTTTAATAACTAACCTTATGAATAAAATAAAGCACCCGCCCAGAAACTCCGTCATTCTAGTTAGTACGCAGTACGAGTTATTGTAACTGACTGTAAAAAGTCAGCACAACGAAAATGAACTATATCTAAACTTGGTTTATATCTGACCCAGATAGACTGCAATTCATAACTTCTTACCTGAAGTTCAGTTCCCCTGATACTCGGCCGGCGGCCGCCTCGGGTCTCTCATCCTCCTGCCTCACCTTTCCCTCATCCAGCTGCTGGCCTCCACCACTTGCTAATGTTACTGAATCTGTGGAAGCTCCGCCATAGCCACTGCCAAGCAATTGAGTTATTTTTACACATCTGCCAGCATCTGGCCAATCCACCACCTTTCATTGTTTATACCGTTACGTAAAAAACCCCCAAAAAACCAATGGCCCATAAAAACTAAAAATCACCATCGGCCCCGGGCAAATGCCCGGTATGCCCGATGGCCAGTCCAGCTATGCTGGTAACCTATAGTTACCTGCTAAACCACTAACTGCTAGCACTATCACAGCATGTATGTTAGCATTACCATTTTAATGTTAGTACTGATTTAAAATCACCACACTTACTGCTGGTATATAGCCATAATGTTTCTGAAATATATTCAGTCCAACAGTTCTAACTCTGGAGACTGAAATAATGTTAGCTTGTTGGTTGGATCTTTTTTCCATAATATGCTACTAGGTTAGTGTTGGTATTGCGATGATCTGGGGTCACTTTGCTGCTTCAAAACCTGGAAAACTTTCTGATAGAACTGATGGAACAATGAATTCTACTCTCCACAGAAAATCCTGGAAGAGAATGTCTGACTATCAGTTTATGCCCTGAAGCTAAAACACACTTGGGTTATGCAACAGGACCATGATCTGAAACATACCAGCAAGTCTATCTCTGAAGGGCTAAAGACAGAAAAAAATGAAGGCTATATCACAGCAATGTGAAAGACTCATTGCTACTAATGGCAAATGGTTGATTTCATTTCTTGCTGCCAAGTGTGGCATAACAGTTATTTAGTTACTGAGTTTAGGGGGCAATTAGTCTTTCATACAGTGGGTTTGGGTAGCTTTTTCCCCTTAATAAATAAAATCATAATTTGATAACTGCATTTTGTATGTACTTGGGTTATCTTTGTGTTATATTAAAATTTGTTTGATGATCTGAAACATTCAACGGTGACAGATATGCAACAAACTAATAAATCAGGAAGGGGGCAAACATTTTTCAAGGTGTACCCTTTGCCATTCTTCTATTGGTAGCCTACATTGTTGAATAATCAAAGATGTTTGGTTTTGGACACATCAATTGATAGATATGTACTCAAATGCTGAAACCAGAAAACCTATACGTCATAATATTCTGGATAGCTGATGAAACTGACATGCCACCTTAACACATCTTGACTTGGCCTGGCAGGATATACTAAGAAATTGTAAGACAAATGAGATTTTATCTCTCTAACAGACTACTTCTGAAAAGTTGCTGACCAGTGCAAACATTTGGGTCACAGTAAAAAACGCCTGGCTTCTCTAAAAGCTGATTAACGGGCATGTTTTAACAAGCCTATGAGGTAATTTAAAAATACCTAGCAGCTCTTCTAATGAGTCCTTAAAGACTCCTCTAGCCTGATAGAAGATTTTTAATCTGTTTCAAATCATCGTTCATTTTCATGGAGAAAATCACCTCTTCATGGAGCCAACATCGTTTCATGGCATACCTTCAGAGCATCAGTAAGGTTTTTCAAATGATCTAATTTAATTTCTTCAAATTAATGCAAGATCATTAAATTTTAGAAAACCTGTGGGTAGCTCTGTGACCTGTCTGTATTTGTAAACAGACTGCAGGTTTCTGGCACAGCTCCACCTGCTTCTAAGGTGCGTGCAGAAGTGCTTAAATCTGAAGAGGGTAAAGCTGTAAAGAAAACTTGTTGTATGTAGGAGAATTTTATTGACTCATGGCTTTCTTCAGAGTCATCCAATCTGACCATATAGAGTCACCAGTATAGTTTCACAGCCTCCCTAGCATGGACGTAGACTCTTGATCTTGTTTTACTTTTAATCAATCACTTTAAGCCTTATAAATCACTGCAGTGTGATGACTTGGCATTTTGCAATGTCATCCTGTTTCCTATTATCTGTTCAGTTCTGTGTCAACCACATTTCTAGTAATTTCCTTGTGTCTTTGTCAAGAACAAAAGGATGATCCCATCATTTAATGTCCCGTCGCCTAATGTTAAGACAAAAACAGTCTGAGACCACACACCCCATACAGAACAATCAGAAAAAAAACAGTTCAATTAAGCCACTTTTTGATTAACGCAAGAAAGACATCTGACTGCGTGCTGAATTTATAGGGGATGCTGTTAATGGAGGGTTTAAGTTATACTTTGAACCAGAGACCAGATTTACAGGGCCATGGTGACAGCTGCCTGGTCCACTGGGGGGTTATGGGGGATATGATGTCTATATATCAAAGTTTAAAGAGTGTAGTTTTGGCTATTGTGTTAGACTTGATCTATTATTTACTTTGTTATGCAGTTCATCTGTGACCTCAATGATAATGATAATATTTTTCTTTTGTAGCATTGTTGAGTCCTTGCTATTTAGGTCAGCAAAGTTAGCATTTAAAAAAAAATCCTTTATTAAGTTTTAGTCAAACAATATAAATATAAAGACTTGCGTAAACTGCACTGTTCAAATGTCACAATGCCCACAATCAGTGCCAGATGTGTTGAAAGCACATTTCTGGAGAAGGAGATTGTGATATGATTAAGAGCAGTAAACTATTGTTCTTCAAATCTGCGTGAATGCTACAGAGGGGGAGATCTGCAGAGCGTGAGCCAAGGAGTCAGAAGAGTGAGCGGTTGGATTGTTTCTCCTCAATTTGGCCCCATTTCAATGCAGAGAAAGTGGATATTTTCAGATCTGTTGTGCTTGGAGACCAGCTTTTGTTTTGACAACCAGACAGAGCGGTATTCATGAGATTCGTCCAAGCTTTCACCTGAACTGTGCTTTTCTTCTCTTCCTAAATTAGATGCATATACGTGTCGGTGCACGTGAATGTCTTTCTTGGCAGCGTGAGTCTGGTTCTGCTGAGTGTGTCCAAATAGCAAGTTGTCAGTGACTTTTTGGGGTGGGGCTGAGGTTGATGAAGAAGACAAACAATGGCAGTGACATCACAACAAATGATTGTCTCCAGCTACTGTTCCTGTCTGTTTTTGATTTCAGCATTCTGAAAACTTTTCTTGTCATCTGAATTCCTAGCTTTGAAATCTGAAGGGGATGATTATTACATCAATGGAGCGTGGACTATTGACTGGCCCAGGAAGTTTGACATTGCAGGGACAGCCTTCCACTACAAGAGACCCTCTGATGAACCAGAGTCTTTAGAAGCGTTGGGTGCTACCACTGAAAATCTGGTTGTCATGGTAATATAACATTTCATTTGTTACAAATCTAGTTCTTACATCATTTATATGACCATCATTTTATTTTGAACATCTGTTACAATAGATTTGACAAAAACACTTTTTGAAATACCAAAGATTACACTGACCCGTTTTTTTTCACCATCTAAAGGCTCCATTTAGCTTTGTACTTTCCATAATGCCCAGTATGCATGGTCTGACTGGTCAGTAAAAACAAGGGACTCGTTACCTACCATAACTCCTATATGTAGGGGTACAACTTTCAGAAAATACTTCCAGAAAGTAGTTTAAACCAAAACTGTTGTCAATTTGAAGGTGGCCCAAAGCCGAACTTTCTTGGAAAAGTTTCCGAGAGTATTTTGGACTTTGAAACTTAAACCTGGTTTCCCAGCTTATACGGGTAACCCTCAGCCAGTAATTTGGGGTCTAAAGAGTCATAAAATGGTATGGGTAAGAGAAACATACCTATCGTTCTGAAGAAAATCTGATATTATTGAGTGGTACTTTAGTTATAGTTATACATGTTAACTGCCATGTAAATATATGGTTGAATACATACAATACTTTAAATGGATTGATGGTTTCTGTCCGTTTGTGAGATATTGTGAGGCGACTGAGCACTTTCTTGTTGTAGTACTTAGTGGTTGTTGCAGCATATGCTGAAAATACCAGACCACATCACCAATGGTAAGAAAGTGACTACTTAACTGCTAGCCATTTTTTGTGGTTTGCACATCCTGGCTTCCTAATTCTTCTTTTATGCCTACAAGACTGATATGAGCCTCATAGAACATCAAGAAAAGAGAGTTCGTTCTCTCAAGTCCACTTTAAGGCTCTTTTCTGAGCTATACGGTAATCTCCTACACTCTTCCAGAGAATATCAGCAAGTCCACATAAAAACAGGGAAGTCATCAGTGATAATGGTCATGAGACTGATTAAGGCAGAGATGACATAAATGGCATGAAATGGAGGAACTGAGGTGGAGGTGTGGCTTGTAGAGGCAACAACAACAACTATATGTTTGCTGAACCAACTTAAATAGAACATTTCAGATCAGATTGGCCAGGAGGATGTGCAGAAGGTGGCGAACTATTGTTCTGGGATTTCTGTCTGAGCTTCACCCTGTGGCTGACTTAGAGTAATACGATGCCTGATCTGTTGATACTTGGTTATTTAAAAAAGAATATGCAGATGAATAGAAACGTGACTTGAGTTTAATGTTTACACTGCTCATCATCTGTTGTTGTCTATATGAATTGATGTTTGGTAGCACATGATGCCAGTGAGTGATACTTATAGCTGGTTCCACAAATTATTTTATTTATGTTTTTGGCTGGTGCCCCTTCAGGTCCTCCTTCAAGAGCAGAACCTTGGAATACACTACAAGTTCAACGTCCCCATCCAGCGCACAGGGAGTGGTGATAATGAGGTGGGCTTCTCCTGGCACCACCTGCCCTGGTCTGAATGCTCAGCTACCTGTGCCGGAGGCAAGTCCACCCTGTAATCTTTGATGACAGACTTTTTGTCTGTGCTAGTACCATTACAACTACCTTGTGCTTTTTATGTTCTCTGCTTGGCCTCTGTCAAATGTAAAACTAGTGTCAAAGAGCTCCGGGGTGCTCCGTTTAACCTATTAAATGCTTATTTACTTGTGTTTTTCTTTAGCTTAAGTACATTTATTATATTAAATTAGATCATAGCTCCTCTCTTTTAATGCTCACAGCATGGTGGAAAATAGTTAATTTTTTGCATCTGTAATGGTTCCAAATGCATCTTTTAATTTATTATATTTTGTAAAATGCTATTAAGCATAGATTGGCACAAAGCATGTAAAGTAATATAAGAGACTGTGTTATTAAACTCTGGAGAAAAGATTAATGTCTGACATTCTACTGAGCTATGATGGTCAGTTGCCTTTTTAGCACTCCAAGCATTTTGGTGTTAAATACCATAACATGCTGTGGGTGTTTACATTCTCTTTAAATATTTCTAACCATTTTCAAATGTTTAAAACTTTATATCTTGTGTGTTATTCTGTAAATCTTCCCCAACCAATATTTCCACAAATGCTGAAGAACGCTGTGCAGAAACCCAGTATCATAATTTGAGAATGGTTTGCCAGAATCATTACCCTGGAGATTCAGCCCTCTAATAAATTCAGTATGTATATTTTAAATAATATAGCCAAAGTAATGAATATAGCGCAAATTCTGTGAATGAGCTGCTCTGCATAGCTTCTGGTTTACCAGTGATGGGGTAGAGATGCAGCTGCTCTTCCCAGTCGCCTGTCCTACAAACATTCAAAATCAGAAACCACAGTGAAATGTTGACTATGGCCTTAAGAATGACTAAACCAAACCTTTTAGTCCAAAAGCCATGGGTTTCATATAACAATAAATAGTGTTTCTTCCCAGTTGTCAAGCGTGGCCTGGAAGGGTTTGTAATATTTTGTAAAAGCATGACTGAATAAGCATGTGGGTTCTTCTGAGAAAGGATTTCCAAGTCCAGACCAGAAAACTATTCCTTAGATGGGGAAGTACCCATGGCTTTCCAGCATCATAAACATGCCTTTGCATTGTTGATCCAAATGATCTAATTTGTGTCTACTGTGTGTGTCTGACCGTGCAGAGCTTTAAATCAGTAAAATGTTATTTAATCATACACCTATTCAATAGTGCTAGCTCAGCTAATCATAAAGTATTGTTCAATTTATCACCACAGTGAAAAAAAAATCAGTGAAAACCACCTTTTGACAGCCTTTCAAGTGAAACTTTTCTACTATTCCTCTAAACTGTATTTCACTTCAAGCACAGATGTGTGTATTTTCTATACTACACACACACGCACACACACACGCGCACACGCACACACATGCATCCATATCTCATTACATCTGCCAGACAGGTCTGCTGTGGGATATGTCCCAGGAGGGTCCAAACAGACCCCTTCCTGGTTGGTACGCATGCACGCGCACACACAAAACACATGCAGCAGGCGCGCACACACAGTGGGAGGTGTGACACCGATACGGTAGCCTTCATTCTTTCTGGCAGAAGCCAAGGTAAAGAGCTCTCTGCTCTGTAAAAGTGATTTGCCAACATATCCTGCAAAGAATCACGAATTTACATGTCTGGATTTACTACAGAATGAAAATGATCCCATCTCCGCTCTTAACACGGTGCACGACACGACGGCCGGCAGGCTTCTGTGTCTGCGAAGGCCTTTTAATGTGCCAGATCAGCTGAGCTCCGCGCCGCACTATTGATCAGTGTTTTCTCCTGCAGGTTCTCAGAAGCAGGAGTTAGTCTGTAAAAGGCTGGACGACAACTCAGTGGTACAGAACAACTACTGTGACCCAGACAGCAAACCTCCAGAAAACCAGAGAGACTGCAATACTGAGCCGTGTCCTCCAGAGTACGTAATACTCACTCATGATTCTTCTTTTTATGAGATGGTTACTATTGTAAAATCTGTCAAATGACTAAAATTAGAGAAAAATGATGAACACAGTGAGTGTTACAGGGGCCAAGTAGAAGGTAACATCTCTACATTGCTTATTTTATCTCAGAATCACAGTGCAGTGATAAAAATTCAGAGAAAAGTTGTTACACTTAATAAAATTCCTTCTATCTTCATCTTCTTGTCAGGGTTTGGGTCATGAGGCCAGCAGCGGCTCTAGCATTACTATAGAAACTTCCTTCTCACCCGCTACCCCCTGCAGCATATTTAGGTTGTTAGTAGTCTGAAACAAGAGGTGTCTGACACAGATGCCCTCACTCCCTCACCTGGCTCCTTTAAATGCTTTTGAAGAATTCTGTTTCTCCTGCTTGTGTCTTATTCTGTCAGAAGGTAAATTGTAAATCTACAGCTTAGACCTTAGGCTTAGCTCCTATCATCATAACAGATAGTTGCACAGCTGCACTGATCCAGCCATCAGTCTTCCACTAAGTTGTTCCTCACAGAATTTCCTGAAAGAAACTCGAAACCAAAGGAAAAAAAATGTAAATATTTTCTTGATTTACAGTGTTGTTTCAGCATTAGCTGATTCACTCCAACTAGGCTGCTTGGTATATTTGATGCAGTATGTTTTTTATATATAGAAAGAAACCATTAAAACTAGTAAATGTAACATTTCATATATAAGGAAGTGAGAGTTTAGAAAAGTAATTATTGATCCTGAACTGGGTGGAACAGCTATGCGATGCAAAGACAACGACATGTAAAGCAAGATGTGAATACCAGGCTAAAGTCCAAAGTGTAAATTTTTTACTCTTATATTTCCTAAAAACTACTAAATTGGCATGCAAAAACAAATTAATTGATCTATTTGCTTATTTTCTAAAAATCTTTAACGAAAGATGTCAAATTGCATATGTTCTTTGAATTACTGTGCTTTAATAACAATGCAGAGAGATAAATACTCATTCATAAAAATAACAATTGTAATTATAATGTTATAACTGAAATTAGTTACATAATGTGTTAATTAAGAATGCAAGGGATTTTGACCATGGAGCTGCCAGGCATGAGGAAAAGCGGAAGATGACAACGATGGTGTATGTATGTAGTGTGAGAGGATATGCAGTTTCCTGGTTGGACAGAAGATGATGTTGTGAGGATAGTGAGGACAGTGAAAAAGTTAGATTGAGGCAGATGATCAATGGTGGCATGTAGCCAAAAGAAGATGAAATATTGGAAGACTGCAAACACTGTAAATATTGGGAAGTTGAGTTCTTCATTATGTCATTGCTTGGCTGATTTTGTGCTCAGTTTGGTCTCTGTGCTTGGCTTTTCCCACGCTAGATCGCATATTAGCATTCAACTTAACTCATCTCCGGTGCTTATTCTAATTCTTCATTCTGTGTTTAGTGGTGACTTGAAGGAAATTCTGCCCCGGATACAAATGTTGTTGATTGTTAAGTTGCGTACTGCCGACTTATGTTGGTCATGATGTGAAACAAATGCAAATGGAGTGCATAAAATATGTATAGATGTTCATCGCTGTATTTGTGATGATGTTCATGCAACGTTAAGTATGTATTTGCTTACCTTTAGCTCTGTTTTCGGTCTCATCCCACTAAATGCTTCGTTATGTGATCAACTAGTTGGTAACTGTGTTTCTTTTTTTCTTTTTTTTCCTTTTTTTTTGGTGAAAAACACCTGGAAACAAAACTCATGCGAGCAGAAAGAATTAAAAAAAACTGGAGCACTACAGGGTATGAACCCAAAAGATTTTGCTGAAACATGTAGGGGCATCGTGGTGGCACGGCGGTTGGCACTGTTGCCTCACAGAAGGAAGAATGAATGGGTCTGCATGGGTTCTCTCTGGGTACTCCAGCTTGTTCAAAGACATGCACTTAGCAGAGTTAGGTTAATTGGTGATATGAATGTGAGTTTGAATGGTTGTCAGTCTCTCTGTGTTAGGCTTCAACAGACTGGCCACCTGTCCAGGGCGTACCCCGGCTTTCGCCCTGTGGCAGCTGCAATAGGTTCCATCCTGGATGGATGCATGCTATAATGCTTTTTTGACAAGGTAGTTCTCTGTAGGTTCATCATTTTGGTATGATCAGGATCTTTTGCATTACGTACTAACATTTAATGCATTGTTAATATAAAAACAATAATGAAAACACAGAGTATAGCAGCCTAAGTTAATGTTTTCAAAAGAAAAAGCCTCCATAAAAATGAGACTGACTCATGATATTAATTCGCCTTCAATGAGCCCTAGTTGTAAAATGTGTTTGGAAGAAAATAATAAAATAAAATGGCAGTGATTTATAACTTCATATGTTAACTATTTTCAATATCTGCTTCATGCCAGAAATAAGAGCTCTGAAAATGACCACCTGTGTTTGATTGTTTTGGCATCCTTACCAAACCTCGAGGGGTAACACACACGTATACAGGTGGAATATGAACTTGTGTTTGGTGGCCAAATGTCTGTAAATCCCTTCGCTGTAGCTGGAAGAATGGCCAAACTCACTTCAATAATGTCTGGAAAAAGAGGGATTAAATGCACCAGGTTAATTAGTTTCAGACTAGCTGACAATTATTTGTATATGAGAGGGAGCGCCGGTGTCTTTGAGCTGGGTGTCAGCCAAAAAAACTGATAGTATTGTAAATCTACTGTATCAGCGGTAATTTGTTTTCATATGTTCAGACTGCAGTCTTGGGTAATTTATTTTCACATCTGTATTCAGTGGACGCAGACTTGTGGTATCGCATTTATTTTGATTAGTACTAGAAGGCTGTGGCAGTTCTTGTGTGTGTATATATGTTTGTGTGTGTGTGTGTGTGTGTGTGTGTGTGTGTCGAGTTAGAGCGCTCATGCAGCATTTGTGTTTGTTAGGAAGGCAAACACTCCTTTTGCAGCGTCAGGAAAGGCCGACTAAAGGAGACCATGTAAACACAATTGTTTTAGAATAGCCCAGGGTTTTATGGGCGCCGGTAATGAAAGCTAACACAGATGTTTGAACATGTCGTTAATTCTGTATACATTCCTTTAGATGATGTAATATCTCACAGGCTGGATGTGTTTGGAGGACTGTTGTCTGTGCAGTTTTATGATATTAATTCTAAAGTCTGGAGGGGGTTGAATATGACTGGGTCTAATTTTCTCAGGTTCAAAAGCTAATCATCTTGACATGGCATAGCACTAAAATGCACTCCTCAGCATTAGTTACCTGTCAGCCAGGCAGCAAGTTTAAACTTCTTTAAAAAGTGTGTAATTTCCTGTGGTATATAATTTTCTTTTATGTTGATGAGAATGGATATTACAGCAAATATTACAAAAGACAGCTGTCAAAATATTAAAACAGTTATTTAATAGTCTTATAAAAACCCCCATAATACTTTATGCGCTTTCTTTTTGTCCAATGATACCACTGTCTTGTCTGTACATTAATTTAAAAAAGCCAGGCTAGGCCACTCAGTTGCCATATTTACCTTTTTTACTATATATATTGATACTCTTGATACTGCAAAGTATTAATGTTTGATGCCTTGCTTCTTTCCCTCTTTGGCAATGTGACTATAGTAAAGTTATTTAATGCGTGTTTATAGTGAGTATAACCTCGTGAAATCACTTTACAACAAAAGTGTTAGCATTGGTTGCTCCATCCTCCAGATGGTTTATTGGCGACTGGTCAGAGTGTCCAAAGACGTGCGATGGCGGGATAAGGACGAGGACAGTCCTCTGTATCAGGAAGATTGGTCCCGCTGAGGAGGAGACACTGGAGGACACTCACTGTTTGACTCATCGGCCTATCGAGAGAGAGTCCTGCAACAACCAGTCCTGTCCTCCAAAGTGGGTCACCCTGGATTGGTCTGAGGTAATGCCAGTAATAATAAGTGTTTTTCTGTAACTCATTGCACTGTCAAGATATGTGTTTAACACTTTTCCTTCCCTCTGTAGTGCACACCTAAATGTGGTCCTGGCTTTAAGCACCGCATTGCCTTGTGTAAGAGCAGCGACCTCACCAAGACCTTTCCGCCTGCCCGCTGCTCGATCCATAACAAACCTCAAGTCCGAATGCGCTGCACTTTAGGGCGCTGTCCTCCTCCCCGCTGGATCCCTGGTGAATGGGGACAGGTAGGACCTTGTCTCTCTCTAACTTCTTCCACAACAGTATGGCGGTTAATCCTACTGGCATGTTTAAAAGACAAAGTTTCCACAGATAAAACTCTATGTGTAGGTGAATGATTTGTATCATTTACACCTGGATGAAATACTGGGGATTCCAATCAGGCCTGTGACGCATGTGAGTGCATAGAGGCTGTGTTTGTGTTTGTGATTCCAAGAGTTAAAACAGGCCTGGAGTATGTGATCGGCAGCAGTAATATCTTCTTGGCTGTTTGAAGTTTATCTGCACCCCAGACCAGGCCTCTCTGTCACTTCCAGGAACAGGGTTTTGAGGAAGACAGAGGAGTAGAAGTTTTGGGCTCACCCTGATATGACTTAGTATGCTCTGAAAAAGCTGCTCAACACTTTACAACACAGCTGACTCATATTGCTGAGAGGACGCCAAAAAGTCGTGCGTCAGAGATAGTTGTATCTACAAAAAGTATGGCTTGTTATTTTGTAGGATTTGTTAGTAACTCGGTGTAGAAGTGGAATTTTAAACAGTGTGCTCTGATGTTTAGAAGGCAGTTGTGCAAGGATTGTGTGCTCTGATGAAGGTGATGTCATGGTTTCAGCTGTGCCGATCAGGTCAGAAGTCAAAGGTTGAGAGTCTGGCAGTTTAAGTCGTAGCTTTCTGGGTTCTTTTCATATCTGCCACATGCCCGTTAACACACACAAATATCGATAACACACCTTTACAATTTAGTCTGAGCCGTAAACAAAGCAGACCAAAATGTTAACCTCAACATAGTCCATCAAAGGACAGGCTTCTTGCCATGCTGAGCCAAGGTTAATACCTCATAGACCAACAGCTGGAGTCTGCCCTTACACAGCACTTTCTGACACACTGTAGAAGTGTGTGTGTGTGTGTGTGTGTGTGTGTGTATACTCTCTTCCCCCCTCTCCCTCTCTCCCCCACCTATTCTGTTTTTCTGGCTGTAATTACAAGCTTAGCCTCCACTACTCTCGTCCCTCTCTGGCCAGCTGACCCTCAAAGCGCCAGAAAGGGGAGATTGTTGCCAGCTACCAAGATCCCAGTCTCCCAGGCCAAAAGGTCTCCAGTTCAAATCCCACTAAAGTTGCACCACTGACGTATGCCATCTGTCATAGCTTGCAGCGGGCCCTAATAAAGTCTCTCTAATTGGGAAGGGATGACATGCAGGCTCACTGATCTAAGGCAGCCAGAGAGAATCTGTGAAGGTGACAGAAAGAGGTGGGGGGTGACTGGGTTTATTTCACACACTCGTATATGAGCACACACACATAGTTATGGCTCACAGGTGTGTTTTCTCTCAGTCTTTCCAGCATCAGCTCAGATGAACAATTCCATTATAGAGTCGAAAGTGTGCTGGCACCTACACCTTTTGTTTTTTATTAGTTTTACTAGTTTGTTTCTGTCTGTTTTTTTTTTTTTTCCTTCTACAAAGGAGATCAGCGGCTGCCCACAAGGCCAATCTCACTTTTTATAACAACTAGCATATAAAGAGTCAGGAGCGCATTTTGTGTTTACCAAGGCAAACTTTTATGCACCAACAAAGCAAATTTACAGTTATATTATGAGTAAATAGCCTTAAAGTGCAGAATTTCTGCTGTAGTTTGAGCGGTGGGACATTGATATCACATTAATCTTTGTGGAATTGCAGCCATTTTTAAGTTGGACAATTTACCGTATTCATAAATAAAAAACTCATACTTCTTGGAGAATCTTTCAGGCTTCAGGCTTCCTGCCTCAACCTAATAGAAATCAAAAAAATCGGATTCATCCTTTGTGATTACTTTGCCAGTCCTTTACTGCAGTTTCTCTTTTTTCTTGGGTCATTTGACCTTAAGTTTGCCAAAAAAAAATAAACAACATTCATTCAATGAGAACTAGTCTCCCAGCACCATTAGACAAGTCATGCATGTCAGTGCGTAACACTGTCTCCACCATGAGGTGATGCAATATGTTTTGGAACATCAGTTGTTCAATGGCTTTTATTTGCTCTCATTAAGTGTTTTCATCATGGATCATGGAGGACTTGGATAGTTATATGCTTGCCTCTTAAAGAGCGTTCTTCACTTGGCTGGATATTTTTTTTTTTTACTGGAAAGGATGATGCAATCATCATCATCATCATCATACAGTGCTGTGAATAAGTATTTGCCCTCTTCCTGATTTCTTTGTTTATCGCATTTTCGTCACACTTGAATGTTTTAAATCGTCAAACAAATTTAATATTAGTCAAAGATAACCCAAATAAACACAAAATAATGTATAAATTATGATTTTATTTATTAAGGGAAAAGCTATGCAAACCTACCTGGCTATGCGTGAAAAAGTAATTGGATCCCCCCCCCCCCCCCTTTTTCTTTTTGGAAAGCTGGGCTCAGTTTCACCAGCCGAACCCGTGCCTGATTACTGCCAGACCTGTTGAATGAAGAAATCACTTAAATCAAACCTAGGCTCAAAGATCTTAGAAAACAACACATCATGCCACAATCTCAAGAAACAGCTGAAAAACAGAGACATTGAAATGTATTTGTTTGGAAAGGGTTACAAAGCTGTTTGTTAGGCTTTTAGGCTTTAGGACTTCAGTGAACCACAGTGAGAGGCATTATCCACAAATGGAGAAAACTTGGAACAGTGCTAAATCTTCCCAGTAGTGGCCAGCCTACCAAAATTAAAACATCAGTGACACAAAAGAACCCAAAATAAAACAAAAAAACTTCAAGATGCCTCATGATCCATGTCTTCATGATTCAACAATAATAATAATAATTTTCAACAATAAAACACTGCAAACAATTTCAGTATTGCAGCAGAAACAGATGTGTTCCTGTTAGTCAAATGTTTTCGATTGCCCTTTAGATACAAGGCAGATTTTAAGATTTATTTCAGTATAACAACAAGAAAAAATGAGAAAAAAAGCAAATTGACCAACTGGCTGATATCCATTACAGCTGTCCTATTGCCCAAACCTATATCAAGCCACTCTAGGTGCCAGTATACCCTCTGCATTGATCGCTCTTTGCACCGCGTCATTTGCTCAGTCACTTCTATTCATGACATCAAACTCAGGACACGTGGCAAGAATAAAAACAACATAAACCTTGCTATCTTTCTCACATTTTTGTTTGGGAATGTCTTTGTCTTTATTTTGTTTTTTTGCAAATAAGATTTTTGATACAAATTATTATAAGCAAATAAATAAATGTAATAATAGTTAAATGTGGGAAAAAAAGCTTGAAGAGAGCTTCACGTTTCTTTTTGTGATCATGAGCAGAATTACTAACCAGTCTAAACCCTTAATATACATGTGCACAAAATATCCCTTGACAAGCAGTTTTCAAAACAGATGTTGCAAAAGCCTTCAGAGGGTGAAGAAGAAATGAGCAGAGGGAAAGAAAAGGAAAACAAGACTCACAACAAGTATAAAGTTAAAAGAATGCCAAAAGGTAACCTTTTCAACCTCATTTGACCTGTTTGCTCAAATGTAGGAAAATGAATTCAGATTGAGGAAGGTGACTCTGGTTGGCTCTGTGTGCTCCCTCCCTTTGTGCCCCAGTGATTGTTTGATTGGATCAGGTCGTACAGTGTATGTGTGCATGTGCAGGGATTACTATGTGTGTGAAGGTCCATGAGGGAGCGCAGACTCCCTGCCTAGTATTCAGGGTCACAGAGAAAAGATGGTTCTCATTTAACTTGTTAAATTTACTGGCTAAATATGGTGTTGTGCAGACAGTGACTTTTGGTCTGGTGCTCTTTGTTTCAGTGTTCAGCACAGTGTGGTCTGGGCCAGCAGATGAGGACGGTACAGTGTCTGTCCTACACAGGACAGCCATCGAATGACTGCGCAGAGTCCCTCCGACCAGCCACCATGCAGCAGTGTGAGAGCAAGTGCGATGCCACCCCGATCTCCAGTGGTGATGGTGAGATGATGAAACGTGCCATCGTGTCAAATCGTGTGAAAAGTTTACTTCTCGCAGTTTTCATCACGGTCGAGAAGACAATTTCTGATCTGCAGTTTCTTTATAAGCAAAGGTTGATTGCTTTATGCTCATAGATATTGTGCTGTATGTGCACGGCTTTTACACAAAGCCCCACTTGAAAAGGTTATAAACTATCTCTATCTTCATCTTCACTGTTCTACTATGACCTAAACACAGTTGGATGACACACTCTTCTACACTTTGCCAGCAACATTAATCTTTCCAGTGAGGTTGGCTCCTAGTCAAAGCGAAGCAGCTCAACCCTCCATATACACTTACACATGATGGATGGCTATTCAGATATGTAGAGAAGGGGCCTTCGATTAGCCTGAATGGAAAACGTGAGCAGCGTTTACAGGCTGGCTAATGGGATTAGCTGTAGGCTAATTGTTCCTTTACGGACAGCAGTGAGGCAATGTCTCGTTTCATTTGGCTCTGAGAAGGCAGGGGCCAAAGCCTAATAAGGGAAGACACTCTGATCATGATAAGGCATTTAGAGCACTGCCTGTCTGGCATCCAGCAAGCAGTCTGTGTGTGTATGTGTGTGTCTGTGAGTGTGCATAGTAGGGATGGCAGCCAGCCCAGTTAGTGAACGAGGCCAGGATCTGTCTTAGTCTCTGCGTCCAAGTATAGTTGCAGTTTTATTCTATTCAGACCTGAGGGAGATCCACAAGCTCTCATGTAGCAGTTTAGTCCAGTTTGTACATCTCATATGTTATCATTACATCGCTGTTTAATGACTTGCCTTCATTCTGAAAGTATTTAATAAATACGCAACCTCTTCTGACCATCTATTTTAACCTATTTATCAAGTTTGCCTTTGCTGCAAAACAAAAGCTAGATGTGTTATTTCTATTAAATATAATGTTGCAAAGAAAAATGACTGTATATTATTAGTGTTGATGAGATATCATTTGAATTTTGATGTAGCTCACATTTGGAGTCAGCATGTCAGCTGTCACTGCATTTTCAATTCAGAAATACTTCAAATGATTGATAATATTGTTCCATGAGAACAAGATGTATATAAAAGATGCACAGTGCTGTGAAAAAGTATTTGTTTCTTTCCTGATTTCCTAGTTTTTTTAATATATATTTGTTACACTTAAATGTTTTAGATCAGCAAACACATTTTAATATTAGTAAAAGATTACTTGTGAAAATGCAGTTTTTAAATAATGGTTTCCTCTATTAGGAGAAAATAGCCTACCTGGCCCTATATGAAAAAGTAATGGCTCCCTCTTGTTAAGTCATGAATTAACTGTGATTAACCACATTTTTTGGAAAGCTGAGTTCAATTTCACTAGCCACAGCCAGGCCTGATTACTGCCAGACCCGCTGAATCAAGAAATCACTTAAAGAGAACCTGTCTGACAAAGTGAAGCAGATCTCTAAAAAATCTCTAGAAATAACACATCATGCCATGATCTAAGGAAACAGCTGAGAAACAAACATGCCATTGACATTTATCAGTTTGGAAAGGGTTACAAAGCCATTTCTTAGGCTTTGGGACTCCAGTGAACCATGTTGAGAGCCATTATCCACAAATAGAGAAAACTTGGAGGGCAGGCCAGCTTACCTAAATTACTCTAATAGTGCATCATCAACTCCAAGAGGTCACAGAAGAATCCAGAACAACATCTAACTGCAGGCCTCACTTGTCTCAGTCTAGGTCAGTCTTCATGATTCAACAATAAGAAAGAGAAAAATTGCATCCATTGGAGAATTTCAAGGCAAAAACCACTGCTGATCAAAAAGAACAAAAATGCTAGTTTTACATTTGCCAAAAATATCTTGATGATTCCCAAGACTTTTGGGAAAATATTCTGTGGACTGACAAGACAAAAGTTGCAGAAAGTTTGAGTCCTGTTATATTTGGCACAGTCAAACATGGTGGTGGTAGTGTACTGGTCTGGGGCTGCTTTGCTGCTTCAGGGCCTGGATGAATGCCGTAATTGATGGAACCATGAATTCTGCTCTCTACAAGAAAATTATGAAGGAGAATGTCCAACCATCAGTTGACGACCTGAAGCATAAGCGCAATTGGGTTATCAAGCAAGATAGTAATCCAAAATACACTAGCAAGTTCACCTCTGAATGTCACAAAAAATCTCATATGAAGGTTTTGCTGCTAAGGGTGGCACAACCAGTTAATAAGTTAATACAGGACCGTGTAGGTTTAGATATTTTTTTCCACCTTAGAAATAAAACCAGTATTTAATATATTTTATGTACTAAGGTTTTCCTGGTCTAATATTAAAATTTGTTCAATGTTCTGAAACATGTGTGACAAATATGTAAAAAGACTAAGAAATTAGGAAGGGGGCAAATACTTTTCCACAGCACTATATGCAGCCACTGTGATATCACCTTACTCTTAATGCGATCATACTTTATAAACTTAACATCATGCTTCTTTAAATAAAGCCTGACACTAACCACTGAGATAGTAAACTCATCAAAAAAGTTTTTACTGAAGTCATGGCTTAAGAAAGAAGTGGGGTCATTTTCTTATAGATTTTTATACTCTTAACCCCTTTTTTTTCCAAGCAGAGAAACCGCCTCCTGCTGGCCATTAGAAAGAATGCAGGTTTAAGGCTCTCATTAGATATATTTATATATAGTCTAGGGAAATAGGTGTGGTTTTACTTAAAAGGTGACAATATGTAAATGATTGTGTTATGTTAGGTATAAAAACTTTCTTGTGTGTGTCTTTTTTTAGTCAGCTGCTACGACGAGGAGTTTTCCTCTTAAACATAGCCAGACTAATAAAAGATATGTTTTCTTTTGCTGTCTTTATACCTGAGCTCTTTTCTGTCTCTCCACAGAATGCAAAGATGTAAACAAAGTGGCTTATTGCCCGCTGGTACTGAAGTTCAAGTTCTGCAGTCGAGCGTACTTCAGACAGATGTGCTGCAAGACATGCCAGGGGCACTGACCCTTTGAATACAAGAGCGAGACAAGAAGATGGCCATAAAGGCAAGAAAGATGGAGGGATACAGTGCTTAAGAGGGTGAGAAGAAAACAGCAGACTGGAAAATGCATCCCGACTCTGAACCAGTGGAAGAATGAAAAAGTTGTCAATGTTGAAGACGGGAGAAAAGTGAGGATTTCCCTGTTTATCACACCCCATACTCCTGCCCTCTGTCGTGGTGGAATCTAAACCACTGCTCAGCCCATAATGCTGACACAAACATTATTTTTTTGTTTTTTACATTTTCACTTCTGTGAAGTGGAACTCGGAAGATTAACTGTTGGTGATGTTATCTTTTATTATAATAATAATTATTAATATCATTGTTAGTCTTCCTCAGTGTTTGTTTTTTTTACGAATCCAAAGTGCTGGACACATCGCTCACAGAGGATGTACCCCGGAGATTAGAAGAGGGGGGATGGGAGACTCCTGTCTTTGGGATGACTGTGATGGTGCTAATGGCAGAGCAGACTTCTGGCTTCGGTGCACTTTTTTCATGTAAATACCAATTTACTGCTCAAATGCAACAGAGAATCCCTGTTGGTGTACTGTATATTTATTGTACAATCCAAAACAGAGCTGATATATTGTCCTCTGATCATCTTTTTGCCAGATAGTAGCCTACTGTTATGGAAGGGAATGTAATGTGATTGAATTCATATTCAGTTTCTTTGTGCTTGAGTGAAAATATTACATACTGTAACATATGTTAAAC
Organism: Oreochromis niloticus; assembly: GCF_001858045.2. Classification (NCBI taxonomy): domain Eukaryota; kingdom Metazoa; phylum Chordata; class Actinopteri; order Cichliformes; family Cichlidae; genus Oreochromis; species Oreochromis niloticus. The sequence goes on from NC_031972.2 coordinate 11,968,227, forward strand.
CCTTGTATACTGTAAGGATTTGTATATTATATATATATGTTAATCCAGGGCCAAAAAATACACCGTGGTTATTGGAGATTTTTAAATCCCCCCCCCCCCCCCCCCCCCAGCTGGGTGCCTTAGTTCTTAACAGTCAGGTAAAAGTTCACCCAAAATCACCAAAGTCATCTTTTCAAATGGTGCCTACGCCACATGAAAAATTAGTGACCAGACCTTTACCTAGCATCTTACTGAGTTTAGTAGTAAAGGATTTATATGTTTTGTTCATCTGAGTCAAAGTGCAGTCACCATTACATACTCTCTTTAAGGATCTTTTTGAGGTAAACTAATAGCCCCGCAGTTTGCAAAATGGCCTTCTTACCAATGATTACATGAAAAGATTGATGTATGAGGTCTGGGCAAGACGATTGTTAGCTCAGGCCTCAGTCACACTTTCATACTGGCAACACAAATAGAGTGATCCTCAGCAAACCTCCTTGTGATTGCTTTAGTTGCTAGCAGATTCCTGTGGTCACCTGTAGTTTGCATGAAAAATGCCAACTTGTCTGCAGACATTTATTTCTTGACCTTTAATGACATTTTAATTAGTTTACATTTGCTTTTAAAGAATAAGTTGTGTCTTACTGCTGCAACCTACATATTTTGGAATGTGTAACTTTTACTTTGAAAGCAAATGTTTAGGTTACACTTACCATTTCACTATCGCTTGGTAAGTCCGCTTCTTCCATGCAAAAAAACAGCTGAACATGGAAATCTGCCAGTGTCCAAAGCAATTTCAGAGAATTTTTTTGTCCAGCACCCTCTCAGCGACCAATTTATGCTAGTGACTGCCAGCAACCTCCAGCAATCAGTTGCCAAACAGTCGTAAAATACACACGGGGGTTGGCAGGAGGTCATTAACTGGTCTGCACACTAGTGTGCACAGCTGTTTGACTAAGACCTTAGGAAAAGTGGAGGGAAAATGCTGATTAGCTAGGGTGACATGAATCAACCTATTAGCACATCTAAAGCTCACCAATTTACAATTAACATTTAATGTAAAAAAAAGAAGAAAAAAAAAGGATCATTAAAAGTCACCATTTAAATGTAAATTACGACATAAATCATTAAGTGTTTATAATGTTGCTTTTGTATTTAGTACAAAACCAGCTCCATATAAATGCCGTATGAAGACCAGTTCAGCAACAGCTAACATATCTGTTTAATTTAGCTCTGTGATCTTTAAATAAGCAGTACTGTATCTGCTTGAAGCCACCAATGCAAGCAAAGACTTAATTTGAAGATTTGGTTGTCAATATTGTTGAACACTTCTGGCTTTATGGGAGGTTAAACACAGGACTACTTGTGACCTGGAGTCCCTACTGGCTGCCTGACTTGTGAAGCTGATGCTTTAAAGGGGACTAATGAACTAAATGTAGCCTATCCATTCATTCTCATCAAAGATGCTTGCTGGCACATAATAAAACCAACTAGGCATTTTGGAGCTGGGTATGTGCATCAGAAACTGAAACTGAAAAACATACTTTTAAAAATTGTTCTAATGAAAAAACAACCCCCCCCCCCCAAAAAAAATGGGAGGTGATATAGGACAAAATTAAGATTTAGAGTGTTTAAGAAAGCAACCTTCCAGCCTTTTGGACTAAGTTAACATGTGGGATTATTCACAGGGAAGTGAACAGACCTGTTTCACAAATATTGAGATATTGCTGTTAAATATACATGCAAACACCACTTTTGTTGCCAGGCTATGTAAGCGGGCGTCACTCTGCTGCTCACAGACACCACATTCTGCCTCCTACCCCCATCATGTTCATCATCATCATCATCATCATCATCATCATCATCATCATCATCATCATCATCTTTGTCCCATAAATGAATAAAAAAACAAAACAAAAACAGCATACTCAGTGGTGCTTGCCCTGCTCTTGTATTTTTTTTTTTTTAATTTCCAAGAAATACTGTGTTTACCTCTCTTTCCTCCTGCTATGCTTCGAGGCTTGCAGCCTTCCCAGGCTTCTGGTGCTATCAAGTGGGTGCTTCCATTCAAACCCGTTCCAGTGTGCTAATAAGAAAAGAAAAGTGAGGCTGGATCCAAACAGTATGAAAAAAATATATATATACTTGTCAAAATTTCTGTTGATTTAATGCTGGTCATGTTATCGTTTAGTTTGTATCTGTCTATACCTCACACTGGGAATTTTCATTGTCAACTGTGTATTGTTGCTTGTGCAGCCAACAAAACAGTCACACCCCCGGACGAAAGCGATCACTTCACCCAGGTGACGTTTGGGTTGTGAAAGGGGAACAGCAATTAAAGTGTGTAAGGATCTTGTCAGAGCTGTTAAAACCGACGTTATAATTTTGCTGCTGCTACGTTTTTTTTGTTTTGTTTTGTAGCCACCTTCAGAATGACAGTGCTGAGCAGATTTTGTTGGAAAGGATGGTGGATGCTGCATTCAAAGACAGCAGAATTCAAACTGCTTGAACTGACTCATCTACTGGCTGTGGGATTAAGAAGCTCCATTTTAAAAAAAAGAAAAAGAAAAGACAACTTAATCAAACTGGTACTCGTTGCTGTGAACTTGGATATTTGAATGTCACATTGCTTCAAAACGTATCTGAAGTGCAAGCGAAATGAAAAGCATCATGTGATTAGCTGCATATATTTTGTATTCAGTATTATTGTTGGTACACTGTTACTAATTTTTTTTCAAATGTAAATTATATGCTAATTTATTGCATTGTCACTTGTACATTGATTTCACTGCATGCAAACTGAAATTTAGCATAGTGAAAAAAAAATGCCGTGATACGGCCCTTCACCAACTTTTTTTTAAGTAGATAAATGAATAAAAAGAGCAGCTTTTAAACAGAATCCTCTGTTAACACATTCATTTTTACTATGCTTGTCAAAACATATTAGAGCGTGCAACCTTAAACTTACATGGCAAGGTTATTTCCATCATTAACTTGGTTTTGCTCAGGTTCAGTGGTTTGGAGACAAAGAGGTGGAGCTGAGCTAGTTTAGATGTGCAGCGGCAGGATGGTGGCTATATTAGACAAAGGATGTTGAACATGGAGCTGCTAGGCAGGAGATAAAGTAATTCAGTTTTATTTATATAGCGCCAAATCACAACAGTCGCCTCAAAGAATTCGAATCAACATTATTTATTTGTATAAATGTTAATAGCCGTCATCAAACTAAACATTTAGTCTTTTTATTTTATTTTATTATGTTATTATCTTTATCGTTTCTTCTCTAACCCTGTGTTTTAGAGAAGTCAAAAAGGAACTTTTACTGGGGAAAAACAATTAATGTATTAATGTTCATCAGAATGTGTTTTTTCTGCCAGCTTATTATCAATACTTGTGAAGAGAATCACGTACTGGAACAGCATGGAGTTGGAGTTATACGTTAGGGTTACGCATTGCAATACCTCAGCAGTGATTCGTGTGAGAAGGAAACACTCAGGAGGAAATAAGTAATGGTGCCAGGGTGGATGCCCCACTCTCACAGGGTTTAAGAGATGTATACTCTTTTTTTTTTTTCTTTTTTTTTTAATTCAACTTTTGGAATACCCTCAGAGTGAGAACAGCTGATGGTGTTACACCAGGATATTGGTTACCAGCTTTAAAGAAGTGCATTCATTTGCTGCCTCAGTTTAGGGTGACCATATCAAAGAAGGGACTGATCCACCTTACTCTAAATCCCCAGCCACATCATTATCTGAGATTCAAGCATAAGACTTTGTTGGAGCGGTGTCAAACAACTTTCCAAACATTTTTGTTGATATAGTCTTATTATTGGACTCTACGTTCTCTTATCCCCATCAGAAAGTGTCTAGGTCCACTTGTAGGAAGCTCTGAGATTTCCACTCTCCCTGGTAATTAATTCCAAATAAACAGTAACTAACCCACTTGGCTGGGAAACACAGCCATCTCTGTCTAATCCAGTGTCCAATTACTGGGGGAGACAGATGGCCTGTTTGGTTTAATGTAACCAGTTTAGAATACCTGTATGTCTGGCCCAGCTTCTGTCTCTTACACTGGCCCTTCTGCAGGGGTCTGTGATTACATTAGCCCCAACCTGCGGAGCTTAAGGTGACAAGGAGAGAGAAAAAAATAAGAAGCTGAGGGATCCTGTATCTGCAGATGACCTGACAGCCATGAGGTGACTGCCTTACATGAAACATTTACACCTGATTATGTGAGCACATACGTCCATGAGAGCTTGCTGTAGACTCAACACACAAACAGAAAGAAACAGAAGCCATCCACTGGATACTGTGAATGTACACATGGACAAGAAGCCTCCAGGCAATGAAAGCAAGATTTACTGGTATTTACCTTTCTTGGTTTCAGGGCTGCAGGTCTTAAGTCTCGTGAGTTCAGGCCTTAGAATCCCGCCAATCCATCGAGCTGACTTATTTGTCTGGGATGGTGACATGAAAAAGTAGTTTCTTGGTTGACTGGGAAGACTAACAATAGGCCATTCAACAATAGCTACAACTGCACTTTTAACTAGTCAAATATAACTTTTAAAAAAATATAGAAATTATGTGATTTTCTCTTAAATGCAAGTTTAAAAGAACAGGTTTTAGCTCTCCTGTGTGCAACATTTGAGGATACCAGTGTGCAACATCTCAACTGATTTTTTGATTTCCAATTCAACTGTAATACAGCAGGAGAAGAACCAAGCAAGGGGCAGCTTCCAGGACTAAAAAAATGAAGCCAAAGCAGAAGTTCCACAAATTGCAGTTCAGGTGCTATAATGTTCCAGAAACTGGCTCCAAAAGCAGCTTGAGTATCATTCATGGTTGGTTTTCTTTTGCTGTGCATACTGAGGGATTTTAGGGTATGCAACCAATACAGACGTGTAGCATGACAGTGATGATGCTATGCATAGTTGGGGGGGGGGGGTAGAGACAGCAGAGTCCAGCATGAAGGTAAAAAATCTTTAAAAAAAGAAGAAAAAAAAAGCTAATCGCTCAACTGCACAAACACAAATAAGAGTACCCCACCTAGCACTTCATTGCATGTTCACAACTAGTTATAATATGAAAACTACAGAAATGCAAAGAGTAATGTTTTTACCCTCATATGTTACCTTTAATAGTTAAGGAGATAAAATTAGTCTCTCTGACTTGCAGGGAGACACTTGAATGGAGGAGTGATAGTGTGATTCCCAGTACATCGGCTTAGTAAGACTAGGAGCTAGCAGGCTACTTATGATAAGAGGTGTGGAGAGGACGAGGATCAGATTTCTCTAGCAAACTCCTGACAGTGAAAGAAGCCATTGCTGTGTTTTATCAGCAACACAATATCTTACAAGCTATGACAAAACAAAGCTGTGCAAAGATACACCAATGATAAGATACCAACAATTCCCAGGTTGAGAACTCAGGCTCCACTACATGCTGGAATTCCTCCGAGAGTTTTCTGCTGTGTGTCCGACTTAACAATCTGCCTCCCCTTGAAGTTTAAAACCCCAAATACCTGTGGCATTACTCTTGGCTGTGGTCCTGTGTCCCTGCCATAGCTCTGTTTGTGTGCCTATTCTCCAGCTGAGAGGTGTGAGGATTAGCATAGTGATGAATAACATACAGTAGCACTGTAAAGGTTTATCTTAATCAGAAGAACTGTGCTACTGCAGTGTGTGCGATGAGTGCTTGAAGTGTTTTGGACACTCTTCCATTTGAACGCAGTGCAGCAGGACAAACGGCTCCAGATGGTGTGGCTGGAGACACTACATGCGTGGATCCGGGGGGTCTGACAGGCAGGAATGCTGGCCTGGGATGGGAAGGTCATGGCTTCAGCACCTGCTATCTACTGGGCTCTGTCCTATTAAGCCCTGCTGCTTTTTCCCACAGCTGAGACCCAGACTGAACCGCCATGGGTGAGATCAAAGGCCTGAGGGCCACTAACTTCATAGGAGAAGGCAACAGCCATGCTATCACATACACCAGGACAATGTGCTTTTATTCACACCTTTCTCAGTGGACTAAACACACTAATGTGTATATGGATGCCATACTGTTACATTTCAGCAGGGCAGTGTTTGTGAATGAACTGAAATATGGCACATAGAAAGTTATGTGTATACACCACGGGAAGCCTAGAACGGAGTTGTTACTGGCGGGTTGTGCAGCAGAATGTGGCTAATGATGTGGCTATTTTTATTTTGGTGGAAAATGGAAACAAAGAGGAAAACTTTAATGCAGTGGTTCTTAACCTTGTTGGAGGTACCAAACACCACCAGTTTAATATGCGCATTCACTGAACCCCTCTTTAGTGAAAAATAAAATATGATTTTTTTCAAATTCAAGACATAAATATGTTTTTTACTGGTGCACAAAATGAGGCGTGCATGTCACGGCGGAGGCTCTGCCGAACCCCTGAGACCGACTCACTGAACCCCTAGGGTTCGATCGAACCCTGGTTAAGAACCACTGCTTTAATGGAAGCACTTCTCATCTAGAAGAACACTGTTGTATTAAACCAAAGTCTCACAACTAGGCAGCTGTCTTAGTAGCACCTCCAGTCTGTTGTTTGGGAACATATGAAGCCTTTATCTAAATGATTGAGTGAAATAAAGTTTAATCATTACCAGGTCATAAAAAGTAAACTGTCATTTAAAAACATCTTAAATAATGTAAAAATCATATTTTTCCAGCTACTGACTTTCTTCTTTTTCACATGACTGTGAAAGAACCAGCTTTAGCAGCAATACTTGAAGTAATTCCCCAAAGTTTGATTCTGTTCATCTGGTTGTAGCGTTTTCAGTGGGAGAAACGTTTCGTCACTCATCCAAGTGACTTCTTCAGTCTCAGCTGACTGCAGATTTCCCCAATATTATAAACAGTGCATTGCATAATGACTGAAACTAGCACCACTGAAGGAACAGTGGTCTGGGAGGTCAGTTCCTTGATCATTAATATGCAAATTCTCATGACCGCTGATCAACAACCACTGATCAAAGCTCATTGATCAAAGAACACTGATCAATGGCCATAAGTACCATTCACTGAGAGTTGGAGAATGGCTGCAATCACAGCATTGTAAGATGGCGAAAGATGTTCCCTCAGGCCCCCTCCTCGATTCAGAGATGGTCTTTCCCTTTTCATGTAAATGGCCTCCTTGACTCCCCGCTCAAACCACCGTTCCTCCCTGTCCAGGATGTGTACATCCTCATCCTTGAAAGAGTGTCCACTGGCCTGTAAGTGTGAATAGACTGCGGAGTCCTGGCCTGACAAGGTGGCTCTTCTGTGTTGTGCCATCTGCTTCGCCAGAGGTTGTTTGGTTTCCCCGATGTATAAATCCTGGCAATCCTCCTGGCACTTAACAGCGTACACTATATTACTCTGTTTGTGTCGGGGGACCCGATCCTTAGGGTGGACCAATCTTTGGCGCAGCGTATTTTGGGGTTTAAAAGCCACAGAGACTAGGTGTTTATAAAAAATGCGTCTCAGCTGTTCCAATACTCCTGACACATACAGGATCACTACAGGTTTTCTCTTAGGCAGCGGATGCCCTTCTCTCCTGGATCAGCTGGAGCTTTCTTTAGGTGCCTTCCCAGCTTTGACAAATGTCCAGCTGGGATAACCACATTTACTCAGGGCCTTCTTGATGTGCTGTTCTTCTGCTTCCCTGGCCGTTGTGTCTGTGGGGATGGTGTTCGCTCTGTCTTGTAGAGTCCTGATGACACCCAGTTTATGCTCCAGTGGATGATGAGCGTCAAACCTTAAATACTGATTTGTATGTGTAGGTTTATGGTACACATCAGCTTTTAGATGTCCCCCACTACTGATGGAAATCTCACAGTCTAAGAAGGCTAACCTGCTACTTTTCATATCCTCCCTGGTGAATTTGATGTGTCGGTCCACCGACTGTCACGAGTTCAAAATATTGGGGATGGATACAAGAGGAAAACCAAAATAACAACACTGGTCCGGCCGGGTCAAGTCAAACGATGATTTTAATGAAGACACGTGTGGGAGATGAACACTGCACGCAGACAGCATCCGATCTCTCACCGAAAACCACACAACAATAGTTTTTATGAAAATCAGGGTATTGGAATGCCCCCTCATGCGTAAAGTAGGTACAATACAATCAATGTTGACAACTTTTAACACATTAAAAGAACATCTTCTTCTTCCCGAGGCCAGATCCTTCCCGGTAATCTTCTAACTCTGCCTATCCCCTAGAACAAACTGTCTCTTCTGCAAACATAATCTTACAGCTACAAGGCTTTGCAAACTATTATTTGAATATCTGAACTATTACCTAAACATGAGTCTTAACTACTGTTTGTGTGTGTGTGTGTATGTGTGCGTCTCGACCTCAGCATCCACTCTGTCTATAAGGACAGAGGCCAACTCTTCATGTGTGCAATAACCTAACTGAAACCATACATGTAATATGTTGAATAAATGTTCTAATCAAATGCCACTATTCAAAGCTTAATAAAAGAATATAAATGAATAAAGGATAATAATAAATCACATAGTATATGTGTTTTGTAAGCGTGTTCTTTCCATAGCTCAAAGTCCTTAACACAATAGATTGTTCGGACCTCGCGCTGAACAAAGCTTCCAACCCTCCGCTAGTTGACCAAGCCCAAGCACAAAAATACAATGCATGTATAACAAAATGATTATCACTGCACCTGTAATAGAAAATGTTAATATGGGATTATGACAATACCTGTAAATAGAAGATTAACATGAGGTTATAACAATCACTGTCATCCAAACTTTAATGTAATGTCAATAGCTTCAATAAATGCTTTAATGCAATGCTTATTATATGATTCTGATGCAATGATAAAATAACAGTAAAATATCTCTTCTCACGAGTTAATGTGATCCGTGAATTGTAGTACGTCCTGAGATTTGATTTTCACCCAGGTGTCATCCACATACCTGAACCAATGACTTGGTGTTGTTCCAGGGTAGGATAGCAAAGCCCTCTTTTCCACTTCTTCCATGTACAAGTTGGCCACGAAACTGGGAAACCCATGGCACACCCATGTTTCTGCCTGTAGTACTGGCCCTTGTATGTGAAAAAGGTGGAATTAAGACACAGTTCCAAAAGCAAACACACTTGGTCGGTGCTGAGAGTGGTCCTGTTGCTGAGGTTGGGGTCACCCTGTAATCTCTTACGAACTACCTTCAACGCTTCCGTGACTGGGATGTAAGTGAAGAGAGATGTAACATTGTACGAGAACATGGTTTCATCTGCCTCCATAATGACATCTCTCACCTTCTCAACAAAATCCAAGGTGTTCTGGATGTGGTGTTCAGAGCTGCCTACCAACGGGTTGAGGATCGAAGCCAGAAACTTAGAGATGTTATAGGTGACTGAGTTGATCATGCAGACAATCGGTCTTAAAGGTGCACCCTGTTTATGTATCTTCGGTAAACCATACAGACTTGGTGTAGATTCCCCTGGGTATAGCCTGTAGTATTAGATTAAATTTTTGAAAATTTAAAGGGTTACTAAATGGATTCAAGCGATATCCTAGTAGCAGCGCCACAGTGCTGTTTTTACTACTCCCTGTTTTTAGAAAGCTAAATAAACTGTCAATTTTGGCTTTCTCCAAAAGCAGTGTGTACTGTTTTACCAGCTGGGTCGTCTTTAAAGGATACGGCTTTGTTACATTACTGTCCTCTGTCAGCAGGACAAACAGCAGGTAAGTGGATTATATGTTTAAGCAATCAATAGCCAATCACTTAGGCCAGTGGAATAAAGCCAAGAGCCCTTGCTTGGTTGTGGATGGTGTTGAATAATTTTGTGTGTGTGTGTGTGTGTGTGTGTGTGTGTGTGTGTGTGTGTGTGTGTGTGCACGTGTGTGTTATCATTTGGCTAAATGGTGCTGTTGAACTGCGTACTCTATATGCACCACGCTTAAGGACATCCTCACTTCAGGACATTATGAAATCCATCACGAGTGAATGATGTTGTGATTCATCCTTTTCTGCTCCAGCTGTCTACATCTAATAAATGAGAGTAAGCTAATGAGAACAAATGGTAATGAGGAGGCAGTGCAGAAAACTACAAGGCCGTTCAGTTGCATTGTAATGCTGCTTCTGTCTCTGTTTTGCGCGTCCTTCACTGCTACAGTAAAAGGTGAATCTCTTTGTAATACATGGACATGTTGAGGACATCCAGTCAAGGCACGCCAAGCGTTTGACAGCTCCAGTAATGTGAAACCTTTTAAAGATCTATTCTTTTAGTAGCCTGTAATTGTAATTAATTTATGAGGTAACAAAATGTCTTCTGGAGGAAAAAGTCATCCTGTTTAATAGTGTCTGTAATTTCACTGCTCTCTCGTTACAGTGAAAAAGTGGCTGTAAAGATGAAATGGTCTGCTTGAAAGCAATTCAATTAAGTGAAAAAGAGATTCATCAGTAAGTTGTAATAATAAGAGAACAGAAGTCCATTACAGCCCTTGTTCTTGTCTTTAAGATGGTAAAAAAAAGGACAAGTCACACCTACAAACAAAATTGTGCAGATAACACAATTTTCATAAAACTACTGCAGCTATCATAACTTTCAGTTTCAGAAGGAAATATTTGGATTTGCAATATTCTATGAGGTTCTGTGAGCCACTGTAAACTTTTGGAGGTCTAAATCATAATTGGTGATGACTCCAAACCCAACCCAAACTCTAACCCTAGGCAATCAGAATATATAATTTCTGATTTTATTAAATTGTTCTCCAGTGTCCTGGCCATCAGAAACCACAACAAGAAATACAACAAGTTGGAAAACATACTACACATAGTCATGGCACAAAAGTGATTACACTTTATTTAGGTAATGTAACACAGCAACCAAATAAGCACTGAACTGAACAGAGCGGTATGTGTCAGAAGTAACAACAGCAGTACCGTGTGATTTTTGTAAAAGTCACAGTGAGTTAAAGCTGAAGGACAACCTGTCTGAGCTTGTAACATTTTTTTCTTTGCCTGAGGATAAGCTTTGTGATTCTTGTAAGACTTCATGAAAAACTTAGCAGTGTCCACTTCTAGAGAAATCTAGTTAAAAAATATCCATCCATCCATCTGGGACTGTCGGAGTTAAAAAAAAACCTCAGGCCTCAGTCACACAGGCATAGACACTAGTCCATGACTCTCTGGCAACCACTTGTTTATTGGGACTGATGGTTGCCAGGTTTGTATGGAAAACAAGTCGTGTCTTCCATACAAACTACAGGCAACCGCTTCAATCTGCTAGTGCCCAAAGCATTTTTAAGTAGGTTTTTGGTGCAGTGCTTTAAACATATTTGCAACCAATTTCACATAGCAGTAGCAAGCAACCTCCTGCAAACAACTGCCATGCAGTTGGTCAGGGAATACATGTTATTCTTTAGCAACGAATGGTTACCATGGGGTCACTGACTAATACTGGGAAATAGTAACTGATTTCACAGCAACTACCAGCAACCACTCACAATCGGTTGGGGAAAATTCATTTTTCCCTATTGAATTGATCTAATGCTGATTGGTTGAACAGTTGGGTTGAATAATACAACAACCTGCTAGAGCAGAAACCTTCATTAAAGGTGAGAGGATTGAAATTGTGAGTAGGTTTAAATACCTTGGGATGATTCTTGACTCAAATTTCAGTTTTAAAAATCACATTAAGAAAAATGATCAGAACTATTAAGTATAATCTCATCAATTTTAGGCGCATTAGAGGCTGCCTCTCAATGCAGTACTCAACGCTGCTAAGACATTCATGCACGCCATTATTTCTAATATGTCAGATTGCATCATATGTTGGGGCCAAGCTGAGGAAACTGTCATTAAACAGTGGATTCATGTATACCATGACTGGATAGAATTCTTGTCTGCACTGAATCCAAACCACATTGAGGCCCATGTGAACCATACATTTCTGGGCGCTTATCAAAATACAGGTATATTTACATATTCCTGTACTCTGTCAGTATATGAAATAAATTCATCTTAGACTTTTAGATCTGAAATGGAAACATTTCATAAAATCTGACAAAGCAACTCCTGCCCATGTAACTCAATTCTATGACTCGTTCCAGTTTGAGGTCAAATGCAGCTTTTCTGAGTTTTTTTTTTTTTAGTTTAACCTTGGTGGTAGTTGTAGTCTTGGCCTTAATTTATTGTTTACACTGGTGTCCTTCAGTGTACTCAGTTTCTAGAGAATTGCATTCATTCCTTTTCAGCCCTGTCCAATTGCTGTGGTATTGGAAATTTCACAGGCAGGCCTTTGTTGGACTTAATATTTGGCAAAATGAATATGTTATTGCTCATATCCCAACACCCGGGCAGTTCTCTGCATCACCCAGCACTGGCTGGCATCTTTGCTCTGGCATGTCATTTTCAAGGTGTGTCTAAGTAGCCTCAACTATGATCCATAAATATACCAGCAACAAAAAGAACATAGCAACACTGCCAGACAAAGACTGCTCTGTATTACTTTATCAGCTTAGTATGTTAAAACAAAAGCACTTGCTAATTTTGGTCTGGTGTAACACAAGAAGAACTTTTTGAGAATACTGTGTTCATACAGAGGGAAAAAAGAGAAGAAGCACTGTAATAGGGAAGAGAAAGACTTGGCCTATATGAAAAATAAATCTTATAAAGTAGCTGTGAAATATGATCAGTGACATGAGGACTTTAATCCAAGCAAAGCATATTAAAGGAGAAGGAGCCCTGATTCAGCAGATGTTAAAATACCAATTCACATTTTTCCGCCTTAAAACAATACCCACATGCACATATGTACATCAAAAGAGTTATTGGTGACTGTAATTCCTCCTCCTGTCTGTTTTAGAAGTGTAGAAATCCCTTTCTAGCGTGAACTAATTTGCTCATATACTGACTGATTTATTGTGTTCACCACTTTAGTTGACAGCTAACGCTAATAGTTAATAGATTCATAGTTTTACATTTTAGCATAGATTCTAGTAATGGCTCAATTAGACTAGAGCTAAAACAGGAACCTCTTAGGAACAATTAGTATTTGCTTGGTGATTGTGTTGAAATTTTTGCTGTCAGTGACTGACGGCAAATACTTGGAATGAAACAGCTGACTGGCCAGAGGCTGAGCGTGCAACACCTTCAACCTCTGGACAACCACTTTCAGTCTTAAAGTTGCCTGGTGGGAGGCAACCTATCTCCAAACAACTGCAATCTGACTTGAAGTCACTGAGATCACTTTATATATTTAAATTCTGTGAGGTTTGGCTATACATGGAAAGGAAACAATTAATGTGAAGTTCTGTATATGAAGACAGTACCAGATTTGGAAACATAACAAAAATTGCAAAAGATTTGCTATTTTTGCTAATGTTTTACAGTTAATTGCTGTATTATCACAAACAGACTGTACTTTCTTGCCAACTTTACTTCAACCGCAAACTGATGCACAGATGTTGCTTTGAGGATAGCAGCTGACTGCAAGTTGTTGCAGGCGTTGTCCCACGCTTTCAAGCAACCATTTCAAAAGCAACAAGATCACAAGTCCATTGCACATGCTCACAACAGTTTTGGTCCTGTCGCCGTTTTCTATCGTGAGACTGTAGCATAATAGGTTTGTGACAGATGTCATACTCATGTCTATTACCTTGCATAGATGCACTATGATATATGGCACTGGCATTTTGTTTTCTTGCTTAAAAGAGGACATGACTATATTTAAACAACATGGTAATGCTGTCTTGCCAACTCTATTGCCAGATAGCTAGTTTGTTTCACAAGCATGTGTTGATGAAGTGATTCTCTGTGATATCACAACCTCAAAAGGTTGCTACTTGTGCTCATCCTTCTTCTCATTACATTTTCCCAAACAGTAACATTCTGCTTATAACAACATCAGTATTAATTACATAATTTATAATGTTTAATTGGAGTGTCTGATTTACTGCAGAAACAACATTTTTCTTATTATTCTAACATCACACAGTACCAGGTTATAGATATTAAATTGCATCCCACTGCTATTTTTACTGAGCATGAAACATTTGGTGAAGTGACTGCCTTTAAGTTCTATAACCAAAATGAATGAAGTTCTTCTACATCAAATTTGTTTGTTGTTGATTAGAAAAACTAATATGCTGCAGTTTAAACAGCTAGAGACATTTGGCTGTTAATATAACATAACTGTTATGTAATTAGGATCCTGGATGGAGGACATTCTATTCTAACATAACACTATTTTACACAAATAAACATTATTTTCTAAAAGTGTATAATCTTGCTTCTGAGCATTGTAAACCAATGCACTGTGTGCTGTTGTCTGATTATCTTTTAAATTCATGGATCTGATAAAATTTCATTTTGGTATCTACTATCACACTATTTCACCTTCACAAGCAAACCCTGTCTGAGGAAGAAGAAAGAATTTGTTCCTAAACCCCATATTCCAAGTTTCAGTGATACTTGTTTAATTTAACTAACTCAAACTGCAGAATCCTGATACAACATATGCTTTCACCACTGACAGCGAAATTACTTTATCTGATGTATGGACAAGAATAGCAGTCTGAGCACCAGCAAATCTTTCAGTGTAGTCATGGGTATGCAAGTGCTGTATTAGGATGGAGTAAGAAAATTTTGAAACTGTCCTTCAACAATAAGGTGCAGACAAAAAGCTGACAGCAGAGACAAATGAACTCACTGCTCTGTCCTTGGACGTCTGGGAATTGCCAGAGCTTAACAATGACACTCTGCTGTGCCTGTACAAACCATCTCCTCTTTGATCTTGCATTTTTCTTCTGGCCATTGCACCCAGAGGAGTTAGCTATAGAGGGAGGACTCATGGTCACAGTAACACACATGTGTTCTCTTGCATAGCTATTCAACATATGAGAAAGCAACTGAGACAACTTGCCACAGTTTTTCTGTCTTGTCTCCACATGTAATCCCAGACTGACTCCATCAAGCTGAGATAAGGGCACTGAGGGGGCCAGACCAGGTCTCCTTGTACTTTTCATTGCTTGAGATAGCTGTTTATCTGAGTCTGGATTTGTCATTGTAATAAAGACTCCATACAGACTTTTGGGACTGATCAGATGCCCCCAGTGGTTTTGCAATCTAGACATCTAAAGAACCTTGCTTTCTTATGTTCTTTATGGTAAATCCCTTCTTCAATGTCATAAATACAAGTTACATGGAAAGAGAAGAACAAAATGCCCTGGTTCCAAAATGAATGTTTAATTTAATTAGTCATGTCTTTAGACATTAGAAGGATTAGCTTGTCATTTTTAATGCTTACACCCAAGGGCAGAAGGAGAAGGCAATGGAAGAGCATGATAATGCCATTACCTTCCCATCTCATTCCTCCGGAATCACATGATGAGCAAAAGAGGGGTATTTTCTACTGGAAGTTGGGTGCAGTGATGCAGAGAGATGTTAAATATTCTCCACCTCGTCTTTCTCTCTGGCTTCCCTTCAAACATAAATTACCGATTTACTTGGCAAGCAGAGTCCTTGTAAAGAACTAATTTATCTGAAGAGTCTCTTCAAGGCCAGTGTGGCCATTAGAAATTAGAGCGAAAGAGCATGGGAGTATTACAAGGCTTGTTTTATGACATACTCAAGAAAAAAGTGAATCTCTCGTTACATTTCAGAATATCTCAGTTATTAACACTGGCACATTTAATTGTGACCAAGACCCAGAAGCACAGAGTCAGTCAGACCACTGTATCACCTGTTTTAAATGTTCGGCAGCTTGGGCAGAGCTGGCCTGTTTCATATTGAAATTTAAGTATAATCCCACAAGTCCAGTTAAAAAAAACAAGTGTGCTGCTCCTGGTCACACACGGCAGCTGATCATTTTGAGTTAAGTGTTTGAACAGTTCTGTTTTCAACAAGCCCTGACTGCTCCTGTGATGACCCGAGCAGGACAATGAAAAAGAAATGTGTCCGGATGACTGAGCTGTCTCTGCTTTTTACCCCAGCATTAAAAAGTTGTTTTTCTATTTAATATTTTGTGAAGTATGCAATCATAGCATAAAGTTCACTGAGAAAATCAATACTTCTCGTAACTGTCCATTAAATGTGTAATGATGTTTTTACACCTGCTCTGTGGACTGTGCCAGGCTAGTGGCACAGTGTTTCCAGTCTTTATGCTAAGCTGAGCCACTAACAGCTGTAGATTCATATTTGTCTTACGGAAAAGGGTGGTATCAATTGTCCACTCTAGGGTCTGTGTCCACAGCCAGCCATTTTTTAACTGAAAGCCCCCATGACCTCAGTTTTAGAGGGCTTCTCTCAAGCACTGTAATCGTTGCTAGGCTACTTCTTCAGTGTTAAGTTGCAATTTATTGGCTCTTCGGTGACAACTACAATCAGTTTCTTCTTTGCAACTGTTGAGAGCTGATTTTCTAAGACCCACCCCTTCTTGATTTTGATTGGCGCTCTAGTTGTAAGCACAGAAGCTCCGCCCACCTGCTGTTCCTTCTACCTGCTCCTTGCCAACCTTCTGTTAGCAAGGGCTGCCAAGAAAGCTGGCTTAAAGACAGGGGGAAAGGGAGCTAAAATGTTTTTTTTTCTCCAGACAGAGGATGAGCTAAGGGACTGCACCAATGCCCAGTATAAAATAGATGAATTTTATTTGAACTCAGATTCATGCAAACGTACTTAAAACATTTGGAAATCTGTATATTAGGATACCTGTGAAATGTTACTCCCTGTTGCTTGGGTTTGAATCATTCTTTCATTCATTTTTCATATCCAAAGACCCACAGAATGTGGTACTTTCTGCTGTTTTAACTGACTATAACCATGAAGCAGTATTCCAATGGTAAAGACCCATGATATATAGCTGATTTGGAGCATGTGCATTCGCTGATCAGCCTCAACATTAAAGCCAGAGCCAGGCTGACTGACTAAAACAGTTTACATAACAATACTATATTCTGTTGTGGTTCATGAAGGTCATAGCATTCATTTGATATGTGCTGCTCACGTAAACATTGATGTTGACCATCAAACACCTTCCCTGACTGCACAAGCGCTCCCCAGAAGTGATAATGGGTCCAGACACCACAAAAACTATCCAGGAAAGGCTTGAGTAACATGACAAAGACCATCACCGTCAAGCCAAAAGAAGCCACACTTGCCTGTCAACATCCTTGTGCCAGAAACCACAGGACACTCAGCTTTTCCGTATCCATACCCTGACCTAAATGATATTAGGTAAGCATTTTTTTGTGCAAGTATTGTTCTGGTCTATATGCCTGCCTTGTCCCAAACTGGCTGAAAGCTAAGTGAATAGTAGGCTGTCCACACAAGAGATTTACTTGCATATTTGTTCAAACTAAATCTGAAGGAACACTTGAATGTGGAAGTCAGCCATAGCACCAGTGCAAGCAGAGGAGGGATGAGCTGTCCAAACACGAATAGTTAATGCCAGATGGAAAGAAGAGAGTGGGCACATACACCAGGTTTTATAGCCCTACCATGTAAGCAAGAAAGGCCTCACAAACTGCATTAGAGTATCAATTTATCCTGAAAAACGGGTCCTTAGTGATACATTTGTTTAAAATCAAACAGAACAGAGTCATTACAGGCTGTTTATGATTGGTATTTATTTTTCTAACAAAGTCTAAGGCTCACATTTAACTGTAAACAGAAAATACAAAATCATATAAATGAACATTACATGTAAGGGTTTTTACTTTTTTCCTCCTGATGAGTAACTGTTCAGGTGAAGCTGTGGAGAAGCCGTTTCCTCACAGAAAACAGGGACATCGTGTTTTCGGCTCAGCATCCTCATTTGCAATGTTCGCACCAAGAAATGGTTCAACAAAGCCGGGTTTGAAGCGATGGAAAGGTAGACTGGCAGGATGCTGTACGGCCAGTTTTGGTTTTAGTCACATGGCTTCGGCACGAACTATGACCTTGTGACCTCACCTCTTGGCCTTCTTTTCTTTCAGGATCTTCTTGCTCTCCTCTCTCCTGCGTTTGTTAACGGGGTTGCGCGGGTCATAGATCTCAAAGGTGTCCTCATCCTGCATGTTGGCATCCTTGACTTTTCTGCTTTGCTCATCAAACTGCAGAACATGGGCCATCCTAAATCAGACAAAGAGAGGTGGAGAGAGTTCAAAGAACAGCAGGACAGGATCCACTAAATCACTGCTCTGTGGAACCGTTACCTAGAGGCCAGTTTCTCTTTTGCTTTGAGAAGTTTCGTAACAACAAACCCAATAATTAGTTGAAGCAGGGGAAAATAACTATTTGACCTGCTGAATTCTTAAGCTTGCTCACACAAAGAAATTAACAGTCTTTAATTTTTATGGTTGCTTCATTTTAATGGAAATAGACAGGATATAAACCAAAAATCCAGAAAAAAAATATTACATCAAAATTATAAATGGATTTGCATTTCATTGAGTGAAATAAGTACTCGATGCCCTACAACCCAGCTAGAATTTGGGCTCCTGCAGATCGGCTGTGTGGGAAAGAATCAATTACAGATACTCCTGATAGGTGGCTGTAGCTCAGGAAGTAGACAGAGGTCATCTACCAATATGAAGGTTGGTGGTTCAATCCCTCGGGCAAGATACTGAACCTTTATTTGCACTCCGATGTGATCATTGGAGTGTGAAAACGTGTGAATGTTAAATAGAAAACATTTAGGCATAGAAAATAGTGCTTGTATAACTGTGTTTGAATGGGTGAATGAGCGTTGAGTGCTCAAGTAGAATAGAAAAGCCTATAAAACATCACCTTGGGGAAAAACCAAAGAGGATGGCAGGAACAAGTCTGTAGAACTACACAAGACTGGAATGGATTACAAGATCAAGAAGCTGGTTGAAAAGATGCCAACTGTTGACCATCAATCGTCCTTGGCTCCATGCAAGGTCTTGCCTCATGGGGTGAAGATGATTATATGAAAGTTGATGCATCAGCACAAAACTACATGAGAGGCGCTTGGAACCACAGTCACCAAGAAAACCTTTGGTAACACACTCTGTTGTAATGGATCGAAATATTGCAGCGCCAGATAGGTCCCCCCTGACAAGAAGGCACATCTACAGGTTCATCATAATCTTACCAGTTAACATGTAAATGATTCAAAGAAACTTGGGGGAAAGTGTTTTGGTCAGATGAAAGCAAAACTGAGCTCTTTGGCAGATAATTACACACTAATCAACGTATATTTAGAAACTACTACATTATTTTTTTCTATTTAATGATCTGATAAGATTACTTAATGAACCTTTAAACCCAGTTGAAATGTTAAATCAAGACTAAGAGTCTAATTTGTCAAGATAATAGTGTTCTTTAAACAGTAGCTAAAACGACTTAAATAGATGCTCTACAATCACCAGTGTTTTTTGACATTAAACCTATAGTATTGTGTTTATTTACCTAGTGTGGCTTACCCTCACTGTGGCTTTCTAAAAAAACAGATAAAAGAAGCAGGGCATTTCCCAACAAAAAAACTACCAAGGTGAAGTCTTCACAAATAAAATACTAACAGGATTTCAGCTGCTCACAGCTAACTAACCTACAAAGCAGAAGCAACTGATCAATCAATCCCTCCCATTACATCAGTAAACTACATCCCTGTTTGTCCTGGTCCAAGAAAAAAAATTGGAACTACTCAAAGCTATGAGGCTATTTACCATAAAATAAACACGACTACAGTCCACACTGAATTTTTTCAACCAATACTGGAGTTTCCTACATTCCTGGTCCCGAGAGGCTTAACCCTAGTGACTCTGGTGGTCCTCTAACTTTGGTACAGGTTTTCCACAGACCCACATGTTAGCACTCTAACACAAAGAACTAACATAATAATCATGGTTAACTTGCATTCACATTCTTTTTAGCCTCATTTCCTAAACTGAGAAGTCATTTTCCCAGCTTCAAGTCTTTTTTTTCAAAATGTAAAAAAGGTAAAAATGTAATCACTCTACATTTTCATCTTAAT
Source organism: Oreochromis niloticus (assembly GCF_001858045.2). NCBI lineage: Eukaryota > Metazoa > Chordata > Actinopteri > Cichliformes > Cichlidae > Oreochromis > Oreochromis niloticus. The sequence continues at coordinate 11,988,159 of NC_031972.2, forward strand.
CAGTAATGGTTCCAGTTAGTGTTGCAGCATAGCTGCAATGGCAGTGAATGGCACAGTTCCCTCGCAGCAAGGTTTGCATTTTTAACCTGCTTTGGGCCTTTATCTGTGGAGTTTCATGGTCTCCATCATCCCCAGGTACTCCAGCTTTGTCCAGCAGTTAACCTTTAGGATAACTGGTAGTTCTAAAATGACTGGCTTAATTGTTGTTGTGAACCTGAATTCACACAAGTGTACATCATTACAATGTTAGCTTTCACTTTAAGCACGTTAACTTGTGCCTAATTATGGCCTCACAGGGTTGCTGCAAAGGTAGCTTTACACTGTAACTGGTTCAGAACTGGCTGTGTGATACTCAGATACCTTTATAAATTATTACCACCCATCTCCCCCCTGGTTCTGGTACTGGAATTGGGGGAAGGAAAGGTAAAATATAAACCACACACACACACCATTTTATGATTAGACTACAACTTGGGTTTAAATGTATCTTAAGTTACGTTATTTGTTTCTTTAAAAAAAAAACTTTCCTATTGCTTGTTCATGCAATTTTAGAAGTACAGTGCTTTATTTAACTTTTAAAAAATCTATTAGACCACCTGTCATAAAAAGAAGGCGACACAATAGAAATCTGTCAAAAACTGGTTTAAAACTTGTGATTTAATTAGGGAAATAAACTGAATTCATGTTTTGATACCCAAACTTGAGCTGGTACACATATTATGTACATTATTTGAGTCAATCCTTCGATGAACAATACCAACCAACATTACATGGTGGAACAATTGTGCTACCCAAATTCTATTCACAATCAGCTCATGCTATGCTTGTCGTATGAAACCAGAGCACCAGATGGAAATGCAAACGTAGTTTTGTTCATACCTAAAATAAGAAAATCTTTAAATGCTTCCTTCGAAGTTCACGATCAACAGATTGTTTCAGTGTGTTTCCACATGCCTGTATTAAAAAACAAAACTCCATGCTGTAAACTTAAACAAGGGTTGTTCTAGTGTGCATGCCCTCTTGTGCGTGTCTGCGCGGTTGGGGTGTTTTAGTATGTCGGTGCGATCTGGTTTTTCTCCTGTTCATTTGAAATCGGCAGGAGTTGTGACAGCTCATCTAGAATGTCACGGCTAGACTCTGGCAGGCCCTGAGGACTCCTGCTGCGTGAGCATGCCGCCTCTGATAATTTGTCTAGCAGTCTCTGTGATGACAGCCTGCCGGTCATACAGCCTCAGAGTCATCCAGCTCTGAAACATGATGTGGAAAGGCAGCGTTCGAAGCTTATCAAAACCGCTGTGCTGCCATAATGTGAGTCTACAGAAGCCTTTCTTCTATTTATTTGTCTTGCATTCTTTTTACTGAAGCAGGGGGTGGGATTTACTGAATATGGAGGAATGGTGAAAGCAATGGAGGGCTCTTTGCTTTGAGAGAGTGGGCTCTGAGGTTGTGTGTTAGCAAAGCAGGAGGAGTTGGGGGAGGAGGGGGCTGTAGAGGGAGAGTCAGAATTTGGAGACACAGACACAGATGGAATAGTTTACCTCCTCTGGCCCAGACTTGACTTCCAATGTCTGACCTGTTGTAACCCAGATTCTGTTCGCAGTACTCCTAGAGTGGCACAGACTTCCCCACTGGTGTTTTTCTAGGACTGCTATGCTACTGCCCTGTCCCTCCCTTCTCACCATACCTGGCAGGGGCAACGCAGTGAGGTGTCTACAGCTGGGAGAGGCTCCAAACGCCAGCCAGGGTTTCTCTCAAATTCATTAGGGCCCCCACATATGCACGCTGACACACAAACGCACACACAGACTGAACTTCAAGGGGGCTTCTTGAGACTAATAGAAACTACAGATTTTGTTATTCTAAATCTCTTGCGCACAGACACTTTGCTCACGTTCAAACACATGGTATTCATTTCAAACCCTCACTCTGTGCAGTTAGACTTTGAGATCTTTGGTGAAAAACAGAATATGAGAGGAAAACACACAGTCAGGCCTGATTTCCTGATGGCCAATCTGGTGGCTGTGGCTTGAAATCCCAACATGACACACACACACAAGCACACAACCTGAACTTTCACACACATTTATCAGAACTTGGAGTGAGCTTTAGATCTCATAGAGTTCAGGTTCATCTGTACAAGGAAGGATTTTTTTTTCATTGTCTCATGTTTGTTGCTCCTGATATTATGTTGTCTTTTAGCGATAGTCATCATAATATGAATGAAATAATAAAACAACTTTTTTCTAGTTAGCCTGTCATGCTTAAACTTCACTGTCCACAAAATAGTGTGTATGCCAGACTGCTTCTTGGGCTCTGGGAGGACTGGTGTGCTCACGTACTGCTCAGAGCTTCTACTATTATTGACTGCAGTGAACAGTGAATTTAAGTTATAGAACAATGATGTGGTACTTTTCTTGGGGGAATGGAGTTATATAGCCTCAGCATTTCGGTTAACAGTTGGACTAGTAAGTTTGTTCATCTATTAAAGTAGTCTAACCAGATACAGCAAAAAAGACAGACAGTCAGAAAAATGAAGCCACTGCGGAAGTGCCTTAAAACCTGCATTCTGTCTTACAGCCACCAGATGGCGATAGCTGGGGTTGCAAACAAACGTCCAGATCGAGCCTTTTCCCCCCATAGAAAGCTATGGGGTGGAGAAGGCTTTCATTGTTGACCTTTTTGCTCATACCATGTTTTAGAAATGAGGAACGTAGTATTATCCGCTTGCTCATTGACTAACAACTTGTCAGTCACAACCATTTGCCGATGAGTGAGTGGTTTTACACTCAGACCCACCTCTTCTTGTTACATCAGTTTTCTTGCAACCAAGATGTTGATGAGGGAAAGCGGTAATCTCGAAACCTCAAAAATGGGAATCCAGACACCAGTGGGTGACATCATAGTGGTTATGTCTTTATTACTGTCTATGAGTATAACACTATAATCAGCAAGTTTAAACTAAAAAAAAATAACCAAAAGCAACATTTAAATGAAAATTTAACCGTCTTCCATTTAATCTTTTAAATGTCTTCAAATTTTAAAGACTAAATAGTCATTTTTAACATAAATGTGTCAGGCCAGGGTCCTTCTGTGTGGAGGTTGCAGGTTCTCCCCGTGTTTGCGTGGGTTCTCTCCAGGTACTCCAGCTTCCTCCCACACTCCAAAAACATGCAGTTAGTGGGGTTAGGTTAATTGGAAACACTAAATTGCCCAATGCGAGAGTGAATGTGAGTGCGAATGGTTGTCTGTGTCTATGTGTTAGCCCTGTGACAGACTGCCGACCTGTCCAGGGTGTACCCTGCCTCTCACCCTAAGACAGGTGGGATAGGCTCCAGCCCCCCCCACACCCTGAAAAGGATAAGCGGAAGCGAATGGATGGATGGATGGATGTGTTGATTTTGTAATTCTGTGCCTCGATTTCTTGCACAAGTACATGCAGTAGTATAATTGGATATGATTGCATCCGGTCACAAAAAATTGGCTGGTACAAGGATAACTTGACTGTTGATGAAATTGACATCACTAAAAATCAGTTTCTTTCACCTCCTTCTGACAAAATATCTGGTGCTTTAGCTGCCAGTGGGCTAAAGATACTAAAGTTATCTGTTAAATCAAACAGTATCCATGTTGTGCCCTGTACTTCATCAACCTCTAAAAGGATTAATCAAAAACTATGACAACAACAATGACTTTCCAAAAAATGCCCCATCTGAAAATATGGACCACTGGAGTAAGGGGTTTATATTTTTGATGTTATTTCAATGGCCACAATTATTTTTTAGAAAGCTTGGCTGGATGATGATACCAGTAGCAGCAATTGCAGTGAGTGGACTGGTACACAGATTTACTTTCACATAGCACATAGTGTTAGTGGCAATGACAGTGAAGAAGTTGACTAGCTGAATAAGGGAAATGTCTTGAGGTACTATGTACTCTCCAAACATTACATACAGTTTCAATGGACCCAAAAGGGTGAAGTCTTGATCATGATCATGCTTGACTTTGCTTTATTCAGTGGCATTAATTGAAATAAATGAACAACGTCTGGATTATTTCCTAAAAGATGACCATGAAAAAAGAAAATGAAAATATCCCGCTTATTTATCTCGAATAGTGTCAGGCTCACTGACCATCCTTTGTCATCATCCTCTGCCAGCTCCTCCACGTCTTCCTGTGGACCCTCAGTGATGGCTGATGACAGCTTGGACTTGAAGCTGTTGAGCAGGGCCAGCGTCTACCGTAAAGATCAGACATCATTAAAACTCACGTTAACAACTACAGAATTTACAGTCTATTTCAATTTCAGTAATTTAGTGCAACATATTGTGCCCTCTTGCCTGTTCTTCTCTGCTTGAGCCTTTTTTCAGTTTTCGGTTTTTGAGCCCTTCATATTTCTTTCTTCCCTCCAAGTACTCAGCCACGGCTTCATTGGTTGGCTTTTTCTCCACTTTAGAGAGTCAAAAGAGACAAAGTAGACAGCTGTTATAGCAGCAAAGCAAGAAATCAGACAAATCTTAACTAACAACTTGAGAAATCTCTGCATGTCCGTACTTCCAACTGTTCTTTACCTATCTCAACAACTGTTTATCCAAACCACTTCAAGCTTGCTGGCTGTGTTGCCAAGGAAATGAGTTAAGTGCACTGCCAAGTTTGAGCTTGTTTGGATGAGCGACTCTCTCTGGCCTGAGGGAGCCAGAATGAGAGCCGGCCAAGAAGTTTTAACTTTTACAAAATTACATTATTCTGATGGTCTAAAATTCAAACTGGTTCTTGCAAAGATAACTGGAGAGGCTTTTAATCATAGTCTTTGTCTTTGGTTTCGTCTTTTTGACCACTTGTGAAACTGTTCCTAAACTGAACAGAATTCAGGGATATTTTACCAGATTTAAAATAACTAATTAAATAAATAAATAAATAAATGAATTACTGTGCCAACTCTAGATGTTCAGTTTTAAGTGTAATTAACTGCTACTTAACAAACGACAGGTAAAAAAAACAAAAAAAACAAAAACAGAACAAGAACAGCAAGAAAACATGAAAGGAAAAGCCTTCACAGATGCTGCTGTACATGCTCCATGACCATGATTACCAGAAAACTGAAAAGATAGTCCGTCCATCTCAGACTGTCATGCTCTGTATGTATCCATGCTACTGCTCACCATCACAAAGAAGGAATAAAATAATCATCCCTAATTTTTTCCTGATCAGAGATGACATACATAACGGGCCTTAAGATTTAATCGGCTCGGTTAAACTTTAGCACAGATTAGAGCATGCTTGAACCATATTCAGCTGATTTGAGAGTAGTAAAGGTCACTTAACTGGTCCCACTGAAATATTATCAAGGATTTAAAAAAAATTCTATTATTATAATTTTTCAATGATTACAGAAGGCGACAAATGTAAGGAAAATAGGGGTTTGCACCATCTCCAAGTGTCTGAACCCGTTTGAAAGGACTGAACAGGAGTACATTTTAAAATTATTTTTTTAAATTAAGCAGTTTATTTGAAGATCAAAAGCTCTTTTTAAACTTTTGAATTCAAATAAGAAAAAGAGACTCATTTTTTTATTGTTTCATTATTAGCGTACCCTATAGTTGATAATGAAAACTATAAACGTTGAAATACTGCACTGACTGTACTTAACAGCCTTTGTTGACTACATACAGAAACTGATACAACTGTTAGGCTACTTCAAAATATACTAGACTAAATTATAACGTATGTGGAACTTGACTTGCAGGAGTCAGAGATTCTTCAGCTAATCATCACTGATCTGTAATGTGGAAATAAAGCTGCACTGAAAAGAAGAGGATTAATCATGTTGTTGATTCATTCTTGTTTGCTTTTTTTCTTTCTCACATCACTTGCTGGACAAAACCTATGAAGTGAAAAAAACATTTAATAAAGCTTCTTAAATGTAAATATTTTTATTTTTCATAATCTTCTGAACACTGAAGCAGTTTTAGACTGAAAGTCAGACAAAACAGCACCAAAAATGGCATATAAAGACGCCACCTTGGATTTTTACTTCTTTATATGTTCTATGTTTTGTCTAATTTACAGACATAACATATATGTGAGAGCACAACCAACTGAAATAACTGATAATGAGGATATTCTTAGTTTCATCTCTAATACAAATTAAAGGAAGGAAACTAGACTGTAGCCGTCTAGTGCAACAGATGTACTATATGAGCTGTGTGTGTCACAAAGTACAGACAGAGAGGGTAAAATCACAGTATGCTGGGAATACTTTTCCACCAAACTGTCCTCTCTGCAGTATGTGTGAAAAATTCTCTCATCGTGAATGGAAGGAGAGACAATCAGCGTGCTGACATCGGTGTCTCACGCAGTTAATGTGCTTCTGTAAATCTCAGAGTTCAGCCGTACAGTCTGTGAAGTCACCGAGTGGCAGACAGTGAGCACAGTCTGCTGGCTGTCTGAGCACTTTCTTTCCACAACAAAATGTGATGTCACACACAGACACAAGCCCCAGATCACCGTCACCTCACTCGCCAAGCTGTGCCACTCCTGACTGGATGCTCTGACATATTCAGCTGCACTAAATAAATGATGCAACAGAGAAAACATACGAGGCCCCTGCTTGTCATTTAGGAGAGAGCTGCTATTTTATGAGTTCATGAGACAACATATTTCCCAAAATAAACTAACAGAACAACAAAGAACTTAAGGCAGGCATATGAACCAGACCTTACTGAAAAGCTTGTTTAAATGACCCAAGCATGCACAACTAACTAGAGACTATACCAACTGAAACCCTTAAATATCCTCCTGAGAACCAGGCTATTCATTTATGTCCTCTGTAATGGACATTTGTTTTGGTCTATATCTTTTGACTTATTTCAGCTAACCTACTAATGTCCTAATGTACTAAATAGAGGAGCTTTCCATGATATCTTATGTGTTTGGGTGGCCTCTTTTAGCTGTACAAGAAGAAAGAAATCACAATTACACAAAAGTGCAATGAGGAAATTCCCTTTTCCTCGGTTCTCAGGAGGATATGATAAAAAAAAACAAAAAAACAAACAAACTGGACAGGTCATGTTTCATGCAAGTCATTGATCAATCTTGGTTTGAATAAAAGACAAATACAAAATGTGTTATAACTACAAAAAAAAAAGAAAAAAAAATATTTATGTGTCTTTAAAAAATAATTAATTATGCACTTTGAGAAAATTAGAAGGAGTCGCTCCAAACCAAATGTCAAGAGATCGCCCTCCCCGGGCCTCGGTCTGCCGAAGGTCTAATCTTGTTAAAAGGGAGTTTTTCCTTCCCACTGTCGCAAACTGCTCAAAGGGAGTTTTCTGATGTTTCTCTCTATACTTTACAATATAAAGCACCTTGAGGTAACTGTTGTTGTGATTTGGTGCTATACAAACAAAAACTTAACTGAATAATGTAACCTGCTTCGTGGTACAGTACAGCTCATTCAAGAGGTGAGTGCTTCAGTTTTGTTGAGTGAAATTCTGGTGGATCCTTTGCAAATAACTCCAAATAAGAAATCACTTAATTTCCAAAACAAATGCACACAGATCACAAAAAAGGGGGAAAAAAAAAAAATCAAAGTATAACACTTTCCCCCACTTGACTGGTGTCATTACTAAAGTCTGTTGTGCTGCTTGGAGGGGCAGCCCTTTTTCTGACTTGATTTATGACACAAACGCGTGATCTCCTTCCATCTCTTGCCCAGTCACCTCTGCTGCAACCTGTGACATGTCGGACGCTGACTGATGATGCCCTGAGGTCATACGCGAAGAACACACATCCCCTCTCCAGCTGTTGTCACTCACTATCCCTGAGTTTGATGACATTTCTAATTATATTCCTCCCCTTTCCTGTCACCTGGGATCTAGAGAGCTACAAATCAAGCTGCTGTTATAGCAACCGAGGTGTGTTGTGGACGACAAACGCCCCTTTCACAGGATCAAGTTTTCCCCATTCTCTGTTAAACAATCAAGAGTTTTTAACAAAGTCAAAGTGGCACAATAAGAAGTAATAAATAAAGGTAGTTAAACTGAGTAAACTGCGTAAACTTAAAAGCTGCACTGCTGATTGTTTAAAAAGAAACACACAAAAAAAGAAACACCTCTCTGAAATGAATTTTTAGATGGCTTTGTGTTGCTGTTGTATAGATGCATGACACATGCCTTCCTAAAGTAACCACAATTCAGTGATATACTGCCTTTTGTAATTCATAAACAAAATAAGCAAGACATTAAGAAAACTAAAGGGACTCCATCATTGAGAGTCCATGCAGGAAGTGATGTGCTTGTGATTTACTTGCATCACTTTGTAGCTGATGATTGGTAACTAGTGGACATCCCAGGCTCCTGTTGCCTAGGTAAGCCTCTAATTTATACTACTCACTCATATGTCACTTACTGGCATGTTTCAGAGTCGTTGGCAATTCGGATTCAATTCCCTGACTTGCATTGCTTTGTACCTGCTGGTTGCTAGAGAACATTTCTGTCTCGAGTTGCCTAAGTAACCCTCTAATTGGCAGTAGGTTCAATTGCTTGCCTCAAAGCAGAGAAATTTTTAAGTGGCAACATAATGTTTCTAGTGGTTATGTTGCCCATTGTCACTGAATGTTATCAGTTTTCTGTGCCCTCTGGTCATCATGTTGCTTGTACTTGCTTCCTGGGTGTCATTGAGATGACATAATACATGTTTTACTGTAATCAAACAGTAAAAACATCTGATTTGATAGCATGCGATCAAATTATGAAAATATCTGACTAAAAAAAACAAGGCAATGAGTTACCTTATTTTATCTGAGCAGTGCTTTTGGGGGTTTAAAGTGGATGAAAATACCAAAGATGTGTTTTGTGAAAACAATCAAGCTGGTCTAAGACTCCCAGTTGATCTGCTGAACAGTTAAAATAATAATTCCAATCATAGTATTTGGCATTTCAGATAGCATTCAATTGATACATGTTCTAAAAATGAACAACATGACTGACAAGGCACCAGTGTAATACAACACCAGGAATACACAGGCAGACCTGTATAATATCTAAGTGGGATAAAGACTGCTGCCACATCATTTTAGAGCGTTTTGAATGGACAGTGGTTTCAGAATGCCTCTCTTATTTTTGGCTCTGGTACCAGTGGTCATGCCAAGAAAGAGAAATCCAGACTGCAGGAACATGCTATAATTTATGTGAAAACTGAAGAGAAAACTGAAGTGATGATTGTGATGAACTAAACTGTGTGCTAAAGGTGAATTCTGAAGAGACGGTTTGCATTTCAGGCCAATCAAGTTTAATGCCAGGCACAGCGGTGAGTGAGGGTAAGGAATGGACACAGAATGACATCAGGCAGGCATGCAGATCAACAATCATATACACACTGATATATTACAGGCTGAAGAATATGGGTTTGAGAATATTTTAGTGCAAGCACAATAAATTACTATTATTATTGTTTTTTTTTTACATTTATTTTATGTTATTTCAAGTATTCAATTATTTACAGTAGAAAAATCTTTGATAATCTGAACTGCCTCGTAAGTGACAGTAAACTGATCATCTCTAGGACTTTTCACTGTCAGCTGCAGAAAATGTTAATTTGGAGATGCCATCATGACTTTCCCGTTTTGCCTTATCTCAGATGACATCATTTACCCGCCCCGCCCCGACGATTTGTTACAGATGCAAAATAATTCAAACATGCATCATGTGTTCACTGAGTCAGCACTGACCAATTAAAGACACATGTGAGCGAATGGCACCAGACGGTGACCTTCACAAAGTGGTCAAAGCAGAATCAGGAGAAAATCTTTAGCATAAAGGGATGGCATTGTCTGTGTGTGTGTGTGTGTGTGTGTGTGTGTGTGTGTGTGTGTGCGCGTGCGTAGCCCTTATTACTGCACAGCTTCTCCAGTGATATGAGATAAAACAAAAACCTCACCACAGTGCTCGTCTGTGGCTGAGTGGAGTTACAAGATTTACTGCATTTAAGCAGACATCCGTCTCCCCTGCAGTGGCCATTGGCCCGTGACATCTATCATTCCATTTAATGGAATTAACTTTTGTTTCCAACACAAAAATGTAACGAGGAACTCTTTAAAAGAAACCCCTGCCTCTGGCTAAGCTGACAGGAAAGGACAAAACAAAGGCCTCTGGCTGAGTTTAAATACCTTGTAAGATAATAGAGGAGCTTAGGCTGCTTGCCATTAGGTATAACAATGCAAGGCTGCTACTGTCTCAACACCTGAATCAATAAGTGGATTTTTTTAGAGACTACTTCTTAAGTGTTAGAATAGAGATATAATTGAGAGCAACACAAATTTAGAGAGAGCAAAAGAATTGTAGTTAATAATAGTATTGGAGTACAACATAGTGACTGCATTTTGTCCTCTTTAATCTAAAATCATGCCGCCAATTGGCAGCAAATAAACATTAGGGTCTGTGTCTCTACTTAAAAGCATGACTCCATCAGTGTTTGCGGAGACAAAAACAATGTTTGAGCAACAAGAGCTCTTCGTGGACTTTTGTAAATTTTGGCTGGTGGTAATCCCACACTTAGGCTGCTCCCTGCAGACACCCCCTGTAAACCACTTTGTTTTGTTGCACAACAACACACACAACCTCAGGCTAACCTCTGTGTCTGAGTGGTTTTTGTAATTCTCAAAAATGCGTTTCAGCGTCAGCAAAAATCCAGTGATTGACGGCATTATGACAGACTGGAGTGTGGTGAAGACCCGAGGAGATTTGGGGGCAGATTTGTACAGAATTTAGTTGGGCCAAAGCTGCAAACTAACAAACACATTGGGTTTGATGTGCAACCATGGCGGCCACTCAACAATTTTTACCCATGCAATTTTCAGAAAGCTTCAACACAAAAATGTAGGCTGTTTAAGTGGGGGGGAAATAGACGTCTGCAACTAATTGACAAAATCAGAGGGTTGCCTGTCTCAGTGTCCATTAGCAGAGAATGTAGCACAGACCACCCTCCTAGAGACTTACTTCACACTTAGATCTACTTTTAAAGATCATTAAAAAAAAAAACCCCTAAACCTATAAATATATATTATATACATATAATATACATCCACTATATCATCTGCCACCAATAAATTTAAAATATAATGGATTACACCAGGACACATTTAAGAGTACATGTAGGGGATTAAACATTTGCACACATACCCTCCTTGACGTCATCTTTTGCAGGTTTTGAACTTTCTTCTTTTCTTTGCTTTATGGCCTGCAGTTCCTTCTTCAACTGCCGTGCCTCTTTCCGTAATTCATCACTGTAAATGGAGAAATACAGTTTTGAGATCATAAACACAACTATACATCTGTTATAAAAGGAATACACTTGTTAACAGACAAGAAGAATCCCAGAGAAACAGGCTCAAAGAAAAAAGTCATCCATTACAAACAAGAAGAGAATAGTTTAAACAGACATTTGGCTCCACTGGCTTCATCGCAAAACAAACACAAGGCATACATTTTTTTAAGTTTTAAGAATATTAAATGTCTTTATAAACAAACAAGTTGTTACTTGTCATTATGGTGGGCACATACACCAAACACAGAATAAAGAATGCACATGGAAAAGCTGGTGTTGGTTCAGTAAACAGAAAACACTTTCCTCGAGAGTTTATGCCCTTAGCTGCTTGTTTGAAGTCTTACTGAATACAACATGATGTTAACTTTTTAAATTATAGTTCCCATTTAGAGTCAAACAAGACGCTAGCCTGCAAACGACCAGTGTCCCCCGATTTCTCAGTCAGATCGGTTCTTCGCTCATCTGATTGAGTTTCAAAACATCCAAATGGTGACAGCCAAATCACTCAACTTGACACTTCAAACAGGACTTCACTAACTAGTGGATGATGTCACAGTGGGTATTACCCATCTTTTTATTATGGTCAAGACCAAAGTGGAAAGAGGCGAGTCTGGAATTTGAACTTTGGTCTCAAGTGAAGATCAAGAACTCAAAAATTAAATCCCAGGTTGATTTAGACATTTTCCAAGTCAAGTCACAGGTAATAACTAACAAGAACCATGTCAAAACCAGTCAGTCTAAAGCCTAAATCTTCCTCCTCTTTCTTCGACTGCTTCCTTTAGAGATCTGCTTGCATCTCACCCTATCACTTGCATCCTCCTCTGTCACACCAACCAGCTGCATGCCCTTCACTACATCCATGAACTTCCTTCAGGTACTTTTCATTTCTTCCTGCCTGGCAGCTCCATCTTCAACATCCTATGTGCGTAATATATTCAGTCTCTCTCCTTGGCACATGTTCTAACTGTCTCACTCTCTAACTTTGTCTCGAAACCGCTCAACCTGAGCTGCTCCTCTGACAAACTTATTTGTGATCTTGACCACTCCAATGAAAATCTTAACATCTTCAACTCTTTTTGTCAGCACCACCATCTCCAACCCATACATCATAGTTTGTCTCGCTACCATCTTGGAAACCTTCCATTTCTCTCTCGCTGCTATCCTTCAGCCACAAATCACCCCGACACATGCCTAGCTAGACTACACCCTCCACATTTATCCAAGCTTTGGACCGGCACTAGAAGTACACTAGCCTGTGGCCCCCAAGTCAAGCTCAAGAAGTCCAAAGTCAATACAAGTGCAACCCTTTCAAGCCAAGAACCAAAGCTGTGTTTCAGACCATAAACTCATCCCTTTTGTGATATAAATGTAAAGTGATGAATCTCTGGTGTTGGTTTTCAAAACAGAGTTACAGTTCTTTTTTCTTTTGTCAATCTAAAGCTAAATTTGACCTCAAGAAAATTTGTTAATGAGGTCAGTATCATGTTCATATTTGTACAAAAGAACATGCACATATTTAATTTGCATATAAATCAGAGCACTACACAAGTTGTGTGAAGTTAAATATGAATGTTTTTCGATACATAAAATACACAATGCTCTGAGTGGCAGAAGTAATAAAAAACTTTATACTTCCTCTGCTCAAGTGGCACTGCAATAACTATCCCAGGCACTCCTCTCCTGGCTAGCCACCCTTATAAAACCTTTAACTGGATGACAGAGGCAGGCCAAGGCACATCCTCACTTCCTTAACTCCAAGGTGGTGTCCTTTTTGGCAGGCGGCCTGAAGCCCAGCTCATACGAGGCCAGCAATGCTGATTATTGTTCCCCATCATATGACTGAGACTTCTGCCAGTTACAGAGCAGATATGTTATGTTAAGAAATGATAATATTTTTGTACTGCCTGACAGCTCTGTTTTCATCCCATTCACTTGCAGAGCCACAAAGCACAGGTAAGCTGCACAGTCTGGGCCCCTGGCCTAGAAACATCTGAGGCATCTCCAGACCAAACAATGGCTGCTTTTGTTTCCTACATCTGCTTTTCTGGACAGACATTCATTTATATCCTTTCTCTTTCCTTTTATGTGGAACTTTGATTCTTGTGTTTGTAGCTAGTGCTATATTTGTTTAATTCTCTGACATTGTCTGTGGCAAAGTACTGAGGCATCAAACTGAGTGATATTTTAACTGTAAGTGGCTCAGCAAATATTAACAGCTGTGTCTGACTTGATGTCATGTCTCTTCCTTGTTAGCTTTCCTGGTTCTTCTGAGGATACACATAAGGAATCAGTCAGACATACAGTTGTTAGTCCTCTATTTTCCTGAAGAAAAAAAAATGCTTCAGCTGAATCCAAACTAGGTTGCCAAGGGTAGAAACTGGTTGGCAGAATCAGACACTGCCTATGCAAGGAAGTTGCTTGCTCAGCTCAGTCTACAGGAGAATCAATAACAACAAACCTCTTTTCTAAGACATATTTTACATAAAGCATTGTAATGCGACACAGATGTGAAAACCCATAGGTGGGCAAAGAACATAATAATTTGAAGACTCCAGCTGCCATTCACACTCCCACATGATGAATGGGTTTTTGTCTCTCTGGTGGTACTCTTTGATTAAAATGATAGCAGAAAACTCTCCATCCACGATACTGCAGAATTACTGCAGTAGGTGGCCAGTTAACTATTTCGTTTTTTTAAGGTGATGAAGGCAGCAACAGAACTTTTTAATACCAACTGTCAGATTTAACAAAGACTGCGCAAATGCAAGCTCAGCTCCAATAATTAATACTGCTCTTTCATTAAGATATTTTTAAAAAAATCACACACACAAGGAATGACCGTTTAATAGCCTTACTAGTAGTACGGATCAAGTTTCAAAAACATGCTTGATCCTGCTCTTCCCATTTATACAATGTTCTAGCAATTTTTTGTACTTCTTGGTAACAATTTCAAAACTTGTCTGCTATCATCTGATATGATTTGGGAATACTAATACTTGGGAATAACACTGGTATCGAATGTAGCGAGGGACCAAGACTTTTGTTCCGTGTATTGACTATTTCACCAGTACTGTCTAACCATATTCAGTAAAGGCATGCAAGTATCGAAGGATGATGGTGCTAGGATTGCTAATGTTTATCAAGTTAAAAAATATTAGACCTTTTAATTGAAATTAGCTGCTAGGAATATATACTGCTGTGGACACTGAAACATCACAGGGTTGACCAGCTGAAGATTGAGGTTTTAGCCTCTTTAGCCAAACACTCAAAAAAGTGAATTTGGGTGGTTGTTACATTTACAAGAGTCTAAATTGTAATTTGATTAGTGCTGTCAGCGTTAATCTCGTTAAAATGACTTTAACGCCATAACTGCATTAATGTGGCAAATCTCCGTTAATGAGTTATCACGGATCGCCCTGTGCGTGGGGCTGCACGGCGTCAACATGTTAGCGCGGTTAGCTCGTTAATGCTAAAATAAAGCAGTTTAATCGCGTGGAAATCCTTTCTATGATTTATTTAATGCTTATTTTTTTTGAGTGCACCTAGTCAACACAAATTTACCTGCCTCCAAAAAGTCACATAGGCATGTTGCTTTTTACTAGTTATTGTTATTATTATTGTTGTTGTTATTTTACTAGTTGCAGTGGCCATCTTTCACAGCTCACTGAGCTCAGATGACCATTCTAATAATAAAGACTTGCTGGCAAAGACTGTGCAGTACACTATATTATATTATCCTTATACAGAAGCTCCTCATTCATTTAATTGTGAGGCAATTCTGTAGTTTTGGCAGTACTGATGATCATACAGTTGGGATTTCCAAATGCCCTTTAATCTAGTATCTCTTGTGGGTTTTATAGGAACATCATCCCTGACACTTCTCTGGCATTAATAGGCATTAATAGGAAGGATTTTGCAAGCCTATTTTTTGAGTAAAGAACACACTGGACTACGTGATCATTTTTGGCCTGCCTTTACATGTTGCCATTAGGAAAACAGGAGATGTATCCAAGGCAACAGCTGAACAATCAGCCCCATAACCATAGTGCCAATAAAGAAAAAAGGGCAGAAAGGACAGGAAAAGCCCCACCAACACCTGTTAGGACACACCTTGGGGCTCAGCAAATTCCTCCCAAGACCCTCACATCATAACACAACAAACTACTCTGTTTCTACACTTGTTGCCCAGTCTGAATCACAATGTTTTGTCTAATGTATGTAAATGCATGTTTTAGTCATAGATTTTTTTTTTTAGGCAGCCAGCATTATCAGTGTTAAGATGGACATTTATAACTCAGGTTCAGCAAAAAACAAGGAAAAAAAACAAAAGAAAATAACACTTTAATAACACTTCATTCAGTGCAAGGCAAGAATACCTGAAGAAGATAATAAAGGAGAGAAAGCACAGGGTAGCTCCTTCTTGTCCCATTTCTGCAAGTCTACCCATCCCTTTTCTGAATAAGGCAATCTATTTGCCAGCAGGAGAGAAGAATTGAACAATCATTTTAAAAAACAAGGCCAATCGGAGAGGCACTCATCTGTTGTCATTTGTTGCCAGATAAACAGACCAAAACTGGCAGGACTAGATATATTATCAATCTTTTTTGTGACTCCCTACTAGCCCCTGCGGTCTGAGTGTACTTTGGGGCTGCCAGCTACTGTCACTCCTTCTGAAAATTCAAGAAATGTGAAAACCAGAGAGCTGTGGATGATTAACTTTTCATAAAGAAAGCATATGAAATGATTGGCAGTATACCAAGTACTCATGATTCAGAACCTTGCATTTAATACTCCAGTGTCTGGCAGGAGTCTGAGGCTGACACAGGAATTTGACAACCTTAAAAATAGTACAGTGATGACTGTATGGTTCATCAAAAATTCAATAGTTTTTCCAAAATGGACAAGCATGCTGTGCTGTCCTTTTTTGGATTTCTTTGTATTCTCATCTTGCCTTCAAGTGGCTTTCACGAAATGTAAATACCGGCAGAAATCAAACAGTTTTCACTTAAAATGTGTCCACAATGTGATTAAGATGGGTCAAAGGTATGTCTAAAAGTAAAATTTAACACCTCAGAGTTGTTTAGAGTAAGTACACCACAAGGGTGGCAGCAGCAGCTTCTCTTTGCTACGTTGGATTAAATCCAGTCTAATGACTGAGCAAGTGATGTGGATGAATGTGCTAGAATAACAAGGTGGCTGGGTGAACTCCCCTCGGGGGGCACTCCATGGCTTGGTCAAAAGCCAAGGAGAACTGTGAGCTGGAGTTGAGGAATCTAACCTCCACACAGGAATTTGCATGACTTTGCAGAGTGATCTAGGTTAACGCAGTGGACCAAGGTTCCTTTTTTAGAGCGCTTCACCTGCCTAATTTCAGAAACGATGCTTTAGCCTTCATCCAATCAGTTATACTGGAAGTAACTCATTAATGTCATAGAGTATTAACTGTATGAATTATATTTAGTTTCACTTTTCAACTTCACTTAAATATTTTGCCTTTATGAGAGAATAAGACATAAATGTGCACAGTACCAGATGATGATGATGTTGATTACAGTCCAAGCCTCACTTTTGCTTTTTATTCACTTTGAATTATATAAAACAAACAAACAAAAAAAAAAACCTCGAAACTTCACACATCTTAAATATGCATTGCTGTATGGAACTGTTTCCAGCAAGCAAGTGCCCCATATGGGGCAGACATGCTACAATGGTCCAGAGATGTGTAAACCTGGCAGTTCCAAAACATACACAACTCTGCTGCCAAGAACTGGATTATCTCAAGCAGGTTTCTGTACAAACGCAGCACCGAATGCTTTCATGATCTCTGCAACCTTTCCCTGAGAACGCACTGGGTTATGACCAATGACAAGAGACAGGTGCAGCCAATTAATACACAGTGACATACTGTCTGCAGCTTGGTCAGGATAATTAGTGTCTGATGTCTCATTTAAGGTAAACTGTCCACAAGGCTAGGGGAATGCTTTCTTAAGGTGTTTTAAATACTGAAAAGATGTTTGAAATGTGGAAAGAGAAACAGACCCAATGTGGCAGAAGACCAACAGATGAAGAATAGAACTACAGGGGCCGGTTAATTCATTAGTTAGTCAATCAACGGAAAGCGAGTCAGCAACTCTTTTAAAAAATGATTAATCTTTGTAGTCGTTTTTGAACTAAAACCTTCTCCAACACGAAGATTTGGTTTTCCTCTGTTTTATATTAACGTAAACTGACTCTCCCACAAACATTTACACTCAGGTTTTGGAAAATTGTGGTAACATTTTATAGACTAAACAACTCAACGAATTAAGAAGACATTCAGAAGATTAAAACACACACAGCTTTGATTAGAGCACATGGCAGAGTGCCAGAGGGAACAGAGATTTTTCTTTTCTCTCGAGGAGTTTGACACTATGATAACTTGAAATTATATATTATATACAAATTCACTGGTTCCACCTCCTCAGATGAGAATATCTCCTGGTTTTCTTTTATGATGTTAAAATTTCTTTGGGCTGGGAATGTTTGAAAGGAACATTAAACATTAATTTACAGCCAATATAATATACTGATATTGGCATACTCTTATACTGGCTGTAAAACGTTCTTTTTGTAATATAGTACAACACTCAAAAAAGATGCTTGGGTAGCTTTAGAAATAGTGTCATTAAACAGACTGTCCTACAGAATGGTTTCAACTTATTTCTTTAAAACACACTTAGTATTGTCTGCAGCACATGTAGGAGAGTTGCATCACAGTGGAGCAGACAGTAATGCAAAGTCAAGCACAATAAGATGTTAGCTGGTTCGGGATGCAAAGTTAATGAACAATGACCCTCATAGCTTTTCATAAACATATGGGAAAAGCAGAGTATATATATTAAACAAAAAACAGTCAATGTGCTGATGAATACATTTTTTACTACCCTAAAACTGTTGCTGGCATTGGGCCCCAAAATCCAGTATTCTTACACTCTAAAGAAGAAAATCTATATCATAATCAATATTGAAAAGTCACTGTAAATCAGATACTGGATCCTTTATTTTCCTACATTTATTCACACCTAAATACATTTCTATGTATCATATGTATACACACAAGTCCCCACCAAATGTAATTTTAATTAGAATATTCTACAGATCACATGAAAATGAAAATCTGGAAGACATACTGAATTAAAAAAAAAAAAAAAGTCATTCCATCTGTATTATTAAGTCACCAAATCACATAAGTGATAACAAGTGGAATAAATAACAGGATGTGCTGTTCTGTCATTATCTTCAGCCTGCTGTAACTAAAAAGCCATTACCAGAAACAGCAGAGGGAGCCAGGCCATGCTGGCAGAAGCAGCTCACCCTGTGTCCCACAGCCATATGGAAGCATTTTGCTTCCCCAGTCATGCCCCGTCGGGTTTAACAAAAGTGGCGACTACCACATACACTGCTTTTGGGACTTCATTCCGTAGTGTCTTTTATAAAGCACCCCCACCCTCCCACCTCAAGACAAAGAGGCCTACTTGAAAGAGCAAAGCCGCTTGATCAATAGTAACATAAAGGGAGTGTCAAACTGTAAAGGCTTAAAGAGAGGTACCAACAACATCGACTACACAAGAAGTTAAGGCAAACTCTGGGAGAAATGAAGGTGTTTTGATCAATTGTGTCCTTAGTTTTAATGTTGTAAAACAAACAGGTAAAGCATTATCTGGAAACTGAATGCTGAATATGAACAAGTCCAAGCATTTTGCAATGACGGAATATTGCAGTGGAATATCATCTGGCTCCTGGAAAGCAACTTAAGATAGTTTTTACATCAAGTCAAAACTATTTTGGATTCATGCACGCTCCTAATTTCATGGTTTTCTCAGCAATAGGGGGGGCTTTGTAAAATTTACTCCGTAAGTCACTACAAACCTGTATATCTCTCTCTCACATACTCACACTCACACACATAGCAAGTACAAAGGAATTAAATGAAAGACCAAATAGCAGAAGTCATGCAGCAGTGAAGGCCATCAGACAGAATGGAGATTAGTGACTGCTGTTAACATCCTGCCTCTTTTTTCCCAGGTGACTAGATAGCAGTTGGTGTTCTTCCTTGCGGACAAAGTAGCTGAAAGCCCAAAGCAAAGCAACAGTGGGAGAGCAAGCTCACCCTGCAACAATGCCCTCTTTGTCCTGTACTAACACTGTACCTACCAGCCTGCTCTTTGATTCCCTGCCAAGACAAACCACTGTGTTGGGTTACAGTTCTTGTAGCAAAACAATCTGCGCTTGTGTTTAATATACTGCAGTCTGCCTGCATTGGGCTGGCTGTCAGTCAGGGCACGCACACACGCACACAAACACACACACACACACACACACACACACCTGACTGGGGGCCCACTCTTTATCCTATTAGCACTAATGAGAGAGGGGTATGTTGATTATGTGTGCTGAGAGCTACCTGTTAAGAGGATATTGTGGAGAGATAACTGTTAAATCACTCTCTCCATTCTCCACAGGTCATTTTCATCCAAATATTATCACACACACCATCACTCTCACCTCCATTGCGCTCACACTGCTGGCTTGGACAGACGTGCTGTTTACCGCTAAGTAAGCAATTCGTGTTGTATGCCAATTTTCCTGCTTCAAAGAGCAGAGTCCTGATGTTGGTCCAGTGAGAAACAACTGAGATGTGCAAGCTTTGGTGCGTGTGTGTGTGTGCATGTGTTTGTGAGAATGTATCAAAGTAAGTGGGTGTGTATTGACAGAGCTGGAGGTAATGTAAAGAAAAACAGGTTAGACTCCACTTCATTGGGTGAGAACTAAATAAATCATTTTGGGGAAAAAGTAGGAGAACTGGAGATAAGGACTTCCAGTAGACAATTCTTCTTGAAAAGCCACTGCAAGTTTAGTGTTCTTGTCACAAGGAGGCTTTGAAATCAGTTGTTTAATGTCTCTTTGGCTCTGAAGAAAGTTTTGTAACAAGTGAAAAAAACTTATCAGTTATACAATATTGGGTATTCTAAGTTTGGGCTTGTTTTTAAAGTTTAAATGTGAAGTTAGCTGTATCATGGGAAATTGAGGATCTAGTGGTTTGTTTGGAGCTTTTCAAATACTATTGACTAGGACTTTTTGGTATGAAATTTCAGAATTCTGACCTCAAAGTTTTCCACGGCAAATGTAAAGAATCAAAATAGCTGTGAGCAGGAACTTTCTTAAGTTCATCCACTGCTACTCATGAAATCAGGGTGCATGATTTTAGTCTTAGTTTCTCAATAAGAACTTCAAACTTCCATCATACTTCTTCAAGCAGGATGTCTAAAATGTATGGCTTCCAGGTTATATCTAACAGCATAGGAGCAGGAAGATTCTTCAGTCTCTGCTACTTTGATTTAGACCATTCTTTTTAGTTTGTCTTGTGAATCGACCAACTTCAAATTTCCAATAAAAATTCATAGAGTATTCCTTAAATAGGAGCAGTTTTTCCATAGCTTCAGTTTCTCTCCCTTCATAAAAACTGTATGAGGAGGATTCTTCTTTATATCTCGTGTGTGAACTTCACTAATGCTTCTAGTTATGGCTGCAAATGTTCTGACAGACACACAGCTATATCCTACAGCTGTCAGGTTTGTGTTAGGACTCTGCAAACTGAAACCACTAAAGTGGACGTTTGGAAATATTTATGGTGCCTTTTGTAAACAAATGGAATTATACAATTCCACTACCAGGATATAGCCATACCCCATGACATGTATTCACTATGCTAATGTGGAATGAAAGTTATCCAGATTAAAAATCCAAACATTTGGCATTAACCAGTCAGAGTGACCCACCCTCAAAAAACCCTCGAAGACAAATGCAAACAAAGAGTCACACTTTTAAAACACAAAAAGATCCTGAATTAGCTCAAACAGTCAAATGAATACCTTTGCATTCAAGCATCAAATCAAACTATCAAAAAACTTCACACACAGATTTATTGACATTTAATGTATAACAGCTGGTTCAGGGCTGACACTTATTTTTTTTAAGTATTTAACTGCATCGTTTTTTGATCCATCATCTTTTTTTGGTCCTCAACCACTTCTCCTTTTTGAGAGGAAAGGTGGTTGAGAGGTGATTTAACATTATGCGTAGGAAGAGGCAAGCAGACATAGTGTGCCTTCTTGAGAAAGAGAGAAAGCACTGCCTCTATTTGTTTGTGGTCCACACCTGCTCTCATGGCCACAGTGTAAAAGCTTATAGGCGATTATAAGAGAGCTGCGCATCATTCAAAAATACTGTTTTCTACTCCTGCTGGCCAAAACAACCCTCAGGTCACAACAGCTCCTAGTGGGCAGCCCACTGAAGCTCTTGTCTAAATATGGTCACTCTTGACACTGGAAGATCAAGAAAGAGATTACCATGAAGCTAAACTACAGAGGAGGCTGTGCCTGTCTTTTATATATATTCTGGAGCAATGTTCTTTGGACAGACAAGGTAAAAGTGGAGATTATTTTTGTCAAAAAACAAGCACAGCATATCAGCACAAACACCTCACACCAACTGTCAAGCAGGATGGGGGAGGCCTGATGATATATACTTGTTTTGCAGCTAGAGGATTTGGGCACCTAACAATCACTGAGTAAACCATAAACTCCTCTGTATACTAACACACTTTAATGTCAAATGCGAGGCCATCTGTCGACAGTTAAAGCTTTGCTGAAACTGGGTCATGCAACGGGACAGTGATCCCCATCACAGCCGCAAATCTACAACAGAATGGCTGAAAAAAAAGAGAAAAGAATCAAGGTGTTGCAATGGCCCAGCAAAGTCCAGACCTCAATCTGACTGAAATGCTGTGACTGGATCTTAAGAAAACTGTGCATAAACGAA
Organism: Oreochromis niloticus; assembly: GCF_001858045.2. Taxonomy (NCBI): domain Eukaryota; kingdom Metazoa; phylum Chordata; class Actinopteri; order Cichliformes; family Cichlidae; genus Oreochromis; species Oreochromis niloticus. Next base: position 12,010,341 of record NC_031972.2, read on the forward strand.
TGTTTGCAAACCTCAATGAAGTGAAGCAATGTTGAGAAGAGTGGGCCAAAATTCCTCCACAACGATGTGAGAGATTGATAGGGTCAAACACAAAACAATTATTTCCAGTGAATGCTACTAAAGCTATGATCGGGTGTACTTACTATTTCATCAGACTACACTGGGTCCTGTAAAAATGTATTGTGATAACGTATTTTTAATTGAACTCATTTCAAGCCAAAGCTTCAAATATTCTCTGGATTCAGCTTTTGAAACTGGATAAATCACTACACATGAATAAAAATAACCAAGTTGGCCCCGTAACTTATTTTTCATAACTAATTGGGCTTACTTTTATCTAAAAATCTAATAAAGATTAAGGTTCCCCATCTATTTCAGGTTGGAAATCTATCACATTAGAATGCTTAAATACATCTGAGGAATATTTTAAATAAATCCAGTTAAGATATGCCTGTTAAAGATAAATGCTTTGCTACTAATGACTTAAAAGGGGTATCTATTATGCATTTTCTTATGCATTTTCTTATCTTCTGTGACATATATATTGTTTCAAATGGTGGATGCTCAAATTAAACATGACTAAAGTTTCAAATAGTGATGTCAAGGTATGAACCGCTCTGCCCTATGAGCCTCAAGTGCTTCAGTCTGGAGCTCAAGAGCCCCAAAAACCTTCTTTCCGGTACAGTGAGCAAATCAGCATCAAAGTGGCTGTAAGGCTGGCACTAAAGGATGACAATCTAAAATAGCTCAGGAACAAGTAACACCAAATCTAAATTTTTAAATATACATTAATTTGTACAACAAAGTCCTCCAGCAATCCAACCACAACTGCATCAGAGAAACCGCCAGACAAAACATGACTGTTCAAGAGGATTTGCTGCTGCAGAGAGGCACTAATTAATACGAGCTAATGATTGTTTCTACTGTGTCTAGGCCACTGAGCTGTTAAAATATTATACAAATCCTTCTCATCTCTCTTGAATTTGTTCTTGTTGTCATGAAATTTCAAGATTAGGTCAAGGTGGAACTAAAACAACGACATTTTTCTTGTAAAGATGCTAAAGGTTTACCATTTCCTGCTTCTCATGAACTGAAATTTGGTGCTTTTATTTATCACATCTGAATGAAATTTGAAATTTGTGGGTTTCAAATTGTTGTTTATCATTGTGTTGCACTGCTATGTCTTTAGGAATCTCAGACTAACAATTACCTAATTGAAAAAAGAAAAAAAATATGCAGCTATGAACACTGAAAAGTAACAATTTGTCTCTTGGACTTACTAAATATTTTCCTTGTCAGGAAAATAAAAGTTATATTAACAATCATTAAATAGGTAAGGTTTAGCATCGTCTATATATTACATAGTCCAATAGCTCCCCCACCAGGATGTCACACCACATTACAAGTTCAACAACAACCATAAGACGCTGCTGAAAAACTATGAAATACTATTTTTTTGTTTTTAGCAGCCATGTCATTTTAACTACACACAACAGTTTTTAGTGGTAACATTTTTCAAAATACATAATTTCAGAAAGATCAGTATGCTGTAGCTACATTTTAAATTTTTCTAGTAGTTCAGGTTAATTTATTGCAGCAGGGTTGCAAACAAACAAACAAACAAACAAGAAAAAAAAAAACATACCTGCGGCTCATCTTTTTTTCTTGCTCCTCTTCAGTGGGCTCTGTCACTTTCTCTCCACCCTTTTCCTTCTTTAGCTTTTTACTTATGAGCTCTCTGATCTTCTCTTTCTTCTCCGAGTCATATTCCTCATCTGTGTCCATGTCATCCTCAACATCACCCTCAGCCTCGTCACCTGACTGGAGAAACATATCAAACATTTAATGTTGATACTTCGCCTCTGAGAGGAAATGGAGGAAAATCTAAAAGACTTACCAAAGCTGCATCACCAGATGCAGATGCTTTTTTTTTCTTACCCCTGTGAGCAGAGCCAACATAGGTTCAGACTTTTTAATAATTCAAATTTAAAAAGGAAATTAAAATAGATTAATAACTATTAATGAATTACTTATCAACTGCTGGAACAGAGCTCAGTCTGGGATCATCTTTCAAAAGGTCATGGCTGCTTTTGCTTTTTCCCTTGAATGTCTATTAAAAAAAAAGAAAAGAAACGAAACGAAAAGAAAAGAAAAGAAAAGAAAAGAAAAGAAAAGAAAAATGCCCAGACAACAGTTATTTACATGTCTATGTCCTTTTTGAAATGTCTTAATATTTCTAATATACACCTAGTTGTGATGTGTGAGTGGCATAAGAGTAAATGTCAGAGGTGCCCACATATAATGGCTTTATGATCCAGTACCTGGCTGACTTGATTCACCATCTCCTCATCTTCTTCAGCTTCCTCTCCAAATGATAAAAGACTGAAATTCCTGCAAAACACACCAACATGGGTGATTGCAGGGAAATAACATACTGTTATAAATCTTTATCAATAACATTATTGGCACTAAAAATACATTAAACATGTAGCAAACAGAAATGAGGACCTATTAAACTTTTTACCTCTAGTTCAGCCTATCATTCAGGTTCTTCAAAGAGAAGAACGGGAAGTGTTGCGATCTAGGCTAACAGTATGAGGCCAAATATACTGGACCAAACCTGCTAATCTTTGCATTCAGGTGTTTTCAGTCACATTGCCACAGGTGTATGTAAGCCATGCAGTCTGCCTTCACAACATTTGTGAAAGAATGGGTTGCTCTAAAGAGCTCCCTGACATGGAGCTGTAGACCTGTATTAGGATCAGCAAGTTAGTTTGTGAAATTTCTTCCATCCAAGATATTCCATGATTAATTATAAGTGGCATGATTGCAAAGAGGAAGGCTTTAGGAATCACAGTAACTCAGTCGCAGCGTGGCAGACCATAAAAAGTTACTGAGATGCTGAGGCACAGTGCATGTAATCATCAATGCTCTGCTGATCTAGAAACTGCAGCCTCACATCAGCACAATTATGACATGCTACTAGCTTCGTGGCATGGGTTTCAATGGCCGATCAGCTCCTGTAGGTGTAATGTGTAAGTTGCCAGGCACTTTTGTCCATATTGTATATAAACCAGGGCCAAAGTTTCAAATAATAATAATAATAATAATGATAATAATAATAATGAGGCTAGCACAGGTACAATTATTCCCTAGGAGCCAAGAGACCAAAAGCAGAGGTTTAATACTGACCTAAACAATCTGTGTGAAGAAATTTTTTTCTAATAGTTTAACACCAACATATACACAAAACAACAAAGATCTGGGATAACAGCACATACACCAATCAGGCATTATAGCCAACTGCCTAATATTTTGTTGGTCCCTCTGTGTTGGCCCCTGACTTCACAAGACTCCTGAAGGTGTGCTATGGTATCTGGCACAAAGATGCAAGCAACAGATCCTTTAAGTAGAATTTGGATGCCAAGTCAACACTTAAAAAATCATTGTTGCGCCTGTTGTCCTCAAACCATTGCTGAAAAATGAAAGAGGCCTGATGGTAGGTACAGGTAAATGATGCACATCCACATAATTCATCAGACCAGGCCACCTTCTTCCACTGCTCTGTAGTTCAATACTGATGCTTGGTACTTTCTGTGGTGGACAGGGGTCAGCATGGGCATGCTAACTGGACTGTGCCTATGCATACACAACAATGTAATGTACTGTGTATTCTGATTCTATCAGAAACAGCAATACATTTTTGGCAGTTTGAGCTACAGTATCTAGATTGTTGGATTGAAACACGGGCCAAATGTCCCTCCCCAGGCGCCTCAACGAGCCTTGGCCGCCAATGACACTGACCACTGCATATCTTTCCTGCTTATAACATCAATTGGGGGAAAAAGTTAATTTTCTGTCTAACATATCTCACCTACTAACATGTGCCATGATGAAGAGATAATCAGTGTGACCACCAGTGACCAGTATGAGAAGCATAAACAGCAGCTACAGTGGACACTTTCATTGTTTTTAAACACTCGATTTCACTTCAGAATAACTTTGTGGTCTATGACCTCTGTAGTCTTCTGGTAGGTGCTAAGCTAAAGGAGCAACAACACCGGGGGTAGCTAAAAAAGTTGGCATATAGAATGGGTTGCCTTAAAGGTTTAACCTGTTTTACATAGATGATGAAGTATAGACCAAGGCTCAGTATAAGACTCAGTATAAGACAAATGAGTACTGTGAATCATACAAAGCTACTCTAGTAAAGTACAAGAAAATATCTATATATAGATAAGGAAATGAGCATAATATATTCCCTTATGTACAAAAATGCAGGTGCTCCTGGGTACAGTCTTGATCTTGTTTCAATCAGAAAGACAGATGAAGGCCGAGCACTCACTTTGTGGCTTTTGACTGTGATTTCTTCGTCTCTTCTTTATCCTTTTCCTTTTTGAGTTTCTTTATTTCACGAGGTATGATGTCATCAAACGGAGAATGTAACACCTAGGAGAGACAAAAAGAAAAGCTTAAATTACAGAAGCTAGATACTAAACATATTGCTGAGCAGGTAAAATAGAATGAACTAAAATACCTCAGCAGATTTGATCTTGTGAGGATTCAGAGGTCTTTCCTCACCATCACACTCAACTTCTGCTAATCTGAGCATATTATACACGGTGTCTCCAGTGACCTGGAGTGGGGATTGCAGAAAATAGAAATGGTCAGGCACACTCTTATCACATCCTGCCTGGGGAAAATGGCACTCATCTTGGTATATTCATATATTCATTGAAGACAGCATTCATTCATGAATACAGATAGAAAATAAGTCATCATGTTCTTACAGCTTTACCTTGCCAAATATGGTATGTTTATTGTTGAGTTCATCTGCACGTCCCAAGGTGAGAAAAAACTGACTGCCATTGTCATGTGGCCCTGCATTTGCCATGGCAACCAAACCCCTCCGATTGAAGCGCAACCTAGAGTGAAACTCATCCTGAAAGGCGACAGAAAGTTTAGAAGACATTGTATTTTAGTGTCACCTGCACATAGGAATTAGAAATCCACTTCAGAATTAAAAATAAAATGAGAAGAAAAGCATTCTCACCTTGAACGGTCGGCCATAGATGGACTCTCCACCTGCCCCTGTCCCAGTAGGATCTCCCCCCTGAACGATGAAATCAGGCACCACTCTGTGGAACACTGTACCATCATAATAACCTAGAAGATCAAGACATACTGTATACTAAAAAACAATAAGGCAACAACAGTTCCCTACTAACAATCAAGAAATCTGAGCCAACAAGGACATTTAAATAAAGACAGTGCTCAGCTGAATATAGGTTCTGGGATTTAAAAAAAAGTCTTATGTACACTGACAGCAGCCATTTCTCTGCTTACAAGTGAACAAAAAAAAAAAAAAACGACTGCTAACATTTAAGAAATATATAAGTAACTATGTCTAAGACTCAAAATTTCTTCACATTTTAGTCCATCAATAATCTTCAAAATAAGATAAAAAATATAACACTTACACGCATCATGGCCTAATACTTAAAGAGGCTAGTTTTACCAAACCAATATATTTTAAGGGCACGCCTGGAATAATTCGGCCTAATTTAGCGCAAACTGAATTTGAGGTTATTCTCCAGTGGTTTCTGCACTTCCTTAGTGAATTCTTACCTTCCATGCACAGCTGCACGAAGTTCCTGCATGCTTTAGGAGCCTCCTTGGACCACAACTCAATGTCAATATCACCTGCTGTTGTCTTTAACAGGACCTGCGAAAAGACCACGAAATTATACATTCAGAGCTAAACAGTGTTAGGAGTGGCTAGCTATTGGTACCTACAAATCCGCAATATTATGCACGAAAAACCTAAAGTTCAAATTGTAAACTGGCGCTTACCTTCCCATTTGTTGGTGGCTCTTGAATGTAAATGTTGCTCATCCTGCCGCTACGTTTCTGTGTTTTGTTAGCAGAATAAAAAATATATTCTCACACGATCTGAACTTTAGGTTCCTCGAATATACAGATAGTAAAGTTTGTTACAGTAGGTAACTTTAAATGTGATACATTTCACATTTCACTCTTTACAGCCATATTGGCAATACATGAGTTGATTGTTTACTTCCGAGAACATAGGGGTTTCGGTTTAATTATTGATTTTCTGTTCCGTTTTTTTCAAAGAACATCACTTAATTTGTTTTTTTTTCTGTTTTCATAAAATACATAAAAAACTTTTATTCGCACGTGAATCAAACTCCGAGAGTTTTGATGACAAAACAATCCAAAACAAGCTCGGTACTTCACCCCGAGAAACAGATTTTTGGATCGCTCCTAGTGCGCTATCACAACTGCCCCCTGGAAACAACAAGTTCCGTGTAATTACAGCGTAATCTCATTAATCCTAATAATTATGTGTTCTTGAGAAAAAGTGAGACACATAACATGTTGTTTATAATTAATAATTGTAGAATTTTAGCAACTTGTACTTGAAACAAAAACAACTACACAAAAAATCTGAGATTTAGGCGCTGAACGGAAGTACCGTATTTACGGAAGGACCACACGGGCGATCACGGCAATGGCGGCTACTGAAAAGAATGTGGAACTGAAGCGCAAAGTAGATGATGATCATGATGGGGATGGGGACGAAGAAGATGCCGAGTGGGTTGGACCCATGCCAAGCGAAGCCACAAAGGCAAAGAAAAGAAAAGGTGGGATTCTGGGTGTTCATTCGGCACACTGGCAGCTTTTTGCGACTGCTCTCTAATCACTGCTAATAAAGCGCCAAACGCCGTCCGTTAACTTCTGTGTGTATTTGTTTCTCTCAGTACTCGAGTACGAGCGTGTCTATCTGGACAACCTCCCGTCGGCTGCAATGTATGAACGGAGCTATATGCACAGGGACGTCATCACACACTTAGTTTGTACAAAGTAAGTCAGCAGCTACAAGGAAACTTTCCTTTATATGTGTGAGAAAGCTTTTCCACTTTACAGCACTACTCACTTACATCCAGCTTATTAAACCACCTTAATAAAAGCGATCCAATGTTAAAATGCCTAAACTATCAATTATTAGTATTACCAGTATACCTCATATTCCAGGACTGTCTTTGTGCTGATCCATTGTTAGCATTCATGTTTGTCCCAAAGTAATATGTAAAAAAAAAAGTCAACCTAAAATGGTGACGTTTATGATACCATCACCTGGGAAATCTAAACGAAGCAACAGAATTTAGTAGTTCTTTTATTTAAGAGTGGGCAGCCGTTTTAATAATTATTATTGATGTATTTTCTATCATTCCTGTGACAAGTCATGCCAATTTCCTGCAGCTTACTGTTTATAGAGGAACCTTGCAGGCTGTATTACATGTTATTAGTTGGTTGTGTTTGTTCATTGTTTGTTTGAAAAGCCACTGAGTGCTGTATCTGTAATAACAATGAAGTTCCATCAGCTCATATAAGCTGTGTTGTTTGCTGTTGACCTGTGAGCGTGTAAGAGGACATTTTATCATCAGCAATGGCTAACATTTATCTGTTGGGTCTCATCACTTTTAGCCTGAAAGTGTATTATTGTATTATTATCTGTTTCCCTGGCATAAATTGAATGACAAAACCCCCCAAAACAAAACAGGCAAACAAAGAAAAACTTTGATGCATCCATATTCGCAATCCTGATTTTTAAAATTTTCTCTTTACTTCAAATAAAGATTGTCTAACTCCATCAGTAGATGGGATGTGGATAGGAAAAGTAGGCTGAAGCTGAAATAACGCCATAACATTGTGCTGTTTCAGGACAGACTTCATCATCACTGCCAGCCAGGATGGCCATGTCAAATTTTGGAAGAAGAAGGAGGACGAGGGGATAGAGTTTGTCAAACACTTTCGAAGTCATCTCGGTATGAACTTAATTCGTGATAACTTCTTTTTAACAATCGGAGTGGCACTGGACTGAGAGGGGGTTATGGAGACCCGGTGCATTGTATGTTATAATATAACGTGTCTTTAATGAGTGAAAAGGATGTGTATAAACACTGTTCTTGCTTTTTGCCCAGGTGTAATAGAAAGCATTGCGGTCAGTGCGGAAGGGGCCCTTTTCTGTTCGGTTGGTGATGATCAGGCCATGAAAGTATTTGACGTGGTCAATTTTGACATGATCAATATGCTGAAGTTGGGGTGAGTCTAAATGAAAATTTTCTTGCTAGACACAATAATGTTTTTACTGCTGATAGATTTGGAGTGCAAGTTCTCCTTTAATTTGATTGGTTTCTCTACTGTGATCTGTCTGTATGTAGCTTTCATCCAGGCCAGTCTGAGTGGATCTATAATCCTGGAGATGCCATCTGCACAGTAGCCTGCTCAGAAAAGTCCACAGGGAAGATCTTCATCTATGATGGCAGGGGAGGCAATGACCCCTTCCATGTCTTTGACAAAATGCACTCCGCACCGCTTTCCCAAATCCGCCTGAATCCCAAGTTTCGAGTCATTGTGTCTGCTGACAAAGCGGGAATGCTGGAGTACTGGACGGGCCTTCCAAATGAATTCAAGTTCCCCAAACATGTGGATTGGGAATACAAAACGGACACTGACTTGTATGAATTTGCAAAACACAAAACCTATCCCACCAGCCTTGCCTTTTCCCCCGATGGGAAGAAGATGGCCACCATCGCTTCTGATAGGAAAGTCAGAATCTTCCGATTCCTAACAGGAAAACTAATGCGAGTGTTTGATGAATCATTAACGGTAACCTGCCATTCACCTTTCAGCCTGGATCATTGCTAGCGTTATGAATTTTGCACGCTAATCACAGCTGCTATATGTGTGTTAGATGTTCACAGAGCTGCAGCAGATGAGACAGCAGCTTCCTGACATGGAGTTTGGGAGGCGGATGGCTGTGGAGAGAGAACTGGAGAAGGTGGATGGTATCCGGTTGACAAACATCATCTTTGATGAGACTGGCCACTTTGTTCTGTATGGGACCATGCTGGGCATCAAGGTCATCAATGTGGAAACCAACAGGTATGCTCACAAATGAAGGTGGAGACTAAATCACAGTTGTGTTTCGTAATAAAATAATGTTTAAGAGATGTAAATGAGTATTTTAATTGTAGTATACAAACTGATGAAATCAAAAGTGATAACGTCACCACTTCACATGCAGAGTTATATAGACATATAACTCCCGAGCCCTGTGTTTCTTGTTTTCTAGATGTGTGCGGATCCTTGGGAAGCTAGAGAACATCCGTGTGGTTCAGCTGAGTTTGTTCCAGGGTGTTGCAAAGGCCATGCAAGTGGCACCCACTGTGGAGATGAAAGCTTCTGACAACCCTGCCTTACAGAACGTAGAGCCTGACCCAACCATCTTCTGTAGTGCTTTTAAGAAGAACCGCTTTTACTTGGTGAGACAGAAAGGCATTCATTTCAAAGTGACAGTGCTACATTTTTTTCCCTTCTTACTATAAGTTTTTTGTCGTCTCTTTTTGAAGTTTTCGAAGAGAGAACCAGAGGATACCAAGAGCGCCGATTCGGACAGAGACATCTTTAACGAGAAGCCCTCAAAGGAAGAGGTGATGGCCGCCACGCAGGCCGAGGGCCCCAAGAGAGTGTCTGACAGTGCCATCATCCACACCACTATGGGAGACATCCACATCAAGCTTTTCCCTGTGGAGTAAGTCCTCAGTGTGAATGCTTTTGGCTCCTCCTTTCATTTTAGAAGACAGAAACAGAACTTTTCCTCTCTTTGATTTTAGATGCCCCAAAACTGTGGAGAACTTCTGCGTCCACAGCAGGAATGGATACTACAATGGCCACATATTTCACAGAGTGATCAAGGTACGTTGTCCTTTTTCTTTATGAAGCTTGGCGATCAACTGTGTGATTCCGGCTCTGAGTGTTTGTCTCTTTGTCGTTGACAGGGCTTCATGATTCAGACTGGAGACCCCACAGGAACAGGCATGGGAGGAGAGAGCATCTGGGGAGGGGAGTTTGAAGACGAGTTCCACGCCACGCTGAGACACGACCGCCCATACACACTTAGCATGGCAAACGCAGGCCCCGGCACCAATGGCTCACAGTTTTTTGTCACCGTGGTACCCACTGTAAGTAGCCCAACTAAAACCACTTTCAGACCTGTATTTTATCATTGTGTGAATAAGATTTCAATTTACTTTTCTGAAAAAGTACGACAGCTACATGTAAGATGGTGACATTACCATTTCAAACTTATAATTAGAATTATGGTAAAAAGAAGATTGTATAAAGTACACCCTTTATTGGGTCTAAGATTTTATTTATCAGGTCATAATAAAAATAATTTAGGTAATTGGGTAAATTAGATCAATACAACCTCAGACGAATAACAAAATATGACATATGACACTGTCTCATATTCATTTAACAAATCTCAGGACTTATGGTCATAATGCACTGTGTCAGGTTTGGTGAAACCAAATGGCATGGCAACACAAACCGCTCACATCAGCTCCTAAACATGGAATTGGTGGGGCGATGGTTAGACTTGGGCATCTTTCAGCCATTGACTTGACTGTGAACTTCTGTGTAAACCAAAGTTATTTTAGAGTCAGATGTGAAGCCATCTGTCTGACAGCTAAAGTGAAAGTGAGTTGTGCAACAGGCAAATGATCCCAAGCACAGTGGCAAACCTACTACCTACTTCTGACTGGAAAAGAAAACAATCAAGGTGTTCCATGGCCCACCCAAAGTCCACACCTCAACCTGCTTGAAATGTTGAAAGGTTGTATTTACCGAAGTGCTCATAACACCTAGATAATGTTTTATTACATCTTGATATGTAAAACCTTAAAAATTACTGTGCACTTTCCTTTCACCATAACTACAGATGAAGTCATTTTTTATTTATATTAACACATCGTTTGCGATACAGCAGAAAATGCACGATTCAGCAAAGTCTGGTGTCGTTCCTGGAACAGCATCAGTGTCAACAATCTTGTAATGCTGCATGTAATTGACCAAGCACAGTGTTGGGTTTCATTCCCTTTCTGTGTAACATGGCAACAGTAAACATGAATACTGTCAGGCACTCAGAGTGTAATGGAAGCCTACACAGACCTGGTGCATCAGGTGTGTGTAGGTTAAGACCTGCACATATCAGGTGTGTAAATTCTTTCTTCAAATAAAGTTGCTGACACAGAATCATTACACTGCATATCTTGATTAAATCACATTCACCAAAGTTTTCAAAATCCACAACATCACTACATGAGCCAGACTCACGGTTTAATACGCAAATGATTCTAAATGGGGGGTGAAGTTAGCAATAGAATTACTATAGTTTTGTTTTCTTTTTTTAATTTTGAGTTTTGTTTTTGTTTTTTTATATATAGTTTCCAATTGACTTTTTATGAATGGGGGATTTTTTTTCAGGATAAAGATTCTGTGTTGACTCTAAGCAGAGCTTACTACACATAATGGGTAATCAGCATTTATACCCGTCTTGCTAAATCTCTTCCAGTCAATTTAAAAGTATGGGGAGAAAATAGTTACCAGACATGAATAGGAGTAAACAATGACATTGCAGGCTGAACCAAACCACATGTAGCTACAGTTGTCAGAAGAGCAGGGCAGGTTATTGAGTAGTTACTGGTGTATGCTTGAGAAGGTTTGCACTTATAACATAGTTTCAGCATTGGTTTACCGGTAATGCAGAAACAAAAAATCCACCTAAGTCTCGATAAATGTGCACCAAAGCCTCATTTTGCAGGTTGTGTTGACAGATTTGATCTGACTAAGACTTAAGTTTAGTTGGGTAGGGGTAGGGGTTAGTTCTATCCATCCATGCATTTTCTTAGCTGCTTAACAGTTGAAGGCTCTATACCCCATGGTATTCAAATGGGAAGGAGGGACTCTGAAATAGGAAGAAGAAGACCTGAGAATGCAAATGGCAGCAGCTCAGAGAGGTACTGTGGAGTGAGGCTTTGAATCTCCTTAAACACGAGGAGCAAAATCTTGTAATCAAATCTACCAGAAGTCGGTGGAGCTGCTGAAGGACGGCTGTGGTGTGACCAATGGAAGGAGTTTTGGTGATGATGCAAGCAGTGGTTGAAGTTGTATGGACTTTAGAGGAAGACAGAAAAGAGAAGGGTTAGAGTAACCAAGGTGTAAACAAGGATAGCAGTACTGTTAGGTTAGACATACATATCTTTGGACTGTGGTGGACTGTGGGATAAAGCCAGAGTACCCGGAAAGAATGTGCAAACAGCATACAGGAAGGCTCTACCCAGATGCTGAATCCAAGCCCCCTCGATTTGATGGTGCTAACCTCTGCACCATCCTTGTTTAACTTAGTTGTGTTTTTCAAATGTCTTGCTTTTTGCCTTTTATTTAACTAAAATGCTTTATATTTAGTTAAGGATAATGACCTCGGTCAGCAATGTACAACAGTGCTTATAAGATCAACATATGTGTGATATATATATATTTTTTTTAAATTTGTTTTTCTGCAGCCCTGGCTTGATAACAAGCACACTGTGTTTGGGAGGTGCACTAAAGGCATGGAGGCAGTCCAGAGGATCTCCAATGCCAAAGTCAACCCGAAGACTGACAAGCCATATGAAGACATCAGCATTATTAACATCACCATAAAGTAATTGTATGCCTTTGTCATGTAATGTACAGTGATTTATTAAAGAAGACCAAATGTTGTTATAAGAGTGTGTCTCCAGTTTACCTGTCGAAGTATCATCAGGCAAGATACCGAACCCTGAGTTGCCCCAATGCAACTCTGTGTGTGTGTGTGTGTGTGTGTGTGTGTGAATGAATGATGGAGACAAGTGCTGTGTGAATAATATTTGTAGTAAGAAGTGCTTTGAATGTTCATCTTGAGGTGTTTAACTATCAGTCACTTTACCAGTCGAATAAATTTATTATAGAGCATCACATTATGTATAATTTACAAAAGCCATATTCAAGTCCACTGGTAACAAAGGTTTCAATGCACTTTGTGCTTCTACGTTTCCAAAAAAAAAACCAAAACAAAGGGAAATGATGTTGCAAACTATGCGGAAAAGCTTTTCACACGTGCATTTTTCTTTTTGTAGTTGTTTAAATATTTTTATACATAAGTACAAATAGTTAACATTACATAGCAATGAATAAAGATCAAATCAAACTCAAATGATGGTTCCTCAATAACAAGACAAGTGTAAGTGTTAGGTTTAAAGTTTCACTACTTTCACATTACAGAATTACTGAAGGCTGATTAATGGTGTACCATCTTGAAAGCACTCCAGAAAAACAAAAAAACTTGTGTAGGATAGAGGAATATTTTCAAGACTTTTTTTTTTCTTTCGCATTGAAGTTAACACTCAGTCTCATAGTCTACTTAAGAAACAGCAGATGGTTCATTTGCTTTCAAATGGAAACTCTGGAGCGAGGCGGCAGACGAGTGCAGTCGACAAATTCTGCATGCAGTACGCTCCACAAAACGGAGGCAGAATTGGTGCATTTAAAAACTCTGATTTGTTTTTACCCCACAACAGCTTGTATCAAAGTAAAGTCTGCTCGTCCTGCTCATCAGCGAGCTCAGGTAACAGTTTGCTTAGTAACAGAAAACACTACATTCAAACCAAACCTCACCAGCTGTGACTTTTAAATATGTTCACACACTTAAAAACAAAACAAAACAAAAGACTTTGTACATAAAGATCCAAAGAAAAAAATCAGCTGCTATTCCTTACGGTAGATGACCAGGCAAAATCTGAACATTAGACTGCTTGAAGCCACTGTGTCCATTTAAAGTAGACCTATGTTATCCTTGAAAAGTTATGCTTTTCCTTCCTTTCTGGTATATGTATGTCATTATAATGGTGACATTATAATAAGTTTTGCTCTTTATGATGCTCTTTATGAGTTGACCTACACGGAGAGAAGGAAAACGGCTTGTTGCAGACATGTGGCAGCCAAAGAATCCTGAATTGAAATCTGTGGAAGGAAGTGGAATAACTAGAACTTCCATGGGGGATAAAAAGCTTTTTGAAACCTTACTTTGGAGCAAAGTCCAAGTGTTGGGGGAGACTGTCACCGAAGCCCCAGTATAAGATGAGTATGTAGTATTCTGATTTGAGAATCATGCAAAGCTACTCCAAAATTAATCCAAGAATAAAATTATGGAGCTGAAAGTGTGCATAAGAGGTCCCCTTTACACCATAACAATGTTTCTGTTCCATCTCACTTAACCTGCAAGTGTACTGGAATAAACTGAAAGGGGACTAAAGTCAACTGTCAGGACGATTTTAAGCATACTAAAAAGCATACATAAATGATACTATCATCACAACATGGACCGGTGTGCATTTAGTTCAGTTCAAGGTCACGTATTTGGGGAGTTATGGTGAGTTAACGTGGGATAGAAAAAACAGACACAGTTCACTTTGTCAGGGCACAAGGAGCATGTCTAACATTTAACCGGACCTAAGTTCAAAAGCTATAAATGCCAGATAAACTGCTCATCACCTAAACTATGAAGAAAAAATGAAGTGTGTAAGCTACATGAAGGCATAAAGCAGGACGGGAGGACGTAGTCTCAACTCAGGATTTAGGTCCAGTGACTATTTCTCAGAGGTCGGGAGTAGCAGGAAGGGCAGGCTTGAAGACATATTTGTAGTTCCCATATTACGAAGCTAGAGAAGATATATACGTCTTTTGTTTTCTTTGCCGACAATGGTGCTTGGAGATGGAAAGGTGGAGAAGTCGGGTTTAAAGCTGCAGCCTTGTAGCGAAGCTCATGTTAAAAAGTTTTTGGAGAACTGATGAACCAGGCTCAGAGGTTGGGGGGTTTGTGTTCAGATTCGGGGGGTTGGGTGGAGGGTGAAAAGAGTCCGCATGTGGAGAGAGGCGGCATTTAGGCGACGTCCAGGACGCCGGCAGCTACCAGCTGTCTGGAGAGCCAATCCAGCCCCTCGTGGAGGCCCATCCCGCTGCGGGCGTCACAGCCCTGAATGTGCCAGCTCCTCCCACAGCACAGCTTGTGCAGACTCAGCAGCTCCGTCATCTCTTCCACAGACACAGCGCCGGGAACGTCCTGAAAAGTGGACAGGTGATGCAAACTGGCATCTCTGAGCTTAATCAAGATTATGTGTCTTCTTTTTTCTTTACACTACCTGTTTATTTGCAAAGATGAGCAGCAAGGCATCTCGCAGCTCCTTCTCTGTCAGCAGTTTGGCCAGCTCACTGTGGGCCTCCATGAGTCTATCCCGGTGGCAGCTGTCAATCACAAACACCACCGCTGCACAAATATGAGAGTTGGAAGAGAGAGATTTACCATTAAAGCATTTGATGATTGGCAATAGTGGTCTGTACACCTTTCTTATCAAGACTGACAACAACTATGGGTACAAACGTTTTGTACATGTAGCGCTGAAAGGCTGGCACCACCCCTATTCTGTTAAGAGCAGTAGGTGCTTTCTCCCAAGTGCAGTCATAGTATGCTCAGTTCAGGACGGATTTTCCTGTAGAACTGTTAGATTGCGGCTTCTGTCTACATCTGATTTACTGTTAAAGCAGACCTATGATGCCTTTCCCCTTCTTCCATCATACAAATGCTGTGAAGGGTGATGCTTGTACAAATGTGACAAAAATAAGTTCAAATAATTCCTATGAGCTAAAAGTTCAGACTTCATTAGCATCACCTCCCAGGGTGACATCAGCAGGGGGGAAACCCTCACATACTCCGTGGACCTCCAGCAACGGGAAAGCAGTAGCGATGGGCTGAGGGTCTCTCTCTGCACAGCATTGTGGCCAAATCATTGGGCATCACAATTTCTCCTTGTGCTGTAGCAGCCTCACACAGGTTAGCCTTTTTCATTTTCTCTTTTGTCTGTTATACCTGCTCACCCGACTACCATGGGACTCAGAACCTACCCGTAAGACTTTGGAATACACTTCTACCAGATCTCCGCACTACAAACTCTCTGGGAAACTATTGCTACTTCCCAGGGTGAAAGTATTGCTACGAAACACCAGCAACAGGAAAGTAATGCTACTTTTTGTATGCTAGTGAACAACTGAAATGTTGGCAACAAAGCACCTGGTGACAGAGCTGTTCACTTGAATTTGTGGACAGTTCAGCTTAGCACCTAACAGCACAGTTGTCTACAGGCTTCTGTGAGAAGCGAGAAGAGGCTTTTTTTTAAATCACATCTGGCGCTAAGTCAGCCTATTATACAGGGAGGCCCTAGCCCCGCCTGACATGGGCATCATTTAGCCAGCCTGTAAGGGCTCATTTTCCCATCTTTACTGTCCTATGTACTAAAAGCCCAAAATGGTAAAACCTAAAATGAATAATGGAATGCAACCAATGTAAAACAAGAACAAATCAAGTAAAACCATAATATCCACAAAGGTTTGAAAAATGGCCACATGCTATGCAGGTGGGTGAGAGGTAAATCTTGTTCCTGAGGGGCAGCTGATCACAATAAAGCCGGCTTAAAGGAAAAGAGCTAAAACTTCCTGAGGCCCATCACCACACCTCATAAAATAAGGATTATTTTAAACTGTGAGTCAAGCGCAGAGCTACTTCAGTAGAGTCCAAGACAAAAAATGTGGAGCTCTCTAATATATAAATCACAGGTTATTTGTAGATTATGTTAAGACCAAGTAAATGTGTCTGGTATTCTTCCTTCTGAACAGAACCCATGATTAATGTACTTCAGCCAATGTGCTTGTATTGTCCTCAAATTATTTTAAAGTAAACGACAAGCCTTTCACATGCCTACACTTTAAAGTTAACAAACTCATGATAGCTGGAATATGTTAAATTTTGCAAGATAAATGAGGGTTTGCTTTGCTGTTAGCCAGAACCACGCTGTGTGACCTCACAGTTTAGTGAGGCTGTAAATCAACCTGTTTCTCATTTAGCCAATGTAATCACTGGGTTTATTTTGGTATATTTTTCTAACTTTGTTTAATTCCCTCCCTGTGCTGAAACCACAAACAGATTGAAGGTGCAACAAAGACATCTCTTTACACCCCGCCAGGAATTTGAAATAAAAACAAAAAAATCTCTTTTTTACTAGTACCTCTAGACTATTGTGGTCTGTTGTCTGACCAATCACTCTGTGGTGTGCCATGATTTCTCTTAACCCATCAGTGGCCACTGTCAGACGTTCTTTTTTTTTGTTTGAGATATGCATGGATCCCGAAGGATGAAACCAGCTGACTTTGGTGATCCTCTGACTTTTCCGCTCACACCACAAAGAGGTTGACATTTATGGTTCAGTCTGTACCATAAATGTCAACTATCTGATGGATTGCCTTGACATTTCCTGGAGATATTTCAGGTCTGCAGAGGATACAGTGTAACAACATTAATGATTCCATCACTTTAACCAGTACTGTGGGTTAGAAGTAGATGGCTGCGAAAAAGATGGCAAAAAAAGCGAATCAATTACGCTTTTTTTTAATACACGGAGTCCAAAAGCTTGTCTGGCAAGCAAGGGCCTGTTTACTCATGAACAACAATGATTTTTCCTTCGAACCTGCAATGCTTCAGTGACATGATAGGGATCAAATGTTTCTCAGAAACCTTAAAGTCAACATACGCTGATCGAGGGAAACATTAAAATCACACACTAATATGCTGTAAGTCCTACTGTTGTTGCCAAAACAGCTCTGAACAGTCAGATACAGTCCCAGTGTCTGTGGAATCATGCACTGGGACGTTAGCTGTGGATCTTTTGGGTGAGGAGGTGGGGCCACCATGGATCAGGCTTGTTCCACAGACCTTTGATTGGATAGGGATCTGGGGAGTTTGGATTCTCGGTCAGTGCCTTATGCTCTTTGTTGTATGCCCGGAGCCATACCGGAACAGTTTTTAGACCGTGGCAGGAGGAATTGTTAAACAATGTTTGATAAGCTGGCACAAAGCAGCAGCTTCTAGGGCTGAAAAATGAAGCAAACTTAGAGCTTCAAAAAATTGACGTAACTCAAATAGCCACTTTTACGGTGGCCCTGAGAGGTCAAACAAGCAACTGGAAAAACGCTGCAAAAGCTCACAAAACAGAATTTCAATAAAACACAATGGAAACAAAAAAAATGCTGCAAAGCTCACACCACAAATCAATCCCTCACATCACTGATGAAACTTCCTCTTCTCTTCATTACATGTGTTTCATTTAAACCCTACACATGTTTTGGTTTCTGTCACTTCTGCAGCTGTTCAGTCACATCATTGTTGCTGTAAAAATATTTTGTTGTGTTTTATTTAATTTCGGTTGTGTTTTGTGTGTTTTTGCAGTTTTTTATTTTCCATTTGCTGGTGTTTCCTTACATCACAGTACATTTGACCTCTCACTGCCACCACACCCTTGAGTCTGCCTACGAAATTGAGTCAATCTGTAGAGAACTTCTATTGGCTACTCCCTTTAGGGGTCGTCACAGCGACGCCATCTGCCACGTCACTCTACCCTAGCACCCTCCTCTGTCACTTTAACCCTGTCGTCTTTCACTACATCTTTGAGTGTTCTCTGTTAACTTCCTCTTTACCCCCAGCAGACAGCTCCATCTTCAACACTTTTTGTCAAGTATATCCACTATCTCCATAGCTTCATTCAAAAATACTGGTGCCCACCAATGCTAAACCTTTAGACACTGAGCAGATGCATCAATGGATGTATAAGTTTGAAAATCATATGCTATTTTCTGAAAGTTGACAACTGACCTTGCTATTAAAGTTAGTGTCACCAGGATTTAAACTCCCAGAGGTTTTCAGCAGATGCAAATACAGTATTGAATGACTTTTAAAATCCTACATCGCCTCACAAACTTGGGTATCCACACCACCTGCAATCAGCTCTCTGCTGGACCTCAATTTTGCTAATTTCAGTCAGAAAACCTCACCTGTTTTACATTATTTTTAATAAACACCTAATATGAACTCCTGTGCAGTTAAGTCCCCTAACAGACCATGTCCTTGTCCAAATATGGTTACTTCTGGCTCCAATATACCTCTGGCCAAAATACTAGAAGCCAAGGCCTTAAAACTAGACTCTGCAACCCAATGGGCACCGTGACTACATTCGTCTTTTATATACTGTATGTGAACGTCAAAGTGAAATACACACAAAGCCAAGATTTCCCAGCAGAACTGTGCATTTAACTAGATGCTCCAAATTATTCACTTCACCTGTCAGTGGTCCAAGTCACACAAAAGTACTAGTTAAATTCAAGAACATGCTATAAATATCCAAAGCACAGAAAGCACAAAACATACCTTGAGTGTTTAGATAATAGTGTTTCCAGAGGGGTCTGAGCTTGTGCTTCCCACCCACATCCCAGATGGTGAATTTTAGGTTCTTATATTCAACCGTCTCCACATTGAAACCTTGGACAAAGATTAAAAACAAGCTTTAATATAGGATAATATTAAAAAAAAAGACTTGCATTATCCTGACTCTAAAGTAACTCTGTGAACCATTAAACTGCAAGTGCATTCACCAATGGTTGGGATGGGCTGCATGAACTCGTCTTGCTTCAGCTTGAAGAGGATGGTGGTTTTTCCAGCGCCATCGAGCCCCAGAGTCACTACGCGGATCTCCATCTTTGGACCAATGTGGACCCTGTTGTCCTGAAAGGACATTTTCAATGTCATTACTACATTTATAGGAAAACCCAAGGCTTTTCCATTTTTTGTGACATACTTGGTTTACAGAAGCAAATTTCTATGAACAGCGACAGTATGTACCTTAGTGAAGGTGACTGGGATGCCAGCATCCAGCTGAATGTGATCTGCCAGCTCAGTGAACTGGTGTTGCTGCTTCTGAAGCGTCTCCAGCAAACAGTTGATCTCCTGCTTTGCCAGAACAACTCTGCAGTCGTCCTAAAGCACATAAGAAGCAACGCACATCACACCTTTAAAGGCATTACACAAGCATTTCCACAAATCACCACAGCTTTGATCTTAACTGGGGTGAGGAAAAAGAAGGAAACGAGTTCCTAAACTCCTCACATCTCCTACCTGCTGAAGTGTTTTCTCACAGTGCAGGCAGGCGGTGGACACCTGAGACAGCAGGATGGTCATATCCTCCTGCTGCTGCCTCAGCCAGATGAGCCTCTCCCTTACATGTGCATCCACCACGCTCAGCGCCATCTCCTCCTGTCGACACAGGGTCTCGTGCAGATCTGCAAAATAAGCTCGGACGCAGGAGCGGGCGCTCTCTGCTGTGCCGGGGACCTGAAGCACACACGGGAAAGATATAAGTGCCAAAACAGAAGCATGATCATTTGTATTTTATTAAGAAGCCCTTTGTCTTACATGTTCAGTGTGTGCCATGCCTACTCCATCCTCAACTATCTGCTCGCCACCTTCTATCTGCTGCACGATGCCCACCAACTTCCTCGAGTACTCGGACACCTCCTCTGTGAAGGTTCGGATACAGTGGGCCATGTCGAGAATGGATGCACGAATCTGATTGGCTTCAGTCTCAAGAACGGCATGCTGTTAGGGAAAATAGGGCAATATATAACCATATCTTTTTCAGTGACTATATCTAATATGGGAACAAGTTTTTCAGCTACCTTATGGCCCTGGTGCTTGCCATACTCCTTACATACACAGCACATGAGGGGCCCGGACTGACAAGCTTCCTCCAGGCAGACAAACTCGATGGCGTGGACCTGATGCTGTGGACACAGGGTCTTCTCATGGGGCTTATCGGCCAGTGGCACCCGCCGGTGTTTGGCCAGTGTTCGAGTGGAGTGGGTGAGCTGAGAGCACTCGCCACACAGGTGGGTGGCACACACGGTACAGTACATGGAGGCTGTGTGGCTCTCATCCTCATCGCAGCGAATTATACACTAGTTTAAAAAAAGATGGATTGAGGATAAAGCATGCAGAAGGTGTGAAGGTGACACATCTCTTATCAGTAAAATCATAGCTGCCTTACTTCTCCCATGCCTTTCAAGGCATCCTCTGCCATTCCTGACTGGTTAGTCGCTCCATTCTGGAGTCTCTCCAAGAGTTCAAGCAGAGCAAAGTTTTTCTTTAGACCCCAAACTCCAGAGTCCCCTAAGCAAATGTGAAGAAAGCAAACTCACTTTGAAAGGCAAATAATGCCAGCACTGTACAGCTCCATGCCCTCAAAAACAACTTTAGCCTCAACTGGATCACAGATTTCTGCAGCGAGAATAATGTTTTCTGTAATAAACACCCAATTTTTCACAACTTCTGGGTAAAAGTCTTTTGTTTTTAAGGGGCTGGCATGAAGTCAAATTAACAGAAACATGCAGATCACAGGATGTTGTTCTAAGGTTCTTAGTTGGTTTTGATAGCTCTTTTTATGCTCTTGTTTTTAGAAGAATGAGCAGTCTCAGGATTCAGCAACTGAATTTCACTTAATGATTTATATAGCAGGTATTACACATATGTGTCCGCTATATATACAATGCTGGAAAGCGTGATGACATCACTCACCCAGCTCAGTGACCTGCCTGTCAAAGGGGGCAGCGGACCGCTCTGCCATGGAGGGGCAACCGGGTTAGACAGTCATGGCACACCGTGTGGCCGCAGAGCAGAAGACGAGGGACCTTGTCCCCCCTGGAGAGAGAAGACATCCTCACAAACACCACATTCCAGCACCTGCAAATAAACATATACCAGTATTAAAGCACCCGATCACTGGGGCGTACAGATGCTTCTGGGTTACTGCAGAGAGATGCTCTATAAGGTCTCAGACAGAACAATAACTAGTCGGATGCAGTCATCTTGACCCGTAGCGTTACAGTTGAATAACACTTCTGATTTCTACTTTCAGTGATCTTTAAGTGAATGCATTGAAAGCAGTACGAAAAGCAGCTTCTGACACGGTCACACTCTGAGCTGGGCTCCCTCACAGAGGAACTGCAGCAGTGAAGCACAGCTAGCACAGACGCCAACTAGCGACAGAAGACCAGCCAGCTCATCTGCTAGCATGATGCAGGCACAAATACCAGCCATGTCAACGTGCACAAGTCTAAAGGTATAAAGCAGCGCTAAAAAAATGACCGTCTTGTGAAACAGTGTTTACACATGACTCTGTTCCGATTTATAAAATAAAGCTCTGACATCCTCCTGCCAACGACGCCAACGCAGCAGCATTCGCCCAAAATCAAAAGCGTCAGAGGCAAGCCTGATGTCGGTCATTCGCTCAACATAACAAAACAGCCAAACACCAGCGATCGACATGTAGTTTGATCCAAGATTGTAGTGACACCATTACAACCTTAACCGTGCTCCCATTAGCTCCTCTCCCGTGTCGGATACAGGGCTCCATCGTCGCTACGGCGCCCTGCTTGTTTATTCCTGCTGCAGCAGCGGCCATTCTTGGACGACAGCGCAGAGACCCGAGCAGGTTTGAGAGGACAATCCCCAGAAGCACTTCCGGTTTCGTTCTTTTTCGCTCTATTAGCATCTCTACTAGTATAGGCTACCGTGCCTATATATTTCCAGTGACTTATGTTCAATTTACGAAAAAAAACCCTGCCCAAATAAATACCTAAGGGCGTTTGAAAATAGCTGAGTAGCGGCAAGATTTCCCCCTGGAAAGACTTTTTAAATTAATATGGGGTTGTAAAACATGGATTTAAAATCTTAAATGAAGACGTGACGGACAACTGAATAATGTAACTTTTAAAAACCCACTTTTTTCTTGTATTTTATTTTTGCGTGCATTACGTATGAAAGGCAAGACAATGACGTATTTTTGGCGCGTCACGCTTGGCTCAAACAGAAGCAACTGAACGTTGGGCATTGCGCTCTTAATGGTAGGTATATTTTAATTTTGAGGAATCAGGCGTTTGCTGTGTTAATCATTTAGGTCTCATTGTGGTTATATTTTTGATAAATTTTGATATTTTTGATTCGGAGAGGAGGTTCAGTTACGCCGTGTTTCGCCGTGGGCGGGCAACAATCGTTTACGCTGTTTTTCTTTTGGTCATTGCATCTTATTTTACCTTCTTATTTAATCTAACCCCTCAGTTCATTAGTGATGTCTCAACAAGCACAACAAACGATTCCCTCCGCCCCTGACTCCCCTGCGCTGGTTGTCACATCTAACGTGCAGAAATATGCAATAAAGAAGAAGAAAGTCCTCAGCGCCGAAGAAATGGAGCTGTTCGAACTTACTCAGGCTGCAGGAATCACTGTGGATCAGGAAGTTTTTAAGTATGTTTAATAATAATCGGCCTTAACTGTGGTTTACATGGAGGAGAAGACCGTGGTTTTATGTCCTCACCCCCTTCCTCCTCCTCACAGAATCATAGTCGACTTGCTGAAGATGAATGTGGCTCCTCAAGCGGTCTTCCAGACTTTGAAGGCAATGTGTGCAGGACAGAGGGTAGCTGAAAGCTGTGGTGTAGACCCTTCAACTGGCACCCACACCACAAGCATGACCACAGCGCACACAGAAGCCAGAGGTTAGTATCTGAAGAATGGGATGTAATGCAACTGAAAGTATATGTATATTTTTCATTTAAATGTTGAATATCTTTCAGCGCACATAGTCTGGCTTCTTTTAACTAAGAAACATTGCAGAAATCAGGCTGGGAAGTTTTAGTCTCCCCATTTATACTGTCTTATCCTAGTCCGTTCATGTTTTCCCCCTCTGTTGGGTCCTCCTAACCCAACATTGGTCAGTCCAGGATGCAGCAGCCACAAACACTAGCTAGGATTTAGATATCCGTCCCCCCAGATCACAACTGACTGAGGAAAAGTGGGCTGTCATTTGTCACCTACAGTTTAACCCTCTGAAAGTCAGGAAAGTTTAGGATGTGTTTTGCTCTTTTTAATCATTATGGGTTCACTTTTTTTTACGGCAATATAAAACCCTGCACCTTTAAGGAAAGCCAAGGCTAGAAGGAGAAAGAACT
This sequence comes from Oreochromis niloticus, assembly GCF_001858045.2. NCBI lineage: Eukaryota > Metazoa > Chordata > Actinopteri > Cichliformes > Cichlidae > Oreochromis > Oreochromis niloticus. The sequence continues at coordinate 12,034,170 of NC_031972.2, forward strand.
CATCACTGTCTTTTGTAAAGTGTAGCATAGTTATGCCACAAATCTTTATTATGTTAACATAAATTATGTATGTAGTGTTTTTTTTAAAATCGATATATAAACTGTTATTGTATAAACTATCAAAATTCCCAGATCTCGGTCTAATCAAACATCTGTGAGATATGATAAGTCCGATCCATGGAGTCCCCACCTCACATCTTAAAGGACTTAAAGGATCTGTTGCTAACCTCTTGGTCCCAGATACCAAAGCACACCTCTAGGGCATCTAGTGGAGTCCATGTGGACCAACACAATATTAGGCAGTTGGTGATAATGTTATGCTTGAGTGGTGTATGAGCTGGTGGGAATGGAGAACATCAAAGGTCCAAGGATTAGGGAACATTAGGGAAGAACACTGGTCAGAGGGGGTCCTGAGACCAACCTACTTTCCAATGCAAACAAGCCCAGTTGTTGGTAACAGTAATTTCTGATAACAAAAAGCGTGTGTGTATGTGGCTACAGATTAGATTTTTGATGCAAAGACTCAGAATTTTAAATTTCTTTTTCTAACAATTTATGTTATATTCTTTCTTTGCTCTTCTCTTTGCTTTTTAAGTGTGTGAAATTATCACGTTCCCCCATTTAAGTTCTGTACACGCTGTAGCAGAGGTTCTGTGCCGCACTCTTCCCTTACCTGACCTCACTAACTAAATCCAATCTTCACTTCACCCCACACAGCACGGTTTTCCACATAAAAGGAGGGTATCTGAAGACAGGCATAGTCATGCAAACTCATCTACAAATCGCTCATCCTCACTGTGTTACAGGTTTTTCTGATTTCCTCTCTATCCCGGTCAGTTCTTTCTTTTCTTTCTTTTTTTCTGTGTGTCTTGTTTCCTGAAGAAGAGGACTCTTTGGCTTCTGGAAAGAGCCCTAAACCTGCCGCAGCTCCCCCCTCAGCAGCAGGCCCCAGAGCCACAAGGGTCAACACTAAGATTGTGGTCTACAGCCCCCAAGACACTAGTTCTCCTCACTCTCAAGGTCCCTTTTGCTGCACTCTCTCCTCCACCTTCATCTGCCCACTTGCTTGCCTTTCTCATTAACAAAAGTTGTATTTATGTGCAATTTGATATGGAGCAGGATTTGGGAAAAAAAAAACTGCATGCTGTGCTTTCTTTATATGTGCATGCATGCGATTGTGTGTGGACCGCAAAAATTGAATTTGCCCTTGGATGTTTTCATACTCAAGGAGATTTATTCACTGTGCAGTGGATTTTTTTCCCTTTGTTTTTAAGTGGCTAGAAAGTTAAAAAAGAAACTCTGAAGTACTTTTTTATTGATTCTTTTACACAAGAGTAGCTTGAATTTACAAGTTAAAAAAAAGAAGTCTTTTATGTTGCTGTGTGGTGATTAACCTGTCACCATATGAGTGGCGGCACAAAAGAAGGGGATCTTGACTTGGTTCATACAATATGCACTTATTGAGTTCTATTTTCAGGATTTCACTAAAGACTTACAGATTAATAATGATAGTCAAGTTTATAGTCTTCTACAGTATAAATGGTCAGAAACTTAAACTTGACAAATAAAGCAGAGAAAAGTGTGCGGGCACCAAGCTTTTTATGACTTTATAAATAACGTATTAAACATTTGACTTGCTAAGAACCCTAACCCTAAGCAACCCCAATGTCTTGATTTTGTATTTGTAAATGGTTACATCAGTTTAGTGATATATAATACAGAACTTTCACTTGAAGAAGCCCTTTCAGAATAAAAATGAATGCTAAAATCTGTGATTTTAGTACAAATGGAGAGTATAAACACTATTGAAATACTTTTTTGTAAAACAAAAACAAAATGAACAATATCACTATCAGCTGGAAAAAAAAATTCCACTTTTTCCTGTATTATTATTTTTGCTAAGGCTTATGGGATATTGCTGTCACTGAGCTGGGTGGGAGGGCAGCGTGGACACTTAAGTATGTGAATGCAATAACTTGAGAACGAAGCGACATAGAACCTTCAAATTGATACCATAGGTGCATCTACTAAAAATCTCGGACGAGTTTTAATCTCACTAACCTTGACCTAAAGGTTTTTCAAAAAAATAATAACGTAGGGTTTTGAAATTGATTCTGTAGGCATGTCGTCTAGGAATCTGAGGGGTAGTACTGGGAATTTCCAGTATTTTTAAAGTGGTCTTGAGAAATATTTCTCCAGGTTTTCTAAAGGTCCTTCAGAGTTTTTCTTTGATTGCTTTTTCCACTCCCTTTTAGTCCAGGCCTTGTACCTGATCATTTTTAGAGCTGGTGTATCTAGGCATGGGTGTGCAGTGTGGCCCCCCCCCCCCCCCCCCAAAAAAAAAAAAAAAAAAATTGAGGAAACTGGAGAAGTGAAGGACAAAACAAGAAGTTGGCAGGTCAGAAAACTATCTACGGTACATGAACAGTATCTGACAGTCGTGTCTTTAAGACATAGGGAAAAAAATCCAGCAAAGAGGACCTTAGAGGTGGATCTGGCCCTTCAGCTGATCCATCTACTCTTTGCTGAAGCCTCATTTGAAATATGCTCAGTGGAATGGGTGGCCATCAAAAAGCCATTCTTAAGGAAGGGAAACGGAGAGAAAATGCAGAGGTATACTATATTTCAATATATGTTCATATTTCAAAAGAACTAGACTGAAAATCAGTGGCATCAGGTCTTATAGAGTGATGAATCAAATGTGAAACTTTAAATAATCTTGTCAAAATAGATTGAATTGAGAACATATAAAGTACCGTCAGTTTTTGATCCACCATACAGTCCCGTCTGGAAAGCTAAAAGAAAGAAAGAAATCTAGTTGGACAACAGGTTCATTTTTCCACATGGCAGTGAGCCCAGACATACTGCCAGTGCACAAAAGCATACCTGGATAGAAAAACTAGAACACAAATCGGTCATGGATTGGCCTCCCCAAAACTCTTGATTTCACCATTATTGAAGCGCTATTGAATCATCTTGACAGAGAAGAAAACAAAAGGCAGCAAATATCCAAAGAAGAGCTTCAAATGTTCTTCAGAAGCCTGGAGAAATGTTCTTGAAGACTACTTAAATAAACAGTTAAAGAGAGTTCGGGCTGTGCGGAAGAATAGATTTTTCAATGAAAAGACTTTATCACTCATTAAAATAGTACAAGTTCTTTTTTCTTTTTTGTCTTATATACTGTATTTCCATGTATGCTTGTTTCAGTAAATCACAGCTACCATTTTTCATTTTCCAAGCAAAATATAAAGAAATAACGGGTGACGCAAGACTTTTGCACAGCACTGTGACGAGCACTAAACCATCGTGTATGTAAGGAAAGAATCGGTTAAGTGTCTGAATTATGTCATTTACACAGGAAGATCTGTTTAAGTATAGCTATATTGGCTAAAGTAAGCTGTAAGCTAAAGGCTATAGTAGTAGTACTTTATTTTTTTTTTTATTCATTATTAATAACACAGTCCTTTTTTTTTTTTTTTTTTTTTTTTTGTCTTCCTTCACCAGTAAAATAGTCAAGTCTCTTGACACTTGCTATATTTGCAGTTCATAATTTCTGAGGGCACTTTCTCGCCACTTCATAGTTAATGCGCAGTGCTGTTGTGACATACTGTCAAGTATATAAGAAAATGAGCTGTTTTATCAGCTGCACTTTTTCATTCCCCCGTCATTACCATTTCCATTTTTATTTTTCTAAAATACCATATTGCATGGTATATGCGAACAGTCCTATAACAGTCACCTAAACATTTATTTCCTCCTTTCCCTGAGTGCATTTTCTTTTTTGCTTCGTTTCAGGAGTACGCAGTAAAGCCGGTACCAGCCACAGTGAGAAGAGCAGAGAGGCTTCCAGCCAGAGAGTGCAGCGGCAGCCCAGTGCCACGAGAGGGCAGAAAACCAAGAGCTCCGGCAGCAGTAGTTCTTCCTCACAGATAAACTCGACCTAAAACTCTGGCATTTGGAGGCTATTTGTAAATATGTAGGTTTCTTTACATTTAACTTATGTGTACCTTTCTCTGTTTCACATCTTGAAGGACTGGTTTACCTAGATTACAAATAAATATAGGTGTTCTGGTTTTATTTTCCTCCTCCTTTTAAAAGATGAATGGTTGGTGTAAATAATCCATCTGATTTTTTTTTTATGTGGTTCAGGCACCGACACTTAACTGTAAGATATGTTTTGAGGGAGTGTCTGTTGTACTGAAAAATTAAAGCTGCCTGCATCACTTAATCAAGTGTCACTGATGTAAAAAAAAAAAAAAATACAATAAAAAAAAATAATAAATTTGTTCAAATTTAGATAATCTAGTCCTTTAAAGTTCTAACTATTTCAAAATGGGTGTGTGGTGTGTCTCCTTATTACTTTGTCAGATTTTGGTGGCTAAAGCTTTTTGCCCAGTTGGTATTTGCAATTCAAACGAGTAAGACACAAAAGAAGACAAAAATAATTGTTTTAATTTGAATTATTTCTAGTGAGAAATGTCTATTCATCGTGAACGTTTTTCTTTTTTATATCACTTCTTTAATAAATCTCCTAAGAATTTACTTATCAGATTTGTCTTTTTTACTCTTGCTGCGGCAAGATACACCAATTCCACGTTTTACAGCATGCAAAAACTATGTACTGGAATAGTCGCTTGTATTTGATGTAATTTAGGGGAAAAAAAAGATCAGTTACCTGATTCAAATTCAGCAGATTTCATTCTCAGTTATGTTAAAGGTGTTTAAAAGTGAGTGCAGAGGTATGTCTGTTATATGTCATCTTATAATCAGCAGTATGTGGTGCACAGCAACACTGCATCTTCACGATTTTCCCAATGTTTGATTTTCAGTTGTTTTGTGACATTGTCAGTGTCTTTCTCTGACCTGTTATACTGAAGACAATACGGCACCCAAAGGTAAAGAGTGGCTCTTGTTCTCTTCGCTGGTCAGTAAAAATGGCTTTCCATCTCAGACAAATGGTTCTTTGTCTGAGACCGAAAGAGAAATGCAGCAAAGAATTTGAGAAATGCAAAAGAGTTGAAATGCAGATTTGTGTCACTTTGAGGTTTTCTCACTGCTTTTGGAGCTTTCGGTCTTTTGATGATGAGAAGATGGTGAGCATGGAGTTCTGTAAAGTTAATACGCGCTTTTAAAAGTTTGGACATTTTTTTGGGCTCTGTACTGGTGATTCGGTTTTCTTCTGTCACACGGGGGCAGTAGAAGCACACTGCAGTTAACACAGGGAGCCTAAATTTTCACACAGTTTTTAGTCTTTTTCATAAATTTGCTTCAGTATCATGAATGAATCAGGAATGCATGCATTGTTCAGGTTTTTTTTCTTTCCCATGTGTATTTGAAACAAACCCAGACTCATTCAGAAACAGAATGACACGTCAAAAAGGTAAAAGGTGCAGAGAGAGACTGAGAGGGGGTGATGTGCGTGCGTGTGTGTGTGTTTGAGAGAGAGGCAGGCTGCAGGGCTTTATGTCTTTTATGTGGCCGTTTGTCCTGTTTATGTGCTCCTGCCTCTCCTCTGCGCTCTGCATTGATGGCAGCGTGCCTGTAATTGATGGCACCATATTGCTGTGGTGTAGCAGGTTTAATGGGGCTTGACAGAGCAAGGGAAAGCAGCATGCAACCAGGGAGGGAACTTAACCCTTTCGCACGCACTCCACCCTCCATCGGAGACCCTACCCGTTCCCCCCTGCCACCCTCGCCTGTTCTCTAGTTTTTGCGCCCTCCCCCCTGCACATCAGCGCGTGCAAACACAAACGAGAATACAAATAGGCCCTCGGTGATTAGCTTGTTTACGATTCCTACTGTTATCAGTGGTCATGGTAATGGCAGTTTGGTTCATGATCAAGGAAGCTCAGACACCCCTCTGACTCCACTTCTGAAAATAAATACTCGCCAGCTGTTGGGGCTCCTTACTGTTTTGCTTGGAGGAGCCTAAATGTGTTTGACAAAGGTAAACAGCTGGGAATTTATTTCTTCAAAGTTGCTGCCAGCCTGCAGTGCCTCGATGTCACCTACAGGGGCCAGTGTGGATCCAAGATACGAGGAGTGGCCTTCCAACCGACTTGGATTTCCATTGGCATCCGCTCCAGTATTTTGGATGTGTTTATTTTGTTATGAGGGAATTTCGTAGCCCGTACAGAGCCTTTCATTAAATAGGGAGCGTTATTCGTCACTCAGGCACGCTGAAAAACATTCAGGCCTGCAAACACGTGCACGCGCCTGCACACACTATATGCTCCATTAATCAATAGAGAGGATGAAATGATGCTATTGTGTGTGAGGCAAGGCGAATGGCATGTTGAAGAATGAGCTAGTCAAAGCTGTTGGCAAATCATTAATGTAAGGTGCTGGTCTAAACCAAGTTCTCACATTCTCTGTGCAAGCTGTTCCCAGGTGACAAAAAACTGGGGAGAGACGCTATTTTAAGAGTCGATATCACACCTCTTGTCTCTCCCTCTCTCTCTCTCTTTCTCCCTCTCTTTTTTAACCAAGTCACTTATATTCCCTACTGAATCGCTTTCTCTCTGAAAGGATTTGGGTGTGGTACGCAGGAATATCCCGTTTCTCTCTTCTTTCCATCTTTCCCCTTTTTCTCTCAGGTATTATCACTTTCCATGAACTCTCGGCCCACATTTCTCTGGAAATTTATAGGCCACTTTCCCTCACTTGTTGTCTATACATCCACTCCCTCCCTCTAACCCCTTTGCTCTCCATCATCCCACTCCCCGCCATCCACCCTCCTTGCCAGGCCGGCTGCAGATTGGCTATTTCCTGCACGCGCCCAGTAGAGCCCTTATCAGAGGTAGAGTGCTGATTGTTGGTCTGTCTCTCAGGCTGACTGACAGTTTGGGCTGCGCTGCTGAAATGCCTGATTTGGTCAATGTTTGTCTGTGGGGCCTTATCTCCACACCTTATATTAACTGCCTTGACAGTATGTGCAGGCAGTCTCTCTCCATCTTGTTGCACCCTCCCACCACCACCACCAGCACCTCCCTCTATCCTCTGTCTCTATCTCCATTCACTCTCTATACCCGCCTCAAACTATAGTCTTTCAACCAGCAGCTAAACATTTTCCCACTGATCCTCCCCTTCCATCATTGTTCCTCTTGTAGCTGGATCAGCACTAGAGGACCATAAAAGTTGCTTTATTTCTGCCAAAAGCAGCAATAGGGTTAACAATAGTCCAAGTTATAAAGCAACATATTTGTCCATTTAGTTGAATCAGGAAATGTCGGTTCTATCTTCTGAACACCTAAATCTCCTGAGATTCTTAAAACACTGATGATTGCTTTTTCAGCGTTGAGCATTATGAGAATGTCACAGTGTGGCCACACTTTATGGTTTGAATTTGTTGCAATTTGCAATAAATTTTAAAATCTTAGTAAAACATATATGGATTTTCTTGGTCATTTTTTCTTGGAAAAATGATGCTAACACGTCAGGACCGTGACTACTCAGTTTGGCTAACTTCTTGTGAGTCATAATTATTAGCCAACGAGCCTGCAGTTCAGAAATCTCCCTTTTTAAAGTAATAACACTTCCTTCAGTACCTCTCTACAGGAAACCTCCTGCAAAATCAACGGTCAAATTGCATTCCTGCATACGATGCATACGATAAAATAGACCTTGAAGACCTTGAAGTGACATTATCTTGTCACACATAAAGCGATAACATGTGATAAGACAAAATGTGGTTTAGAAAAAAAATACATTTCTTTGGGATGACTAAAAACACCTCCTAAAAGAAAATTCAAGGACATGACCTAAGTATTGGTAATTATAGCTACAGCCTTGAATGTGAACACCAGACAGGTTCACCTGCATTGTTTCTGCATGTAGGCAGTAAAGTCAGTGAAAGATATTTCAAATACAAGAGTATCTACATGGCTAGATACCACTAGAGATAAGTGAGAAAAGATAATGATGTATGTGTCTGTGTGTGTGTGATATAGTGTAAAGGGTGTCTTAAAAGACTCTTGCATAGCTGCTTTTGTATTCTAAGACGAAAACTCAGATGTGATATTAACCTCCTAGGACCTGGGGTCCACATATGTGGACATCACATCGTCATTTTGGGTTATTTAGACCAAAATACTCAATTTTGAGCTACAAGGTCCTGATATCCACTTACAAGGACATTATACTGTCACTGTTCTATCGAAATTTTAAACAAATATCCTCATATGTGGCTCTCATTTTTCTTAGAAACAAAAATCAGGTTAAAAAAAAATCTGGTAATTCTTTGTTTTTATTCTTTGTCCCAATATGCCCAAATATCAAAGAGAAATTAAAAATGCATGCCGTGCAAGAGTTCGGGTCTTAGGAGGTTAAAGCAGCGTTAAAGAAGAGGTAACACACTTTTTCAAAAACACAAAAACTGACCACCTTAAAATGTGACTTGGAGCTGATCTTAGAATTAGTTTAAAATTGTCGTGAGTTTATAAAATGTCAAACCAACTGAGGAAAGTTGAGTGACCTTGTAAAACCACAAAAAACACATGAAATAGTCAGAATATGGTAGACAATGCAGAGAAAAAAAAATCAGAGCCTCTCTGCTTTGTCTGTGTTCTGTCTTCTTATTCAAAGCAAAGCTACACCTCTTTCCACAGATTTTCTTTCTGATTATATGAGGTTAACAAGCAAATATCAGCTGATTCTACTCTATTCTTTTATGAGTCACCAAAGATTTGCAGTCATCTTATCTCATCATGTATTTTGACCATCATAAAATTGCAATTTGGCTTAACAATATTTCAACATTTTGAATTTGGGAAAACAGAAATTCTGGGGAGAATGCCAACAAAAAACTATCCAGTAAATTAACTTTGATATAAAACTCTTTCTTGATACACGTCTTGCTACCTGGCAGCTTTCTTGACTTGACCGAGGTACTGTAAAACTCCTATTAAGAGGGAAACAACCATTAATTTCATGTCAGTGGAACAACATTTAAATAATTCAACCCCCAAAATAAGTTTCATATTTTTGTTTATTTGTATTAATCAATGTTATTATATAATAATATATATGATATGAACATGATAATATTATAATATGTTATATGATAATATTTTTATGTATTAAATCCCAGTCCAGAGTGTTGACACCAATAGCATCTCTGCTTATCCCATTGAACATATTATGGATACAGTAAGCTGAGAGAAAACAAAAAACAACTTAGATCTTTACAACTTAGACAAGTGGATACAGTGATGGTAAAAAGTCAGGATTGGATATTGAATTATCTGCTTACAAAGTTTTAAATTAGATGAATTCAAAGTCAGATGAACAACACATGACATATTGCACAGTGTGATCAGTTAATTAACAAAAACAAAGCCAAAGTGCAGGTGCTGTGTGTGAAAACACTCCATGATTCAATAGCTTTTAGAACCACCTTTAGCGGCAATAACTTGAAGTAATCACTTTCTGTACGACTTCATCGGTCTCTCTCATTGTTGTGGAGGAGTTTTGGCCCACTGTTCTTTACAACAGCTTTCAATTATAGAAAGCTCTCTTAATGTCCCGCCACAACATTTCAGCTGGGTTAAGGTCTGGAGTTTGATTGGCCCACTGCAAAACCTTGATTCTTTTCTTTTTCAGCTATTCTGTTGTCTATTTGCTGCTGTGCTTGGGATTATTGCTTGATCCAGTTTTGGTTGAGCTTTAACTGTCAGAGAGATGATTCTGTATAAACAGGAGTTCATTATTGGTTCAATAATGGCAAGATGGAAAGGTCCTGTGGCTGAAAAACAAGCCCAAGCCATCACCCCTTCACCATCATGCTTGACAGTTGGTCAAGGTGTTTGAGTTGCTACGCTGAGCTTGGTTTTCACCAAAAGTGCCACTGTGAATAGTGACCAAACATCTCCACTGCATGCTGTCTCCTCTGTCCAAAGGACATTTGTCCCAAAATCAGGCCTTCTCCTGACAAACCTATCCAAACAAGCTTACATACTTTTTAAGACCTTTTCAAATTGTACTGTCATGAACTTTAACAGACTAACTGACACCATGCTATGTAACAGCATACTAATTGGGACGTCCACATCTGGGAATTAATCTTTTCCCTTTGTTTGTTTTGGACCTTTTTAACCCTTCCCTTATGAGTAGTAGCAATTGCCACTCCTTGACACTGTGTTAACACACACTTGAATGCTTCAAACCAGCAGACTTCCAAAACTTTGGTTTTATGTGGACCACATAATTGTTATTATGTCCTGATAACAACTACAAAGTACAAAAATAGACGTAGTTTATGTTTCACCTTGACTGTATATCTGCCACCACACAGCTGAAACTGTTGTGAACCTCTATAAAAACCATTAGTAGCTCACGTTTCCCATTTCTGCTGCTTACTTTGTTCTTGGAGGGAAGGCAGGACAAACATCACCTTTTATAATGTCTTTGCTCATAACTTGCATTTTAATTCCCGTGTGCCTCAGCCACATGATAAAATGATAAAATGCTCATTTGGGCTTTGTTATTACAGTAAACACACACATGCACCGAGTAGTTTATTTAAACCATTTCTACATATACTACAGCATGGGTGTATTAATCCATAAAACAAAGCAAATTAATTGATTATTCAGTGTTTTTAATGAACTAATCATTGAGCAGTATAAATACAAATCTGTTGTCATGTGTTGTATGGTTTTCTAAATTTGTAAAGCAATACTGCCTCTCACAGCCTTGTCTTTTAACAGTGATTGAGTTTATGACTGAAGTGTGGAAACTAAAACTTTCTGCAGACACTTTTGCTGCTCTCTTGTTCACTCGCTGCTGTTTTACATTAACCATAATCTGATTTACAATCCACCAAACAGCATGATTCTCGAGTAACTGTAATTACCAAAGTAAACATATAAACCCTGACTGTAATGACAAAGAGTTAATCCACACATACATACCGAATCCTGCTTTTTTGTTAAGTAGCACTAATCAACAGAGACTGAGGAGGTAAACAAGGCCTCTTAAGCTTTATTTATTTATTCACTTTATTAGCAAGAGGCTGTTCATTCCGTCTGTTAATGGCAGCTGTGGGAACGAATAGAATTCACACTCACTTGGACCCCTATTGTGTGGCAGGCTGTCAGGTTACACACACGCTGACACACACGCACACACAATAGGGGAGGCACTGTGCACAGCTGTTGTCTTATATTATTTGTTTTCTGAAATCTCCATAGTTACAGTAGAAAGGTGCTTCTAATCTTTACTATTACAACTATATAAATATATGCTTGTCTAATCAGGCCACTCCAGACCAACTATCAGATTGTGTCTCAAATATGTTTCCGTGCAATGATCGGAAGCAAAGCTAAGCCTTTTTTGACATTCCAGGAGAAACAAGTTTAAATGGAGTTTTCCATAATTATTGTCTGCATAGATGTTCAAATACTACTGATTTATGCTTGTTTTTTCCCTTTGTATAGACATTGTCAGTTATGTTGCATTTCAGCTTTGATTGTTGTTGCTCTGTGATGTGGCAGGGAACAGTTTAAAGGTTTAACTTGCAACTGAACATCATGACTTAGACTCAAGTGTTCATGTTCAGGCGTATTAATGAGCTGTTAGCTAAATTAGTGTAACTGTTGAGTATAGGGGCAAAGGGAGTTTGGGAAAAAAAAAATCGAAGGTAATATTAAACACTTAAGTTTTAGGAAAAAAAGCATTTCATAATGTTTTTTAAGTTGTCCCCACTCATCAGGGTCTGGGGGGCCGTTTGATAAGGATCAAACCCAGTGGGCCAGTTTCCTTCTATAAGAGGTCTCTACGCATCTCAGAAAAGGAACTAAAATCATACTTAACAGAAAAACGGCAAACATGATGATCTTGCGGACAAAGAGGATGAATTGAAACATACATGATTACAATATTAATGATAACTGTAATATTGTTCACCCTACGAGCCTAACCATGCTGCCCTTGCTGTTCTAGAGTCCAAGCACCACTCTATCCCTAGTGGGATGTGATTGTAGTAACAATAGCCATAATTTATTGATTTATTTTCCATTCCTTTATCCCCCTTCTTCAGCCCCTCTTTGGTTCCCCCTTCTGGTCAGACAGTATTGGAGATAAGAGGGATGCACACATGAACATACATGCACACACACTTTTCAAGTGCAGAGACTCTTACTTGTTTGTCCTGTTTTACTCTGCAACATATTTGTCTTATCAGTGTTTCACTGTAATCACTTGCCTGTGTCTTGTGTGTTGCTTTGCAGTTTGTTTATTTTTCCGTCAGCACAACTAAGTTATGTACAGTGCAGCACACATGCTCTAGCACAGTGTATCAGGTTCATCGACTTTTAGGTTATTTATACTACTTAATTGAAATATCACACTTAAAACAGACATGTTATAATAACTCATCATCTTCAATTAGCGCTTACTTGTTCTGAGGCAACGAGTTTGCATATTTTTAACTTGTTTAACATGTTGGTCAGACAAAACAAGCAATTTGCCACTGGTGAAATGTAACTAAATATAATCAAGTGCCTGCAATTTTTTCCCCATTCCATGCTACTCAAGAGTGCCCCTCTAATTCATTCCACAGAATATTTTACTTTTCATTTCACAGCATTTATTGATCGCTATCAAAGCAAGTGGCATTTTATGTGGAAATAAGCCGCTTTTTAAATTAAAAAAACTTAAATGATCCACTAGTTTAAAAAACAGATCCACTTTAATTTTCAATTTTTAAAACTGATTTCAAGTAAATGCAATCAACCGTGAATAATACATACTTTATATGCACGTCGCCTATTTTTAATGTACAATATTGCTTTTAATAACTAAACTGTAATATATGATGGGATTTTTTCTCCCCGTTTTCTGGTATTTTCTAAACTAAACAATTTCCAAACGATCGAAAATGTCTACAGCTTTTCCGATTGATTGCACTGGGGTAAGTGATAACCACAGTATTCCTAGACCTTTGGCAGTGTGTCCAGGGCTTTGGCATCCTTTTCATAGTAGTCAGTGTAAATGACATCTGTTTAAACTTTCTAAAGAATACGTGTAATAGCTGTTATGAGGAGGAGAAGTAACAACAACTGTGCTGCTGATTATGAGCTGCTAATTGTCAACTAAAGAATAAACAAGGAAGAAAAGAGGATTTTAATCATTTCCCAATTAAGATGCTTTCAAAGGTGTTTTGTGTGCATGTGTGTGTTGCGGTGCTCCAAATTCTTTTTAATTAGGGAAACGATGGAGGTTACTCCTCTACCCTTGTCTATGTGAGATTTAGACAATTCTTTCTAATCTGTGTATTTCAACTCTGAAGATTTTTAATTGACTTTTATTTCTGCATATTTAATTAATACACCTCCAATTTGCAGTTTACAAACTTTTAAACCTGTTGGGTAGGAATTATTTCTGAGCTCTTTCTGTCTGAGTACCCGTATTTGCTTGGATCAATGAAAGCGGGAGAACAAACAGCAATCAACATCTCCCATTTTTTAAAGAAAAATATATTTGTTCCATGTTATGTTTTTCTTTTTAGCTATTTAACAAAACAGCTCCTAGTTTCTGGTTGCATGCAGTATTTTAACCTTTCGTGTCTGTATTCATGCATCCACGCCTCTACAGGTGTGTGCAAGCCCAGAGATAAAGCACCCAGTTGTAGTGCAGGACATTTCCCCCCTGAGGAGTCCTTTATATGTCAGTGCTGTTATGTCATGTTATGTTACAGCCCTGACTCCCTGCTACAGTACAGTATCGGCACAAGTATTTTGCATGTGTAAAGACAGATTATGTACTTTTTTTTTCTTCATCTTCTCGTGACATGCTTTTACCCCATTTTGTTGATGCGTGCATGTGTGTTTGCACGTGCACGGGCTGGCTGTCCAACATCACCGTGCCGCATGCTCATTGTGTTGGGTCCTCACTCACTGGCGTGCTGGAAATATGCCAACAACTGCCCCCCAATACCCCACCCCCCACCCCCATTGTACCCACTCTGAAAAGAATGAAAGACCTGTCTCGCAGACACACACACACACACACACACACACACACACACACACATTCATCCGTCTATCAAACCACATGGAAAAAGCCATAAATTAGCCTATAACGTAACGAATATTTACATACATTGCTGATCCCGTTAAGGTTAATCTCATTTTCATTCAACTCCTGTGGCGCCTCAGAGAGCTGAACCTCTCTGTGCAGTTGCACCTGAATTTTGAAGTTTAGAAGGGACTTGACAGTTTATTAAGGTTGGAGGCTGGACCATTTAATTCTGGCCATTTTTGTATTTTTCCTCAATCTTTCTTATGATTCTAAAATAAAGACTTACGTTCACTCTTATTTTAAGTAAATAAAAAAAGTTTTTGATTTTATAACATTATCCACTCATGCAGAAAACACTGGAAAGAGGTTGAATTTATTTATTAGATCTTTTTTTTTTTTTTTTTTTAAATTTATGAGTTAATTCATTCGAAGTTTTGGTGCTGGTCCTATTGTTAAACAAATAATGAGGGGACATTTGTAGGAAAATTCATGGTTGTCCAATCTAAGTGAGACACTGTTTCTAGAACTTTTTAATCTCAACAAAACAAAGCTGCTGAAATGAAAACTGTTATGTTAAACATTTAGTTTTTTTTTAATTCTCCGAGCACTGCAGACTAAATGTTACTCTCTGCATTGTCTTGGGGTTTGATTGTATTTATGTGTATACTCTGTTTTTAGAGTAATGCATAACTAAAAATAATGTGTAATGACAAACTGAACGATATCACCACTTTTTAACAAGATTTTTAGAGATCAAAAATCCCCCCTCCCCCCCAAATCATAGTTTCTAGTTATTCTCTTTGTCCTCTGGTCGTTGCCTCGCACTCTTCTCTCTATCTTTAAATTTGCCTTTTCTCTTCCTTTTCTGATCTTTTCTTTCCCCCACCCCAAAAAACCTCTTTCTTCCTTCCTCTCTGTCAGCTTGCTAGCACCCTCATATTCAGTCTCACTCCCTCTATCTCTGCCTGCACCCCTTCTTCATTCCCTCCTCCCTCCCTTCCTCCCTCGTCGCCCTCTCACTTCCCTCTCTCCCTCTCGCTTTTCCCCTGGCAGGCTGGTGATTGACACTTACAAATTACCCGGCGGCAGTGGCATTGTGTGTGACCCCTCTCTCTCATCTCCAGCCCGCCGCCGTTTTGTCATCTAATTACTGTGAATCCCCGGCCTGCTCCCCACTGCTGCATTTTTAATATGCCTGCCCCCGCCCCTTCTCGCTTTCTCTCTCCCTCCCTCTCCCTTCCTCTCTCCCACACAGGCCCCCACTCTTCCATTCACCTGCAGTCGACTTTACCTGCTCCTCTGTCCAATACTTGGAGTGCATCCGTCGTCTCTATACTCTTCCCGTGCAACCCTCGGAGTGTTTTCTCTCCACCGCCTCCATTATCACATCATCACCTCTCCTGCCTCCTCTCCCGGCTCTCCTCCTCTCTGTGGAGTGTCGCTTCATCCCACACATGGACCTGTCCATGTCAATCTCTCTGTTTGCATTTCACTTTTCAGCAGTATCATTAGTGTTTGGTAAACATGTTGTCCGGTTCACTTGATCAATAGGCACTAATGAAGGCACGGTGCTTTCTAGCTTTGATGACTTTGCCTTCAGATTTGAATACTTTTGGCCTACTGTTCTTAGGTTTTCCATTTTTCTTTCTTTTTATGAAAAAGCCTGTTCTGCTGTTCTGTGTGAGTTCTTGCAAATGCAACTTTCGTTAGAAATCAAAAACATCCTGTAGTCCATCAAGACAATTAATTTCAAGACAATGAGCTGTTTCTTATCATTAATGCGTGTTTGCAATGCTAATTATTTTATTTACTGTTTAAAACAATACATAATGACAAAGAATACCAAAATTTCAATGCAAGTGACAAATGTAGCGACTGCAGAATCTCCCTTAGAGACAAAAATACATTTTCAAAGTTGCTGAGATATATCGTCCTTCCGTCGTGTGTAAAGACATAAATAAAGAGTCCTTCTTTCTCAAAAGGATAATGTGTGTCGGAAGTTAAAGATTTCAGTATGACAAGGTGCAAATGTTCACCTACAGTTCCTCTCATAGCTGGGCTCACATACAGTCTCTTCCCATTTCTTTCTTTGTGTGTGTGTCTGTATGTGTGTTCTGTCCAACGCTCAGCTGCCCACAGCCAGACTGAGCTCCCCCGCCGATCTTCATCTTCCAGCTAGAAATCAGCAGAGCATGGCAGGCTGCTGCTACAGCACCACTCTGAAGGGAGGAAGGAATGAAGGAAGAACAGAAAGAAGTGGGAGAAAGAGCGGAAGGAGATAAAGACAAATAGAAAAGGATGAGTGGGGTTGTTGAAAAAGCAGATTTGTTTTTTAGCTGCATTGCTGTGGAGATCAGAAAGGGTTTTTCTTTTCTTTTTTAAAATTCAGAGTACAAGTGATGACAAATGCCTTAAAGCAGTTGACACAGATGTGGAGGCAGCCGGGATGGGCAGGGGCTGACCTGCCCCCTCCACCTTCTGATGTAGCTCCAGGGCGTGGTAGGATTTAGCATGGCCTCATTACCTTGTCATGAGTTTGGAGAAATATGGGCCTCCTGAGAGAGACTCAGGGACGTGCACTGATGAAAAGAGAAAAGGAAGGGAAGCTGACAGCCGACGCATGGAGAACGCAAAAGAAAATGGGAGGGAGGAGGTGGAATGAATGAGAAAAAGGAGGGAGGAAAATAGAGTTAAGGAAAGGAAGGTAATTGAGAGAGAAAGGGAGGAGAGATGTTGGCAGATCTGGAAAAACAGAGGAAAAGTGAGGAGGGATAGAGTATGGTGGGGAGTGGCGAAACTAATGGTCCTGCCTGGAGAGATAGTAGTCAATCAATCATGTTTAAACAAAAGCAGCAGGCCCAGGAGAATATTTAAAAAGTGCTTATTTAATTAAAAGTCCCTTTGCTCATATTTATGAGCCATCCTTCTTTCAAATATTAACCTTCCAGGTCCTGGGAGGCTCTTGGCAACTCAGCCCTGCACTGTGAACTGAGTGGCTCGGATGAGACAACAGAGCTGAAGTTGTAGAGGAAATTCACTAGCTATGATTTTCAATACACTCAGATTTTCATTTATTTATTCTTTTCATATGCAGAAATCATTTGACCACAAAAGATACACCTTATATTTATAGGACCTGACTGGTATCAATCAGTAGTAGTAAAAAAAAAAAAAGTAGGATTGCAGCCAAGTATTTTTTCTATTATTAACAATCTTATTTTTTTCACAAATTAATAATTTGAGCTGCAAAATATAAATAAACAAAAAGGGGGAAAAATACACACAAACCCACGAAGTCCTACATATTCAAAGGTCCAAAGCCCAAAACTATGTAGTTAAAAACCCCCCAAAATAAACTGCAAATCTTCATAACAGTGAAGTTGGAACCTGAAAAAACTAATATGATTATTCAGTGAACCACTGAATCAATCAGTCCTCTATAATTACAAGACCACTGTATACAAATGTTCCCTTCAATTGATATATCAGCTAATTATTAATATCAGCCAATTTTGTCACTACTGACTGATATCAACATACTGACATATGTCATTTATTCATGTAAGTGGCCACTGTTTATCTGGCGTGTCTTATCCCTTTTCATGTGTGATGACGAGCAGATAAAAAGTCAGCCAGAGGACAAAACAAATAAAGACAATTTCAGATTGTTAAATAAGCAAATAAATATTGTAAAAAATAACTGTTGGAAAGCAGTTTGTTATTTTCAACATTAGTATTGGCCCCAAAATGTGCACTCTACAGCTCTTAAACCTCTTTAACCTCCTAGGACCTGCCGTCCACATATGTGGACATCACATTTTGGGTTATTTAGACCAAAATACTCAGTTTTGCTCTTCAAGGGCCTGATATCCACTTACGAGGACATTATACTGCTACTGTTCTATCAAAATTTTAAACGAATATCCTCATATGTGGCTCTGATTTTTCATAAAAACAAAAATAAGTTAAAAAAAAAATCTGGTAATTCTTTGTTTTTACATTCATTGGGCCCCAATATGCCCAAATATCAAAGAGAAATTAAAAATGCATGCCGTGGAAGAGTTCGGGTCTTAGGAGGTTAAACTTAAAACAGGATGTTTTATAAGCAAATATCTGAAGTAATACAGTTGAGATGATCCATTATGTGATGCCCCCAAATCTAAACATATTCAGATAGAGAAAGGTAGCAGATACACACGAGGAACTAGAGCAAGATCATTTGTATTGTTGTTGTTGTTTGATTTAAAGAGGTGCTTCTATAATGTGATGTTACTTAAAAATTACTACTGAAGAAGCAAAGGCCTAAACAGCTGTTTTTCCCCCTCTAATGGAGCTAGTAGAATCTGTTTGTTAAAGCCTACCATGTTAAAACCTTACTTTATGAAGCAGGTTTTCTGTTATAGTCTAAAATACCATCCTGTGGGACCAAACTGAAATAGCTTTGTCTGTATATAAAAGATGGGTCTGTAAAGTAAAGTTAGTGCAGAAGTGGATTAAACCAGCATTCTTTTTAATGGCTAGCGGAGAGGTGACTTACGTGGTTGCAAAAATAAATAATTGATTGTATTGACTATGAGAAACTGACCCTGATGCCCAACAGCTGTAACCTCAGCAAACACTTTTCTTGATGAGTTTCAAATTGATGACTCCAACATGATATCAGTTTGTAAATTATTTTCCAGGATAGAGTAAAATAGACCATATTAGCACAAAGTGTCCGCCTCCTCAGTCAGATCCACACTGCGCTAGTGTAAAATTATAAAGATAAAATGTATACACTCAAGTAAAGTAAGTAAAAATATTTTATAATTTTATTTGATAGTATGTAGTTGCTCATATTTCTCAGTCACTACTTAGAGTGTTTTTTTAAATTTATGTTTCTTTCATATATTTTATAAGTTAATATCTTTCTTAAACTGCAAGGTCAACTGTTTCAGCATAGCTTTTATCTATTTTCTTTAAAGAAACTCTCACTTTGAAAGTCAGCTTGCGAATACTTACTAAACCATATAGATCAAGACCAAATTTCCTAGAGCTATGCAATACAAAGGTATTCACTGAGCATCTCCTCTGTATTCTCACTTATGGCTATGCAGTCTGCACATCCAATATAAATCAGCATTTCTCTATTCCTGTATCCTTCATCTCCTTTGTGCCCCACTTCAGCTGGTGTTTGGAGCTAAAATCAAACGGAGGAAGGGATTTTTCTCTCTTTTCTGACATCGGCATTTTCACACATTCACACACATCTTCAGAGTGCAGGGAATATCAACACTTCACAATCTTCTTAGTTTCTAATGAGAATGCGATCACAGGTAATGCTCACTTCAGACCTTCAAAAACACTTCACTGTTTTATGAGCCTCTTGCTCACTTTGTATAATCACATCACTGTGTTCAAGCATCCACCTGAGAAATTCTTTCATTGCATTTGGTGTTTTTCCCAGTATTTAAGTACATAATGTTACGAGCACCAAATGGTAGTTAGCCACTTGCTAATCATGTTTGAACATTTAGAGCATTTGGTGGAGACCAGAAGAGTAAATACTGAACTAGCGGTATATTCATAAACAGAACACTAAATTAATGATAAAGCTGCTCTGTAACAGATATATGAATAAACCACAGAATTAATATGACACTTTGCGGTAAAAAGCCACCAACAATGTTTAAGGAGACTTGGGATTTAAGCAAAAAACCATCTGTCTTCCAGGTAATGTTTGGAACTTACTTGATTTTAGCCAGATATTCCCCCAACCCAAATCTTTTTTTGTTAGTAACCTTTGGTATACTGGAGACTAGTGTTGGTTGTAATGTGAGTAATGTGTACTGTGATTTTTGTTTAATTGTAATTAATAATATTATGTGCTAGTCAAATAATAATAATGCATTTACACACATACACATACAATTACTTACTTTTTTCTGTTTTGAAATAATGCGAAATATCTGGTTACATTTCTGTGCTCAAAAAGAAAGGAGAAAAAAACAAACTTGATGCATTTTCAGTGTTTCTTTGGCCTACTTTTTTTTTTTTTTTTTTTTTTTTTTACATTATTTTGTTCTGGGTGATAACAAGTGTCTGTTAGCTGTTTGAGACCTCTCTTTCACTTTTTGAAGCTGCAGCTACAAGCGAAGTACAACTCCACAGCATAGGTGGAGTTGCTCAGAAGGAGAACGATCCCAGATCTACAGCTAGCTTTTAGCTCATGCTAAACGCTAATGCTAAAAACTAAAGCTTTTAGGTCACTCCATGGGATATCATTAATTTCAGCTTGTTATGAAATGAGGCATAGTCCATACATTCCAAGGTAATTGTAAAGAGGGCCACACACCCCCTAGACAAACAACTTGCTCAACCCAAATGTAAAAGAGGTGGAAGCTGTGTAACAATGTGTTTTTTCCCAGCAGGTGATATTGTAATGCAACAACGTACTTTAACCTGTAAATTAGCCAACAATGTTGCACCAATATATATGTGTATGTATATCTATATCTATATATACATATATATATATATATATATATATATATATATATATATATAATTGAATGAGAAGCAAACAGCAGAAATGGACAAAAAAATGAGATCATCCAAAGTGCTATGGAATAGCTGCAGCAATATCGAGGAACTCCTGTTGTCAGCAGTCTAAACAGCCAACTTTTGTTTGTACATGCAAATGTAGGTGGCTGGAGGTGGAGGTGACAATTTTCCCGCTGGTGTCCACCCAAATAGAAAAATTCAACTGAGTGCTGTTCATCACAGGTAGAGGTCAAATGATGCATGGCTGGAGCTGTGTGCCATTTATTGTTTGCCCTGTCCTCCTGTTTGGAATTAGATGTTAGCACAGTCTGAGACTGAAGGGGCTGTGGAAGTTAAGCTAAAAACAAACAAACAAAAGAAACAAAATTAAAAAACGTAATCATTTAAGAAAGATTAATCAAGATTGGGTAAGTTTAGTTATAGTGTCAAATACGACACTCGATCAGTGCGTTCAACAAAAACAGCATTGAGGTAAAATGGTTTTCACCGCTGAATGTGCATGTGTAACATTGCCATTGGACTGGTTCTCATATAGCACTTTTCTACTCTAGTTGAGCACTCAAAGCATTTTATACTACACGTCTTATTTAGCCATTGACACACAGATTCATAAAAGTACTTTTTATCAAATAATCACAAACATATTTATACTTTGTAGACAACGTTAATATCTTTCCGAAGGATACTTTTGTTGGGTTTAAACCATCAACCTTCTGATTAGTAGATGACCTACTCTACCTCCTGATCTACAGCCGCCGCAATTTCAGTATTTTCATTGACCACAAAATGTATTTACATCCACTTTTATGTCCAAAACCACATTCTGTTTATATGATGCATTCACTTCTTTCCTCCATACATTTGCAAAGTTGACAGTCTTCAAAGTATGAATCCTGTGTTGTTTACAGCCATACTTGCCAGTAAGCAGTCTTCTCTGCTGCCTTTGCAGCCACCATTGCCTGTGTGTGTTTTTTGTTTTTTTGGTCCATTACCACCACCTGTTGATCACCTGAACTGAATGTAACACTATACTGTGTATCACCTCCCTCACAAATGTACAAGGCAAACAAAAATGGAAACACATTTCCTGAAACATGAAAGAAGTCTTATTTTTGGGGGGAAAATGTGCTGCTATTTTTATTATTTATAGTTCTTCTTTATTTGATTGCCTTTAAAATAAATACTTTAAGTACGTTATACAAAATAGCAAAAGTAATACCAAATCTAACACTGCAGAGTACAAATATGGAGTAAATCATTTCCAGCAGGAATTATCCAGGACCATGGTATTTCACCATCATATGTTAGGAAAGAACTGGAATTCACTAAAGCCTTAATGAGAATTAATTTTAAATCTCTTTTCTAGGTATGAAGCAGTGATCACGCTAACAGTCTATGGTTGGCATTGTCGCTCTTGTGAATGGTGCCATGTGAGAAAAATGATGTCACAACTTCTGGCTCATGGTGTGCTTTGATGTTGATTTGGCTTGTTGTGCACCTCCCTGTTTTTGTAAACTGGTGCAAAGCTGGAGGTAAAACTGTGTGAGCAGGTTACTCTGTGCATATATTTCAAATATATGTAGATAAAGGGGCATAGAGACTCTCAGGTAACTCAGAAGGAGATTGCTAAAAAAAGATGAGAGTACAGAAAACTTTGAAAAAACAAACGAACTCTGCAGTCACTTTGTTCAGTTCAACTTCTATTCATATTTCAGTGGTGAACCTGTTATTATTCTCTTTTATGGATTGCAACACCTACTGCAGTAAGCTGAATGCACCTCAAGCACAAACATAGGTGGTTAAGGGACTGTGTTGACATCCCAGTTCATAGTAGCAATGACAGTAGTGTTATCAGTAATGGCGGCATAAAGTGGAAAGTCTCCACATACAGATCCAGATCGAGGTCACTGTGACCATGCTGAGCTTTTCCTCCTGGAATTCAAATACAGTGGGTGTTTTCTTACCAGATAAGCAGATTGCTACCAGTCCCTTAGTGTGGTTCTGCCTCAGACTTCTTCCTTCCCTCCATCACCAAGTGCTTGCACACATGGGATTGCCTCCAGTATTACATTTTACCTTACAACATAATGTGCCCTGACACGACTACATGTAGGCAACAGATGTGTTCATTCACTTCTTGTAAATTTTGCTGCTGGTTTTAGTGGAGTCATGCTCTTCAAATCTGACTCCTGTTGCCTAAAATGTATATAACACCTTCACGCATCTACTTACACTGCTGCTGTTTTGGCTCCCACCTCATTTCAAAATTGGCTTACAATTCTGTTAGGGCTGTGTATCAGACACCTCCAACAGATCTCCAATCCTGAGCTCTTAAATCTCTATTGATTCAGGTGCCTCTGATCATCACAAGCCTCCTGTTTCTGTAAGTAATCAAATCCAGTTAAAAGAAATTGTCCACTTGCAGGTATTATTATTGTCAGATTTATTGCACCTCGACACACTTCCTATAAAATATCATATTGTGTAAAAAAATTTACATTTATCAGTAAGTCTAAGCAGAAAAGTCCAGAGCCCGATTTCCCCGGCCACCTTCTCCAGCTCATTTGGGGGACTCTGAGGCATTCTGTAGCCAGTTGAGAGATATAATCTCTCCAGCATGTCCAGGTTCTGCCCTCGGGGCCTCCTCTCAGCAGGACATGCCCAGAACACCTCACCTAGGAGACACTCAGGATTCTGGCATCCTAGTCAGATGCCCGAACCATGTCAACTGTCTCTTTCGATGTGGAGCAGTAGCAGCTGTACTCTCAGTCCCCTGAGCTATACAACTCCTCCTCCTCTAAGGGAGCCCCACCAGCCTTTCCTCTGCTTATATCTTAAACGAAATCTTATCTTATTCTTTTGGTCACTACCCAGAGCTCATGGCCAAAGATAAGGGTAGGAATATCAATTAACTTTTAATGAGTGCATAACAAATGTATTTCAACCATAAATCGCATATAAAAGATGGATGGATCTGCTGTAATGCCACTAACTGTTTTTTTGACTCACTATTTTGATGTTTCATCATTTGCATTCTGTCCAAATGGACCAAAAGCTGAAGTGCTGTTATTAGTAAAAGCTAGCGAGCTTGGTCAGTCAGCTACATGGGAGCAACAAGCATACACGGATAATTAGCGCTAACCAACAGGCCAATAAATAGCACTAATTTAACACACTAAAAGTAAAGAACATCTTTTTGAGGTGTACAGCAAGACCAATATGTCAGACAATTTTGATTAAAAATGTTTCAAGAAGCACCAAACATAGTAGAGAGTTCCAGTTCAGTGACTGTAGTTTGTGGAGTTAAGGTCAAGCAGGAAGCCTGTGTTGAATTAGCTGTCAGTCAAAACCTGCAACTTTCAAAACAAAAAGAAAAAGAAATAGTTATAAAATTAGAAATTGATTCAGAGACAAAAGCTTATGTTAATGCAGGTGCACAAAATATTTTCTCCTTCAAAGTTGGGCATTTTAACCCTTTATCATCCAAGTACCAGAGAGAGCCTCCTGGATTTATTTTGTAACTTTGACTGTAAAATGAAAGAGACCATTTGAATTTTTCTAGCCCCAAGTGGTTGAGGAGTTATGGTAATGTAAAGC
Organism: Oreochromis niloticus; assembly: GCF_001858045.2. Classification (NCBI taxonomy): domain Eukaryota; kingdom Metazoa; phylum Chordata; class Actinopteri; order Cichliformes; family Cichlidae; genus Oreochromis; species Oreochromis niloticus. Next base: position 12,058,329 of record NC_031972.2, read on the forward strand.
ACACACGGTATAATCCAGGGGAAGCTGATTTTTCTGTCTGTGTATGAACAGCAATAGCTTTGTGCTACTATGATAGACCAGATAGCCTTGTAAAGCTCATCTCCTTTTCTTAAATTTTGTCTCTTGCACAAAACAATAACGGAGTTACGATGCTTGTAAAATGGGCTCACCTCCAGGCCAGTGGTAAAAAAGAGAATTTAACAAGACACAAGGGTTGAAAATTAGCAATAACTATAAACTCTGTGTGCAGCACATCAGTTTCATGCTCCATATTCGAACTATATTACTCTACATTGAAACTGAATCAGTGAAGATTAACCCACTTTTGGAGCCAGCCACAACTGGCCATTGAAGGAACTGTAGCAACCAAATTTATAATGGTTTTCCAGTGTCCAGGACTTGTTGGAAAAGAGTCCACCACTACACTTTTCACTTGAATTCAAACATGTATTTTGGTGTAGTTTACTTTTCATGAAATGTTAAAAAATTTCAGCTTGCTCCAAAAATCAAAAATCATGTAAACTTGAGTATATATTCGTGTGTTCCAAATTGAAATATACAAAACAAACAAAAGAAAGCAAACTGCTTCAGTATTTGGACACATCTATGTGTTAGGTCCCATTTTAGCTAGGGAAATGAAGTCCACAAATAAGGATTTCTAATTAAATCACTCAGATGTTCAGTGTGGTCTTATTTCAGGTAATGTATTTTACGCTATGACAGAATATACTCTTTGCATGAGTTTTTGTTTGCGTTGCTTTATATATCCCAAATAGCCTTCAAAGATAAAATAGAGGGGAAATTCAAGTGGTTAGCACTGACAAAATAACTAAAGGATAGAGTCGAAAGGGACTGAAATGAAGCACTATGAGACCAAGGAGTGGGTGCGGGTGTGTGCAGGGGATGTATGTATATGTGTGTATTTGTGAGGCAGGAACATAAAAACTGACTGGAGAGAGGAAGAGAGATAGAGAGAGAAGAGAGGTTATTGCTGGAAAGCGTGAAGACAATAATGCAAACTGACACTTCAGAAATGAGATCCCGGTTGCCTTGGCAACAGGCCCTGGGCTAGGGGCTAGCGAGGGGTGAGGATGGGTGAGGGTGAGCGAATGAGGGGTGAGAGGGGCTGGGGAGAAGGCCGAGATAGTGAGTAAATTATGTTTGATTAGAAGCGCAATCATTTGAAAAGAGCAGAGAAAAGCCTGTGGTGAGGCATCCAGCAATCAATGAAGGACAGGAATGTGCTGCATGTGAAGACGGTGAGGGTGCTCCTCACTCGAAGCAGCTCCACATGGACTGATGTGCCTCTTAAGGGTTTTCTCAAGTGTTTCTCAGTGGTGATGTTTACCTTTAGAAGAGTTTGTTTCAGAGCTGGAGAAAACAAATAGCACGCACGCATGTTAGTTTTTATCCAAGATATAAAGCATTAGCAGGAAAGAATTACTGTACTGCTTGGTAATTCTTTGCTTCAATGATGTGAGCTGACAACAGAGAGCATCCATTACTTCATTTTAATACTCGTATTAACTCATTTCAGTTTTATTCACAGACACACCTTTAATGCAAAGTGCTTCACACAGCAAGAAAAATATTAACAGTAAAAAAATTGAACTTTAAAAAGTTCAATTTTGGGGGGGAACATGTCATAATTTAAAAAACAAAACACCTTACAAACATGTATTTAGCAGCATAGAAACATTTAAAGAAGACTTGTTGCTACAGCTCCATATTTTTTATTCTAGGACTCTGCTGGAGCAGCTTTGTGTAAATCCCTGTTCAAGTTCATCTTTGTTCAGTCCTTCAGTTCATCCTCTGTATAAAACAAGCTGTTTTAGCTCCCATCTCCTACCCTGACTGTTTGCTCCTGGCAGTAAACAGAAGATCTGAAAAAGTAGGTGGAAGGCTCATATGCATGTTTAGTATGATGATTCACCATCATAAGAATCGAAATCTGTATATTATCAAAATAATAGGCTCCTTTTAATAGATTTGTTGCTTTCTATAAAGTAATTGTGAGCAGGTACAGAAGCCACGTAGAGTCAATTTGAGTGTTTTATATTTACAATTTACATTTTCTCTTTTTTTTTTTTTATTATACTAGTGCTCTTGCTCTAATGTCATTAATTACTTGGCTGTGTACTTAAATTCAGTGCAATTCAGTTTTATTTATATAGTGCTAAATCACAACAACAGTTGCCTCAAGGCACTTTATATTGTAAGGTGAAGACCCTGCTCATATGTATGATTACAGAAGGAAGAGATATTGTAAAATTAACACTTTTACCTTCTAGTATGGTATGAATATGAATTACTTGTTCATATTCTGCAAATTATAACGAAGGAGGTTGGAGCAAAATTACCCAGCATGTTAAAGAAAAGTCAGGTAATATTTACCATGTTTTGTTAAGTAATCCAATAAAAGTATAAAACCCAACAAATCATTAGTCTTCCAACCTCCCGTACCCACTTGTTGTCTCTCAGCCTCAAGCCCACAGATTTCTGTTGGTGATGTAAATCTTATAAATGTCTACTTTAAAAAAGAAAACCAAAAAACATTTTTATGAAAGACTACTACAGCCAGTGTGTCAGTTTTGTTTTTTAGTAAATGCTATGGAAACTGTAGCAAGCATCACACTTGCTTGGGAGAGTTTCCAGCTCCACACAATGTTGTTCTTATGAGCATTTGTGACAAAAAAAGGTGTGTGTTTATGACTGTCCATCATAATAAAGGAAGAGGTGTTTTTTTTTTTTTTTGAGGAAGAGATATAATAGTCTTTGGATGTACAAATAATGCTGGCTAGTAGATCAAGCTGTCTGTTGGTTTTGGTTTTATTAAAGAAAAAATGTAGATGTTATCCTCTAAATAGCGTCTTCTTCAATACAATCCAAATCGTATTTCTGGTGAAGCTGTGTGATGAAATGCTGAGGAAAGGGAAAGAGATGTTGCTAGTCTATAGGCTCATGTCTGCATAGCACCAACAAGTGATGCTAATCTTAAACATGTTCAATTTAAACAAATCATTTTGCAGCTTTTATTCTAATATTATGTGCCTGTCAGCCCTGGCCATTTAAAACTGCTGACTATGCAAAATGACAAATTGCATTTTTTGGTCTGAATATTAGGCTATATAGGGATTTTTACTGTATATAGTACATTCATTGTTTCGATAAAAAAGGAAGGAGTACTGTTTCATCACAGTATTCCAGAAAATGCAGGACTGAAGCCATGGGAGACACGGCAAACTGTCTTGAAATGACCTTATGGGTGTGTCATCCTGAAGGAGCTGGACTACCTGTGCAGGCTGAATGCACTGCAGGCACTGTCTCATGTTACCAGCACTTAAAAGGACACTTGCAGAAACTTGAACTAAAAACAAACAGACAAAATAACTTCAAAAAGGTGGCTGTCTCCTAGAAAACTATTCCTCTTTTGGGGGTTATCTTGTTGTTGCCTCTCCGGTGCACCTGTTGTCATTTTCATTTGCACCAAAGCAGGTAAAATGGAGTTACAATGGCTGATGTTTTATAACAGAACAGATATCTCTGAAGTTTAACTGTCTGTCTGAAAAATATGCCGAGTGATGGATGTGGAAGGATTTCAAGTAGCTTCAGGTGACACCAAACAAATAAGAGAGCAACAGGTGTCACAATTGAATATATGAACAGCAACATGAACATCACCTGAGTTTGTAATACTTCAAAGGAACCTCTTCAGCTCATTTTCAATTGCATATTTCTTATTCTTGGACTCTGCTAGAGTAGCTTTGTACAATTAACAGTTCAGAATGATCCTTATTTATTTTATACTGGGCTCATCTATTGCCTGAAATAACCCTATTTAGCTCTTCTGCCATTAAGACTTTCTTTTTATCAGCTGCTCCTTGTAAACAGCAGGTGGGTGGGGCTTCTGTGTTCACAGTCAGTGTGTACCTTGGATGACCATATTAGGGATATCCTCTCTCACTGATGTCACTGATCTCATTATTTGAAACTTTGGCCATATTTAACATGACCACCGACCCCTCTAATAGCATATATATCACAAGAAATAGGGAAAAGCACAACAGGCACTCTATAAAGAAGCTGTAAATGGTAAATGGCCTGTATTTGTATAGCGCTTTACTAGTCCCTAAGGACCCCAAAGCGCTTTACACCTCCAGTCATCCACCCATTCACGCACACATTCACACACTGGTGACGGCAAGCTACGTTGTAGCCACAGCTGTCCTGGGGCGCACTGACAGAGGCGAGGCTGCCGGACACTGGCGCCACCGGGCCCTCTGACCACCACCAGTAGGCAACGGGTGAAGTGTCTTGCCCAAGGACACAACAACCGAGACTGTCCAAGCCGGGGCTCGAACCGGCAATCTTCCGATTACAAGGCGAACTCCCAACTCTTGAGCCATGATCGCCCCTAGAATGTATTTAGACAGCCACCCGTCTTAAAGATCACTCCTAAGTACAGATACTTTTGTTCTTATATTAGCTGGACATTTACAAGTTGGGACTAAATTCTGGGCTCTGACTCAGATGTGAGTAATGATGTGAGCAAATCGCAAACCAGTGAATGCCGCCTTTGAATGTGCTTACATTTCACGAGAAAAAAAAGCACAGCAAAGAGGCAAAGATCAGAACACAGTGGGTCTCTGTTAGTTTCGAAGATGCATTTATGAAAAGTTAGAACATGAATTTATAAGCAGCAAAAGCTCCAGTAGCAGTGACTTCTGTTCTCAGCAGAGACTAAAACTTCTGACACCTGAACAAGAACTCTTCTTTGAATGTCTCTGCTGCCACCGGGGCCACCCGTCAGTTTGTTATTCTAAGTGTATTTTGGTTATGTTTGCATGATTCACACCCACAACTTTATTTTTAATATTCAGTTTCAACCTTTGAAGCTCTGATGATACCAAATGCGTGAAGCTGGCTTAAAAAATAAAATAGGATGACCCACAAGACATATTTTTTCACTCTGTTCCGTGAGCAGCGATTTTTAAAAGATTTCAGCTGCAAAAGTTGAGTATGTCATTCAGTATGTCAACGAATATGGTAAATAAAATAGAACATGTTTGGTTTTGAGTGAAAACAGGGCCAGAATCATAACCAGGAGAACATATATGATAGTAGTATTTTATATTATTTAAAGCAGCTGATGATTTCTGAGTTAATGCATTATAAGGTCTTCCTCTGAATCACTACTAATCACTACTACTACTCTATTGTGATGATTTGTTTGTATATTCTCTGAAATTGCACACAAAAGACCAAAACCCTTGAATTTGATGCGTTTTTTGCTAACATGTAGCACAGACAATGTAAAACATGGACATGGCTACTGTGGTATCTCCCACTGGTTTTGGCCTCCACATTTTGAAGCTTCAGTGTTGTTGTTGTTTTTTGTTTTTTTTAAATTTTTGGATCCAAAGGGTTGCCTTGTTAACTAACGCTAGCTGGGTTAGCAAGCTGCATTCATAAAGGACTTGAGACGTTGCAGACACCAATAGGCAGCAGCCTGTGTCCCTTAACTCTAGTAACCAGGTGGATGAGTTATAAAAAAAAAAGAATATCTGTATATTTTATTTCATTTTTTAGTGTTGTACAGTTGAACATTTTAACATGTGAGTCTGTAGGGACTGACTTCCTTTTAGAGCCAACCTCAAGTGACACTTAGAGAAACTGCAGTTTGTAGGTTCTGCGTCGACTTCATTTTTTTCAGCTCCCGGGTAGCCCCTTGACATATGGGTGTAATCTCTGAAGATTTTGATCTCACCTTATTTGAGGCATAACAGCCACATTTTGATAAAAAGCAAGTTAATTATATCAACTCTATAAGATGGGGATGTCCCTTTATGCAAGGTTGAGGATGTTAATTAATATCTAACCTCAACTGGAGTAGTCATTGATGAATCTGTCACTTGTCCAGTGCTACTGGCACTTTTAAAATACTAATCTACACTTACAGTTGGACCAAACAACAGTGTGAAATAGATCTCAGTCTGTGATTGTTGCGTTGTATTGTCAAACCGGAGAGCGATGTGTTAACATTTTTGCTGGCTTGAAATGTAAGAAAAGTAATTAAGCACGAGTCCAAGAGGCAGCAGTCATTACACACCTGGGCCATTTAGATCGCTGATAGTGCGCTAACATTGCATCGTTTACAATTGTCAGTCTAACCACAGATGAACAAAACAGGGCAAAACAAAAGGATTAAATGACAATGACAGTTTGAGTCGACGCAAAGAGTTAGTGAATCTAAGTGCTTTAGATTATTTCCATTTCCAAGCATGTGCAGCCCAGAAGCAATGATAAAGCAGTACTATCTTCTAACCTTTCACTGCTACTTTAAAGCTCTTTAAAATCTATATTATTTAAATATCAGCATAATAATAAATCAGCATATACCTCTATGGAAATAAATCTAAAGTAAACTTGTGAAAAAACAAAATTTAGATTTAAGATTTTGAAACTGCTGGCATCATTTTGCATAAATTTTTAAAGTAAATACAATTGTGTGTACAAAGTTTTTAATGCCTTGTGTATTGCCCCCAGCAGCACAGATGGACACATATGCAAGCAGCACAGTTGTACACGTATGCACACACACACACACACACACACACACACACACACACACACACACACACACACACTTACTAACACACATACACACACAGAGGAACACACATGCACACAGGCAGCAGAACTGAATGCGATAGGGAAGTGAAAAATGATTAACCCAGGGTCAGCTCTCAGCCTCAATCTCAGCAGCGCTCAAAGAACATCCTCGCCTGATTTACACTCGTCATGTTCCACAGCACACATTTGCATATATTTATTAAATTCACCACGCGTTGGAGAATAAAATATAACGGGTTGGAGGGGATGGGAGCGTGAGGAAAGGAGTGGAGGAGGGGAACGAGGGAGGGGGTTATTTAAAGGAGGCGTGTTTCTGATAGATTTGCCTTTCATTCATATTCATTTGTTCTCTCTTTCGCTCTATCTCCCTCTCCCTCTCTCTCTCCTGTGTTTTGTTCATTAGCATGGAGGTCAGCACAGGCATCAGATGTGACTGCTCAACGCTTTGGGGAAAACATTGCTGTTGGTCAGCCTATTGAATTGACCTTGTTATCATTGTGACAGACTGTGTTATTTATCAGTTAGTTAGATAAGCCAGCATGGAGGATGGTGATAGTCTACCACATGAAATGAGTCTCGATACTGAATCTGCAGTGACAAACGTCGCCCCGGGGTGTTTTCACATTCGCTAACTAAACTCAGTTATCTTTAAGTGTACCAAAAAAGTGAAATGCGCCAAATAAGTTGGCTAAACATATCTTTCAGTTTATCTGTCGTGACATGGACGCTGATATGCTGAACTAAAATGATGAACAGGGTTCTGTAAACACAAACTACCTAATATCAGCATGCTAGAATTTTCTTTTTAACACTCAAAGCCTCACAGAACTGCTGGCAGACTTTTGTTTTGTGAGTTCTGTGTCTTTATTTGGGTAGGAGGATGACTTTTTATTATCATGAATTCAAAGAGATAATCATGCTGATAAGTAGCATTATGATCTCATTATGGCTCCATGTAGCCTTCACAGACTTGTTAAAAAGTAACAAACAAGATGTTTTTCATTTAGTCCAGAAACACCTAATTAGCAAAATGTTTCCACCCGCTCAAACCTTACATTAACAACATTAAGTTCCCTATTCTCACTTGAATTTACAGACTTTCTTTGGTTGGAGATAAACAGTTAATGCTGGAAAAAAAATGCTGATTAATCACCCCAAGTTCACATAAAATAAGGTTCATACCACGTAGGTGTGAAAACGTTTTGCAACCCTCTCGCTGCCCGCTGACCTCTGCTCTTTGTCCCGTCTTATCCCTCCTCCGGCAACTGATGTGAGCAGCCGTGGCAGGTAAGATCAATAGGGCCGAAACCTGTCCAGAGCTTTAATCCATCAGCTGTGAGCACGGAGAAGAGACAGGGCAAGGAAGGTGTCACTCACACACAGACCCCAGCCCCTTTCTACTCCAGTCTGCTAAATGGGCATCTTTTGAAAACTGTCAATCAGCAAACTTCCTTTAACGCAATTACTCATATACCATTACCTACCTGGCTTATGTCCTCCCTTCCTCTCCCTCTCCTTTCTTCCTACCTACCTTCCTTCCTACGTTCCTACCTCCCTACTGTCAGTGCTTTCTGTGTTTTGATTCTTTCATCTCATCTTTTTCACCTTCTTATACAAAAGTCAGGGTAATGAGCAAGGCCAGATTTTTTTTCTCCTTCTGCCTGTCTTTGTTTCATTCTAACATATATAAATATATATATTTAATATTTTTTTTGTTGCGGTACTTGCCATTATTGATAAATTCTACATGATCTACATGACCCCGCCAGTACTGCATCACCTTTATTGCATACAAGTATTGACGTGTAGCAATAAGAACATAAGTAACTATTAAACAATACATTTATTTCTTTTCTCTTTTCATAATTATCCATCCATCCATTTACCATCAGTGAGTTTCATATTTTTTTTCTCTTTATACCACTATAATTAATTTGACATGAAGGGAACACACTAAAAATGTGTCCAGGGGTCCAGGGAGGGCAGGGAGGACAAAAGACACTAATGTGATGTCACAGGAAACACTCGAGAAGAAGACTGAGTTTCAGAAGCCAGGGTTTCGCTTCCAAAGTAGATCAACCTTTTAGTGATGAGTGGCAGTCATCCCATGCCTCAAGTAGGAGCCCCTGATTGCACATCTCCCACAGGTGGGGAACCAGCCACAGGTGAGTTGGGCGCAGACTCAAGAGTCCCACCCACAGATGATCTGGAAACCAAGCAGAGAAAGAGAGACAGTCCACTGGGGAGCCTGGGTTCTGACACTACTACTTCCTATGTTAACATTGGTTGTTCTGCATAGGGCTTTACTTTCTTCTCTGATTTTGTCAAATGGTCAAAACCAACAAGGCACTATATCACAGTGCAGGTGGTATAAAATATGAAGCTTTAGCAATCTAAGAGCTTCTTAAGTCAAAGTAACTCACCTGGCCTCAAACCATCTGGGCATATGTTTCACTTATTGACATCTCAGAAAAGGAAATCCAGCATTCAGTGTTGGCCATCCGTCCATCCATTCATGCAACCAACTACGGTTGCAAGATGCTGGAGCGGGACAGTGGGCACCAACCCATTACATGGCAGAGAGACAGACAACCATTCACACTTAAATCCATGCCTACAGCCAATTCGGAATCACCAATTAACTTAACATGCATGTCTTTGGACAGGAAATGGGCAACAACACGAACCGTAGCTCTAGTCCCTGCTCCACCACTCACTCATCCAAGTATTAAACATAATCCCTCTATTTATAATTATAAACCTCCTTGAATTAACGGTGATACCCTACGCTTCAGTCATACCTTGATTGGATTATTTCAAATTTAAAGTGATGCCATGCAGAGGCAAAATGATAAAAACAAAGTCACTGTTCAATTATTTAGGCACCGAGTATATGAATACATATGCCTGTGTTTGTGTACATATCCATATGTACACAAACACAGGCATATGTTTGCGTACACATCAGTGTGTACATTTACACATGCAAGAGAAGATACGCACACATATTGTGTATGTGTCTGTTTGTGTGCGTGTAGCACTGTATACTGTATGTAAATATAAACAGCCTGTACACATACTGTGCAAATCTTAGGGTGCATAGACATGTAAATGTGTGTACATGTGGAAATACACAGAGCACATAGAACACAATGAAAGAAACAAACAAATAAACAACAAAAATAAAAACACTGGACAGTCTCCACCGTTCTGATGGCAGGCAGCCTGCCTCCCTGGAAGGCCCCTGTCTGCTGTGTAGTAAAACAATTGGCAAGAAGGATGCGAACCTCTCTCGCTCTCTCTCTTGCTCGCTTCCTTTCTCTGTTTCTCTCTCTCTCTCACTCCCACAGTTAGAGAGAGAGAGATAGAGAGAGAGTGATGGCAGAGAACCAGTAGCCTGTGCCAACGGGCATAGTGGGACTACTGGGCATGCTGGGACTAGCCTCAGGAGTTAAGACTTGCTGAACTACAGCTGCAACCAACCCAGCCATCACCAGAGCAATAGAGAGTGACCATGGGATACATGTGCCGAAACACTGCTACAGATTCACAGAAACACATATGCTCTCCACCATCTCTCTCTCTCTCGCTCTCTCCTCTCTCTCTCTCTCTCTCTCTCTCTCACACACACACACACACACACACACACACACACACACACACACACACAAAGATGTCTGTCTGGTCCCGTGCCATGTGTCTCAGCTGTGCCAGCATCACCACCCCCACCAGGACTGGACCTCCCGTGTATGCCACCCCTTTCCACCTTCTTCTCCCTCCTTCTCCTCTGCTCCTCCCTGCCGGTAGCCTTTGTGGGCTAATTAGCGGTGAAATTGGTGAATTGCAGGCTCGGGCACACACACACACACACACACACACACACACACACACACACACACACACACACACACACACACACAAACACACACACACACACTCACATATATAGTCGGTGAATTGCAGGCTCAGGCACAGCAGTGCAGACACTTCAGCATAGCCAAGCGCCACTTCAGCCCCTGAAAAGCCTCTGAAATGGGGCATGCAACACAAAGACAGGAGTGGAGAGGAGAAGAAAGGAAATTGTGGAATGGAAGAAGAGAAAGAGTGTGAGCAGAGATGGGGAAATATGTTTGCTCTGGGTTTCTTCTCACAGTTGAACACACTGATAATTTAGAAAGACATTTACATGAGTGTCTTTTTTCATATGTGGTCTGTTTGAGGGTTACCTGACACTCACCTGCGTATCATCAGCTCCTGCTAAGGAGTCAGCGAGAGCTTTTTTCTAAGATAAAGTAAGAGTGAGAGCTTCCAGTCTATAATGATTTCTGTGATGGACGACAGTCATTCCGTCATCCCTCCATCCCACCCACACCCCATAAATTACCTCTCATATTAACAGGCTGTATTAAAACCATGCAACGTGTTAGGGCTCTCATTTAAAATTAATAAGTGGTAATTATGGAGGAAGGGAATCTGATGGGGAAATAGTAGAGGCTGAAAAGGGGCCCAAGCTAGAAAAAAACCCCCAAAAATGAGAAGAATAAAGGTGTGAAAGGACCGAAGGATTTCTGCTTCTTTGCAGGAATCTCCACAGGACTTTTCACATGTCAGGAAAATAATCAAGAAAACATGCAAATAAGTAATTTGAAGAAGAACAGCTTCAGCCCCACAGATGTTTTGATTGAATGCCAGATACCACAGTCACAGAGACAACATGGCTTCCCAGCTGAGCATGAAATAAGAAAAGTGAGTGGATGACAGGAGGACAGTTGCATTGTTGGATCTGCCTGATGCTTGCCACAGGCACAGAATGAGTATGAGACAACAAATAAATTAACATGAAATTGCTACACATTCTTCATCCTGCTCTGTCAGCTCACTGAATACTTTGAAGACAACCAGTGTAGAATTCTTCATGAAACTCTTTCTTTCACAACTAGCTGGTTGTTGAAGGATCATTTTGTTTTATTATACCTCGATTCACCTGTCCGTGATGATAACACTGCACTTATTGAGATAATCACTGAGATCACGCTGCTATACAGAAGTGAAATAATGCAGGGAAAAACAGGCAAGATATCGGACAGGATTTGAACCAGTACAGGTTAGCCGATTTTCTTTGGAAGAGAAATCATGTAAAAACAGGAAAAAGGTCTCAAAATGTTTAGCTCTAAACATCTGCAGACTGTTTTGGTAACTCAGTTTTACATTGACTTGCTTATTAATTGTATTATATCTATATCTATCTATCTATCTATCTATCTATATATCTATCTATCTATCTATCTATCTATCTATCTATCTATCTATCTATCTATATATATATACATATATATAAAAAAAACCACCCAGCACGCCCCTGCGGGCGGTTTATCCTTCAAGCTCGGGTCCTCTACCAGAGGCCTGGGAGCTTGAGGGTCCTGTGCAGTATCTTAGCTGTTCCCAGGACTGCGCTCTTCTGGACAGAGATCTCCGATGTTGTTCCCGGGATCTGCTGGAGCCACTCGCCTAGCTTGGGAGTCACCGCACCTAGTGCTCCGATTACCACGGGGACCACCGTTACCTTCACCCTCCACATCCTCTCGAGCTCTTCTCTGAGCCCTTGGTATTTCTCCAGCTTCTCGTGTTCCTTCTTCCTGATATTGCTGTCGTTCGGAACCGCTACATCGATCACTACAGCCCTCTTCTTCTGTTTGTCTACCACCACCGGTGGTAGACAAACCGGTTGGTTAGCCACCACCATTTTGTCCGTCTGTATCTGGAAGTCCCACAGGATCTTAGCTCGGTCATTCTCCATCACCCTTGGGGGCATCTCCCATTTTGACCTCAGGACTTCCAGGTTATACTCGGCACAGATGTTCCTGTACACTATGCCGGCCACTTGGTTATGGCGTTCCATGTATGCCTTGCCTGCTAGCGTCTTGCACCCTGCTGTTATGTGCTGGATTGTCTCTGGGGCATCTTTACACAGCCTGCACCTGGGGTCTTGCCTGGTGTGATAGACCCCAGCCTCTATGGATCTTGTACTCAGAGCTTGTTCTTGTGCTGCCATGATTAGTGCCTCTGTGCTGTCTTTCAGTCCAGCTTTGTCCAGCCACTGGTAGGATTTCTGGATATCAGCCACCTCCTCTATCTGCCGGTGGTACATACCATGCAGGGGCCTGTCCTTCCATGATGGTTCCTCGTCTCCCTCCTCTTTCTTGGGTTTCTGCTGCCTGAGGTATTCACTGAGCACTCGGTCAGTTGGGGCCATCTTCCCAATGTATTCTTGGATGTTCGTTGTCTCATCCTGGACTGTGGTGCTGACACTCACCAGTCCCCGGCCCCCTTCCTTCCGCTTAGCGTACAGCCTCAGGGTGCTGGACTTGGGGTGAAACCCTCCATGCATGGTAAGGAGCTTTCTTGTCTTTATGTCAGTGGCTTCTCCTCCTTTACCCCAGCAAGGTACCTGATCACGGGCAGGGCGTAGGTGTTGATGGCCCGGATCTTGTTCTTACCGTTCAGCTGACTCCTCAGGACTTGCCGGACCCTCTGCAGGTACTTGGTGGTTGCAGCTTTTCTAGGCCTCTTCATGGTTCCCATTCCCATTAAATTTAAAGTGGTGCCTGTTCTTGTATTTTTAAACTTGCTTAGTTAGCTGACCGCTCAGGTTAATTAGCAGTGTTGCTATGTTGCTTAGTGTTTAAGCTAGAGATCTTTGGAAATATTATTAATTATTATTATTATTATTAATATAATTACTTTTTGAATATATTATTATTGCATCACGGCTCATAGGATATATATATAGCATTCTGATGATATCTGTGCATAATGTGTTATATACCATGATCTATATATTTTTTATTGTTACTAGTGTGATTTTTGAAATGAAATGCTCTGTTTTCTACAACATCAAAGGTGTTCTTCAGTGTTGGCCCTGAAATGTACATGTTGTGGCACATGAGGGCAACTGAATTCCTCACATGTCAAAAACTAAACAGTGAATGAAAAAGGACACAAACTGCAGGCCCCAGATCCCAGTCTTGCGATTTGTGCCATTAATGCATCATCAGTTATATGTCAACATGCTTTTTTTCCTTTTACAGCAAGTATATTTTAAATAATTATCCAGAGAGTTACTCTGATAGTTTGTTTTACAAACCAATTATTTGACAATTTTTATGGTTTTATGGATTATTATTTCATTGTTTGTGAAAAGTAAATTAACTAATAAAATTCATGCATTTTAATTACCTTTTAATTTACTTTTTATTAACCTGGTTATTAATCTGGTTATATAGTGTTACCTCTGCATTTTATTTAAATTAAAAAAATATACTTGTGAAAATTTATGACTATCGTGATACATATTGGCTTCATACTGATTGGATAATTCACAGCTGGTCCTGGCTAGTTGTGGCTAGTTCTGACAATTTCAGGATCAGTGTGTTTGGATTGTAAATAATAAAGCCAAAATTAGATGTTATTGGTCAGTTAAGGTGTAAATTCATTAGCTAAAGCATGAAATCCACATAAACATGGACATTAAACTGTACAAAACACAATGGAGTGCTTTTCATTGATATTTACTGTATAATAGGCACAGAAATCTTATTATTAGATCTTCCTGAGAGACTTTAAGCCATCAGCATCATTGCTTTAAACTAATAATACTCTGAATAAAAGGAGCAGAGCAGTGTTGTCTGCTGAACTGTCCTACTCATCCTTCTTTGGCCCTTTACAGTCCCCAGGGACACATTAGCCTCTTAATGCTTTGTCATCACCATAGGTTAATGGACCTCACAGCAGTCTGTTAAAAACAATCCTGATCAATATGCCATGTGTGCAGAAAAGGATAAGATCCAAGAATAGACTAACTGGACTTTTCTTTTTGTCTTTTTTTTTCTCGCTTTCTTGAATAGTGTCTATTTTTCAATATTTGTGAGTACTAGGTAGAAAAAATCAAATTCAGTTCGTGACAGTGTACGAACCATGAAAAGGATATACTGTTAATTTAGTATGCACAAGTGCAACCACACCTACGGACAACTGTTTTTGGAGTCCCTTTAAAGGCTTTAATTGAACCTGTTGTGCTACTTTTCTGTCACATATCCTGTTACAGTGGTGGATGCTCATATTAAACACTGCTTAAGTTTCAAATAAAGAGGTCAGCGTATGTAGAAGTGATCTTGGTGAGCCAAACTCTCTGGCTTCAGGCTGCTCTAAATGCTCCTTTTCAGACAAGTTTTAGTAGTCTTGTCAAACAGAGAGGATTTCACTAATATGGTCATTTCAAGCACAGCTCTGACTGTGAGCACAAAACCCCTTCCTAACTGCTGTTTAAACAGGATGTTGATTTAAAACAAGGGTGGCCTTGAAGGGAAAAGAGCTAAAATGGCTTTTTTCAGACAAAGATTGCAATGTGGGTTTGCATTGAAGCCTAGTATAAGATAAATAAGGATTATGTTGAACTCTGAATCATACAAAGCTATTCTAGTAGAGTCCTAGAAAAATAAATGTCAAACTGAGGAGTAGAACGGGTCATCTTAAAACTTAGCCCAGGGAAAATTATGCCTGTAAAGGAAACACAGGTGGGATTTTCTAATGGTCCAAATCAGTGTAACGTTCTTCATTGCCATCATTGCTCAGCTTTCCTTTGAATGGTTTATCAGATAGAAATTAGATTGTGGAGGAAGAGATGCTATCTATAGGCTAGCATTTGGGTTCTAGTTAGCACTTCTGTAAAGTCATTCTCATCAAGCAAAGCAAGGTTAGAGGGGGACAATCAACACAGTCCAAACAGTAAGTAAACAGGCTAACACTTGTTCAAGCCAGACACATGGAAAACTGCTTGTACACACACGCAGGCACACACACACACGCGCACACACGCGCACACGTGTGCACAATTCCAAGCCTCTTTACATCATTATTTCTTTCTCCCTCTCCATCTCCAGCAGAGTTAGTCCCTGGTCTGGCTCAGAGTGTCTGGCACCTTTTGCCCCAATCGTGCTCCAAGTGGGGGCGTAGCTGAGGGGGTAACAGGAACGAAATAAAGGAAGGAGAGGAAGGAGTGAGGATGCAGGAAGACAAGGTATTAACACCCTTTTCAACACCAGAGCCCCCTCGCACAAACTGAGCAGAGGGAACAGTCTAATTGCAAGGTGTGTGTGTGTGTCTGTGTGCACGTGCATAGATTCATGTGCATAATAGTGAGTGCCCATCAAGGTTTTCTCACTAGCTCTGAATATTTCTTTGACTGCAAGAAAACAGCTTTAATGCAAGGCCTTCTCTTCATATTTAACAACCTCTGTGACACTTCTCATCTTTAATACTTTCGGATTAATGCTGTCTTCTGTTTTTCTTTTTTTGGTCATCTTTCTAAAATAAGTTTGTTCTGACATTTTCTTCTTTGTCTGCCTTCCCCTTCCTTTTCTTTGTCTGTCTTTCATTCTCTTCTTTTGTGTGTGCTGCTCATTCCCCTCAATCCAGAAAATTCAGACAATCTCTTTATTTCTCATTAGTGCATTTTGACAGTTAATGAGTGGACTGGTGCATTTTCATGCGAGCTCCACCTGAGACTGCATAGTGAGTGAGAAAGTGAAGGAGGGAGATAGTGGATGGGGGTGAAATTCATGTTGATAAATCATGTGGTCAGTAGCACAGGCCTATGTTTATCTCCTGCTGTCAGTGGAGTATGCAGTCTGAGATACTGCTCACACACTGCAACACACATGCAGGCACACACACACACACACACACACCAACGAAAACGACAGAGGATTGTCGCTACTTGCGATTTCTTGCTTTTCCTCTTCCTTGCACCCCCTCCCTCACACCTCTTTGCTCCTCCATGGGGGGATGAGGATGCCAAATACAGAGCAAATCGCCCGTTTACATTGCTCTGTCCACCCCAGAATCCCATCAGTTAGCTGTTTGTGCTGATTACAGGCTGACTAATAGACTTTAAATCTGTCTCTCCCACTCTCACTGTTTTATGTTTAACCTGCTCTCTCTGTAGTTAGGAACATTTCCAGTTAAATGCCATTCCTTCTGTGCACAAATAAACAACACTTGCATGCTATTTTGGTCTTAGCTTTAAAGTTTTGCCCTTGTGTAAATTTGTTGCAGTCTGCACATATGAAGTCACTGTTTTAAAATGCATTACATGCTATGCTACAACAACGCACCTTTACACACCTTTTATGATAATTTATAAGGCTGTAATTCAAAAATGGATGAAAACATGATAATAGCTGCTGGCTATCAGGTGTTTTTCAGGATTTAGTGACTGTTATTCTGTTATATTAAATAATGGTGAACACAAACAAACTTTTGTGTTTAAAAAAGTGTCAGAATATCTCAGTAAGGCTCTAAAAGTGTTTAAAGGGAATGCAATGACAGAGATGAGACGATTCCTGGTATAAGCTTTAGGTGGACATATTGTCACATAATCTCTCAAGGAAATCTCATTAAATGAATCCTATAAATTACATAATAGTAGAGTGAAAAGTTTCAATTTCATTTTAAGTTGAAATGTGTAAAGTCTAATTTTAAAAAAGTTGACTTCATATTGGCATGCACTCTATTTTTATATTCTCGCTGAGAAAGTTGTAACCGCAAACTGACCCAACCATGTGAGAGTTTCTGAAGATAAGCTTTATTATCTGTGCCATTTTCATATAATTGTCAGGCAAACTTTTTTCCAAGTTTTTTCCAAATTTTTTTTTTTCATCTATATGCTTACTTGATTTATGAAGGTAATCACGCAATGTTAGAACAAAAAAAGACGAGTATTCTAGGGTCTTTGAGGAAAATACTGCCTCACATAAACTTTAGCTGATGCAGTTGTACAGTCCAAAGAGACTTTTTACAAAGATGCAGTTACAAAATGAAGATGGAAACAGTTCATTATTTCAAGATGGACACTTAAAGCTGCTCTCATCAATATTTTATTCTTTCTTTGACTAAGTAACTAATATGTGAATGTGTTCATTGTGTTGTGTTGTGTTCAGTGTGTTGAACCCTAATTACAGACTAAAGCAAAATTGAGAAGCTGATGAAAGCTGCATTCAAAGATACATATCTGCTAACATGCTAACTTAATAAAATACTAGAATTTAACATAAACTTAAAGTCTGTTAGTACAGACAGAGTTAACCAGAGACCAATTTATACTATCTGTAAGAAATCACACTAACACTACAAACATAGCTGAGAAGTCCAGTGTCTCCAGTTTCAAGGTGAAGCGGGCAGTAATGGCACTACCACTGGTACCTACCTGGTACAGGTAACTACCTGTCACTCACAGTGGCCAAGCCCTTTATCTATAACTGTTATATTTGCTGCAAAGTTAGATATGTTAACATAGTAGTCGATGGAGGTTGATTGGATGTGGGAGCCTCAATCGGCCATTTCAGTCATTGTGCAAAGGTATTGTTTAAAAGGTTGGGGAAACCTGCAGTTAGCTGAGACTGAAGAAGTCACTTGGATGAGTGACGAAATGTTTCTCCCACTGAAAACGCTACGTCCAGATGAACAGACTTTCCTGGATTTCCTTACCTGGATGATCGAGCATGCATCAAGACATTTGAGTAACTGTAGTTTGTTTTGACACTTTTTATTTACTTTTTAAAGTAATTATTTATTTAATTCTTTATGTATTAGCTCAAGAAATGGTCTGCTTCATTATAACATGAAACAACACTTTGTGACACATTAAAGTACCACAAAGTATAAAAACAATTGGTTTTGTCCAACTTCACAAATAAAATACTATTTATAATGTAGTCATGACAGTGCTTTTGTCCCTTAAAAACATACATTGAATGTATTTACCAAATAATATGTAAAAATGCAGCTATAGGTTGTTACTGGCATCTGTATTTAAGTAATTATTTAATATTTCTTTCACCAGTGATCAATATGGTACGCAATTCAGATAGCTTTCACTTACCCTCTCATGCTTCCGCCATGTTAATCTATTGTTATACCTTTTCTATACACCAGTGTGTCACAGAGACACGTTTCATTGTGTGCTCATTGTTCGTGTACTGCGCATTTACATATGTGTGCGTCATGACACATGATGTGAAGTGTGTGCTCTCACACTCATGTTTGACAGTTGGGAGTGTCACCGTGACATCCTGGCCTCTGTGAAAAGACATGAGCCACAGTCTATGTAGATGAATGCGTCCATGTGTGTGTGTGTCTGCAACAGGCCGGTGGGAAGAGAGACAGATTGCGTTTTAACAGCCATCGCTGTCATCTCCAACAGCTGTCTTCTTCCCATTCTCTATTCAGAGGGCCTGTGTTTGCATTGTCTCCCCCATGACTCCCTCCAGACACCTTCTGAAGAGAGAGCGAGAGAGAGGGAGAGAGAATGAGAAAGGGAAAAAGCAGGATAGGCCACTAGACTATCCATCCATCCATCCATCCATCCATCCATCCATCCATCCATCCATCCATCTCTTATGCTTAGCCAGTTGAGGTCCTGGCTGTCTTAGGGCAAAATGTGTGTAAAACTCGGGACAAGTTGCCAGTCTGCCACTGGACAGTAAAAATGAAAACAGAGAAAAATTCAAATACAGACAGAAAAAGCAATATAAGAATCAAAGGTAAGAGGTTAATGTTATGACAGAGGCAACGTTAGATTTTTCTGCTATCCCTCTCAATTTCTTCATTCTCTTCCATCTGCTCTAAATGTTCTATATCCTCAGTTTTGTGTTTCTCCATTCATATTGCATCTCCACCTCCCACCACCCTTTACCCCAGCCTCCTGTCTTGTATCTCTCCTCCAGCTCTGCTTCTTTCGCCTACCTCTCCACCCGCTCATTGCCTCCCCCTCCACCCTGCTGCTGCTGCCGCTGCCCTGTCTCTCTCCCATGTTGTCTCTTATCAGGTAGAGACGAGATAAGGCCGCTATCTTGCCGTGCCAGGGCTTTGACATGATGCTTTAATGCATAATAAGTTCACTCATCTTTTAATCAATGCAGCCAAATGATAAATTTCTGAAGGGTTAACAGTCAGTCATTGGCAGATTTGGAGAGAAAAAACATAGAGATAAAGTCTGCCTCCAAATCAGACAGGAAGGTGTTGGATTTTGCACCGACAAGTATGCAAATCAGATGTACATATGTACAGTCACTGTCAAATTCATAGCAGACCCCAGGAGCATTCTGTCTTTCTCAGGATTTTCTGGAACAATTGGCTATGATATTCCTATAAGTCCACATTGCCTGAAATCTCCCACCATGTTGCTGTTGTTGTAATTGTGAAAGATCACAATGTGTTCTATTTCTATTTAATCTTTTCCAACCCATTCCAAGATAAATATCTTGGATGCACAATCAACCTGTTCAGCAATAGCATAATTAGTTCTAATTTTGGGGACTTTAGTGGTACTTAGAGGGATATCATATCAAACACAGATACGGTCACATTTAAACCTCATTGTGACAGTCTTCAGTTTTCTTTCAGTTTTGGCAGCCACACTGTAAAAGAAAAACTGGTAATATTCCAGATGATTGGGTGCCAGAAAAATACTGGATCATCCAGGGTGGAACATCCATATTTTCTGTTGCAAGAATATTTGCTGTGTCTTCAAGAGTGTGGTAAAGATACCAGGAGAAAGGCTGTTACAAAGGAGAATTAGGTAGGGCTTTAGAAGAGCATCAACCCAGCTGCAGGATTAGTATCAACTTCTTTGTGCAAGTAGGAACAGAACAAACACCACCAGTCCCACAAAATGACCTCATGTGGATGTTTCTGACCAACTGTCACAAAACAGTCATAGCCCAGTCCCATGCGAATCACTTGTTATTCCCCAGGAATTCCCAGAGCTGTCCCCAGAAATTACTCAGCGAACTCGGAATCAGGTTAAACTGAAAACTAACCATTAATTAGGATGTATTATATACAGCAGTCCATGATATTGAAGCAAATGTTCACAGAGAAAAAAATAAACACCAAAAACCCAAACTTCTTCAGTGAACACATGAGGCAAAGCTAACAGAAAGATCTAAAACAAAAAAACAAAAAACAAATGTACAAAGGAAAAATTAGGGGAAGTGGACACAGCTAGGGAACAAGGGCTGGTTGAAACTAATCAAGACAACGATAAAAAGGAAAGCAAAATTAAATGAAATACACAGGAGACAAAAGACAGTCAAAATAAAATGGAAAGTGAGAGGCAATAAGTAAAATAAGGACACAAAGAAAAAACAGCTTTACAGAATGAATAACACTTAAGGACCACACAGAGAGACCAATAAGGGAACAATGTAAACTCTACAGTCAGGACTGTATTAATTGTACTTTTCATGTGGCTCTAGGGAAAGTCTGCAAAGTTTCACATTTTGACACTAAAGGTTAAAGTAGACGGTGATGATAAAAAACATTTCAAAGCATTGTAATTTCTGAAGTGAGTCTTGCAACCTACTGTACAGCATGTTTACTGACTGCCTCAGTCTTGTGCAGCACTTGATGATGCATAGCTAACCTTAAAGGTTTTCACAGAAACACCACAGGTATGAGAAGTATAATTTTTGAACATTCATAAAATGCTCGTTGGTAGAAACACGCCTTTTTAAAAGTCTTACAATTTTAAAGTCTCTATCTTTCTCTTACCCCCCATTTTCTGTGTTTATTCACATTTACAGTTTTTCATGTTATTTTACATTTTACATGTTAATTCATAGTATATTAGTGTAATTCTATTGATTTTTGATGTGTTTAAACAAAACAGGAAAATGTAATGAAAAAAACAAATAAAAACAATTAGGTTAAAGTAGTTAAATTAAATATTTTTTAACAGTGTAGGTTAGCTAGCTGCAGCCATAGATTGTGAATGTCACATTCATATCTGCTATTAATATCTCCACCTTTACACTTAAAAACAATGTGTTTATTTTTATCACATACTTATTCTCTCATCTAAATATATTCATTTCCAAGTCATTTCATCTCCAAAGACACAAAACAACCAAAAAATAACAATTACTAACTGATAACTAACACTAAACTTTGTAAGCCGAAGGGTGGTGTCATTGTGGTTGCATCTTTTATATATCTATAAGCGTAGAATACAGTGCTCTGGCACAATCCAAGACAGTGAACTTTGACTTGGGAGACCTTCATTTAAAGGCTTGAATGTTTCCACAAATCTCTCTTTGGCTCTCTTTTGGAAAATGAAGAAATATTAACTCTGCCAGATCCTTTTCTCAAACAAAAACATTTTTTGCTAACACTGCTATTTTAGAAGTAGAGAAGCCGCCCTCACTAAACCACTCACCCTGCCTTTCTGTCCTCATGTTCTTCAGTCATCCATTCAAACTTGCTAAACCCCTCCTACTCCTCTTTCTTCTCTTTCTGTCTTGATGGTTAGTTCATGGGTCACCCAGGTGACAGGGCCTGAGCTGGGAGATAAGAAGTGGTCAAAATGGCATTACTACAGCCGGCACTCTGAGAGGTGACACTGGGGCAGTGGATGGATGGTGAGAGGGGGTGGAACTGGGATGGATTGGCCAGTGGAGGTGGGGGCTAATCTGCCATCATTTCAAGTAATAACACATTAGTGATAATCATCGCTACACACAGAGAAAGAAGGACATACACGCACACATATGGAAGATGCACACAAAGACAGAGCCACGAATAACAAATAGAAATACAGAAAGACTCTGCTTCTTATTCACTCTCTGTCTCTCACTGTAAATCACAGCTCTCTGTACTTCACCCCTGCTGGTGCCCCTCCCTCCAGTCCTACGTGGATATCAGGCTGGTGCAGAAGGGCTCAGCCCAGCTGATAGCAGGTCCTCTGGGGGTTGGGGGTGGAGTACTGAGGGGTGAGACATGGGTGGGTGGAGGTGGCGAGCAGTGGCGGTTAGCGTTTGTGTGTGCATGTGTGTGGAGGGGTATGGGAGCAGCAGCTCAGGGACTTTGAAGCTTACCCTGCTCCCTGCGATATGGAGGTCAGGGGTTAGGCAGGGCAGGATGGCTCGAGGAACATGTTTGTGTATGTGTGTTTGTGTAGGTGCTTGTGTTTGCTTGACTTTTTGTTGAAATCATTCCTGTGAGCTAAGATAATCATAATTTCTGAGACTCTTAATATGTGTGTTCTGATTGACACCCTGCAAGTTCTACATGTTTATAGCTTTTGCCAGTACCCAGCAGTCAGCCAGGCAGATGAGTGTGTGTGCAGGTGTAACAACTCATGAAGAGAAATTGCCCTCTTTTCTTCTTCTTTTTCAGAGTGATTGAGAAAATATAATCAATTTAGGAGACACTTCATCTTGAGGCAAAATGGCAATTTGACCCCCGCAGAGCACAGGTCTGATGAGAGAGCGAGGGCTGTATTGTCACAGGTGCAGAAATGCTACAGAACCACATGTTAGCATTAAAGAGAGAGAAAGCAATTTCCTTTGTTTTGTGTCTGCTTGGATTTACTTCTCGCTTGGATTAGATGACACATGGGCAGAAGTTTGCCAGAAATTAATGAAGAAATTTGTCTGGGTATAAAAGAGTCTAAAAAAATGATTACTTAAATACTTAGTTTATTCCCGTTACTAAGTCATGTTTTCTGTGTATTACCTTTTAAACAGGTCCTCCAAATTAAATGCTAAAAAA
Source organism: Oreochromis niloticus (assembly GCF_001858045.2). NCBI lineage: Eukaryota > Metazoa > Chordata > Actinopteri > Cichliformes > Cichlidae > Oreochromis > Oreochromis niloticus. Next base: position 12,081,570 of record NC_031972.2, read on the forward strand.
CATTTGCTACGCATATAAGTGCATTCTCAGCTTCCTCCCATATTGTAGAACAACATCCATTCTCAGTGCCTTCCAATGCACCTACAAATCACAGTTCCAGAAGAATAACTGTTTTTGAGTCAAAGAACTTGAATCATAAAGAAAAAAATATTTGCATAGTTAAGATGGTGAAAAATGGTGAATATAATTATTAGACATTGTCAGCCTGTTATATCAAAACCCATCTTTTTGTTGACCCATCTATCTCTCTAACCAAACCTTCTGTTTCAGGTATTGTGGCTTCAAAATAAAGCAACACTATTTACTCCTTTACCGCTGATGGACAAATCTTAAGGGCAGTATAGCTGCTAGAATTATTTATCACTTAAATGTCAACCATAGACTCTATATAAAGGATGGATGTAGCCACTGCACTGTCACCCACTCGGATTTGTGTAATCTCTGAAGATGAAGTGACAATATTTGGATAGGAGTGGAGTGGGTGGAGTGCTGAGTTATCTGTATAGGTTAGCAATTTTTTTGACCAATCCAATGGTAGAATTTCACTCACAAGAACTACATGGCAAGCTTCAAGATAGGCTAGGGATGGGAATTGAAAACGGCTCCCAGGAGTTCAGTTCATGGGAATGGTTAGTCTGCTTGCCTACTGATTCCTCTTATCGGTTCCACTTGCACATGTGCTACAGTCAGCTGATTTCAGTTTGTGTGCAGTAGGAGGAAAGTAGCAGTGCAGTGTGGATATAGGCATTAATTTTTATTCCATAACAGAACAATTGTGCGATGGTAAAGTGTTGATTGCATACAGAACAGAAACAGTGGGATTATTATGCTAAGCTAGCAAAGAACCCAGAGGGATGTTAGCTGAGTGAATGCCGACCCTAGCCCAGCAGCCAGACCTTGAACTTCAACAGGTAACAACCTAATGAGCAGTCAGACTGCAGTGTCTGTTTCTACCTGTTCATGTTTGTACAGTAGAATCACTGTGGTGATATCTATGTGATACTTGTGTTCATACCTAAATACTAAGAGAAAGATCATAAGGTGTTCTCAGTAGAATAGGGATTTGATGTGTGGGACTATAGTCTATAGGTTTATATTGTTAAATGGTAATTATGAGACAATTCATTTCAGGTCATTCATTCTGGATTATTTTAAAGAAAAGTGTTCTGTGTAATATCTGTAATACATTACTTTTATTGAGTAATGAACCAAACACTGCTCACAACAAAGTGGAGAAATACCACCAACACGCACATGATGTTTGACCACACTGCATACAATTAATATGCATGAATGTAATATCTGTGATATGGTGCTTAGTGATGGTGGCGACTCATTGAGAATCAAATCGATAAGTGGTATCCATTATGGCATTGAAATTGCTAAATTCTTATCAATTTCCATCCCTAAGATATGCTGTTTGTAGAATTTAGCCACTGAGCAATCCATACTGTTTATTTGATAACTAGATTAAAAATGTTTTGAAAGGCACAAACACAAATATGGTTGAAAGGCCCCATTCAGTGTCTCAAATAAGCAGAGATGATCCTGCTAAAGCTGCTATACTGTCTATCTATCAGTCAGAAGTGGCTTGAAGCCCTGAAGGATTTGAGTGAGTTAGAAAAACAAAATCACCTGAAAAATGAATTGTTATGAACTGGAAAAGACCAAAATAATTTTTGTAAAAGCCTATAAATACATTTTTTTTTCTGTTATAGATTCAAGGATTTTGACATACAAGTATGGGGATTGATTCCTTTTGAAGTAGCACTTGTGTGCTTGGATATATTATACATTTTTGCTAGTGGCAACAAATCTCCTAAATGACCCATACCAACAATGAAGTTGTGATTATGTTGATAGACGGTATCCCATTCCTCTGTGCCATAGAGCTCAGTTGTTACCAGTTGTTATCACTCTGATCAGTAAGCCACGCTGCTGCATTTAGTAGCATGTTGTTGCATTAAAACTGCTGGCATGTAACATTTGCACCGGAGTTAAATAAGTTGCAGAATCAGTCAATATGGACATAAATCCCAGTCACATTGAACTGGTAAATACTCACAACAGAGCACAAACTACACATTAATCGGTGGTGGAAAATGTTCCCCACCAAATTCTGTATTTCATCCTTGCTTTTCAGTATATGTTAAAAATTACAGTCCCTAGCTTTGGAAATTTACTTTCAGAAATTAAATCATATATCAGTGAGTTTTTCATTTTATGTCTTCAGTAGGAACCAATTGCCTTATAGCTTAAGGCCAGCACTGGGAAGTTGTTTTAAAAGGACTAATACATTGTTGATTTTAGTCTTGTTGTGGGATTTTTTTGACTGTGAAAAAAATATGGAATAACACCAACATGGTTTTTTTTCCTTCTCTTTTTTTTCCTGGATTTTTCCCTTATTGCTTCTCCTCGTGCCTGTCTCTACATTGTCATCTGACTTCTACCTTCCATCCTCATTCTCTCATGCCTCACAGCCTCTCTAATATACCTTTACTATGCTTCTTCTTGCTGCTGTAGTTTTTCTAACCTGTCCCCCTTCTCTCGTTCTCTCTCTCTCCCTCCCTCCCCCCCTCTCTCTCGCCATTTCAGCTCCTGCATTCTTATCTCTATGTTGCCGTCCTCAGTAATTATTATTATGTGCTGCAGAGATAATTCGAAAGCTGTGAGGAGAGAGAGGAGAGAAAAAAAAGGGATGAAAGAAACAGTGGCTGTGGCTTCCTGGGCTGTGCTTCTCTTATCTGACCTTGGGCAGAGCCACTTATTGTTAGGCAAATCTCATGTGCAGAAAAATGGAGTGAACGGCTGTGAGAGCGAGAGAGGTGGTGGTGGTGGTGGTAGGGTAGTCGGGAGGGGATAGAGAGGGAAAGGGGAGGGAGGGACTGAGGAGGAGATGGATGGAGGTGGAAGGAGAGACGTCAGAAAGCAGCGGGTAGAAGGAGTGTTTTATGGAGTGATAGGGAAAGAACTGAGCGCCAGAAGAGAGGAATCGAGGTGTTAAAAAATTTCCCAGAGAGGTAAAAGCGGGCAGACGTGCGCACGGTTCAGGGGAAGGGACAAAAAAGGGAGGGAGCAAAAGAAAAAACAGAAGATGTGTATTTGAGGCAGGATGTAATGACGATGAATGTTGCAGAAAAGTAGAAAATGAGAAAAAAATATTATTTTTATGGAAAGGGAGAGAAAAATAGTTTAATATGTAGTGTCCCGTTTTCATTGCCTAGTGAAGTACTGTAGACACTTTAGGCTTGTTCAAATAAATCCCCTTCCCCCGCTGGAGAGGAGTCATAAAATCAATTCACTATTTGTTTGGGAAGAGAGCATTCTCAAATTTGTCTATACTAAATTGTACTTCTTGTGGATGTGACGCACGATGTCTGCCTCTATTGACTGCTATCCATTGACTATATTTCACGTTATCTCCTAGTGACCTCTTCTCAGTGAATACATATTATATTTGCACAATGTGCAGCTAATGTTTTTTTTTTTATACATAGGAGACTTTCCAGTTTTTTATAAAGGGTGCTCACTTTTGTTGCATCTTAACGGTTATTTCCAGGCTGCAAGGTGATTTTGAAGGCTTGAAGCTGTGCAGTGGGCACGTACACATGCGAGCGGGAACCATAAATTCCCATCAGTGGCATCTTAGGCCCATGAGGGGCTGATGTGTGGCCTTTTCTGCCTGCTGCAGCTCGGCTTCCTTTAATTACAACCCATTCTGCAGGAACAACAGGCTGTCCTTCCACCAGATTTAAAATGACCTACTCCTAGTAATTAATCGGCCTTCGTGTCCTTCGCTAAGTGCAAAGTGTGTGCGTGCGAGGGTCGGTGTGAATATGTCATTTTCTATTCAGATTCACAAAAATGAAAGGAAATCAGCAGCTGAAATATAAGGTACATGTTAACAACTTAGATGGTCAGTTTAAAGTTTTGAAACAGTTCACTGTGTAACGTATAAAGAGGTGAATGAAGTACTCTGTCTTATTATCCCTTTTGAAATAATAGCCATAACCACTTGCTTTGCTTTTCTGTTATCCTTGTTATCCTGGATTTTAACTGTAATGTATTATTTTCAGTTTTATTTCATTTTTTCATACTATTTTACACCTCTTTTAAATTTGTTTAAGACTTTTCAATGATAAATTCAATTTCCACATTTAAATGTTTGTGTTAAGTACCGGGAAAAATTTGCTTGACAAATGTCGCTTACTTCTTGTGGAAGTGAGGCATTATGAGCCATCAAAATCATGCATGAAAATGAATCTGGAAATGTCAAAAACTGAAGTTCCTCTAATGGCCATTAGAGGTTGGCTCCAGGAGTTAGGCAATCCACACAGACTCCCATGTTAAATGCTAAAAAAACAGTTTACAGCCTTGTATGGAAAAATGTGTTTGGCCTCCATGGCTAAATTCTATCTTAATGAAAACTGTACACAGGGACTTTATTTCTATGCAACATGCCCTTGTAAAGTGTGTTGACATGGAGTGTTGAGGCCAATCCCACCAAACGTAATGTGTTAGAGGAAAGAGCACGATCATGTAAGGTAATATCGGTTGTGTTGCCAATGTTAAGAGATAATCAGAAAAATTTATATGTCTTAGTTTTAAAAAACTAAGCATATGCTTATTAAAATGTGGAACATTGTCGCAGTGTCTGCGATGATCAACACAGGACAGATATGCCTTGCTTACAGTATTCAGAACACTGAGTGAATTAAAAATGCATCTTCTGAAACGTGCCAGGGAGCCAGAACTAGCAACAGCTCATACATTTCTAACACTATCCATTTGTCCAAGTATCCCCATGTCTTTTTGAACAAATAAATAAATAATCTAAGAACAAAAAAACAAGGGTAGATACATCTATATTTCCCATACAGTCTATGATCAGGATTGGCGTACTATACCTTTCTCTAAACTTAAGCACATTTTTCACTTCACTCAATTAATCAATGAATTATTATCTGAATAACAGTAAAACTAGAGCAATAATAGCAGGTTATATTTGTAGTGAGTAAATGCTCTCTCCTATGACTAGTATTTAGGAAGCACTTCAACGATTGTCAGTGACAGCATGCTTGAAGTAAACACTCATGCCTGGTCAGGCAATTTACCTGCACATATGATCAAGCTGACTGCATTCCTGGGAGTCACTAAAACAACATACAGTGTGTTCACTTTAACGTGTACATATGGCATTACAGAGCACAACATATATCATCATCAGTGCCAGCATCTTATTGCCTGTGATCATTCTTATTATCATCATCACTGATGCAAGCAACCTCCCATGGCCTCCTGCCCTGTGATTGCTGATCTGTCCTCTCCAGAGCCACAGGGGCTCCTGTGTCCTCTGCCCCTTGTTCCCTTGTAAAACCACATCTTTATTCCCCCTCCTCTTTTTTTTAGCCCTTCTCTCTCTCCAGTCCACCCCTGCCGGCTGCTCAATTCAGCTTCTTTAACCAAGGAACAAACAAACAAAACACCCTGGGGTAATGAGGCCACCTTGGGGAATGGACACAGTGAAAGAAGCCTTGCGTATTGATGCGGGATTGACCATTATTGAGAGCAAGAGAAAGAAAAGGAGGGAAAGAAGAGATATGGAGAGAGCAGCTCTGATCTGATGGAGTGGATTGAGCTGTCTGATGCTGCTTGAGTGAAAAAAGGTGACAAGACAAAACCCTGATCAGTGACTCAGGCAATGAGATAACCACCTTTGGGCCATTGTGCTCAGAGCAGTGGTCTGGATTTAACTCACGCTTTCCCACACTACGAAGAGGACTGGACTGTGTATATGTGGACAGAGGGGTGATGTGACCGCAGTGACCCAGGGGTGTAGAACAGTTTTCCCCCTCATCAACCTACATGACCACAGCAAGCTCGAGCAAACCATTAAAATTTAAATTCATGCTGAATGTGGTTAAGAGTTTGCAACAATTAAAGACTGTGTAAGCTTAACTTCAATACCTTTTCTTTCATCTTCTTTTCACCAGCCAATTTGTCTCAGGTATAAAAAGTAATTCTAAGACATGTCTTTTATAAGGAGTGGACTGGAATAAGACCTATATACAAAGCTATCCACAACTCCACTAACTGTGTTTGAAGATGTGCTGAAAAGCCTTCAAATGCAATCTGCAGTAGTAATGAGCTGCTGTACACTAGCAAAAAAAAAAAAAAAAAAAAGCAATGACAATGACAATCATGTTCCTTTAATCAAACAGAATTGATCAAGTAATTGTTAATTTAAAAAGATAGCAGCTTAAGTATCGGTGTCCCGTCTTGCACAGCTAATTAACTTCCTCCTACGATGGTGGTTTGTTTTTTTCTTTAATTCCTTATTAGAGTGGACCACTTCAGATTTGACCCTCTCGGATTAGAATAGTTATGGTGGGGTTGTTTTTGTTGTTTTGTTTTTTTTTTTTTAGCATACAACCTCTTTTTCACATGCTGTTATCTGTTAGTCTGTTTACACTGGAAAATAAAACCTGATTGTACAGTGTCTACCAAATCAGCTCTTGTCATGTTTCTTTGGTGTGACGTTTTAGTACATAGAAGACTTCAAATGCAAGTTTGTTTATATAAGAAAAGAAAATAGAAGAGAAAGATTTATACCTGCAAACCTCACAATTTTATCATAATGCAGCTCTGAATTCTAAGTAAAAAATGTTTATAATTGACAAAGTGGACCAGTTCTGGTTTAGGCTGTGCCCACAGTGATAAAAGACTGCATGTAAAAAATATCAAGTATTTGCAGCAACAATCATACAGTGCTAAAACTTTCTGTGGCTTTAGTTTGAAATACATTACTTTAAAATCTGGGTGAGTAATGCAATACCTTTCTAAAATCCATACATCCATACTTGTGTATGCTGTCTATCAAAGTTAATGCTGATTTCAAGCACAAGGTATTACATTCAACTCTTACATCTGACTCACATCCTCTGCAGATGTGGACTATTTTGGATCTAGTGACACAACATACTGAAATACCATAGCTTATTTTGGGGAGTTTAACAACTCAAATGATAGATATATGATTTATTTTGCTCACGAATATATATTTAGATCCCGTAATTGTTCAAATTGTTACCAACTGTGCTGGTCATCCCCTAAATAATTAGCAAATATTTCCAAAGATCAAGAAATGCTATTTCTGACATGCACAAGTAGTAGCTGCTTTGACAACTTCAACTGCAATTCAACGACAAACCCAAAACAACTGTGAAAAAACTGTAATCTAGACTCTTTCATAATTGTAAGGCAGGACTGCCATGTTACATATTATAGTCTCTGATTTTCCTGTGTAGTATTTTGAGTGGAAAATGAACTGAAGGAAACTACAGGACTGGTTCTTGCAATGAAAAAAGCTCTGGTTGAACTTGCTTATGATTGCATGGGCAACACTTTCTAATGAGCGTTTTTAATAAATCATAATGAAAAACATTGTAAAGAGAGTAAAAAATGTTTACTAATTGTTTGAATAATTAATTTATAAACCATGTTTCATTATTATACCGGTGTTTTGTTTCAGTCTATAAAAAAGAAAAAAATATGTAGTGTCTCTATTTGATGGCTATTACTAGGCTAAAAGTGTGTTTATAATAGTTCTTTTACAGAGCATTTAAGTAGTCAGGTGACGTGCCAGTGACATAAATATCAAGCTCCTCCTCTGGGAGACCACTGGTTTTCTGTCCTGTTTGACTTAATTTTTACTTTTGTTTTCCGTGTTTCTAGGTTTGATTTAGGTTCTAAAGTACATGGTTAGATTTAGGAAAAGATCGTGTTTCATTAAAAACTCCTAGTAGTCCTCCATAGGCATCCTCCATAAGCATCCATATGTGAAAGGCTGCAAGTGAGCCTGGTGTCAATATTGCCATTACTGGTGCATCACAGCAGTGTTGGCAAAGGACACCTTGTCCTTATCTTTAAAGCGCCAGCTTTGACAAACCATCATTTGAGACCCTGGGAATGAGAACAGACACACAGATCAGTAATGAAACCTTTATTACAAGGTTAACTCAAACATTTGATCATCATTAACAGAATGTAGTAAAATGTTCTGTGTGTCAATGTCATCAAAATGTCACTGTTGTCAACTAGAATACAATACATGCTAATGCTCTTTAATCATCATCAGTAATAAATGGTAAAGTATGTAAATATTAGTTGTTTTACTGTTAACAGTACTGGAAAAAGAAATAATGTTTAATAATCATCAGTAATGTTATAATTTGTGAATTTTATGTCATTAGTTTGTGTAAAAAGAGATAATACGGACGTATGCCAGGTGTTGTCACAGAGCAAGAGGCAGAGTGCTCCCTGGGCAGTTTGCCAGTCCATGTGAGCTAAGACATATTACCAGTTAACATAACCCATGCATGTGAGGAAGCCAGGGTATCTGGAGAGACGCCACACAGACACGGGGAAAACTTGTAAACGCACACAGAAAGGCTCCAGCTTGGATTCAAACTCAGGACCATCTTTGCTGTGTGGCGACAGTGCTAACCGTCACACCGATATCCGCGAGAGAGAAGCAGGACACAGGTTCACGGTCTTTTGAATTATTTCTCACCTCAGTCAGATTTGATAAACAGCCTCACTGAGGGCAAGTGCCTGCTGGCAGCTTTTGAAAATACCAATCAGATTATCAGCATCATTTTAGCATAAAAGGAAGGAATTATTTCATTTTCAAATCAAGGCATCCAGACAAGGTTCCAACCTCCGCATTATGAAAAACAAGAACATAAATGGCTTTTATTAACTTTGCAGCCAATGATGCTGATAATTGTCATTGGCTGTCATTTGTGAAAGGGAAATCTCATCATGTATCTTTTGGATTTTTTCTCATTAAATGTGCTCATCAGTAATCCCTTGTCTCACTTTGTACTTTGCTGCATTCCCTTGTTGCATGCTGACAAAATGTCCAATTGTCAGCTTTTGAAACAGCAACAATTCTGGCAAAAACAGAAACAAGAAAGGTGTAAACATACTGGGATTTATTCGTTGCCTTTTTTCATGCTAACATTCTCCCCTTTAGGGTTTCAAACAATTCAGTGAGGTGTGACTTTATTTTATTTGAACCCACACTATTTAAGAAAAAATCTACCTATGTTTCATATATCTGTGCTCAGACATCACATCGATGGCGTTGTCAGGCAGTATGGAGGATGTTTGTGACAATGAAGACCAGGGCCAGAGTGAAGGGCAGCTGCCAAAGCAGGAACCTGTGTGACAGTTGTAAATGACTGGCCCGATCGGCTCCTTGTAGTAATTATCTAAATGGGCTCATTCAAAACCTCTTCATTGTGGAATCAGTTAATTAATTAGCTGTTTCACTGACAGGATAATGGTGAGAGCATGCTAAATAGATTAGTCTGGAACTTGATTTATCGTTGCAAGGCACCCCCCACCCAACTCTGTTTATCACCACCTCTCACCCCCCCTTTCTCTCTCCGTGTGTGTTTTTCTCTTGTCTTTGTAGCATCTATAGCAGCCACCCACCTACTCTCTGAAATTTCCGCAACTAGATACAAAGCTGCTGAGGTGATAAGGCAAAAGGAATTCAGATACAGCATCGCTGAGTTACAAAGAGATTTCCAGCCGGACAGGTGTTCAGTTTATACACCAGCACATGCTGCATCTCTGATAGTTATATGGAGCACAGAAACAATGTATGGAGATAATGAAACTTTTGAAGGCAGGGTTAACAAGCCAGCATGAATGACTGAGTGGTGGCATTTACTATTACTTTTACCATTGTTTAGCCTAATTTCATCTTTGTATGTAGTGCAATTTCTGTCACTAATTATAAAATTTGTGTCAAGATGTTAAGTAGTTTGGCAAGTAAATCGGCAGGATGGGTGGAACCCCCTTTTATTGTGTTTGATATGTTAGAAAAATGCCTAGACTCAAGATCGCTGTACGCTAATTTGATTGCTCTACAGCAGCACAACTGTTGTAGTCAAAGGTAGAGTGTGTATAGCAGTGAGTATATGACAGTATGTAGGTACAGCATTAAAAAAAACACACTACACTAATGTGTAATGTGAAAAGCACTTGAGTGGTTTATAGGACCAGAGAGCACTGTACAAATGAAATCCATTAAAAGGCAGAAAGAAAGTCAGGCTAAAAAGTAGACTGTGTCAGTTAGTAGACTTTGGCTGTCACTAAGGCACAGGTAGGTGTGTCTATAAATACAGTAGTTTACTCAATTAAATGAATATGTTTCATAGACATTTCTTAAAGTGAGTCAAACATTTTCAGTAGTATTCTTTCAGCTGAAGTCCTGGTGACATTGAGGACAAAAAAAGAATTTGAAATGATGAGTAGTCTTAAATGCAGATTGCCATGTAAGGTCAAGAGGCCTTGGTGTTCTCTGTTTTAGGAGAGTCTTTAAAATTCTCCCACAGGAAATGACACCATCAAGATTCTCAGCAGGCAATAAAATACCTGCTGAGAATCATGATGCACATCAATGAAAGCTAAAGACTACTTGGGTCCGTTGGATAATTGGGTCTTCTTCTTTGAGCTGCTCCCTTTAGTGGTCGCCACAATGGATCCTCTACTTCCATCTACCATAGCATCCTCTTCTGGCACACCAAACCTCTGTTTGTCCTCCTTCATTGCATCCATGATTCTTATCTGTGGACATCTTCTTCTCCTGCTGCCTGACAGCTCCATACTCAACATGATTTCCCAAATATATATCCACCATCTCCTCTCTGCACATGGTCAAACCATCTCATCCTTTCCTCTCTGACTTTGTCTCCAGTGTGCTCAGCCTGGGCTGTCCCTCTGATGCGCTCATTTCTAATGCTGTCCTTTTTGGTCACTCCTAACAAAAATAGCATCTTCAACTCTGCCACCTCCTGTCTTTTTGTCAGTGCCACTGTCTCCAACCCATACATCATAGCAGGTCTTACTATCATCTTGTAAACCTTCTCTTTCACTCTTGCTGCTATCCTCCTGTGACAAATCACCCCTGACATTTGTCTCCACCCACTCCACCCTGCCTGCACTCTCGTCTTCACCTCTTTTGTGCACTGTCCGTTGCTTTAAATGGTTGACTTCAGGTATTTAAACTTGTCCACCTTCACTACCTCTGCTCCATCAGATCTTGAGTGATGACACTAATTTCCAGAGAACTTATTGATCCGTGGGCGGTGATTTTGTAGCCTATGTTACCATGACGATGTACCCTGGTGAGAAGTGAAGCACCTTCATAACCCTGAAAACCCAGAGTTAAACCTGAAGTTACCTCACTAACTGCCCAAACGTACTACACAGCAGAAGCCTCTGGTGTTTACACGATGCACATGACCTAACAGTGTGGTGTGCTTAAAAATCTTTTGGTTCAACCTTTGTCTTATTTTTGGCATGTCTGAGCAATTATCTCAAGACAGATATGATTAGATTAGATTATCTTCACTGCAGCTTTGGTATTATTATGTGTCTCTCAATTTATTCAAAACAACCACAGCTCAGCACAGAAGCTCGCATTTTTCTTTCTCCAGAGCAGAAGCTCTGTAGCGGTAACTTCCCCCCACACATTTAGATCAAAGCCGAGGACACAAGAAAGAACATAGCCAGAAATAACCAGGTTGAATTATTTTTGGCCTGCTTGTTGGGAGTGGGGTGGAGTTTTTTTGGTTTGATTTTTTTTAAAGATATTAATCACAATACTGGGCTCCATATAAATATAGCAATCTACACAAATGTTCTCCAAGATAAAAAGATTTTCCTTTGGGGTCAGATATTAAAAAGTGCAGTATAATGCAGTATAATAGCATCAACAGTATCAGGTGTTATTTTTGTGCAGATAAAGGGTCAGTTTGGTTTTTAGGAAAATGACTTTCACTCATAGTTATAGTAATGTAGATAGCTCTGAGTTTTCATACAGGACACTGCAATACAGTGTCATCGCCGCAATACAGTGAAAGTGCATAGGTTTTAGGCAGTTTGGGGTGCGCATAGCATCTAAAGATTGGATCTAACATTTGAATCAATTCAAATAGATGAGGTGGCATATGCTTTTTGGAAAATTTTAACAAGAAATCTTTTATTGGGAGTGAGCTAATGGGTGTTGGACGAAGCAACTCTCCTTTTTTTCTTTATTTTCTATAATGCTGTTTTTATTCCAGGGTGCTTGGGGTTGAGTGCCCCCAGCAACTCGACCATAGCAAGCTCAGCGAACAGAGCAGATCTATCATTATGTCACTGAAATTGTGTTGCTAAGAAACAGCTTGTGTCCAAGTTTATCATATCCAACAATTGATATTCGCAAATTCTGCAACAGGAACTAAACTTGAACAAATGCAAACTACTCCTTTGCAGTGCATTTCACCATCTGCAGAGGCATCGTCCCTGCTTGGAGAAAGTCAGCTGAATAAGTCATCACCACATAATCACATGATGTTACACAGTTAGCACATTCTATATATATTTTCTCATATATTATCTGTAATCCTGAAACTGTAGTTCAAGTGGACTGAACACAGTGACCAAGTCAGCCACTTAAAATAAATAAAAATCATTTGCAACTGCGAGTGCTCAACCCTCTGTGAATTTTTTTTATTATTATTTTGATGCAATTCATACGAGCACATGATAGCTGTCAGAGTATATTAGCCTTTGATTTCTGCTGAACTGAACTATAAGCTAAATTTAATTGCACTGAAGTGAATATACCCAATAGTCTGACGCAGCATCAGAAATGATAAGATAATAATCTTTCCAGTGTGACTGTGGTACAGTGCATGTAAATCACAATATGTATATACACAAAAGAATGATGGATGAGCTGGAGAGATGTGTATCCAAAAAGCTCAAATAATAGTCTCATCCTGTGGATTGCTGTTTACAAAAAAATCATTTCTCTTAATATCATCGAAAAATTAGTTGAAGTTGAAGCCACTTGTGTTTTGAATGACATGCTGGGTCGACTCTTGGGCAACTCTTGTAAAAATCCTCTAAATTAATCCCGTTAATGTTTTCACATGTCAGCGGTGATAAGCACATCGAAATAATAATAAAAATAATAATAAAACACCCACACATCAGATAAGCACAGAGTCACTTGAAGCTCATAAAAAAAGTTCTTCTGTTGGGTGAAAAAAAAGGCAGATGTAGGTTGTAAGGGTGTGTTTTAGGTGGTGGTGGTGGGATGGGGGGGGGTGAGGAATAGGATTATGGAGACACAGAAAGAGTGTGTTAGAAAACGGTGTTATTGAGCGCACTGGAATCACTTGATTAATCAAGAAAGGAGAGGCAGAGCTCTCTCCTGCCGATGTCCAATCATAGCTGGAGCAGCTCCGGGTGCTGCACGGCAGGCCAAATCCTCTTGTTGCTCCACCAGGAGCATGAAAGCCAGGAGGGGAGTCTCCTTTTGTCTGCACAAAGGCAACCCTAACGTGCTTTCACTATGACAAGGAATGGGAGGGCTATTTTGAAGGGGGGGGGGGGCTGAAAAACAGCCTACAAGAGGTGCGAATAAGATGCCCATTCATCTCCTGAGCTTTACACTAATTCCCCGACCGTCTCCTTTTCTTTCCTCCGTCTGCTTTGCCACAAAACAACAAACAGCGAGAGGGAGTGAAAACACTAGGATCTAGGGGGACTTAGAGCAGACGTGTAATCCCTGCCACTTCTGACCCTCCATCGGTGTGTAAGTCCCTGACCTCCCCATTGAGGGGCTGGGATGTGTGACTAAAGGACGGGTGACCCTCCTGCGCACACATTTGCACCCACACCCACACACACACACATAGATCCTATTGCCCCCAAAGCAGGCCCTCACTCACACACCCCACACTCCAAGCCTTTTAAAGAGCTGAGCTAAGGAATTCAGGCTTTGGAACACCTCCGCGGTGTTGAAAAGAGTGAGTCTGTGAGGAGTCTATAAGTAGGACCAGGCCTGATCGTGTTTCTTTTCTCCCACCATTTAATTCGTCTTTAGAGGCCATCTCGTTAACACGATCTTCCCTTGCTTTTTTCTTACCTCTGTCCCCTCACAGAAAGACCCCCTCCCTCGCCTCTCCATCTTGCCCAACTTCAAAGGTCCCTGCCAGCCGAGGAAAGAAAGTCACCTCTTTCTTCCATTCAGCCTCTCTCGTCTTCTTCTGGCTCCTCTTTTCTCGCTGTGGCTTTCTTTCTCTCCTCTCTCCTCGCTTTTTCCCTAAAGCGGCCGCCGAGAAATCATCTCACTTACTGCCGCTGCTTTGCATTTGAAAAAAAGGAGTAATTAGCCAGAGGCAGCGAGGGGGGTGAAGATAGCCTGAGCGAAGGAGGCATTGAAGGAAATAAAAAAAAGAGAGAAGGAGATGGCCCCTCCTTGCTCTCTCTCCACCTCCCCCTCCTGTGTCCGCGATAAAACTCAGAGGACATAAGGCAGGATAACTGCCTACATATTTGCTGCCTACACATCCTCTGCATGTGGCACCAGTAGGCAAGTTGTAACAGATGAAAGACTCTGTCACACCTGATGTAAGCTCAAGGTGGGCGTCTGAATGGCTTAGGGGGCCCCGGAGCCGAACACGAGCCTGGATAATGCCAGAAATTGCAGTTTCAGGGGCCTAGGAGAGCTGTTTACAAGGGAACCCCTGAAATTCTTTGCAGTGGCCCTGGCTGCAGCTCAGATTTATCTTTACAAAATAAACACAGAATTCCTTTTTATAGGGGCTTTGCTGATTTTTTTTCCCTTAGTGAACAAAGAGAGGCAGTAGGGAATCACATTTGTGGTTATTTTTGTGTATAAAAACTAAAAACTTAAAAAAAAGTCAGACCCTCAGATTATAAAGCGCTATTCTTTCCAAACAATGTCAGAAAAACCAAAATCCTATCACGGTTATCTCACTTTGGTGTGTTTCATTTCAGGACCCGGTGCAGTCCCTGTGGTGTTCCTTCAGCTCATTCACTGTGTGACAGTCTATTTCAATAATCTACATGCGTATAGCCATAAGGCAAAGATAGGCTCAGCCCAAGCATATCTAAAGGTGCAGTGTAATCCTGTAATATGCAGAGTAGTGAGGAAAATTCATTCTCCCCTCACACCCACTGGGGACTTAAGCCCCCTGATGCAGCTGATAGGGATCCAGTGTTATCTCCACAACACAGAACAATTTTACACACTCACTTTGCTGCTCCCACACACACACACACACACACACACACACGCCCACACATGTAAAACCAGAAATCCATGCCATGACCACCTTAAACACATACACATTTGCACACAGCTGCTTCAATGCGCCATAAAAAGAAAAGAATATTCAAATGCATTAAGCACTGTCTTGTTCTGTTCATATTTCTATCTGTGGATCACCGTGGACCTTCAGCACACACACACACATGCACACACATAAAAATGAGCTGCTTTGGCTGTTCCTCTCCTCCTCATGGACATTTACCAATGTAAAATACCACAGTGACAATCAAATGGGAGTAAGATTTTCCTGCAGATATACAGCCTGCAGAAGGTAATGCTTTTCTTTCTGTTTGAAAAAAAAAAATGCAGGTGGATTTTATCTGAGTGAATAAAAAGAAGAGAGGAGAATACAAGATGAGGAAATAAACGAGGAAGTAATGTTGGAGAATGGAGGAAACAAAGAAGGGGTACAGGTGTTGAGGGAATAAGAGAAGAGTAAACTAAACAAAAGGAGAAGAATCATAAGCAGAGGAGAGGAAGCAAGATGGGAAGAGGCTACGGGAGAGGAAAGGAAACAAGAGGAGAGGAAAGAAGAAGAAGAAGAAAATGAGGTGAATAGAAACAAAAATTTTAAAACAAGTGGGGAAGAACAACGATGAAAGGAAAGAAGACTGGACAAAAGAAAGCAAAAAGAGAAGTTACAAGAAGAGAAGAAATAAAAAGAGACGCTAGGAAACATGAGGAAAAAAACAAGAGGAGTGGAAGCAAGAATAAAATTATGAAACCAAGGGCAGAGCAGAGGAAATGCAGAGGAGTGGGGGAAGAAGAAATGAGAGAGGAAAAAGGAAGAGGAAAACAAGAGAAGAGGAGGAAACAAGAAGATACAAGAGCTGAGGAGGGGAGAAGAAACGAGAGCAAACGAAAGAAGAAGAGATGAAAATGAATGTAAACAAGAGGATTAAAAAAACAGAATGGGGAAAGAAATGAAACAAGTCACCAGGAAAGTGGAGAAGAGGACAAGAAAACAGATGACAGAAACAAGATGAGAGGAAATGACAAAAGAAGAAATTAAAAAAAAGAAAGTAGACGAGAAGAAATCAAAGAAGGTGAAACTGGCAGAAGCAAGAAAAGAAAGAGATGACAAGAGGAGCAGAAAGGTAAAGATTAGAGGGTGAAATGAGAGGAGAGGAAACATGATGGGAGGAGAGTGGGAGAGGGGAGGCCCTAGAGAGGATGAGGGCTTATCCAGAGGAGAAGATTGGGAGACCTGGATGTTGGTTTAGTCTGGCTCTTTCTGTTTGTATTGTCTGGGTTTGTTGCTGTTGTTTGCCCAAGCTTACATGCCTATTTTATCTGGTGAAAAGTTATGTGCTCCTCTGAATCTGTCTGAATCATTTCGCTTTTCCTGTCCTAAGCATTTCGCACTGAGCAGCTCTCCAGCTGACTATACTCTCCTGCTTTATGTTCATTCCAACAGCTTTAAATTTCAGCGATTCCCCTGGCTTGCGCCTGGATCAATATACCTTCTGTGGTTTGTTTTCTGGCAGCCGACATAACTTGGCACACCAGCGAGGATGAGTGTTGATCCTTGGTATGGCACATATGGGCTGCAGTGTTAATACTTAGCACTGTAGATCCTGGACTGTTGATTGTGTCCAGTGTTGACTCTGGAGAAGCGTCGCTTGTTGATTCGCTTGTGTACATCTGCTGTCAGGGCCCCCAGTGGTGGCCTGCTAAACGGGGAAGAGCCTGCCTGGCAGAGCAGGGTTGTTTGTCTGCCTCCAAACATATTGATCTCCTGCAGAAGGGAAAACATTAGCGATAGCGTCTGCACAGGCTGGGCTGGAGGTGGGTAAATAGCTTTGTCAGGTCTGGCGAGCCTTCTCTGCCTTGTAGGAAATGAATAGCAGGTGTATTTGCTGAACGTTTGGAGGAGGGAATCTCCTGCCAGGCTGACAAGGCGGCCAGGATGATGGGATGTTACAGCAGACCCCATCCTCTTTTTTGGTCGTTAATGTGTGTGTGTGTGTGTGTGTGTGTGTGTGTGTGTGTGTGTGTGTGTGTAGGTGTGTGTGTGTGTGTGTGCGCGCGTGTGTGTGTGTGTGTGTGTGTGTGTGTGTGTGTGTGTGTATGGGAGGGATGAAGCTGGGTGTTGCCTATATATACCATATACCATTTCCTCTGCATTTCAAAAAAATACACAAGCTATGATTTAAACAGTCAATTCAAAACTTAATTCACCAGATTTGATTAGACGCTCAAGTTTGACCAGTTTGATATAAAGAAATATTCAATTTGAAGGCCTGACTGCCCATAATGACTGACAAAAATCCCAGAATCTTCCTTACTGTCTGTGCATGTTGCTTCCATTTGCACATAAACAAACACACATGTGACAAGCTGACAGAGGAAAAGAAGGAGTCCAGGATATGAATATTTAACAGTAGCCTCTTGCAGCGCAGAGCCTGCCAGTCATTGTCAAATAGGACTTAATCTTTTCAATTTCTGCGTGCAAATATTCACACTGGCCACTGTTTGTTGCCCAGATTAATGAGGCTCTCTGCCCATAATCCTCCGCCGCTAATTCAAGTGGCCGCCGATGCGGTTAGCCAGGGGAGGACGGGATGCTGAGAACACATACATAGCTGAGATTATTTCAACCTCCCCCCTTTCCCTTCTCCCATCTCCTCTTTTTCTGCCCAGCCTTCCCACTTTGTCATGCTGAGTCCAGTCCAATTCACACATCTTCTTCTGTATGCAGCTGACCAATGGGGAAGCTTGTATATGTAAGTGGATTAATGTATAATTTATTATAATGGATATTTGAAAAGGAAATTAAGTGGGAATACAGTGAGAGCAGCTGGGGAAATATGAATGGATCTGATAACTTAATGAGAGTAAAGAAAGAATTTCACATGTTTTGTAATTATTATATAATCAGTATTTTTGCCCAAATAATCAATGGCAAGCTAGCTATTTTCCCCCCAGTCAGTCCTAAAAGATTACATGATAAACTTATTTCTGAGAAATGTTCTCCAGTGTACAAAAAGTTGCATTCAGTTAGCGCTTTCACTGAAAACTCACAACACTGAACATTTGTGGCATTCAGCTGAAGGGAAAAAAGCTCAGAGTAGCTGATTAAAAGGGTTTTTTTTCAGTCAGAGATGTGTTTTTGTCTGTTTTTGTGGAGTCTTTGTTGACTCGTGATGAATGTGTTCTTTCACAACTCTTGTGCTTTTTTGGGGGGGAGAAAATATGCTTCTCTGTGATAATCACATTACATGATTTTACAGTTGATAGAATTAAAAAAGAGACCATATCAGTTTGGGTGCGCATGTCCGTCTACTAGATATTATAAATCATTCTACAACTGCGTTATCACATTGAAATAGCTTAATCACGGCACACGTCAAATGTCATTTCCTCTAGAAGAGGGCAGATACTACTAATCTCCAAACTAGCATGACTATGTAACTATTCTTTTCATCATGGCTATATTTAGCTACAGCCTGATGTGTGCAATGTGCAAAATGAACAGTACATGCATTTTCTAGATCACTTGTCTGACTATGGGGTTGCTGGGAGGGGCCACAAACCAATAAAGACAAAAAAAACATTCACAATCACATCCAAACCTACGGCCAGTATGGAATCACCAATTAGATCAGCAAATTTAAACCTAGAGATTTGCTGAGAGGAAACAGTGCTCATCCCTGCACTGGTTCACTGCCCTTATAATGAATAACAGAAAAATTCAATTATATTTTCTTAATCTGGATTGGACATTTGTACATTAGTCTGGGGTTGCTTGGGGCAATATCATACACTCTGTATAGAAAAT
Source organism: Oreochromis niloticus (assembly GCF_001858045.2). Taxonomy (NCBI): domain Eukaryota; kingdom Metazoa; phylum Chordata; class Actinopteri; order Cichliformes; family Cichlidae; genus Oreochromis; species Oreochromis niloticus. The sequence goes on from NC_031972.2 coordinate 12,100,556, forward strand.
GGACATAGCCACTGTGACGCTTTTAGATTGTGAAGCCTCAAGTTTAGCATTTTAGCTGTTGCTTGAGTGGATGACTGAGTGGGTTCACTGCTGCTATCATGATGCTTTGAAAACAAAGGTGAAGCTGGGGAGGGGGATTTCACTGCATGCTCATTGGTTAATGAAAAACAAATAAAGCAAAAAGTAAATTCTTTATCGTTCTCTTCTCTGATTCTAATAATGACCATAATTAACAAAATGAACTTCATGTTTTATTCATTCAGTATGACCAGGAAGTAGTTAGTGAGCTCATAAATTCATCAGGAGTGCTTATGGAGGTCAAAGAGCTATTTACGGTCTATTTTTCCACAAACAACCTAGTCTTTTCGCAACCACATGTGCCGCCCCTACAGGCAATTACAAACAATACAGGTTTAAAGCATTCCGACTCATTTTCAGACTCTGGAGCTACATCCATCTTCTGAACAGTCTGTGGTTAGAAGCAATGGCTGACTAATGGCTGACTAACCATGGTGCATTCATATGTATCTATGATTTTAAATGAAATGATCATATGTTTAATGAGAAACATGCTTAAAAGGTGTTTTTGTCCAAGTCAGTCTATGTTAGCATAACCAATCTGCTTTAAAGCTGGGGATTTTAACATTGGTGTCTGTGGAGACCCACTCTGATTCTTATTTGAGAAACTGCAGTTTTGTACTTAAGTGTGGATTTCTTTTTTTTCTCCTGCCACTTGGGCACTCAGCTTCCATTTGACTGGAAACTGGGTCAGTCCAACTCACCCACTGTCCTGCCTGCTTTTAAAGATTACATCTTCTTTTCTGACATGCGCTTTGAGCCTAGTTCTCAATTCACACACAGGCTCATAAGGTAAAAGCCAAAGCAGCTAGGCTATTGTGGTTGTTAAAAACAAGATGTTACATGATTCAATAGCTGATGATGAAAGCTAAAGGCTCTGTCTCCCATTCTACTTTAAAATGCTCTAAGAATCACAAGTAAGCCCGCAATCTGAGAGTGAGGTGCTCTATTGGGGTAATGTAGTGCAATGAAGTCTTTATGTGAGGAGCAGGATTTTAAATTTGGGAAGCCAATATGGGAGAAATCTGCCCTCTCTCTTTCTAGTCCCTGTCAGTACTCTCTGTGCAGCCTTCTGGATCAATTGAAGGCTTTTCAGGGAGCTTTTAGAACAACCTGATAAAAATTAGTTTCAGTAGTCCAGCCTAGAAGTAATAATTACAGAAACTAGTACATTCAGCATCACTCTGAGACAAGATGTTTCTAAATTTAGAGATATTGCAATGCAAGAAAGCAGTCCCAATATTTGTCTAATATGTGCATTATGGTAAGGAAAATGACTAAAGAAAACATGTGACCAGAGTGTCAGTTATATTCTTATATAGAGATTAGAGAATGAGTAAACTAAGACTCCCAGAAACTGTATAAGCCACACAGCGTCGAAGACATAATAATTAAGTTATTATGGTAGGGTCTTTACCTTACCATATAAAACGCCTTGAGGCAACTGGTGTCGTGATTTGGTATAAAACTGGTAAATAAAATTGAAATGAATTGAATAACATAATTTAAACAAAGATAGCACACATATTGTTATTGCACCTATTATTAAAACCAGCAACAATTATGGATCTGGTTCAGTCACGTTGTTAAAAAACTGTAACAACATAATTTCATGTCTGTAAAGCCAAAGTAGCCAAATTATGTGTGTGTTTTCCTTTATGTCATGCTTTTAGTAAGGTCCAGCTGAGAGGCAGCAATCCAAAAAGCACACCACATCATTAGTCCATATGAAAATGCAAATGCGTTACCTAATCTCTAATCTAATCAAGGTAATCTCAAGGTTTTTTCACTTACCAGCAGAAACAGTAAAGCTGGTATTGTTTTTACACTGAGCCTGTGTGTGCATGTGTGTCTGTGGACAGATTTTGCCACCATGAAATCGTTCTAATCATGCAAGATTAAAACTATTATAACCAAGATCAGATGGAAAGTAGAGATGGAAGATGCGTATGATCCATAAAGAGTATACTGAGGATGGACTCTACCAACCAATTTATGGACTCCTGTTTTGAAGCCTTGAATTTTTTAAAATCTTTGCTGTCTTGGCTTTCTGAAAGCAAGAATAAAGCAACAATCTGAGCAGGATGTGACTTACAATCTAATGATGCTATGCACGCCCAAGTAGCAAATAGAAATGGAGAAGTTCATAGATCCAAAACTCATCATATATACTCACTGGCCACTTTATTAGGTACATATTTCAAGTACCAGCTTTACCATCAGAATTATCTTAATTCTTTATGGCATAGATTCAACAAGTTGCTGGAAACATTCCACAAAGTTTTTGATTACATTGACAGGACAGTATTGAGCAATTGCTGCAGATTTGCAGACTGCACATCCACGATGGGAATCTCCCTTTCCACCACATCCCAAAGGTGCTCTGTTTGGTTGAGATCTGGTGACTGAGGAGGCCATTTGAGTACAGTGAGCTCACTCGTTCAAGGAAGCGGTTTGAGATGAGTTGAGCTTTGTGACATGGCTGGAAGCAGCCATCAGAAGAGGTGTGTACTGTGGTCATAAAAGGATGAACATGGTCAGCTACAATACTCAGGTAGGCTATGGCATTTGAACAATGCACAATTGGTGCTTTCTTACTTTTCTGTGCCCAAAAGCGTGCAAAAATCCCCCACACCATTACACCGCCACTACCCTGAGCGGTTGACTCAAGGTAAAATGGATCCATACGTTAATGTTGTTTATGCCAAAATTTGCGCCAGCAAAAATTGACCAAGGAATGTTTTTCCAATCTTTGGTGAGCCCATGTGAATTGTAGCCTCAGTTTCCTGTTCTTTCCTGAGAGGAGTGACCCAGTGTGATCATCTGCTGGTTCAACATGGTGTCCTTTCAAAGATGGCCTTCTCCATACCTTTGCTGAATTGAATTGTTTTTTGACTTGCTGCTGCCTTTCCATTAGCTGTGTGGTCATTCTCCTCTGACCACTGACGGCCACTCACTAAATATTTTCTCTTTTTCAGTTTATTCTCACTAATCAGAGATCAGCATTTTCTGAAATATTCAGACCAGCCTGTTTGGCACCAACAATCATGCCACATTCAAAGTCTCTTAAATCACCTTTCACCCATTTTGATTTTCAGTTTAAGCTTCAGCTGGTCATCTTGACCGTGTCTACATACCTAAATGCATGACTCGCTGATTTCATATTTGTGTTACAAGCAACTTGTGGGGATAGGTTAATTGGATAATTCAAATTGCCACTAGGTGTGAATGTGCGAGTGAATGTGAGTGCGAATGGTTGTCTGTCCCTGTGTGTTGGCCCTGTGACAGACTGGCGACCTGTCCAGGGTGTACCCCGCCTCTCGCCCTATGACAGCTGGGATAGGCTCCAGCGCCCCCCGCGACCCGGAAAAGGATAAGCGGAAGCGAATGGATGGATGGATGGATGGATGGATGGATGGATGGATGGATGGATGGATGTTACAAGCAGTTGAACAAGTATACATATTAAAGTATATGGCATATGTAAATACAATCAAAACCTTCCTGCAATCAGATTATTGCTCCCCTGCTGGCCATTTGAAAGATTGCTGGTTCTTAAACCTTTATTCATCAGTATTTTTTCATCAGTATGTTTTCTTTCCAGTATCCTTTTCTATAAATTGATATAATGAAAATCTAAAGAATATACCTAATGGTGTATGTATATGATGTGATTAAAACAAGAGCAATAATGATGAAGATTACCTTTAATAAACCTTTTTAAATAAAGCTTTATGGCCAGTATGGAGAATAGGACTAGTCATGATGATCAAAGCCTAATTTTAAGCAGATATGGGCACCTTTTGAATTGTTTGGAAAATCTTGAACCTGTCCTTTAACAGGATATAAGATTAGCTTTCTATCTGAATATCTCTGGGGTGAAAATAGAGGCATCCTACAGTCCAATGAATACTAAAAGATTAAAGCAAAATGTAGAAATGCTTGCTCACTAAAAAATATTAAAACAAAAGCCAAAAGGTAAAGGTTTTCATATGTCAGTCTTACCTAAATATGGAGAATGCAATGAGAACTGCTAATTTCACTTTATTTTGCTGAATGTAGATTACTGCCACAAGAAAAAAAAAAATCCAAGCAATTTTCATGTGATCTAACAGTATCGTCATTCTTTGTAGTTCATACAGTAAATGTCAACTGGTGATCCTGCTGTGGGCAGTCCAGATAGCTTTCTGACCCTCGTGATCCTTCCTCAGGGTGACTCAGATGAGGTTAAAGGTCCATGTCTCTCTCTGTCTCACACATACACATGCACACACCTCACTCCCACTACCTTGGAGGTGTAAACCATTCTCCAAGTCAGCTGCTTCCCACTCTTTATTTCCTCCAGTTTTTTTTCTCTTCACAGGAAATGCCAACCCTCTCTTCTCTCCTCTCTGCTCCTCTCTTCTCTCCTCTCCTCTCCTGGTCACTACCCAGAGCTCTTTAACTAAAAGCACCTTCAATCCATCGCTTGGTCCATTAGTGTTCCCAGATAGGGGAGGTTGGATCCTGGCGGCTATGTGTGACCCTACTCTGATTAATAGAGTAGGTGAGGGCAAAGGTGCAATGCACACCCCCATTCATTACTTCATTAGGATGGCCCACAGTGAAAGGTGATCTCCCTCATTATATCTCAATGAAGGGGACTGAACTCGGCACAGTGTGAGCCATCCAGTCAGGCTTTTACTCTCTGCAAATGCCCAGAACCAGCCACCTGTCTTTTTACTCTGTTCCGCATAAAGTCACACCACTTTACACCATGGTTGACTGCGGGAAAGAAATTCAACCTGATGAACAGTTGCGCACAGCAACTTGTGACTCCTGCTCACCTGGAGCTGAATAATGCCCTAATTATCCATTCACAAGGGCCATGTAGCATACCACGTCGAGTTTGTGCGCGTTGTTTGTCTGCATGCAGAAACACGGGTGATTTAGTGCCCACGGGGTGAAAGGTGAATCTGTTTGTTTGAATTACTCCTTTATTCCGGGTAATTGAGAAGGTTATATTTGTGAGCTGTGATTCCAGCCATGTTTGTTTTCCTTGATGATACTTTCCAATTATTGCCTGTCCTTTCAAACAGAGCACATCCATTCATACAGTACGAGTGCAGATTCCTGCTGAGCACAAAAACACACAAAACTAATTCCAAGTGCTTCTTTCAAAACAAATTCTTTGCAGTTTTAATTGAACAGAAAATTTGAAAGGGAAAAGCCGAAGGTGTATGAGGGGAAAATATAACGATCGTGTTTAGGAACTAAAAAACACCAAACATGAAAACAGCGAAATGAAGCCATGCGAAATTCACAGGGGGGAAGATTTTTCTGACTCTGAATGTTAATTCTGTACTGTCTGGTCTGAGTTCTGAGGCTTCGAATAATGTGCATGTTCATTTTTCAATCTTTTTAGATAGTTCAAAAAAAGCATATTAAAAAAATGTATTGTGTCCTACTCGTATTATCTATGCCTCAAAGCCTGGCGTAGCTTCTTACTTTGAGCATAGTCCTCATTTTCTCTGAGAAAAAAAAGGCTAAATTACATGAATAACTGACTTTACTCCAGAATTACATGTTCTTTCATTTTAATGAAAAGGAGCACAGGATTTTATTTTGAGCCAACCCTATATATGCAATCGTTCTGCTAGAAATACTCACTAGACCTATAAATGTGTATGAAAACAGTCCTTAGCATTTATTCTTGTGTTTTTGGAAAAAAAAAAAAAAAACTACTATCGAGCTGTTATTAAGAAATTTAAAATAGTAATTCAACTGAAATTACACAAAGCCTGTGTATGACATATATGCACACACTTTTCAAAACAAATTAAGCACACGGAGGTGGAAAATTTGAATTTGAGATTTTGAAAAAACACCATGCTTTTTGTTTTGTTATTTTTTTCCAGTTGAGATTGTTGGCTGAACTAAAGCCATATCTTTCTTATAATGACTTTGAAAGACTTATACGTGCTCTTATTATGACATGGCTGGATTACTGTAATTGTTTGTATGTAGGTTGCTGGTACAAAACGCTGCCGCTCGCCTTTTAACTGGGGTGAAAAAATGTGAACTGGCTTCCTGTCAATTTTATGATTCATTTTAAGATTTTATTGATTGTTTTTAAGACTTATGATCTTATTCATGTTCACACTTTCGTCAGAGGTGGCTGAACTTTTTCAATTGTTGCCAAAGTCTCGGGAATGCCTTACTATTTCATATTCGAACTGCTCAAACTGTTTGTACTTTTAAATATTTGCTCAAGACCTATTTCTACTCTCTGGCCTCTAATTCGAGCTAAATCGACTTGTGTGTGTGTTTGTGCTTTTTGTGACCTGTGAAACAATTTGGTTGTTTTAAATGTGCTATACAAAAAAACAATACAAATACTCAACAAATAAGCATGACCTTTTCCACACAATAACTTATACGAATGCCCTCAGAGAGAAACTTTCCAAAGGTATGCTAAGAAATATCAAGGTTAGCCCTTAAAACACAGACTGTACATGAAGGATTGACAGAGCCTCTGGGTCTGATATTATTTACTTTACCTTCATGATTTGAATATCTCAATGAGTATTTTCAAATTATAGTTAATATAACATGCATATTTTATAAATTATGTTTGCCATTACATGAATAGCGCACAGTATGTTTTTTTAGGGTGGGCCTACTATATGATCGATAAGTCACTGCTAAATGAGTGTTTGGTGTCCTTGATTTCTTTGTTAGATCTACTCGTTACTTCTGAGATCTGGTTTCCCAAAAACAAGATAGTGACAGACAAATTGCTTAAGTAGAGGCTTCATAAACCAGTGGATGACATTACATGGGGATACATCTATCTTTTATATAGTCTATATTTAAAATTGTCAAACATCACATATGATCGAGTGAAACTGACTCAGTAATGTCAGTTACACAGCACTATCTAAAGTTGGCTAACATTAGCCACCACAATTTAATCTAATAAAAAAACAAGTAAGGCTTTGGCAGCAAATCCTGAGTGAAAGAATTTAGACTATGAATGAATTCAAGGTGGCTTTTCTGAGAGACTGAATGTGATGTTCTTTTTCTTATTCTCATACTTATTTTTAAATAATTGATTGTGTTAATTTATTTAAGCACCAAGACCGAGTGGTAGATTTAAAAATAACAATGCCGCCGGTGATGCGTGTCAGGCACGTGTGCATTCAATTATGCAATCTTATATGCATATAGGTGCATACATGCTTGAATATGAATTTATCTGTGAGGGCAGGGTTGGCTGCCTCCAGTGGGATAGAGGTGTTGGTGGTGCCGAGCAGGAGGAGACAGGAGCAGGGAAGATAGAGGGGAGCGAGAGAGTCCCTCAGGCGTGTCCGGGCTCTGATGGCTCCCCTGACAACCTCCTCTGTAATGGTCTCCCTCTCTCTCTCTGAGTGCTGTGAAATTGCAGGCCGGCGCTCTACAGCTGAGGACTCAGAGGAGACAAACGGCCTTTTAATTCAGAGCGCAGAGAGGTGACGGAGAGGGAGGCCCTAAGGGAGGGCTACCAATCAGACATCCATCATACTAACCTCTCCCCTGGGACTGGCCCTGCCAAAGAGGGGCCCTGGAGGTGGTCTTGAGCGTACATGTGCGCGCGCCTTTGGGGTTGGGGTGACACCGCATGCATGGGAGGGAGGTAGGAGAGGGGAGGAAGCGGTCTGCTCAGGTGTCTGGGCTGCGACGGTGCAGAGTGGAGGGGAGTGGAGCATTGAAGATGAGGTCTGAATTTGGGTGTGAGGGCTGAATTTCTTTCCCCCTCCCCAAGTCTCCCATTTATTTATGTACCTGTTCTAGATTTACATTCCCATCCACCGCTTCTCCCTTCAATTTAAGACTTCATTTCAGCTTGCAGTGCAAAGCAAGCACCTAAAAAATGATCCAGCTGCTTCAACCTGATGGGGTGTTTGCTTGTTTTTAAGAACATTTTCATAAATTTAATCAGCGCAAACATGCAGATTCTTCAGTGCTGTAGGAACCAAGACTGAAGAAAATCCCAGGTTCAGGGTTTGCGGACATTACTTGTGTTGTTTAAATTACCGCCTTTATTCCTCCTGCATTATGAATAAAACTACGGAGAGGTAGAGACCTGGATGCTGCATGGCAGAGATATTTTATGAAGACCTCTCAGTAAAGAAAGGCGACTGATGTTCAAACCACTTCAGATGTTGGTCCTTGAAAAATATGTGTTGTGATGGTCTGTCAGCCTGCATAAACAGTTGCAAAGCGCAAACAAACCCCACCCTGTCCTTTAAAAACAAACTAATAATTTCAGAAGTAAACATGTTATTATTAAACGCTTCATCCAAATTTCTATTTAATTATTCTCATCTGATTTTGAAAGGTATTCCAATCTTTTTTAATGTGCTGAATGACAAAAATCAGTCCTTCAGCACTTTAGCACGCACAAAGACTTTTTTTATGCAGGCAAAAAGACAAAAAAGGGTGATTTTAGTGCTAAACTTTGCATGTGATGAAACTAAATTCCAGGGTGCAGGTAAGTGAACTTTACTTTGTCTTTCATTTTTTTCATTCAAAGTTAATGTTTTATTAGGACATTTTTACTGCTCTGTTGGTGGGCTGCTTTTTAAGTTACTTTATAAAAGACAAATGTGTGTTTTGCCATTAGCTAAATGAGGTGATATGACTGCTGTCTGCACGACAGTGGAGAAGGAAGCAATTAAGGATCACAAAGAATGCATCCTTAAATTTGATGCCATGTGATTGTTAGTGAGGTCAGCTGATTCTCACTGGGAAAAAAAGGGAAGCCTGCTGCTGTCCTTGGTGCTTGCTCCCTTTGGTACCATGGACAGCTCCCTCAGTTTTTCTCCACAGGTGAGTGTCTCACTCTTTGGGTGGTGTTTAGCGTGCACAGAAGAGCAGAACAAAGCAAAAGCAAACAGAGCTTTTTTATTCCCTCGCACAGTTGCATTCAAACAAGAGGTGACTAGATGCATTTGCCTCACATGCTCTTTTTCCCACTGTGGGCTTTTTGTTTGCACCTCCCAGCCCCCCCCCCAAACACACACACACACACCCCTTCCATCTGAATTTTTAGGCTAAAGGTCACTGATTTTGGAGCTTGGATAATTGAGGAAACTTATTCAGCCTCATCTCTACAAAAACCCAATCTGGCCAGGTTAAACCACAGCTACCTGTAGAGTAAATCCACACTTGGATGTGTGGCATCATTTTGATAAGAAAAACACTAATTATACCCCGTGTCATAGCTGAAAGGCCGGAGGTTCCTTTAATGGCTCTATACACCATCAGTGTAACAATTTAGAAAGACAGTAAAAAGAGAAATTGAAGTAAGGAAAAAAACAAATAGGATAGATAAGGAGAAGAAAGAAAGAAAGAAAGAAAGAAAGAAAGAAAGAAAGAAAGAAAGAAAGAAATGTTTTATACGTGGCTTCTGCCATCATGATGCATGTTTGGTAAATGAAATTAAAAATATTGTGACCTATTTTTAAAAAAAACATGTTATCAATACTCTTTTAAATTGTATGTAATCAGTAAATATTAGTTATCTTAAAGCTAACACCTTCTTAGAACCTTTCATAGTAAAAGCACCTAAATGTTGACAGTATATTTCATAGATAGATCTTAACAGTTTTCCTTTCTTCCTCTGTTAAAACTAACAACCTTGTTGTTTGTCTGTTCCTCTAAATGTTATCTTGAATGGCCTTCAGTCGTGTAAAATGAGCCAAAATTCACACCTAATTTCATTCAAATGAGGCCCCATTATGCTTAAAACAGTCTCACCCAACACGAATTAGCGCATCGCATGTTTGCTTAACTGCAACTAACAAAACGAGGCTGTTGGTAAATATTGAAATTCCCTTCGATTGCTGGCCACTCTGTTAAAGCGCCGGGTGACCACGCTCTCCCTATTGATGAGCTCCTGCTAATCCATCGCATTTCCCTGTAAATAGCTTTCTGCATGAGAAAAGGCCCGCCCCCCTCCTCCTGTCTTCGCCCAACACAGCCACCTTGTATTGCAGGGGCATTTTGCCACAAGGCCATTATAAGGCTGTGTAGCATTAGTCCTTGTTCGGCTACTCCCTCTCCCAACAAGCTACTTCTAGTCCGATTCATTTCAGAGGCGTGCCTGTTGTACCTATGTACTGACATTCATCCGTTTTGTAGATTTTCACGTTCATCGCCAGTAAAATGTTCTGACGTTCATAGTCTAACCTGCAACTGATGCATTCCCTTCTAAAGCCAGTGCCGTCTCCGTGACCCACCGTGAAACTTCCTCATGCCTGTTGGCCTCTATCAGCGCCACTACAAACACCCTGGATCCACGGCCTAGGTGTTTTCTGCTCAGGGTCCGCTCGGAGGCTACAGCTATGAACGTGTAACCATAACAACTGCGCTCTGATTGGCTCTTCTGGCACGGGAATTAACAAGGGCGTCATCCAATCTCAGCGCAGGAAGCGCGTCGCGCTGGCAAAACCTCGTGATAACCAAGGCACAGGGACGTGCAAGTGGCGACGTGAGGTGAGCCTGAAGGAAATTACTGGACCCCAAACAAAGCGTGAGCAAAAGGGATAAATTATTTAGAAGTAAACACGTTTAAAAAATGATGTTTTAACATTGAATTGGCGAGAAAACATGCCTGGTTTGGCCATTACGCAGTCCATCAGCTGGCGCAGCTGAATTTTTTCTCCCCTCTTCTCCTCTGGATTTGTGGATTGTGACAAGTAGCAGGACAGCGACCAAACAGGACCAGGACTACAGCAGTTTTCGGGGATTGTCACTCCGCTGCCTTTGAACGACAGGTCCCTCCAGTTTTCGCCTGACAGCACACCTCCCTGAGCCAAGACGTTGTTCCGCGTAAACTCGGAGTGCCCAAGTCCGAGCAGCGCAGTCCGCGTGGGTAGGTCGGCACTCGGCGTCCTGCAGGCCGGCGATATGATGGTCCACTGTGCCGGGTGCGAACGGCCCATCTTGGACCGGTTCCTCCTCAACGTGCTGGACAGAGCCTGGCACGCCAAGTGCGTCCAGTGCTGTGAGTGCAACTGCAACCTCACCGAGAAGTGCTTCTCCAGAGACGGAAAGCTCTATTGCAAAATTGACTTTTTCAGGTAACTGAATTTGGAATCAAGAGGTCTTCAAAAAGAGAGAGAGAGAGAGAGAGAGAGAGAGAGAAAGAAATCACGCTTTGATTCAAGCATTCGTGCAACCCTTTTACGATAAGGGAAAATATTTTGTGGGTTAAAGATTGATTTAAAAAATAGAAGAACAGGATGAAAAAAAAATACAAATAAAAGCCTGGGACATAAAGTCAAGCTCGGTGCACTGGACTCAGGTCATAGGCCACGTTAACCCGTACTTGGATTTAAAAAAAATGGTTAAAGTAATTTAAGATAAATCTAAAAGTATACATTTTCCCTTATTTGTTAATAATATCCGTAATTTTAAAAATGCATTTACCTATCTCTGTGTGGTGATATTTTTAGGAAATAATATGAGCCGTGTGGCGTTAAAAGGGGCCTCTATTATAAAAGAATGGACATATAAATACATTGATTCTGTATCCTCGTGTATTCTGTGCTTATTTTTTTTTTTCCTTTCTTTAAAAAAAATCTATTTCCAGCTCCAGACAACATTTTTATTTCAAACACCCATTAGGCTATTAACCGGTTCACAATTTCCAAAAAGTGTTCCAGGTAATTGAGTGATAAGTGAAGCCCTTGTTTGTCACTCTCTTAGCATCATTTTCATTTGTATGTGTCAGTTATTTTCTCCCAAATTGTCTAATGACATGTAAGACACATCAGCCTTTGTTGGGACGGGGCTATTATTGGCCTCGCGCGGCCTTGGCCGTCATATTACCACAGGTCCCATCAAGCGGTGGATTTAAATGGCCAGCCATTAGCCAGGCGAAACAGTAATCACCCTAATGTGTCCATTTGTTGTGTAAGTAGAGTTGTGCCCTTTCGCTGGGGGAGGCTTGGCCACGCATGTGAAAAGCGGATAGTGATGCGATACCATTGTAAGTGAATGGAAAGGCAAGCCCAGTGTTAAAACAATGCTCCACAACAAGGGTGCCTGCAGTCACCCAAAGGCTTAACCAGCCCCCGACAGGCGGACTTAAAATCCAGCTACAGCAGGCCCAAAGTGAGCCTTAAGCATCTGCTCAAACTCCTTCCATCAGTAAAGACATCTGTGCAGGCGAAAAATACTGTACTCGTCACTCAGTCAAATGTGCTTTATCGCACTTCTTTTGAGAGTAATTAAAAAGAGAGAAAGGGAAAAAAAAAAAACGGACTCACCCTGGCAAATCAGGAGGGGGAATTTTAGTGAATTTATTTTTGGGCTATTTGTGTATCAAATTGATGAGTCTTCCCACCCAGTGCTATTTAAGCGCGGGTGAATATGGATTAAGAGAAGATTTTCACGCTAAGATGCTCCTACTCTGCCTAATCCTATAATATATCCACGAGTACAATGTGTTGATTGTCACTAATACGTTTTGCGTGGGGTTATTGTCAGAGCACCTCAATCAAAATTAGGAAGGTTGTTTAAAAAAAAAAATCTTTCTCTAAAGTCTTTTTCTAAATGATTTTAATGGCTATGTTATCAACACTCTCATAGAGAGAGGTGCTCTGGTTGAGTGATTACCTGTTACGTGCCATATATTTACTAAAAACGTTACAGTGGAGTATTATTATTATTATTGTTATTATTATTATTATTATTATGTGTTAGTGAAATTTGTATCACTTGCTAAACTAAAGGCGTTAAACCTGTTTATTCCTGCTAAACTAATATTATTTTAATACCAGCCTCTTTTTAGTATTAATGATTATATGATGGATGTGGGTAATTTCTAAAAGACCCTTTTAGGCGCTGCAGTCATAAAAAAAATTCTCAATCTCACCTTCATTTTTCGTTTTTCGTGCAGGCGATTTGGCACTAAATGCGCGGGCTGTCTGCAGGGAATCTCGCCGAACGACTTGGTCCGCAAAGCTCGCAGCAAGGTGTTTCACCTAAACTGCTTCACCTGCATGGTGTGTAACAAACAGCTGTCCACGGGAGAAGAACTCTATGTGATAGACGAGAACAAGTTTGTGTGCAAAGATGACTATCTGAGCTCCGGGGCCATAAAGGAAGTCAACTTGAACTCAGGTAAGCGAAGCGACAGTAGGCCTGCGCTGCGTTTTTGTCTCCCATTCAACAGTAAGCAATGATAACAATATGAGGGCTGCTCATTCTCATCGCGTTGTTTATTTTAATAAGGTGGAAGCTTCATGTTTTTTTGTTTTTTTTAAAAAAGAGAGAGAGAAAAGAAAAAAAATCGGATGTATAAAATGGCAATCAGCATTTTAATGGACAAAAGAAAAGCAGAAGTGGCGGCTTTAAATGTAAGTTGATACTGAGCTTTTGCAGCAGTCCGGGGAGAGCATCTCACAGTAACCTTATGAGATGAATACTTTCAATATTTACCTCCAAAGAACAATAGCTTTCTGTTATTGTACGCCAGGGTCCACTGGGGATGAGCCTGTTGGTCTGGCCGTGTGTGCTGCTCCTCTTTCCACTCTATTTATCCTTATAAAAAGCCCAGGAGGGCAGCAACTCCACTCAACACCCTATTTACTAAAGGTGTCACGCGCCCCTTTTTCATAAACCTTTTGTTTTGATCTCCCATATAAATCTCTTAATTTGCTCGCAAAGGTAATATGGCTGCATGTCCGTATATCATCTTTTTTTTGTGCGTAAATTGGAGATGTTAGCGACTGAAGATTTTTTTTGTATTATTTTGCGTATTTGTTTTTTGCGTTTTGTTTGATACTTCAGATATTATTTAAGAAAAATTAATGTACAAATAAAGAAAGAAGGGAAAGCAGAAACTGGGAGACAAAAATTCACCGAGGTGCGTAAAAACGCATTTCATTTACGATTAGGTAAAGTTTCGGATGCGTAATAGTCAGCGACGCTTGTGTGCATCTCCAAGGCTGATTAAAACAGCCCCCCCCCCCCCCCCCCCACCTTGACATTTCGGATCGTGACCTGACCTTCCTTCTTGTTTGTCCCCCACCCCACCCATCCGCCCCGTTCCCCAGTGTCGTCGTGCACAGATAGGAGTTTATCGCCGGATCTGCAGGACCCAATACAGGACGACATAAAAGAGACGGACAATTCAACGTCCTCAGATAAGGAAACGAACAATATTGAGAACGAGGAGCAGAACTCTGGGGCCAAAAGGCGGGGGCCCCGGACCACCATCAAGGCCAAGCAGCTGGAAACGTTAAAGGCTGCTTTTGTTGCCACGCCGAAACCGACCCGGCACATCCGAGAACAGCTGGCACAGGAAACAGGGCTGAACATGCGAGTCATCCAGGTAAGATCAGCTGTGTTGTTTGTGGATCGCTGGAACTTTTTTTTTTTCCGATTCGGATGAGGGAGGGATCTGCGGCGACACAGACAGATTAGAGACAAATGACACATTATAAATCAAAGGAATTACTTTTTAATTTTAGTGAAATGTGCAGACATTTAATTGAAAGCCTCATCATCTATTAGTGAAATGTCAAAACACGATGCGGACTATTAGATGAATATATGCCACATTTAAACGAACCCCACCACCTGCTGTATGTAAACTGTTTTCCTTGTTTGTTTATTTTGGCTTTATTTTTGTGTTGTGGAAGTATTTCATGAAATATATGGATTTGGTTGATTTTATTTTGTACTGTAGCATTTTTTTTTCCTAGCTTGTGAAAAAAAAAACAGTCCAACATATGGAACTGGAAGCAGCATGGTGCGTAAAATGACAGTTTTATGTTTGCATTAACAGTAGATTCACAATATGCAGAAAAGCATTGTTTTTAATGTTCACACTTACTTATTTTATTATTTATTTATGATTGACTTTTACAGAAATATGGTTACAACATTTGATACTTTTATTTGAATGCAAGTTTTTTAAAATTACTGCATTCAAAAATCATAAATCACACTTTATTTTTTCTATAAAAAAATGTCTCCTGCTTCCGTGTAATTTCAGCATAAAAGCATCAAAGCACACTTTGAACTTACACTAATACATTTTATTGATGCATGAACATAAGAAATACATTATTTGTAAAAGAATTTCCTTTTTTGGGGTGCAGACTGTTTATTTCAGCAATAACATATGCTGCACAGCCATGAAATTAGTGAAAGGTTAGCTTTGTTTTTGCCAAAGGTAAGAGAAAACCCACGTACAAACATGTTGTGCAATACAACACAAGCATACACTGTTATTGGACCTCTCTGCCTGTCTTTTCATCCTCAAAACACACACACAGACACACATGCAAGCACACATGCTTGGTGCCTGGGTGCAGACTGTGTTAGGATGATTAGCACCATCTCTGCCAACTGTGATGTGGCTTTTTGTGCACTCACTGTAATTATCGCTGATTTCACAGATTTACATACCACCCTCCCCTTTCCCACCTCTCCGCTCTTACTCACTTACAGCCCGTGCCTCTCCACCGCTTCATCTATATCATAAACTGCAGCCAGCATGTGCGAGTGTGCAGCAACAGAGCTCAATCGCTCAATGAATCAATCAATCATTCAATGAACCAGCAAACCAGTCAATATATCAGTCAGTCAGCCTGGGCTGCGATAAGCCCCCCCACTCCACCTCTGCACCCTCCGCCCATGTGTGTTGCTCGGAGCCAAAATGGAGGCTGCATTTCGTCATCTTTCTCCCCGTTCAGTGTGTGTTAAATACCATTGCTCTCAACGCAGGGAGCCCTGTGAGCCACGCTGCTTCTCCAGCATGCGTATGTAATCCCTAAGCAACGCTCTCTCAAGGGAAGCGAGAGCATTTCCATAAAAATGTACCCTACAGTTAGATGATTGTTCTCAATAAGCAGGTGTTGCGTTTGCCGCTGGAGCACAGAGTGCAGAGCCTAAGTAGTTTTAGGTGTGTGTGTGTAGGGGGATGTGTGTGTGTGTGTGTGTGTTTTTCTTTTTTTTTGTGAGTGTGTTTTTGTTAATCTGTAGCACAGTGGGATTCTCCCTCTGGCATAGCCTAGCTGGTGTGAACATAGATCATTATGCAGCAGTGAAGCAAAGGCGAAACGAGATGTGTTATGTGCTTATAATTCAAAGACATTCTTCCATATGATGCACCGTTTTGCAATTTTGAAACCCTCCTTTGTTTGTCTTTGAAAGACAGTTTATTTAATCTCAGTGGTTTAACTTCGTATGGCTTTGTATTTGGGTCCGTTGATATTACTTTGCTATTCATCTGAAATTTGCAACAGGAAACTGCCATCATCACCGGAAAAATGGAGCAGAAATTGTTCCTTTCTTGTTATTATTCAGTCATCGCTGGCTTTCCTAATTTTTCATTTTGATCCTTTTGTGCTTTCTTGACATGAACTCTAACACTGTAACACAAAACGCCTCCCGATTCATTATGTGCAAACAACGATTTGATTATACCTATGTAATTCTTGTGTCGCACGGCAGAATGTTCATATTAGATTGAGTTCTTTGACTTTTTCTGTTAATGGCATTTTTATGGATTTTTATACTTTAAGCTAGTCAAGTCATTTTTGAAGCTGAATTTCAAGCATTTACACCTCAATTAATACAAATGAAAAGAGGCCACAGCTAATTGTGGTACAGTAAATACAGTTCAAAATGGGTGCAGAGGTGCCAGATAATTGGGAGGCAAGTACGTTGTGTCATTTCTGGGAAATAGTTTGCAGCTTCTGAATAAAAGCTCTTTAAAGGAATCAATTCATTTGGATTTAATTGTGGAATTTGAAAGTGGTGCAAACTTTGCAACACTGAGCATTAAGAAAAACAGTACAGTAAGAAAAACTCTTGAAACGATAAGTTGGTCCATATGTCATTGTTTTAGCTTTTCAATTGTGGTTCACAGATTTTTTTTTTTTGTTTGTGATCACACCCCAGTCTTACTCTCACATCCACATGATTTGTGCGTTTTTACAAGCTCTGCAAGGTTTACCACAGTTTGAGTGAATGGTGAATTGAAAAAGGATGGTAATAAACTACAAAAAAAGAAAAAAAAGATGAGATCGGCTGATATCTCAGACCCTGGTTTGTTTCAGGTCTGGTTCCAGAACAGAAGATCCAAAGAACGGAGAATGAAGCAGCTGAGTGCTCTGGGCGCCCGACGGCATGCCTTCTTCAGGGGCCCGAGGAGGATGAGGCCGCTGGGAGGCAGGCTGGAAGACCCAGACATTTTAGGACCTGGAGCCTACGGTTACTATGGAGGTAAGAAATGAACGCTGTGACAACAGATGCAGTGCTAGCACAAATTTAGTGCACACTTCTTGCTGTGTCTTTAAATACACTCAAACACCACACCTGCAGGTTCTTTACCTCTTGCAATATTAATGTGCAATATGGAGCGAGTGCAATAGCAAATATAATCTGTATCCCTGGTTTCACACTAAAAAAAAGTGATATTGTGTAAGCAAACTGCAGCTCTGAGGAAAGCAGGTGCCTAGAGATGTTTTTCACGTTGCAAGTATATCACATAAATCTGCTATATAGTAGAATACAGGTGGAGCCCCAGTGTACTTTATTGGATCATTTGCTTTCACGTTACTTTCTTGAATCCACTAATCTTTTGTTCAAAGATGAAATGATCAGGACTTGAGTCTGAGTCTAATCTCATGCACGCTGCACTCAGTTTGTGTGGTACACAATAAGCAGCTAAGAAGCTTTTAACTGTTAACTGTTTCGAACACAGCTGTGTAGTCTGGTTATCTCAACGCGCCCAGAGGAATGTAAATAAAGTTTCAATCCTGTTGAACTGTCACATTAGTTAAGCAGCTAGGAGAGAAAATGCTAGATAGGAGCACATATGCTCTAGTGGGACATTTTGCAAACAAAGCTTGCAGAATGGGTGGCATGACTGAGGTGTGATTTTTTTTTTTTGGCCTTTCAGAATGGTGAACTTCAAAAATGGCACCTGTAATGGCTCCACTATATTTGTGAGAATTGATTTCTGTGCCATTCAGCAATAGAAACACGTCTCCCTTCTTGTCTCTCTTAACTTTTATTCAGCATGAAGTTGCACCTAATAACCCTTTCCAAGATCACAACTTGTGAGTGTCATTCACTTTCTGAAAAGTTGCTAGCTTCCCTCTTAAAAACACAGCTGTGAGAGAGAAATACTTGTTCAAAGAAAGAAAGGGTGAGCTCGATAAGCACGTAAAAATGAATAGAAGATTCATTAATTTTAAAGAGAGATGCATTCATTTTAACCAAAGCCAGACACATACCTCCATACAGAAATATATTCAGGTATTTCTATATAAGACAAGCTAGATTTGCATAAAGGTCAGTGCACTAATTTACTGGCCATTCTAATGCAAATAACAACAACAAACAACACCCTGATGAAATATTTCTGCTGCCACAGGGGAAAACAAGGCATGTATTTGCACTTATAGTCACAGAGGTTTTTGTACAAAAAAGCAGTTGTAACTGGTTTGTTGCTGAAATAGATTCTCCAGTTGGTGTAGAGATTGTCAAAAAAAACATTGCTTTTTAAAGGTCATTAAAAAAAGAAAGAGAAAAAAGACCCCTCGCTTCAAAAGAAAATAATCTCAAGACAAAAGAGCGAGATAACAACACAGCGCTAACGCAACAGCCGCCCCGCACTGTACTGCAGGAATAAAGCCGATGCACCTGTCATGCATATCAGCAGTTTGTTTTTGATGGACAGTCTGTGAGCTGCTGTTTCCATACAGCACCTCCTGCACCTCTACCTGAAGGGCCCTGGCATTGAGGATACAATAAACCGGAGCCATCAAGGCTGCAACACAGGGAGTGGGAGGGGAAAAGAGAGGACAAAAAACCTCCATCCCTCGCTCTCATGTCTCTCGCTTTCTTTGCACTCTGCTTTTCACACCCTTTTGTCCCACGGCAGCGCAGGCCAGCCTGCTTGCCTTTATCTGAGCTCGCTGCCTCCTCGTGTTCCTCTGCTGCTGTTCAGAGCGAGGGATGCCTGTGTGTGTGGTATGATGCATCTGCATATATGAGTGTAATTATAGTTTGCAGAGCTGACACTCCCCTCAGCACCTACCCTGGTCTCTTTCTCTCTCTCTCTTTCATCCGCACACACATGAACATACCACAAGCCAAGCTTTTTGCTTATCCCCAAGGTCAGCTGAACTAGCAGGAGCCTGTTTGGGAAATCAGACAATTAGCTTGTTTGCACAACCTTTGATTATACCTCCTGATAATTTCTAAAAAATTAAAAATTAAAAAAAAAATTACACACTACGGCAAATAAATGCAGATCTTACAATTAGGCCGAATGTTTCTTGACGTGTAACCTGTTAGTTCTCGAGCCTCCCCGTTTCGACTGAAATAGCAGCGAGAAGAACATATGGTAGGAGTGGAGAAATGTTAGTGTAGCATCTGGGGCACAGGATAAAACCTGTCATCGATCTCGGTTCACGGTGGTGCTGAAACCGAATAGATTTAATGCAACTCTGGGAGTTTGGAATGAGAAACAGGAGGCAGGTGAAGGTTTGTAGTAATTGTTGATTAGTAGATGCAAACAGTGTATAAAGTAACAGGCTATTTGTTAAGCCAATCAATTCTTTCTAAACTGTTTTGGTCATTGCTTATGATGAACAACACACGAAATAGAAAATCACTTAATATTTAATCATTTTAAAAATCACCTTCCAGACTTTTTGCAGCGTGAGCACTGCCTGTGGCTACTTGTCATCTGAGTCCACTGTGCTGGCTGTAGTGGAAGAATAATTGCAGTGCCTGTTTGAAAGCATAGCGGTGTTGATTTAAGATCGATTCATTTTGTTTTTTCTAATAATAGGGCACATATTCATATAATTTAAGTTTCTTGTATGTAAGGAACAGTTTAGCTTAAAGCTCAACATACATCCTTGGGAACAGCTATAGTCTGTCTTAGTTATTAGATTAAATCTTCCTGTCTGCAACATTAAATCTCAAAAAGTACAAACACAACCCCTTTTTCAGGTTGACTGCTGTATATAGGATATGATATAGGATATTTTGGGTGGTCTCTAAAATACTGACAATATACTATTGTTGCTATTCTGCATGTAGAGTTAAGCTATTATATTGCATGACTACGTGCAATCACAGTTGAATGTGAATTCTTATGGGTGGATTTGTTTCCTTCAGTCAGAGCTAGCGTTTTCTTTTTCACTGTTTGTGCTGAGCTGGTCAAAAGAAGTCTTTGTGCTAAGCTAAGCTGAGTGAACTGCCCTTTGGTGATTGCATTACATCTATGAGACAACCTCAAGAGTAGCATGGACTGCCTTTAATAATAGCCTTGGCAAGACGAGTGTTCATCTTAAAGACCATAGTTGTTGCCAGTTTAAAACACTAAATGCACCATACACACTACATGCAAAGAAGTTACAGGGAGTTTGCAGGGTTGATTCAGTAACTGGTTACCGGCTTCATATCTACTACATTATTTAATATGTTTAAATTTAGTATAGGTTTCTCATTTGTAGCTGAGACCAGAAGGTCATATTTTGTGTTTCGACTGGCAGATTTCCATTTACTCTGGATCAAAAGACCATCTTATAAGCGATGATAATCCCTTAGAACGTTGTTTTAATTATGCAGTCAACAGGGACAGTCTCTGTGGATGTCACTGTTTATTTTTGACACTCAAAAATCTTCTTCTACTATGGGAACCAGAAACAAAATTGTGCTGTAGAAGTACGAGCGAGGAAACACAAAGAGATGTCTGAAACCTCTAAGAGGCATAAGCATGCCAGTCAGTGTCATAGGTTAACCAGAAAATATTTATTTATCCAAGTATGCAATGAAGAACATCTTTGAAAGCAACAAAATCTGTTATTAATGTGTCAGTTGTTTGCTGCAGCGCTTTGAAGTGAACGCCAGGAGAAGGTGCAGACATTTTCGGCAAGACGAACCACGGTCCTGGCTCAGTCTTTTTCAGAGTGCTACAGAGGAAGCATTTTAAACATGAAGGTTCTGCAACAGATATATTTTTAGCCATTCTTTATGATGCATCTAGTTGATCGTTTTGACACTTTCTGCACTATAAGAGTAAATCTACTCTTATAGGTTTAACAACATGTTGCACCAAAATCTGTGTGATCAAAAGATTAATTCTATTGATGCCAAAATAGTTGGCTTTTTTAATAATGTGACTAACGGTCCAAAAAGTCACAATGACCTGCTTTCATTTCATGATTATCACAGTAATAAAAAATTCACTTGTATCAATCAGCTAATCTATAACTTTGCTGTTTGTTGTCTTTTATTTTGGGGAACTAATTAGCCTTCAAGTGGCTGAATAGGGTCATGACTGAAATCTTTCCCACCACATATTGTTGATCTACTTACAACTTTTTGTAGTCTATGTATAAAATATTTTTTTATAATGTATTTTTTTCTGTTAATTATGGATTCCTGGCTAACAGAGCTAGAGTAGAAAGATTAACTGCTGCAGAAGCATTAAGGCGAATACTTAATGCCCAAAGTGCTGATGGAGATGAATGGGGTTAATGCTGTTAATTCATAAAAATGACTGAAACCCATAATTATTTACATTAGAAATTTTGAGAATGTCAGATAAATGAAAGAGCGCAGGTATGGTGAATGACCTTACTCTGTCATTTTCATAATTAGGTAGTTTGGTTGCATGAGGGTTAAAGTCAAAAAACAAATTCAAGGTTGTGGCGAGAGATTAGGGAAATAAATGTGTACAAAAACATACAGAATGAGCAGTTATACAGTTATTTATGATACTATTCTTATACAATATTAACATAACATTGATAATAAACCTTTAAATATCATGGTTGTCATCGGGGCTTGGCTATCGAGACACTGGATACAAACACAGTGGGAACATGGCATGGTGAAATCACAAGGTGGGGTCACGTTGACACGATGCTGAAAGCACGATGTAGTGGACAAAACAGTGGAGAGAGGTATAAATAACAAGGAGAAATAGCATGAAAAAAAGATTTCTAAGGACATTTTAATGCCATTCTCCTTTTCTAACTTTTAACATCTGAGCTGTTGTTGCTAATTTTGCTTTTTTATTTTTTACTTTTTCAAAATTGATTTTGTGTTGTGAAGTGTTGGTCAGATGAAATGAATAAAAAGATGTCAAACTTGTGTGGGACATCTGGCGTTGACTTTTGACATTTCTTTTGGACTGGTTGAATAATAATAAAACTAGCCATCAAATAATTCTTAGCTGAGTCATCAACACTAAAGTAGAGAAACCACCCGTAGTTCAGCAAATAACCACAACCCAGTAATGTAGAAGCAAGCGACAGCGCTGGTGTCTGCCATCAGACCTGACAGAGAGAAGCAGCCGAAAGGACCTGGCAGGGCTGCAGGGAAGCTGGAATCTCATTTTGGAATTTCTCATCCAAATCCAGAAGTTTCTGCAGGGGAATCCATCGAGGTGCACGCATGGCTGCGAGCTGAATGAGGGGAGAGGGAGATGAATGCACTGTGTAAGAGGCGAGAGAACTGAGGTGGAGAGGTGTGGAGTTGTTTATACACTCAAATGAGGCTGTTGGAGACCGGTTGGTTGGGAATTGGACATGATCAATTTCACCACTTAGGTAGGGGTGGAGCTGTGTGTATAAATGTAGACTGCTCGGGGGAACTGTAAGTGTTTTATGTATCTGATAGAAAGTCTAACCACATGTGTTCTCTTCTTACGCCACAGAATACCAAGGTGACTATTATGGACCAGGGAGCAACTACGACTTCTTTCCCCATGGCCCTCCATCATCACAGGCTCAATCTCCGGCCGACTCCCCCTACATCCTGGGCTCTGGTCCCGGAGCGATGGAGGGTTCAGGCCACCACCCGTCAGATGACCAAAGGTTCACGGACATGATCTCCCATGCGGAAACTCCCAGTCCAGAGCCAGGCTTACCAAACTCACTTCAGCCTGTCCCGGGGGAGGCATTCGGGGGTGGTCCCAGTCCTCCTTTCTCCTTGGCCAGTAATTCCAGTTACAGCGCTCCAATGTCCCACCAAGGCCAGGAGATGGGAGAAACCACCGCTTGGTAAAGGACAAAAACACAGGGACCATTGCCTGGGCTGAATGTCAGCCTAGTTAATTCAGGAGATGAATTAAAAAAACAAACAAAACAAAACAAAAACCATTGTGGGGTGAAAATTACAGCTCAGATTTTTACGGACTGATTTTCACAACTGATGAACTGATGGACAAAATCAAGAATGGGATAGCTTGTAGGAGAACGTAATATTTGCTGCCCAGTAGACACTCCAAAGCATATCCCTTCCTGGATTACTGGACTTGAAATATATATATTTAAAAAGGAAAAAAAAAATGCGATTCCACCCAGCAAAAATGCTTCTCGCCTTCCCCTTGACATTAACGACGGTATCCTCTAATAGGGAGAAATGCCAAAGGGGACATGTTTAGTTCTCTTAGTTTCTCACCACCTTCTTTAAGACATTGCTTCAAAGCAGTATTAGTTTCCATTCTGTTGCTCTTCAATGCCACTTCACGCTCAGCATAACAAAGGAGCCGGTTTTGATACATGCTTTAATGTTCATCTACAAACACGCCTGTTTCAATCGAGGCAGCTTATTTTAAACATTCGCCAACATGTCAAATCAAAAGCTGCCACTTGATAGACACGCTGACACCTCCAGCACGGCACTGACATTCTCTAGCCCACGTCTCAGCTATAAGTCCCTTAATGCACACAAAGCGTTCTTGATCATAGCTCAAAAGAAGGATGTCTATACCATTATTCAAAACACGGACACAATTATACAGACACTTGTACCCACACATACATACACACACACACACACGGACAAATCTCACACCCATCGAAGCGGCCCTGATAGTTCTGCTCTGCACACTGCTTCACCTGACCTTCCTTTTGTTACTGTCCCTTTTAAAAAACATGTTTTAATGGAATTGATTTTCAAAAGAACATTGAACCCATAATGGAGAATGTCCTTCAACAGCTGAGGTCTCCTTCCTCTAAAGAGAGAAAACAAAAGAGGGGGCAGACAACATCTGTGACATTACCGCTGTCTGCTCCGAAGCACTCATTGCCATCTAGTGGCCACATTTTTAAGGCACAGAGAATTAAAATAAGCTCAAAAGCGGCAGACTCGGGTTGTGTGTGTGTTTGTGTCTATCACTGTGTGTGTGTGAATATCTTTGTGCTTCAAAGGACAAATTCTCTGCATTTTATTTCAGACCGATCAGGGCCAAGTGTCACCACAGCTGCTATTTGAAAAGTCCGCCTTTGTGAAAACATATTAAAAGAAAGAATTATTTTAGTGTCTCTTAATTCCTAATTTCAACTCCATGTCATTCTTTACTCTCTCAGCTCCATCTCATCTCTACACAAAATGTCTCAAACAGACCACATCTAACACGAGGAATGCTGTTTTCTTCTGCAATGAGTTAGCTCTACTTGGAATTTTGTTTTCAGATTGTCTGTATTTCCTTTGGACATTGTTTCAGATGTAGGAAGAATGTGTCTTTTTTTCTGTTGTATGGAGATATTCTTGGATACATGACTGAGTGGGAGCTTGTTCGTGTGTGTCTGAACGCTTGCGAGTGTGTATGCTTGTTCACGTGTGTGTGTGTGTGTGTGTGTGTGTGTGTGTGTGTGTAGATTTATGGGGGGGAATTGGGGCAAGGCTGTATTATTTCTATGTAAATAGCACTGGTAATAAAACCTTCTCTTATAACTTGAAGATCTGGTTTCTTGCTGAATGTCGTCACACATCTTTTCTTTAATTTGCTGTAAAGCAAAGTAACTGTACTAGCACGATTTCAAGGCAGCCATAATTTGCTTTAGCTACTCATTACATTTTAGAGAAAAATATCGCACTCTTAACTCAGCTACACCTGTTTAGCATTTACTGTGCTGATAATGATTACAATAAGAAAAATGATTAGCTTGTTAAAATGATGCATTACAGTAAAACTAACAGCCCAATAAAATACAAAGCAGTTTAAATAGCTTGATCCCAACCAGCTATAACACATATATCTCTGTTAGGACATTTTATAAAAAATTAATCAGTTGTAACACTTTTGGTGTTACTGATACTGGTGAAGGCACTTATAGATAAATTCAATTTTAGGGTGGTTGCCAGCCTCAACACATGCAAGAATTCACTGCAATGCAGTAGCGAGCACTTTAACTACTTGTTTTACCAATTGTGTTTATAGTGTGTGGATTAAATGCACATTTATTTACTTTTTCAGCTATAAGGTTAAAAACACAACATTAGCATGTAATTAGCTTACAAAACTGAGTGATGAATATCTTAGCTACCAGCGGCAGAGGCAAAGTGACATTACCATTAATCTGGAGTCATGTTTAATGGTTAATTTTGATTAAGCTGAATATTGTCTGTCCTGTCAATACTATTTTTGCTCTTCACCTCCACTCATGGGTGGAATGTCTGGCTCTCTGTTTGCTAAATGCTCAAT
This sequence comes from Oreochromis niloticus, assembly GCF_001858045.2. Lineage (NCBI taxonomy): Eukaryota > Metazoa > Chordata > Actinopteri > Cichliformes > Cichlidae > Oreochromis > Oreochromis niloticus. The sequence goes on from NC_031972.2 coordinate 12,126,138, forward strand.
AACCAGCTAGTTGGTAACTTGCTGTTCCAGTTGTTCACTGCTAGCAGCAGGGACTAAACCACATAATGACTTGTAGGATTGAAAAATGGTCAACATGTAAGTGCTAAAATGCATTTCTCCTAATGGTAATGATCACTTGCACCTTACTCCAACAGTGAGTAAAGTACTGATGAGGTCCTGCATTAAAATGATCAGCCTCTCCTTCTCTCTCTTTCACTATGGTCGGCGGCAGATCACATGAAATGGACTAGCAGCCAGCATTGATGGGAGGCAGTCGGCTCGAGTCACTTTGCTGTGCAGAAGTGGATCAGTGAACTCACCACACACTAGGACAGTTTACTGTGTGCACGCAATATGCTCAACACATTTTTTTGTTGCAATTTTCAAGTAGGGTCATGCTTTCAAACTAGCTCCAAGCTAGCAAATGACCTCTTTTTAGTTTCAAAGAGACGTGAGGGTACCTCCCAAAGTTTGACCTGCACAGGCCCATCCACTCACTGTCCTCCTCAGTCATGCTGTTACCACCTTTGCTGCAGAAGCACTAAACTGCTGTGAACCAAATAATAAAACTAAGCTTGCATTCAAATGACAAATCAGTAATGTGGTTGTTTAATTTTTTTATGACCAAATTTAATTTGGACATAAAATGTATAATCCAGGAAGGGATGGCTGCTGTTCACCGTTTTTAAATTCCTTAACAAATTATGTGGCTTGTTGTGTGAATAACTGCACTAACAGTTTGTGCTGTTACAGTAACATTTTATTTATTTTATTTTACAGTGGTCCCTCACTATAATGCGTTTCACCTTTTGCGGCCTTGCTGTTTCCCAGATTTTTTTGTGAAATATTGCATGCTTTTTTTTTTTCTTTTGTTACAGCGCATTGTGTTCTGCGTCCTGATTGGCTGTAGACCATTGTCAATCAATCTCCTCCGTGACGTGTCTCTTGTATAGTACAGAATGCGTTCAGCTTGTCAAATTTACATAAATCTTCGATCGCTCGCAGTGTGACTCTGAAGTGCTGGACTGTATGTTTGTAAGTTTTCTCCCCAACAAACACAACAACGTTAGCGAAACGTTTTGCACTGTCAAAGCCGCCTGCGGTAGGACCCAAAAGGCAGAGGAAGATGCTAACCATCGCACAAAAAGTTGGACGTCTGGACATGCTAAAGGAAGGTAGAAGTTACCGTATTTTTCGGATAATAAGGCTAATTAAGCGAAACAAAACAGTCAGATAAGTCAAACTTTACTCAACTCATTCTTCTTGCTTCCTCTACTTCCATACCATTGATTCATTAATGTTGAATTCTTTCGCAGCTTCTCTATTCCCATGTTCTGGACCTGAAAACAGGGTTTGATCTTTGGTTTCATTCTATAATACTGGACTTATTTTTCTACAAAGGTTTTAATTTTGAGAGTGTTTAAACAAGAGAGAAAAATGTGAAAATGTTCATGCCTGTCTGAGAAAAGTGTATAAAGTGTGTAGTGAGGGGTTTTACAGTCTTAAAACATCTATGATAATTGTAAAAAATGAAGCTGGCTACTTCGCGGATTTCACCTATCGCAGGTTATTTTTAGAACGTAACTCCCGTGATAAAGGAGGGACCACTGTATAATGTTTGTGTGTTGATGCATCTTGCTAATCAATCTATTGGTCTCATCTAAATATGAACTCTTTTGGCAATAATAAATAAATAAATAGATAACTACACAATGAAAGAAAGGGATGCTGGTAGCTGAAATGTTGAACTTGAGGCTCCAAATTAGTAGTCCACAAACCAATGAATGACATCAAGTGTGTCATGTCCATCTTTTATATACAGTCTATAAACTAGAAAAACAAAGCAGTTAAAGACTGTGGTGACTGTGGTGACAATACTCTGTGGATTTGCTATTGAGGCCCTGCACATTGCAAGTAGTGATTTGAGTTCCTGCTATTATAAAACAAATATTGGTTACTGTAGTGCAGTCATTTAACTTGCAATAACACACTTGAGTTAAATTGTTTGGCGAACAACTAAAATGCACCATGAACAGCAAAATGAAGAAAGCATAAATCAAATTCTTTTCACCATCCCCTTAAATCTGGCTCTGGAGTCAAGATTTGTCTTAAGCCCTCAGGCACAAACCCAACACCAAAAATCCCCTTCTTGTATGAAACTGACTTCAGACCAGTGCCCCTTGGCAGCCTTGTCCCTCTCCAGGTCCCTTGAACCCCCCCCCACCTCCTCATCCCCTTATCCCCTCTTTATCCCCTCCTCTCTCTGTGGGGCCAGGTGGACAGACGGTGGCCAGGTCTGCAGTAATTTTCCCCCTGACTGGTTTTAATGTAAAGGGTAATGTGAGAGGAGACAGGCAGACACTGTGTGTGTGTGTGTGTGTGTGTGTGTGTGTGTGTGTGTGTGTGTGTGTGTATCATTCTTATATATGTTCACACACTTTCTCACACACTCGCGCACGCACAGAGGTGGATGTGGTCCTCAGCATCTACCAGTCCATTACCAAAAAGCTCTACATCTTCTTTATTTATTTCTTCCTTGCCCCCTTTGTTTACTCTCTGGAGTATTTTCCTCAATTCAGGTTTTTATCACTCCAGCCTCTCCAGCAGAGCAAGATACACACTCTCTCTTAGACCCTCACACACACACATAGGAGAGAGAGAAAAATTCTGGTAATGTATTGGTAGTTGCCCACTCTTTAAAAATCCAAAACAAGTCAGTTCTCTGTGTATATGCACACAACTACAAACATGTATATTCACAAATAGAATAGCACAAATAGCACACAGATGCACAGAAACTTGTACCAAGGCCTAAACACCCCTGGTAACCTTCACCTTCCTTTCACCCAGTAGCATCTGGTTATCATTCTCTCTCTCTCTCTCTCTCTCTCTCTCTCCCTCTCTCTCACACACACACATACACTCTTTAAGGTGCACATTCACAATTGTGCAGCCTCTGGATCATGCACACACATATATGAGAATGCACGCACGCACGCACGCGCACGCACGCACGCACGCACGCACACACACACACACACACACACACACACACACACAACAATCCCATTACCATCACTACGTTTGTAATGGATGTGTTTGCGGTGCTGCTGTGGGAGAGAGGAGAGACCTGAAGTAGCTGTTATAAATCACTCGCTTGTTCCCCCTTCCCCTATCACGTACAAACACACACACACACACACACACACACACACACACACACATGCACGCACGCACGCACACACACACACAGAAGAGTCCTCTATGGCATCACTACATGGGGCTCCCATTCACTAACTCTGCAGCAAACACACACTCTCACATACATATGTGCATAGCCATTCCCCCCTTCTCCTTTCTATCCTTACCGCCTGGGGTGGGGAAATCCTATTACCCTATGAAGAGAAGGAACACATCATTAATTACATTCACATGCTCTTTTACACACACAAACATGTATGTATGCCAGATTTCCTTGCAGCACAGGCTTCGTCACTTAGATCACAGCTACTCGTGCTGCCACCAAACTCAAAAAATAAGCTGTATCATGCAGCTATATTTTGTAAATTTATCTGCCAACTGCTCTTGACAAGTGACGGTAGAGCTGAGCCACTTTATCTGATGGCGTGTACGCATACACACACACACACACACACACACACACACACACACACACACACACACACACTCGGCCCCTGCCTTCGCAAAAGGAATATGTCATAGCATGTGAGAAAGCAAAGTTACGATAGCTGAGAGAGATTTCAGGGAACATGGACAGGCAGATCAGGGACTGTCAGAGTGTCTCCCCCAGATTTATTCAGAGCCTCAGCAGCCTTTTCAAGGTTTGCAGGATAGATGGGTGCCATAAAGTGATACATGCTCGCTATAACATGAGTAGAAGAGGAGGAAGCCATGCACAGCGAGGGTGTCAGGAAGAATGTTTATGCACCCAACTGGGCAATCTTAAGAGCACATTAAGTCATGGCTGTACAAGCCAAACTAGAACTATAATTTGACTTTAATCGGGGAACGGGTTTTGTTTATCTTGAACAAAAAATGTTAATATTTGAGTTTTGGTCTCTGCCATAAACCATAGCAACATTTAAAGACCAAATTAGAGCAAAAGATGTAGTCCTGAAAAGAATTATTAAAAACATTAAAGCAAACAAACTTAAATTTGGCACAGAAGTTCACAAACATAATTTCACAGCATATGTGTCATATGTGAAGATGATAGATGGATAGAGTCACTCACTTCCTGATACATAATAAACATTATAACTGAGAAAAATCTCTTTAAAAATATAGTACGAATATAAAGGTCTGGCCACCCTTTTTAAAAAATGAAGTTAGGAATATGTGTTTGAAACTTACTACATTCATAGGTGTAGTAAGATAACTCTTTATAAGATAAGATAAGATAACTCTTTATTGTCATCGCACAGTCATACACAGTACAATAGTTCAATGAAATTGGAAAACTGTCCCACGTCAGCACTACGTACAGCACAACACGACACTACACATCACAACACAGTAACTTAACTTAGGTAATAAAATTAAGAACAAGTGTCTGTGTATTGCACACTGGTATTATTGCACATTTATTATTATTGCGCCTTGTTATAAATATAAATATTATTATTGTTATTGTTGTCCCCCCCCCAAAAAAAAAAGTCCAGGGAGTTAGCCAATCAGGTCAGTCTTTTACACTTCAGCAATAACATGTTGGCTTTCACTTCTCATCATTGCTGTCATTTTGTTCACATTTAAAGTTCTGAGATTTTAAACTTGGAAATGGGCCAGTTTTGGTCTGTAATAAGACAAAAAGGAGAGCAGGCCTACAGTATGTGCAGAGCCTCTTCCTCCATCACACAACCACAGCACCACCAAGTGGATCCAGACTGCCACTGCACAGACGCAGATCACGGCTGACCTCATATTTTTGGTGTTAGAGCAGGATAACTAAAGGAGATGCAGATTTGAATAGAAAAACACTGAGAGGCACAGGCACTGCCTGTAGCAACAATCAGAATAATGACTTTGCAAGTCGAGTATAACTGAAGCACTTCTTGTATCCAACAGAGCCAAATAAAGTGGGAAGAATGCACGTATTTTGGCATCAAGGTCAGGAAATTTTTAGAAAAGAAAAAAGAGATAAAATAAAAAAAACAAGCTTTTTTTAAAACTCTGTGATGAGACCCACAATGCAACACATAAAGGCTCACTCGAGAGACTGATCAAATAAAAGAATTATAATTTTTTAGCGGAGACCTTGGTGTTCTTTCTTTGTAGTTAAATTTTTGTACAAGCAAAACGTTGCCTCATTTTTCATTTCAGTCTTTGTGCTCTTTGTGCATATCGTAAACAGCAAAATTCAGCTGATCTTCTAAATTTAATTTAGAAGATAATTTATTTAGCCTCCAGCTCTATGTCACAAACTCTGCCATATTTTTCACATACATTTAGGCAGAGAGTAAAATGTAAAATGCTATTTAGTTTCTATCATATACTCTATCAGTTGTAATAATTTCAGGAAAAAAATTATTAATTGACACATCACTATCACTTCATGGGATGTAAGATCTCCAAGCTCTCTAGCCAAAAATAGCACTAACAAACAACTCTGTTTTTTAGTGATAAATATTATATGTTATGTTACATGTTATATGTTAGTGCTATATATTAGTATTTATTTACTATATACTATGATTTATTCTAGGTTTACTTAAAGGGGTTTTTATTGCACAGCCTAATGAAATCACTGCATATACACACTGATTGCCACCACACTGTTACTCCCTGTAAAATTTTCAATTTCTCAAAAGCTAAAAATCTTTTTTGTTGATTATACTTTCTAAACTTTACATTTTTCCAAAATACAGTTAGTTCAGTTTAGTTTTTCATAGCTCAGCTTAGAGTCTGAAAGAAAAGGGGAAACTCTTACATAGGCAAATACACTCACTGGCCACTTCATTAGATACTGTGTTGGATCAGGCCCTTAGTTAATCATCTATCTGAAACAAGCTGTTTTAGCTCCCTTCATTATGTAGTCATGGTTTATATGAGCATACATTGCTGTGACAAAATGTAAACACTCACTGGGAATTTTATTGGGTACAATTGTTCAACTGCTTGTTAATAATCTAATCAGTCACATGGCGGCACCTCAGTGCATTTATGTTTACAGACGTGGTCAAGGCGACCGGCTGAAGATTACACCTCCAGCAGAATAAGGCTCAGTGAGGGGGAGGCCATATGCCATGACCAGTTGGGGTGAAAGGAGGAAAACAGGATAAAAACACACTGTGGAAGAGAGCCATAAATTAATAATGACTAATAATCAAATACAAAGAGGTATATACACACAAAGTGTGTTAAGAAAAGGTGAAAAATTGAACAATAGAGATCAAAAAATGTGGAGTGGTCTCATTAGTCTCGATTTCTGTCTGAATTTGAAGTAAACAATGCGAAAACATGGATCCATCCCACCTTGTATCAATAGATGCTGGTTCATGCTGGTGTCGGTGGTGTAATGGTGTAGGGGATGTTTTCATGGCACAGTTTCAACCCTTTAAAATCAACATGAACATTAGATAAATGTAGCCTACCTGAGTATTGGTGTTGGGCATGTCCATTCCTTTACAACCACCCATCTCCCATCTTTAGTGTATCAATCAGAAGCTAAAATCATCACAAACCCATTTCTTTAACATGACAATGAATTCATTGCACTCAAATGACCTCCACAGTCATCAGATCTCAATGCAAATGAGCACCTCTGGGATGTGGTGGAACAGGATCACATCTATGTGCAGCCAGCAAATCTGCAGCAACTGTGTGACTCTATCATGTCAACATGGACCCAAATCTCTCAGGAACATTTCCAGCACCTTGTTGAATCTGTGCCATGAAGAAACCAAAAGCTGCTCTAAAGTTAGTCTTTGACTACTTGAAAACTTTTACAGGTTTACATTTACATTTGTATTTACATTGTGTGTCCCAGAGTAGGTAATAAAAGCAAAAGAAAAAAAGCATGGCCTCAGGTAAATAGCAATGTCATGTTTCAAGGTAATGTTGGTCATTTAATCAGTATCTTTGCTTAACCTTAAGAGACTGGAGTGGCTAAACAATAGAGACGATAAACATTAACAGGCAGTACTTTAGTGTTGAAAGAATGATTACTGAAACGGTTTACTGTGAACATTGTTAAGGTTTTCTGTTCTGTATGAACATTATGCAACCTGGAATGTGTTCATTCGAAATGTTTCCTTATTATGCTATTTCTGTATTACATAGTTGTAACTGTAATGCTGTGAATAATAAAAAATAAAATATTCCAAAAAATCCTCAATCTTGTTTACCAGAGCAAATTAGGATATTTAACTACATAACAAGTCTTAACTCCAGTGTCTTGAACATTTTAAGAAGTAATAATTAATCAAGCCACGATGTATAAACAAAGTGATATAAAAGAAAGCTCAAATCAAAGCATACTTGCCCAAAGTGCTGACTTTAAGTAATTGAAGCAGTCAAATGAAATAGTTTTGATTGGTTTCTGTTTATATCAGCCTCATTTTTCTTTAAATATTAAATATTTGAATAAATAAAGATTTGATTTTATATATTTTTGTTTAATTTTGCTCAAAATTGTTTTATGTTCATGATGGTGAAAACTATTTTTTTTAGTGCAATCGCAAGGCAAAATGTGTGAAAAGGGGAAATGAGAGGAGCTGGTGTTTGTTTCTGTTCCTATTTTTGATTGTGGTGAGCTCATAAAGTCTGCTACGAGGTTCTGCTTCCTCTTAGTTCATCCTCTTGTTCCATACAACTGTAGCTACTAATAGTTTCTTCATGGGAAGCTGGTAGATTAGTTTTAAGATAAAAATCATTGTTGCTACACAACCTAACAGCTAACGATATAACTAACTGGTATTTCAGGAATTCCCTACAAGTCTCAACGAAGGTATGTCAGGAGTGCTTCCCCATGGAGGTTTAGTCCCCTTCACATTAAAGTTGACATGTGATCACTGTGTTACACCATTTATTCAAATGTTGCCTCTGCTCTAAAGCGCTTTCACTATGCTAGATCCTATTCTGACACCAATTGCTACAACCTTTCAATTTTTGAACATTTTACTGTAAAATATTTTCTGAAAGCCTAAATGTGACTCAAACAAAATAAAATAAAAATACCAGATTCACTGAAGCCCACAGATCATTCTCTGAATACCAAAATATATTGCTCAGTATTTTTTTTCATTCTCTAGAGAGGTCATCACTAAAATGCTTTTGGAGTCCGACATTTCTGACCTTGAAAATCTTCAAGGATTCTTGAGAAAAACTTTGTTTTCTTTATTTTGTTTTTACATTGTGGAATTTACTTTTTAATAATGGAATCAAAAGTATAGCATATAAACTAAACTGATGAATTGCAGAAACAGCGCTCATATTCTATTTCATATCATTCACGCACCACAATCCAAACTTCTAACAGTGAATCCCAAACCTATGAAACACCATTGGATTATTTAATGTCCTTGCAATTACAATCAGAACAAGCATGCATCTCTAGATGTCAGCAACATGATGAAGTAGCCACATATATGATCAGAAAGTAGAAACTCTGAAGTGAAAAGAAAATTACTGGAATATTTAGAACTACGTGACTGTTCTGTTTGTTCTCTACACACGTCTCACAGGAATACCATATCTTTTAATAGTGAGCAGCTAACATTACAAAACCATGTTTCAAAGTGTGTTAAAAAGGAGGAAAAACAAATTCAAAACTCTGTTTTATTACCTTTCCCTTTAAGCAGGAATTGAAATTCTTAAACCCTAGAGACTGGTGTTTTGAATAACAAAAATAGAGAGCTTAACAGAAAAAGGAGCCTCCTGGTATGAGTAACAAGATCATTGGCATTTTGTTTGACTGAAATCATTAATTAAACACATTCTACACATTCTACCACATTATAAAACATAAGACATTATAAATTGCTCTTATAATGTCAATTAGTGCACTGACCACTGTTCAGAAAACTGATCCTATATAGTGGGCCTAGTCTGAGCCAGATGTGTTGAAACGAGTTTCCAAATATGCACAGTTTATTCTTTTGCTACTCCTGAACTAGCTCATCAAATGTGTGGGTGGTGGGTCTATAAAAAACACATTAAAGCAACTCTACACGTTTCTTTTTTGGGAGGTGAGATGACTAAAGCCTATCAAGACAAACAGCAAACTCTCACTACTAAAGCCAAGATAAATAATTTTAAAGTGCTATAGTGAATATGTACGACACTATTTAAGGCCTCAAAGTTTAATCTAAACAACTACAACTGAAAAAAAATGTCTGCTTTTTGCCTGAATAAATGATTCAAATGCAAAGGTGCGGCTGTGGCTCAGGTGGTAGAGCAGATCAGCTACTGATTGGAAGGTTGGTGGTTCGATTCCTTTGGCATGCAGACTGGCTCCCCCAGTCTGCATGCCAAATATCCTTAGGCAAGACGCTAACCCAATGCATTCATCGGAGTGTGAATGTTTATTAGTTGCACTTGAGTTTAGAAGTGAATGGGTGAATGAGGCATGTTGTATACAGCGCTTTGAGTACTCCGGGAGAGTAGAAAAGCACTATATAAGAATCAGTCCATTTACCAAAGGCACGTCACATTAAGGGACCAGTGAAACCAAACTGAGAGTCACTGTGAGTGAAATTATGAGTCAAAAAATGATTTAATATGAGCACTGGTCTTCTGTAGAATTTATTTTTTTTTTAAGTTAAAATAGATTAAAAGAACTCATAAAATGAAATCAGAAGTGTGAGAGTCGGCTTCAATCATGTTGCCTTCTTGTGCTGTTCTGTCAATACCAAACTTTACCAATAAGTAATCTATGTTAGCCAGAAACTTCAGGCTTCTCTTAATGTTCTCTTTTAGACCGTTTTCTTTGGCTCATTACAATGTCAGAAAGAGGAGGTATCCTTAATATGGTAATGCCTGGCACACAGTTATGGCTGTTAGCCCAGAAGCCCCACCTTCCTGCTGCATAAAGCTTCTATTTTGCTCACCAAGGGCCAGTAAGAGACAAAAACTGTTTCACAATCGTTCAAAACTTAAGTTCAAGAATAAATATGTGTAACTGGAAATGTGCAGAATAGGTACCCTTTGAACACTGGTGAGCCATTTTCTTTTTAAGGTTTACTGTCCTAAAGTTAATACGTACAGATGTGTATAAGTAAAAACAGTGTGAAAATGATTTCAAATAAATTCATAGGGGGTTCAAAACCATAAAATGAACAACGAGAAATACCTTAAATACTCAGTGGATCAAATCTCCTCTAATCCCCCACCTGTTCCCTGTGTAAGGTGATTCTCATGCTTCCTTTAGGGAAGTGCAGCTCTTAGAGCGATGCCTGTGACTAACCTAGCGTATAGGCAGATGTCTTCTCTGGCTGTATGCCTGGATCAGGTCCTGTAGGCACTAAAGTAAGACGCAGATGACAAAGGACACCTCAGTGAAGAGTCAACAACTCTGCATTTTGATTATGGCCTGTAAAATTAAGGTGTCACCCTGAAAGACTATATAAACTATTTTCTGTCCAGTATTCAGTCCTGTGAACAAAATCAAGGTAATGTTTCTAGTTGCACAATTTCTGAATGGAGACAATACAGTGTGACATTAATGAGGACATAATAATGAGTAATGCTTATATGTTTAATCATCCTTGTGATGAAGAGTGGATAATAAATAAATATTAATAAGAATACATTTGCTTGGGCAAGGGAAGGAAACTAAAACAGCTTGTTTCAGACAAAGGATGAAATGGCAGGCTGCATCAAGGACCAGTACGTGAAATAAACAAGGATTATTTTAGCTGTTAATCGTGCAAAGCTACTCTAGTAGAATCCAGTAATATAAACACTGAGCTGGCGATTAACATGACAAGCTTAGCAATAAGTGATTCCAGTCAATGTTCATTTGCAAAGGCCTCACTGTGTATGTCTGCTGTTTGATACTGGGGAGGTGTTGTACTGGGGGGTTTATAAAGATTTAGTCACTGAAAACAGCCTTCTGCATCTATACATGTGAATGAACCAAAAAAGTAAATTTGCAGCCCTTATGACAAAAACAGTAAGCTTAAATGTTCCGCACTACTGAGAAGTGCAGAGTAGAGATAATTCTCAGTGAGTTTGCCCCTTATTGTGATACTTTTCACTTTAATGTGGTACTTTTGTCCTCCTCCACAATGATATAAAGATTTTTGCTGCAAGACAATCAAAATTTCAAAAAGAAAATTAATTTACCTAAGTTTTGAAAATGGGACGTTTTTTACTGTGACAAATAACCTTTCAATTGCAACTAAAGTCAACTTACTGACCTCTTAAATAGCCCCTTAATTTGAAATCTACTAGAAACCTACTGTCTACAGTAGGCTTGTAATGTACTCTGACAAAATTACACCTTTGAATCACTATTATGTCTACTACTACTATGTCTTTCTTGTCATTGTCATAAGTCTAGGAAAATAACTTCTTTGTGACTTGTGGGCAGAACTGTGTTCAACATCTGCTCATATTTATTGCTTCACTAAGCTGCTTTACGCATGCTTTTACACAACCACACCTTTAGTAACTGCTTTTGTAGATTGCATGAGCAAATATTTTCCACTAATAAATCCTAGAGTTTCACTTCACGAAAGAGTTTTGCGCACCGTGTGAACTTCTAATATGGCCTTCTTATTGTGTAAACTGGAGTCAAAACCTCAAAACAGAAACATATTAAACAAAAGATTAATCAGAATCAGAATCAGAATACTTGATTAATCCCTAAGGAAATTATGTATGTTATATGTTTACTAGTTTTATTAGTTTTATTAGCCTTTTTAAAAAACAAACAAACAAACAAAAAGAAAAAACCCCAAAAGGAATCTATTCAAGCATCAGCCCATCCATTCATCCATCCATGACCACATTAGGGTCACCAGTTAACCTCACCTCAGCCTATGCATGTTTTTGGACTGTAGGAGGAAACTAGGACGCACATATGCACAGGGAGAGCATGTGTGCATGTGTCCACAATGAAAAACTGTAGCCTGGATATGAACCCAGGACTTTCTTGTTTACAGTGGTGGTGGGATGCTCCTGACGTCAAATGCGGATTTGATTATCTCCTCGATCCTATAATCACACCTTCTATAATGACTCTGGAGATCAGGGGGATGGCTCGTCTGTCACTGAGAGTGAGGACACTGACTGCATAGTGGCAGGGACCCTGGGGTAGACTTCCTGAAGGCTCTGGATGTTGTAGGGTTGTCCTAACTGACCTGTCTCTGCAAAGTTGCCTGGAGGTCTGGGGCGGTGACTTGGGTGTGGAGAGGGTGTACTGTAACCATAGGTGTATTACACTTCTCATTCCGGGAAAGTTTTTGACCTGGTCATGGAACAATGGGCCAGGGCTTTATCCTCTCAAAGATGTTCAAGAGTGTGTGGGAGTTTGCTCAACCTGCCCAAAGTCTACATGTGTCTTGTGGACATGGAGAAGTAGTTTTACCGGGTTCCTGTGGGTATACTGTGGATGGCATGGGGTGTCTGGCCCGTTGTCACAGGCAATTTGGTCCCTGTAAGTTAGTCAGACATGTTTTCTGGTTAATGCTGGACTCTGCCAGGGCTGCCCTAGGTCACTGACTTATAAACAGAATATCTAGATGTAGCCAGATGTAGCCAGATATAGCCAGGTGGAGGGTCTCCAGTTTAGTGGCTCCAGGATTTTATCTTTCCTTTTTGCAGATTATGTTATTCTGTTTGGTTCATTAGCTAGTGTGTGCGTGCGTGCGTGCGTGCGTGCGTGCGTGCGTGTGTGTGTGTGTGCATGTACATGTTTAGACATCTTTGTGAGGACATAAATTTAGCATGCCAATATACTTGTGGGGACCAACAGTCACTTATGGGGACAAAATGCATGTCCCCACAAGTTTGAAGGGATTTTTGAAGCTCAAAATGTGGTTTTAGCGTAAGGGTTACAATTAGGTTCAGGTACAGACTTAGGCATTAATTTTTGATGGTGTCTGTGTATAATTAAGGTCTAAACCTAAGATCTACATTCCATAAATCAAGTTTTACTTGCTCACAAACCAACTTCAACTGGTTGACTGACTGACTAACTGAACAGACTGGCATGAATAACTTCATTTCCTCTTCTTCTGTACTGGTGCTCCAGTCAGTGACCTGGAATGCCTAAAAGGACTGGTGTCCTATCCTAATCCTCAGGGCCCAGTTGTTTAAAAGGTATAATACAGATAAAAATCATCTGCTTTTGGTTTTTCCTTGGTTTTCAATGGATCACATAATCCAGCTCACTTTTGTCCTCATTATTCAAAAAAAGAAAAGAAAGGATCCAGATAGGATGACTTTGATTCAGGCATCCAGGTACAGACTTTTAAGAATTACCACAGATCTTACCCACTTTGTCATGATGCATATGGAATAATTTAAGTTTAAAATACTGAAACATTTTTCAAATATTACAGAGAAGAGGTAGAACAGTAATCGCTGATGGGACTATAGGTGGCAAGATGGCCCCTGTGTGTGTTCGGCCAGCTGTCAGCTGCTACCTGTACTGTTTCTACTAGCGGGGACCAACAGTCACTTATGGGGACAAAATGCATGTCCCCACAAGTTTGAAGGGATTTTTGAAGCTCAAAATGTGGTTTTAGCGTAAGGGTAGAGCTGGGCGATAGAACGATAACGATATGTATTGCGAAATAACTTTTTCTCGATAGAAAAATTAAACTATTGCGATAGGCCTCATCTCTCTTGTCCTCTTAAAAAAAAACAAAGAACAGCCAATCCAAATTAAGTAGCGCAGGGCTGAACCAATCACAGCCGCAGCGTCACGTCACGTGACTTGTTACGTGCAGCACAAGTGCCAAGGCGCACATGTGTATTTGTTTGGGAAGCAGCCAGCCGGGCTGCCCAGGTAATGAAGGAAATGAGTGTGCCGACTAGAGAAAAATCAGCCGAGAGCGTGAGCGAAGGTTACCGAAGAAAAAACCGATGATGGTTCCAATGCCGGAGAGATTGTCGAACGGAAGGGCCACAGAAGTTCCGTAGTGTGAAGGTATTTCGGCTATTTCAATTCTGACAAAAAACAGAGTAGCGCGCACTGTAAATTGTGCCGAAAGCAAGTCTGGAAATACAATAAACCGGTCAAGCTCAATCTCTGACTGAAAGCGCTAATTCGTCATTCGGCTTTTGTCAGACTAAAGTAACTGTTAAAACTTTTTGAAAAGCTAAGTTATACAACAAGGAGAGATTGAGAATTTCCTTTTAGTTCTCAGTTTATTTGATATTGACAAAAGTTAGTCAATTTTGTCTATTCTTCTGTAAAACAAACTAAGATTTATTTTTAGAATTAAAATTTTGTTTCTAAGTGGAATTGACAATTTAGTAGTCTGTTTTGTTTGTTTTATTTTGAAACTTAAACGCTTTAGCGGCTGCCTTTTGTGTAGTTTGCAATATTTGCCTTTATTTATCTGAAACTGAAGTCTCATGTTTCTTAACTACATCTACCCTGTTGAACTTATTATGGGAAATAAATATTTAAATTAAAACAAGCTGCTAATTATTTCACATTTTACTTGTGAGCAACGGCACATTTAAATCTTACAAATGTAGTTATTTGGCTTATATCGTGATATATATCGTTATCGCCAGAAATGAAAAAAACATATCGTGATATGAAAAAATCTTATATCGCCCAGCTCTACGTAAGGGTTACAATTAGGTCCAGGTACAGACTTAGGCATTAATTTCTGATGGTGTCTGTGTATAATTAAGGTCTAAACCTAAGATCTACATTCCATAAATCAAGTTTTACTTGCTCACAAACCAACTTCAACTGGTTGACTGACTGACTAACTGAACAGACTGTCATGAATAACTTCATTTCCTGGAACACTATACAGCAAAGCCTTTTTCAACTCTTTTTCTGTACTGGTGCTCCAGTCAGTGACCTGGAATGCCTAAAAGGACTGGTGTCCTATCCTAATCCTCAGGGCCCAGTTGTTTAAAAGGTATAATACAGATAAAAAATCATCTGCTTTTGGTTTTTCCTTGGTTTTCAATGGATCACATAATCCAGCTCACTTTTGTCCTCATTATTCAAAAAAGAAAAGAAAGGATCCAGATAGGATGACTTTGATCCAGGCATCCAGGTACAGACTTTTAAGAATTACCACAGATCTTACCCACTTTGTCATGATGCATATGGAATAATTTAAGTTTAAAATACTGAAACATTTTTCAAATATTACAGAGAAGAGGTAGAACAGTAATCGCTGATGGGACTATAGGTGGCAAGATGGCCCCTGTGTGTGTTCGGCCAGCTGTCAGCTGCTACCTGTACTGTTTCTACTAGCTCTGTTAATATCTGTTTTCTTTAATACTGCCACTATTCTTCGGGTCTACGACTTCAAATCGCTTTTAAATATCCGTGCCACTGTCGAGGAGCAGTACCGAAAGCCCCCAGGATGTGAGGATTTCCGTGTTCCACCTGTGGTAGAAACCATACCTTTGTTTCTCCGCAGTTATCCACCTAGCCTTCCCCTCGGGAAGAAACACCACAGAAGGCGAGGGAAATGAGCCGGAATACTGGTCAAACTCAAAAAGTTGTGTGGCGGCATTCACGGCGATATTCCCTGTGACTAATCCTCGTATTCTTCTTAAGAACCTCGCCCCGGACAACAAATGGTTTATCTCCTGGCGCTCCCTGGATTCGGCTCCCCGTTGGATTATACCGGTGACTCCACATCTTAATATCCAGCGCCCTCGGCATCCGTCATCTTCGCAGAGCGGGAGTGGATTATCAAAACCTTCTCCCCCTATGCCGATCATCCCGGCCAGCGGGGAATTCCACCCTAGCTAAACTGGGCCTGGTTAACGCTAGATCGCTAGCCAACAAAACCTTCATTTTGAATGATTTTTTTCACCACTCGGAATTTGGACTTTCTCCTGGTGACCGAAACTTGGCTGAACTTGGGTGAGTTGAGCCCGTTCTCTGAACTTGTCCCCCCTGACTGCAACTACCTCAACTCGCCCCTAACGTCTGGTCGAGGCAGAGGATTAGCCACTGTTTATAAAAAACGCTTTAATTGTCGGCAGTTAACAGTGGACGCTTATGGCAGTTTTGAACTCCAGTTATTTGAAATCCACTTGTCCACAATGGTGCTATGTGAGCTGGTGTATCGACCTCCTAAATATAATAAGAACTTTATACAAGACTTTTCTGAATTCTTGGCAGGTATTCTACCAAAGTACGACAGTGTTTTAATCGTAGGGGATTTTAATATTCATGTTTGCTGTTTAAATACCCCATTGACCAATGATTTTTTAAACCTTATAGACTCATTTAATCTTGTTTAGTTAGTCAAAGGCCCAACTCACGAACTCTGTCATACCCTGGATCTCTACTCTCTTATGGCCTATCACTCATTGACACTGAAATCTGTAACATAAATTTTTCAGACCACATGCCTGTCCTATTTGAGTTTCCCTTTTTAGGTCAGCCTGGTAGATCTGTTGTGCCCAAACTCCGATCTCGCACGATCAATTCAAATACAGCAGATCGCTTCGCCCGTTCCTACAAAAATCTAAATCAGGCATTACCTACTAACAGTACCACTCATTTGAACACTGATAGTCTGCTTTCCCTGTTCAACTCAGCTTGTCTGGAAATACTGGATTCCATTGCTCCTTGCACCACTAGGTATCTGAAAGCTAAAACCCAACCATGGTAATGACACCAGGGAACGCAGATGGGCATGTAGAAAAGTGGAAAGAAAGTGGAAAAAGGACCGTCTCCAAGTGTCGTTTGGGGCACTTGGAGAATCCCTGTCAAGTTACCAGAAAGCTGTAAGAGCAGCTAAAACAAAATACTTTTCCAAGATCGTGTCCAACAACTGTCATAAACCTTGGATTTTATTTGGTATTATAAACTCAGTTCTTAATCCTCCCACTGCTTTTAAACATGCTGTGGAACCCATCCTTAAAAAGCAGAATCTGGACTCAACAGTTCTATCAAATTACCCCCCAATCTCTAAATTGTCCTTTTTGTCAAAAGTTCTGGAGAAAATTGTCCTTCTGCAACTCCAGACCTTTTTAGACCAACACGACATTGGTGAACTATTCCAATCTGGTTTTAAAATGCACCACAGCACTGAAACCGCTCTTTTAAAAGTTTCTAATGACCTCTCAACTTTTACCGACTCGGGAGATTCTGCTATTTTAATATTATTGGACCTCAGTGCTGCTTTTGACACAGTAGATTACAGGATTCTTATCTCTCGACTGGAACAATGTGCCAGAATTAAAGGGCTTGCTTTGGAATGGTTTAAATCCTACTTATCTAATCGTACTTTCTCTGTTAGACTCAGAGATAAATTGTCTCCAAAGACGACCCTTTTTAGCGGGGTCCCCCAGGGCTCTATCCTTGGTCCAGTCCCTTTTTCAATTTATATGCTCCAGTTGGGATCTATTTTTAAAAAAATATGCAATTTCGTTTCACTGTTACGCAGATGATTCTCAGATTTACCTTCCACTAAAATGAAAATCTGTGAATCTTCTGAAGGGACTGTTTGATTGTCTAGAAGATGTCAAGGCATGGATGGCTCTAAATTTTCTAAATCTAAATGAACAGAAAACCGAGGTCATTGTCTTTGGTCCTTCTGACCATTATGACCTTGGCCCCTTAGAAAATTATAAAAAACCATTTGCAAGAAATTTAGGGGTGATTTTTGACAGCAATTTAACATTTGATAAACAGATAAACAATGTAGTCAAAACCAGTTTCTTTCATCTTCGCCTAATTACAAAAGTTAAGCCCTTTCTCTGTTTCAGAAATTTTGAGAAAGCGATCCATGCCTTCATCTCATGTTGCCTCGACTTCTGTAATAGTCTCTACTCTGGTGTCACCTCTTCATCAATTGGCCAACTGCAGCCAGTTCAAAACGCCGCAGCACGGCTCCTAACTGGCACACGCAAGCGAGATCATATATCTCCTATACTTGCATCACTACACCGGCTGCCAGTCAGCTTTTGAATTGACTTTAAGATCTTAACACTTGTTTTTAAGTCGTTGCATGGACTAGCCCCTACATATCTTGCTGATCTCCTAACCTGGTATTCTCCCCCAAGATCCTTGAGGTCTGTGGACCAAATGCTTTTGGTTATCCCTAGGTCCAGATTAAAACACAGAGGAGACCGGGCATTTGCTGTGACTGCCGCTAAACTCTGGAATACATTGCCTTTGCATATCAGATCCTCCCCAACATTGGATACTTTTAAAAGTCGTCTGACCCATTTTTATTCTCTGGCTTTTGATTCATCATGAGTTTGTTACTATTATTCTTTTTAATGATTTTATTATCTTTTTATGATTTTATTCTCTTTTTTATATGATTTTATTCTCTTCTAAAACACTATTCTGTTTTTTATGTTTATTGCCTTGTCCATTTTATTGTACAGTACTTTGATCAACACCTGTTGTTTTAATAGTGCTATAGAAATAAATTTGAACTTGAACTTGAACTTGAACACAGTACTTTTAAGTGTGTTTATTTCAAGTGTTACAAAGAAGAGCTATGGTGGTAACTTTCTTTGTAACATTCAGTCCACTGACTCAACAACTAATAAATATAAACAATGGACATTTTGAAGGTGTCCTTTAAATAACAAAAGTTACATAATTTCAAAGACTATGTTGTCATGGATGGTCAGGCAGCACTCAGACGCAAATCCAGGGGCAGGTCCAGGACACTCCTTTTCACACAGTCTGTGACTCACTCACACTCACTCTCAACCAAAATGGGTCCACAGAAAACAGGAAACAGATCCTGGAGGGGCAGTACAGAGAATAGAAATGTTCATTAGGAAAACCAGGAAACACAATGAGATACGATATGATTCACAAAGAGAACTGGAGCTACACTACCCGAGATAAGTACAACAATCCAGTGAAAAACAG
Source organism: Oreochromis niloticus (assembly GCF_001858045.2). Taxonomy (NCBI): domain Eukaryota; kingdom Metazoa; phylum Chordata; class Actinopteri; order Cichliformes; family Cichlidae; genus Oreochromis; species Oreochromis niloticus. Next base: position 12,145,156 of record NC_031972.2, read on the forward strand.
CACTCCAGTGTGGCATTAAATAATGGCACGAGCAATCATGAATGATGAGCAGCAGGTGAGTGATGATGAGCAGGTGTGGAGATCGAAGCGGGGACCAGGAACCATACACCGCCCTGGCACTATGTAACATAATCATCATCATTATCTGTCTTTGACAAAGACTTCTTTAAGCCTTATTTGATGCCTTCTGATGCAGTAGCTGCTGGTTCTACTAGAGGTGATCCCCTGTACACAACAACAAGAACAGGTGTGTCCTCTTCATTAGAAAGAACTGGATCAGTTTTCTCTACATTTGTGGGCTCAGCATCCCTTACAGCACCTTGAATCCCATGCAGAGCTTGTCAGTTTGCACATCCAATAATGTTAAGGACCATGTCTCTGTAGTCTGTGCTCTTGTAAGGTTTGTTACCAGTTTGGATGTTTTGGGCTTCAGCATGGTCCCTTCTTGACTTGGCCTTCTTCCATCTGAATTTAACTTACTCTGCTGTCCTCCTATCACCCCAGCCTATTGTGACTCAGTCCTACAAATACATCATAACGGTTCCTGACACCGACCAGTAGTGCCTGGGTCCCTGGCTCCTTTTGAGCTCATGGTTTCATGCCCTTATTAATTAAATGCTGAATTTATAGGATCAACTTGATTAGTTGAACAAAACACTCAAAAGTAATTTTGAACAGTTGCATCTCCCTAGTCAGTCCGTTACTGGGAGGGATTACAGGAGGATTTTCTGGGCCCTCATCAGGCTCAGGTGCATCCTAAACATTATCACAAAGAGATACATTATGTCTTTTGACAGCGCTGTGAAGCACAATACAGGCAAGTATTATTTGGCATTGTAGCCTGTGGCTCCACTAGCAAGTAGGTGAGCAAGCAAAGGGCCTTTTCAAGAGAAATAGGACATGAAAGAAAACGATTTAATCAAGAAGCACATACTTAAACTCCACATTTTTGTTTTGCTATTCTGCTCAGCACCACACTTGATTTCCCTTGTTCCCACATGTCCTAACACAGTGCTGGTGAACAAATCCATCAGTCCATTTATCCTCTTCCAGGGCAGCTTCCTACACAGAAAAACCCAGACTTCCCTTTCCCCAATCACCTGCTTTAGTGTATCTGAGGGAACACCAAGGCGTTCCCATGCCAGCCGTAAGAAATATAATCTCTTCAAATTGTCTTGGGTCAGAGCCATTCTTAAATGATTGAACGCTTCATCCTATCTCTAAGGGAGAGGCCAGACACTCCTCAGAGAAAGCTTTCTGTATACTATTTTCAAATCACTGGAATCTCTTTTAACATTTTTTACTTCACTGTTTTTGCATTTTACAATGTAATTTCATCAAAATACCTAAGCGAATCCGAGAAGTTAAACTTCTTTTCAAGGCTGAACTGTGAGGCTTGTTAAGAAATGATTCACTGAGGCCTAAAAGTTATTTCCATTAGAAGACTTCACCCTCTTGAACAGGGTCCAAGGGGTTTCTTTGGCTGACTTAACAGTGTACCTAATAAGTCCAAGATGCATCACCACTGCACAAACAAAACCGCTTTTATACTTTAGAATCCAAACTAAGCTGACCTCATCTGTCATACCATGTGTGCTCTTCATGATGTGCACAATAAACATTAGTATAACTCTTCTGCTCAAAACAGAGCCACGCAGCCCTGATAGAAATCAGACACCTCTCAGACATATGTTAAGTGAGGGGCTACAATTTCATGTGCTATTTCAGGGTTTTACTGTGACCTTTTCCTGAACACTACCACTGCCTCTCTGTGCAAAAGCCTTAGCAGCTTGAGTTAAGTTCTTCTGGGAGTAAGGGATGAGTCAAAAGAAACTACACTTTCTAACACATAACTCATATTTAAAAATCACAGAGGGGAAAAAAAAACTAATGCTCTCTAAAGAAAAAAGTATGAGTAGAGAACAATGACTGCTTTGTTTAAAAAGAAAAAAAAGAAAAAGTTCTGAAAAGTAATTGTGAGTTAAAAGGAAATGCTTTCCAAGGCCTGCAGACCAAAAACATTAACACTTTTCTTACAAGAAACAAACAGGAAGTGTTAATGTTCACTCAACTTCAGCTTTAGGAAGCTGAGCCCATGTAATATAGTTACTGAGAAAGTTAAAATGAGCAGTGTGCAAGTCATATAACCTTTGACCAGAAATATGGAGAAAATTGTGACATTTCTGGGAAATACTGTTGCTGAGTAAAAAAAATTTATGCACTAGGATATGCACTAAGCCTTAGTTGTAGAGGGCTGAAGTGTTGTTTCTGCATAATGCTCAAACAGGTTAGGCACTACTACAAGTACTGGTTGACTACTTTACAGCTTACACAGCACCACTGACAGCCAATCAGCATCTGTAATTTGTAATTTGAAATGTTTTCATAACACAATCTGACCAAAAAGAAAAGAAAAAAAAAAGAACTGACTTTTAGTTTAACCTTTAGTTAAAGCTTACAAATGCTGACAAATCACCGTGGTAATCCACACGTTCAGGACTGTTAAGGGTATTTTTAGTATTTAGGTTCTTTCTGTTTTAGGTATTTTAGGTACTCCTGTTAACAAAGCCAAGAACTTTGTGAATAGCTTCTTATCTGTCAATTTGTTTGCTTGGCGGGTAATGGAATAATAAATAATGTTTAAGATTTTCATCTACTAGCTATTCACAAACCATTTTTCTTTTGCAGGGTTTTAACAAGCAAAAGTGGCAGATGCAGCTCAGCCTAATTATAGCTATGCTAATTTATAGATAAATGGCCTGTATTTATATAGCGCTTTACTAGTCCCCAAGGACCCCAAAGCGCTTTACATATCCAGACATCCACCCATTCACACACACATTCACACACTGGTGATGGTAAGCTACGTTGTAGCCACAGCCACCCTGGGGCGCACTGACAGAGGCGAGGCTGCCGGACACTGGCGCCACCGGGCCCTCTGACCACCACCAGTAGGCAACGGGTGAAGTGTCTTGCCCAAGGACACAACGACCGAGACTGTCCGAGCTGGGGCTCGAACCGGCAACCTTCCGATTACAAGGCGAACTCCCAACTCTTGAGCCACGATCGCCCACATTTTAACTTCCTCCTCTCTTCATTTCTTTTGCTCACAAAGTTCTCTTTTTCATGATCTTTCTTGTCTTTAATACTACTGTGGCAATGGTGCTGCAACAGTGGAAAATTTCCTTTCAACATACATCACTATTTGCAGTGTTTTCATTTACACCAGTCATGTACTACTACACAATGCTGCACTTTCATACTCACTGCAGTATTGCTGCTCCTCAGTGCTGCTAAGGCAAAAGCTGACACTGCAGGACAACTACACACAACAGAGCATGGAGGAGGGGGTAGAGTGTCTGTACAGACACAGAGTAACTTAAAGGATGAAAGAACTACTGAACTAAGATGAGAGAAACAAAGTAAAGTATTGATTCTATGACGCTAATTATCCAGTACCAATACCATCTTTGGTATCAAAGCTGATCCACCCACTACTATTTAGAACTGCTGAGTCACAACTACAGGATTCCTGGTCTGAATCTTTAAAATTTGTGCGTGTTCCCTGTGCCTACAAGGATTTCTCCAGGTATTCCAGCTTCCTTCCAAAGACATGCATGTTATAACCTAACATGATGATTATAGATTTGAAATGGATAAAGTGCTTAAAGTGTATCAAATAAAATGCATAAATAAACCTAGCTTGTAGTCTACAGCTCTTTGAGTGGTAAAAAAGGCTGGAAAAGCACTATAGACATAGAAGTATGTTACATTAAAATGTGCAAATGATGAAAGAAGCTCAGGGTGTCTGATGGCAGAATGGCTGCAAATGCAATACGTGTAAAACTGAAACCGAAAGACACTCCACACTTGGACTTGTAAATCCAAAGCTAGACCCAGCTTAAAGCTTAAAATGAAAAAAGTGTTATTTCACGTATTTACCAGTAAAATAATATGATAGAGATCATCATCTAAGAATGTTTTCTGGTTTAATCTGGTAAAACATCACTGCAAACAAAGAAGCTCAGTTCAGCTGTTTTATCTAGAGTGATTAGATTAGCATGTAGGCTAGACAAATTAGAACAAACAATAACAAAAAGCTTGTCGATTAGTCTTTTTCCTCAGCAGCACATAAGGATTTTCTCCTAGTTACCTGGTGTCAGAAACCACAAGATATCATGGGTTAATGCCCCAACAGGTCAGTTTCCACAATAACATGAGGGTTGTTTTGGTGTTGTTGTTGATTGTGTCAGTGATAGGCCTGTGATGGAAGACTTGCAGAAAAAAAGCAAACTTCTACTGGTCCTTACAGGTGTAGTGTTCTCATACGGGGTCATTTTACTCACATGCAAAACCGGAACATCCCATAAAGTCTATAATTTACTGGAATTGAATAAGCTTTCATGACTCCACCTGTGACGTGCTCAATGTTCTGTAAATAAATTATGTCGTTAAGGAGGAGCAAATGTAGATGTGCTACCTCACTCCTTGTGTGTAAGCTAGTAGAAGCGTGGGTTGTTGGTGAGTTATTTTTGGAGTCTACACTTACTTTACCTACAAAGCAGGCAGCATTCCCACAAAATCTATGTCTTTATCACAATAAACATAGCAGCATTTTCTTAATATTATTTTTCTAATGTAGTTTAAATATTTGTTGTGCTTTGGGGAACAAATATTTAAAAGAGCCTCACAAAGTTTATCTTATTTTGTTTTATGGGGGATTTCTCCAAAATAATAATAATCATAATAATAATGATAATAATACATTTTATTTACAGGCGCCTTTAAAGACCCACAAGGTCACTTTGTGTTAAACACAACTATTGAAAACTGTTATGATATGCATCATTGTTTAGAACTATGCAATGTTGTTCTATGAAACAGCATTTCACAGAAAAGCATTATAAAGGTGTGACTATGGTGGAAGTTGCCAGTACTTGTCAGATTGGATGTCAGCTTGTTTCGAAACATCAACACAATTCCGGCACAACTGCTTCAGACTTTCCATTGTTTCAGAAAGCCCTAGTTTGCCCATCTCTATTCGCAGGTAACTCAAGTCCAGCCAAGGCACACACTGTAAATCAACTCGGAGCACAAACAAGAGAACAAGGTCAGGTAACAGAAGGCACTCATAAGTTGAGAACCTGATTACCACCACAAGGGTGAAGATGAGCTGGCAAGGAGTAAGGTTTCTGCTGACCCTTTTACTCCCATAAGTGATGCGATAATGGCAAGCAGGTGTGCTGGCTGAAAGTGGGTCAGAGCAATGCAGCGCCTGCCCAACTCCACCTGAGAAATGAACGAACGAGAAAGAGAGACAGTAGATGCAAAAGAGAGCAGTCCTGCGAGAACCATGACAGTCTGCTCTTCTCTTGTTTATGTTCTCAAAGATGTAATCTCTACGATAGGAGCCTCGTAGCTGTGTGCTAATTATAAACATAAATAGCATGGTTGATTTATGTAAACCACTTTTTTTTAATTACTGTTTTGCTTAGAGTTGTGGTAGCTGCAATATGTTCCTATGTTTGTCCACTGCTGACATTTGTAAACATGTAAATAGAGCTCAGATAACAACAGAGATACTCTTGAGATATCCCCCCCTTTTTTTTAACTTTCTTGTGGATTACATACACTGATGTGCAATGAGTGTATCTGATCACACCAAATGAGAGAAGACCAGCAGTGGCGATCAGCATATCGATTCATGTTGCTGTAATGCTTTTAAATGAATAACTGTGATGACATTCAGTACGCAATCCTAAATGTAACAGAACTTTTTTTTTTGCAGTGTTCATTTCCTGCCTCTGGTAAAACTCAAAACGTCTGTGCAAAAGCAGTAAAGATAAAAGAAAAGTATAAACTGTAATGTAAAGAGGCTTCCCTTTATTTGGAGTCTTTTGCCCTTTGTGGGGTTTTTTTTTTTTTCCTCAACCAGGCATAACTTTTGGGGATGGATTTGAATGAGAAAACAAGCAACAATCCATGCCTAGTAGTACTAGCTATACATAACAGAGTATGCCCATTCTGAAACATGTTGTCATTTTTCACTTTATTAAAGACCATAATTTGTAAAATGAACACCTTGTTGTATTCAGTTCAGTTCAAGCAACAAAGACTAAAAAAATCACAAGGAAGTATTTCACACCATATGTAAAGCAGGTCACTTGATAAAGCCATATCAGATGAACAACAGGCTTATTTCGTCATCAAAAGGAACTTGCATTTGTTTTCTCCATGACCTTCACTTTTATAACCTAATAGAAGTTCTGTTAATCTTTTATATACAGTCTAAGACCAAGAGGCTGTTTATTTTTATTATTCTAATTTGTGTTATAGTTTGATGCAAACCTGCATTACATACATAGTTGGTATCAACCCTTACTAAAGCAGCTTGTATCCATCCACCAATTAGATTGTTGCACAAATTAGCTCTCGATTTGTTTGTGAGGAATAGATCACATAGAATAGATGACCTCTCCTCTGTTTTACACAGTATCCTGTGTAAAACCAATCCAATGTGTTCCATTGCATTAATTAGAAAAAAGTGCTGTCCAGATAGCATGTTGTATGTTGAGGAAATAATATTTTGTTATTATAGTTTGCAATAGCACTATCAAAAAGATCCAAAAACTGAATCTGTAGTGAAACCTTAACTGTATCAGAGGAACTGGAATCGGTCAGAAACAGGTAGAGCATGTTAGCTTTTAAAATGTAACCATTCATTATGTCATAATTACCTCTCATTACAGTTTCATTCAGCCAGTTTAGAAAAACAAATGTTATCCCAGTTTTCCCCATTCACAACGAGAAGCAGATTACTGTTTCTGCTAAGACATGTTCTTGGTGGGTGTGTTTTTTGTAAACTGCACTTGGAAATCTAAAAACTGAATACATAAAACCAACATTGTCTCTGTAGATACAAAACTGACTCAAGTGAGACAGAACGCCCTGAGAAAAAAATGCAGCTCAGCCAGGCCTTTCCTTAAACAAACAGTGCCGATGTAATATATTAGAGCTGTAAACGCTATTTTCATTTTGTCTTTTCCACTTAAACTTTCGGTTTCTAAAAAACCAGAAAACAGTGATTAGTCCCCTTCGCTATTACTTATAGCTCATTATAATTAATCAGTTATGTTGATTTGTAACTTCAAAGATAATGACTTATAAGAAATGGCAGTCAAATTTGAAAAATTACTGAAAGAAGATAATATTTTTCCCGATCCATTTTAGCCATCATTTAACCTTTATGACAAGTCAGTGACACTGATTGAAATAACTTCTGCTTTTCCTTCAGCTTCTCCTCAAGGCACTGAATGAGTACAGGGTCCACTTTGGGGTCAAACTTATTGGCAAACCAGTGGCCATAGTTCAGCAACCAACGCATTTCCGCAGCACCATATATACAAACGCTGCGAACGTGTGTCCCTGTGCACGGTGGGTACAGCTGCTCCTCCAGGTACTGCCACTTCACCAGCCTGGTTTTGCTCATCAGGTCTGTGATATCAGGCTTGGATCTAGGCACCTCTCCAGGGACACCTGGCAGTCGCACAAGTGTTGCCCAAAAGTGTTCATCTGGGGAGTAGGTGTCCTCTGACCAGGACAAAAAATCTTTCACTACACCTGAGGCATTCATATGCTCAATGAACTTCCGGGAAAGTACAAAGTAGGCGTTTCCAGAGAACACCTCAATATTGTGTGGTGGTGGGTTCTTTACATACTCTGTTTTCACTGGCAGTTTTTGATATTCAAAGCTGGCATCTTTCAGCTCATGGTGAAAGGTGAACCGTTGTTTCTTAGCTGGCGTGGGTCGGCTCGTCTCTAACATGTTTCTGCCATTCAGTTTCTTTAGTTCTGACACTAGCTCCACGTTGGACTTGAGAGGGAAGTCTTGGCCACAGAGGTTGATGACATACTTCCACTTGACTTCTGAACCCAAAAGATCAGACAGACAGTTGAGATCAGCCTTTAATCGGCTAATGCTTGCGTAATATACTGATTCTTTCTTGCTGGTAATGAATACATTGGGCAGACACTGGGCCAAACCCTCCATGGCTGATATGAACTGAACAGAGGACTTTTGATCATAGTGGATACAGTAGATATTACTGGGTGAGTACAGTGCATTGATGAGTCTCTCTACCATCCAGGCAGATTTATGCACAACCAAAGAATAAGCAATAGGAAAGTCTTGCTCCTCTTCTGTGACACACACATTATCATAACCCCTGTACTTTCTGAATAAAGTACAGTTAGAGGTAAGATAAGCTAGACTTTCATCTTTACTCTCCACAACGTCTTTCTTTTTGATTAGCAGAGATTTCCCCACCTCCACTGGGTCCATGTCATAAATAGCAGAGCAATCAATATTGTACTTGGGAATTATCTGCATGTCCATAGCGATATGTGAAGGTTCAGTGATGTAGCTGTGCTTGACACAGAACAATAGCAAGACACATATAGTCAGCAATGACAGGATGGAAGGAAGGAACTGCTTTCTTCTTAGTCGCAGTGATAAACATCGCAGGGTCATTCTGTAGTGAGAGAAAACACAACATGAAGGAACATAAACCAAACAGATAATGTTATTCTTCAGAAACACCTAACCACCTAAAAAAAGCATTTCAGTTTCTTTTAGAATAGCGTTACTCTACAAGAAGGAGTGTCTCTCGCTTGACCCCCTCAGAGCCAGCTGATTTGTTTATTGTGCAAGTGAAGCCATGCAAAGACAAAGACAAACAAAATAGAAGCTTCTACCCACAGGGTGTCAAACGTGCCATACCTCCACCCTGATTGAAGGTTAACTGTGCTGCTAGCAGTCACGGACACTTGCACTGTATTTATAAACAGTATTTATTACAGTATAACATATATACATATATATATATATATAGATATAGATATAGATATATATATATATATATATATAGATATAGATATATACATATATACATATACATATATATATATATATATATATATACATATATATATATATATATATATATATATGTGTGTGTGTGTGTATGTATGTATGTATGTGTGTGTGTGTGTGTGTGTGTGTGTGTGTATTGTGTCTGTATACAACTTGTGCATATCCTTTTTGTGTAGATACTTATGTTATACCTACATGCTGCCAATGGAGAGATGCCAAACTGTGATTCATTGTTCTGGTAACAGTGACGATAAAAATCTATCTTATCTTATCTTATCTTATCTTATCTTATGTTACCTTCATAGAAGTGTGACAAGTGTCCAAAAGAAAGAAAGTGTCACTTTGTAACGCCAAGTGTATAATATTTGATACAGTTTGTGAGACTTCTACGTCATCATTTTTTCCCTGAAAAAACTGATTTTCATTTATTTTTTAAGCAATAAATAGATGTGGCAAAAATTATACAAATGAATACAAATATATGTAAATTGACATTCAATTGATTTTTTTTTTAATGGTCGGAAGGTTCAATAAATTCTCTATTTTTAAAAAAAATAAAACAAATATTCTGGCAACAATTATTTACTTAAGAAATTCTGAGGAAACAGAATCAGATTTCACCAACTTTACAGTTTCTACAGTACAAAGGTAACATTTTGCATTTCTTTATTGTATATGCGGACGTTATTATTCAAAGAACAAAACAGAAAACAGGGTCTTATTCAGATCTGACGTATATGATTTTTTTTCTTTATATAATGAGAAGAATACAACACACAGAGAGACATATAATTGCTATTAAAACATACCTTTACGTTTGGAAATTCATTTTTACAGATTTCACATGGATATAGCTGCCTCATTGTCATTTGCTTTGAAAATTCATAGGCCTAATTAAAAAAAAACAACACCTCCCAATTCAAAACAGGATAAATTCGTCTGAAATTTATAAGTGTGCCCTTAAAAAGTGTGACCAAAACACAAAGGTGACGTGACTATACACTAGAAAAGAAGTTAAAAGAAGTTATCAATTCAGAGTGGATGAATAAATAAATAAATAAGATCAAAACAACTTATATTAATTACTTCCAAACGTGTGATCTGTTTATTGTTGTTTGAAGACTGTCATTGCAACTACCTTCAACAAAAAGAACGGAATACTATAGAATATATAGCTTATATGATCTAATCTTTTTAGTAGACAGACAGAGACAGAAGTGAAATTGGGAGGCCTTTGCCATCTATGATATACAATAGCAAACGGGAGAGCTAATTTAGATGTGATGAATACATTCCATACTGTGAAAAGCCCTCACCTTGCTCTTCACGCTGGTGCCGATCTCCCCAAAAGACCTGGCAAGCAGTTTTTAAACCTGAAAGTTGTCAAAACTTGGGTTTAATGCAAATGTTCCATCTTCGCTGCTTCGAAAGTAAAACTTCGACTCACGAAAGTGAAGAATGAAAAAAAGAGGAATGAAAACTTACTTGTGTCAGGAAAAAAAAGTGGGCATTCATCCTCCCTGGCCTTCCACTTTTTCCACACTGCTGTCGCGGCATCTGTGGACAACGCAAACTTGAAGAAATGTCCGTGTTACGTTATTAATCAGAGGAAAACGTGTTCAGAAGAAGCGCGACAAGCTGTCATGACCGTGCTGAGCTGAGGACCACAGGGCAGAGACGCGCTGAGAAATAACCCGGAAAAGAAGGAGGGGTTCAGGAACCTAATTACAGCTCAAGTCTAAAAAAAACTGAAAGAAAGAAAAGAACAGAAAAGAAAAGAAAGAAAAAGCAGAAAGACGTGTTTTGTGTGTTACCATTGGTTTGTCTCTGTAGTAGGTTAAAAAAAAGAAGAAAAAAACTTGTCTTAAGAGGGAGAAATGAGCAAATAAAAGCGGGTTTCCTCTGCAAATGCGCTTTGCTGAAACGACTGCTTCCTGAACAAATTTGGTTAAAATAGTATGAATTAAAACCCCGTGGCTGGAGTCATCTGAACTCACTAAGGACGAAAGGAAGGGTGAGAAGGAAGAAAGCTGTACCAGTCGCGGGAGCTCTCAAGACTTAAAACTTGAGGGTGGTGTGTGAAAAAAAAACTCAACAGTGAGGTCATTTCTAGGGTTTAGGGGGTGGGGGAAGAATTTAAAAAAAAATCAGTCTCCTACGGTCGTTCAGTGACTTGGCTTTGTTCTTTATGACAGAAAAGCAAACTAGTTCTTCAAAAGAATTCTAAGATACTGGCTTAAACGCATTTAAACTATAATCAGCCTATTAAAAACACGTGAAAATTAAACATGCTACCTACACGAGTGACTAATATGAGCCAGGTTGAAATGTAGCTAGGTGATTTTGCTGCCTCATGAATGTCAACTCAAAGTCATGCAGGTTGGTTATTATTATCAGTAATGCCATAAATGTAATACTTTAACATACCATGCGAAACAAAAGTCCAGGCATTAGTTGAAAAAAAAAAAAGCATAGCGTGCAGGTGTTCTCACGCAGGCATATATGGTTCTGAGGTGTGTCTTTTTTTTTTCTTCTCTCTTCAAGTTGGTTTTATAAAGCTAACCTAGAAAACAAAAATACAAAGAAACAGAAAGAGACACCGGAAACCACATACCTTGTTTTAGTTTTACATGTGACACAACTAACACTGACTCATTAAACCCAGTCACGTGCTTTATTATACTTTAGAAACACATATTAAAAATGAAATGCAATGCAAATGCTGTTTTTTTTAAACCAGTGAATCTATTTATAAATGAAAGAAAAATTACTTTCAAAAATTAAAAGAAGAATTAAAACTCTGGGAAAAGACTGGGATCAGTTTTTTTGTTTGTTTTTTTATTAAATGGTTGAGAGCTTCTTTTTAATCCAATATCAGCATAAATTCACCCATGAGGTGACCTCTGAAAACACATTTATCTTTATGCACTTGCACATCACTGCAAATGTGCAAACGTGAGAATGTGGGTTTCCTATGCAGTCACCAGCTAAAACAGGAGTTTGTGAAACAACGGTGAAGGCCTAAATATGTGCAAGTTTAGGTACAGTCTATGGATGTTACAAACAGAGGTTAATGGCAAACACGCTTGTAATGGCTCATGACACAGTTGTGTATAACAGATGAGAAGCCAAGAAATGAACACTGAGGTAGATATTTAAAGGTAAGAAATCAAACAACAAAAACACTCATAGAATCAGAGAAGCTTTTTACAACACACCACTTCTCCACAGAGTTCTGTGTCATTTGCTTGCACAAAACTCTAATTGAGTATTGTATTACCGCACTGATGCAACACTTATTTATCCACAACTGTCTAACAGTTATGTGCCATATGCTCACTCTCTCACCCACTCTCTGTGTGTCTTCCGAGAATAAGCCTCGCTTCACTGAGCATGTGCGAAAGGAAAACAAATACTGTTGCCATTGATTACAGGCACCACCAAACAGTGGTTGCTTACCAAGATATTTTCTCATAAAAGTTCTCAGAAGTGTTCAACACCGTTTGTTGGAAATATAAAATTTCCACATCCAACAAGATGAATAGACAAACAATCATATTTTAACTGTCTTACAGTCTTTTCTGCTCAGAAATGTTCTTTAAAGACAATAAATGTGAAAGGGAATTGTGCCTTGCTGGTTTATATGATTATAATGTTGTGGCTGTGAATATGTTGTAAGACTATACTGGATACAAATTAATAACGAGACCTTTGGATGGATAATATTGCTGTCAGTGTTGTAAATAAGAAGGAAAAGTCAGATTAGGAGCCATAACAGGAGACAGAGGGTTGGGCCAACAACAAAAAAAAAAAGGAAAAAAAAGAAAAAAATGCTGTTAGACTGCTGTAAACCTATCCAAGAGCTACCTTCTGCACACTGTGAAAGGCCGCTCTGTCTCTGCCAAGTTCCCAGCCTGGCTCCAGGTTTTCATACATAAACACAGCTTTATGTAGGAGTGACCACTATGTGAGCACAATATAAACACAAATATTTCTGGTCTTGAAGCTAGATTCAAACAGCTAGATCAAGCGCCATATTCACAAAATATCCTCAGACTAAAAGTCGATCATGAGAGATTCAGTAAGTAAGTAATAACTTAAGGAGTTATTTGATCAAAAAATGTTGAGGCTGTCTTTATAGGCAAATGAAGGCAATGAATAAAGAACTCAGCATCTAGGAACAGTGCTGTGAAAAAGTATTTACCATCTTCCTGATTCCATAGTTTTGTTGTGTTTTTTTTTTTCATATTTGTCACATTTAATGTTTTAGTGTCAAAACCAAATTAATATTATACAGACATAATCCAAGTAAATACAAAATGAAGGTTTTAAAATTAAATTGGGCAGTGTGGTTATTAGCACTGTTGCCTCACAGCAAGAAGGTCCTGAGTTCAATTCCACCACCTGGTCAGGGGCTTCCTGTGTGGAGTTTGCATGTTCTCTCTGCGTTTGAGTGGGCTCTCTCCGGGCACTCCAACTCCCACATGTCCAAAGACATGCAGTTAGTGGGGTTAGGTTAATTGGTAATTCTAAATTGCCCACTCAAGAATGAGAGTGCTGGTTGTCTGTCTCTATGTGTTAGACGTGCAACAGACTGGCGACCTGTCCAGGGTGTACCTTGCCTCTCGCCTATATGGTGGCTGGGATAGGCGATCCTGACAAAGATAAGTGGAAGGGAATGAATGGATGACATATATTTTTTTAAATTATGATTTCATTTATTAAGGCAGAAATGCTACCCAAATCTCCTCTCTTTGGATGTTATCAGATGTTATGTGTCGATTCAATGGACGTTTGGAAAGATGTCACAGAAGAACCCAGAAAAAACATTTAAAGAACTGCAGGCTTCTCTAGTCTCACTTATGGTCAGTGTTCATGATTCAGTAATAAGGCCCGTTACATCTGGTGTAAAACTAACACAGCATTTCAGAAACAGATCATCATAACAACAGTCAAACATGGTGGTGGTAGTGTGATGGTCTGGGGCTTCTTTGCTGCTTAAGGACCTGGATGAACTGACGGAACCATGAATTCTGGTCTTTACCAGAAACTGCAAAAGGACAATGTCCAGCCATCAGTTTCTACCTTAAAGCTGAAGCACACTTGGGTTATGCAGCAGGACAAAGATCCAAAAAATCGCAGCAATAAATAAATAAATAAACAAAGTGAAGGTTTTAAAGTGACCTAAAGAAAGTCTGGACTCAAAAACGAATGAAAATATTTGATGTGACATTAAACAGATTATTTAAGCTCCAAAACCCTCTAATGTGGGTGCATTTAAACAATTACACAGAAGATTGGGCTAAGATTCTTCCACATTGCCATTGTCATTGTTATGACAAAAACTTACAGAACCAGTTATTGGGTTTAGGAATTTTTTACACGGGCCGGGTAAGTTTGAATAAACTTTTTTTCCAATAAATAAATGAAATCATAATTTAGAAACTGCATTTTTTGGTTACTTGGATAATCTTTGTCTGATATTTGTTTGATCATCTAAAGTGTTACGAATATACAAAAGAGTAAGAAATCAGGAAATGGACAAAACCTTTTTTTTTTTTTTTTATCTCTCTGGACAAAAGTACTGGGCCACCGCCTTCATCTCTGAGTTAAAAAAAGCTGAGACATAATCCACATGAACAGCGCCAATAAAAGCGACCGATGCAGACAACGACCACTGATTATTCTTAGGGGCTTGTTTGTGTTAAATAAGATACACTGTACTACCAAACGGTATAACGGCAACAGCCTCAGTAGGAGCTTGGAGCCGGTGTTCTGGGAATCCATCCTACCCGACAAAACATCCTACCCAATGTTTCTGCGCAGACGCCGCGCATGCGCACAAAACCAACGTCGAATTAACTTCTTTTTCTCTCACCCATCCGGAATACTTCTTAAGGTTATGGTTAGGGTTATGGTTAGGGGTTGGGTTAGGTTTAGTCACATGTCACCGTCAAATTATAATACGGGTAGGACGTTTTGGTTCATACGTCAGGACTTCACGAGCGGATTGTGTCATACTTGACGTCAGTATTTCCGGATCGCCATATTAGTTTCATTACATCAGATCAGGCAATGTAGCAGGCTAAGCAATTTGTGGGAAGGGCACTGTCGCTATGGAAAGGACTCTCTGACCACGAAGAAACTTCTCTTTGTATGTTCACATGTTTCAGTAAAATACAAAGTAGTACTTAAAAATGTAATGAGCCTGGAGTATCAAGTTATTTTTGTGACAGGCTTTAAAATTAGTCAGCGTAGCTAATGTTGACCGATGTTACGGTAACTAGCATTAGCTAAGTTGGGCTAATATAGCCTCAGTGTGTTAACATCTAGGTAATGCTAACCAGGAGTATCGCAATGATACATTTGTGAATACTATTGTTAAAATCCTTTTGACAACACTGCGGCGACCGAGTGTGTATATTAAACTTAACGATCGTCTTTCACTGTATTTCGCCATCATCACACAAGCTGCATTTTGATTTTAAAGCCGTACAGAAGTCAGACTTGCTAACTACCAGTGACTGGACGATGTTCTTGTAACGCAGGTCATTCTGGGATCTTGTGTAGTCGGAAGTTATCCTGAGACCATGTTGGCACGTCTATTTAGACTTCATGGGTTGCTGGTGGCCTCGCACCCATGGGAGGTAATCGTGGGGACCCTGGCTTTGACCGTGTGCTTCGTGTCTATGAACAGCCTAGCAACAAGCAACCAGATGTGCAAGTGGAACCAATGCCCCAAAGTTGAGGAGGAGGTGAGGCTGGTGTGGCACTCTCTTAAGAAATGTTGCCGGAGTTTTGTCTACACTAACCCACTCTGTTTTTTTTTTGTCTTGCAGAAAATCCAGAGCAGTGATGCAGTTATTCTGACAGTCACTCGGTGCATGGCCATTATTTATATTTATTTTCAGTTCAAGAATCTCAGACAGCTTGGATCCAAATATATTCTAGGTCAGTATCATGAGATGTTTGTTGTTGTTGTTTTTCCAGTTTTGGACAGCAGTAAACACTTCTTCTCACATCATACAGATTTGTTTTGGCTGTATAATCACCACTGATTAGTGGCCACAGTTTTTCTTGTACTAGTTTCCAGCTTCAGCTGTTTGAATTGCCATAAAATGTTGTCAGTGGATTTAATGTAGAACATAATTTTAATGTATATCAATTTTAACACAAAACTACTTGGATTCTTTTGTTTCCTTGCTTTTCATTCAGACTGAAAAACAAATGACTGGCTAACAAATTTATCAAAAAAAATAGACCAACATTCCATTTCTCCTCCTTCTCCAGGTATTGCTGGATTATTTACAGTATTTTCCAGCTTTGTCTTCAGTACAGTCGTCATCCATTTCTTTGGGAAGGAGCTGACAGGTCTGAAGTAAGTGTTTCACATGGACTCACATGTACACTAGGAGAGTGGTTCTTAAAGTGGTCTGTGACATATTGAGAGTGTACAGAGTGAATTATACTTATAAATAGGCAGTGGATTATGTTAGCAATTAAGTATTCTATTAAATTATTATTCTGTTGATTAACATAGTTAATCCAGTAAGAAACACCTTTGTGTTATTAATGAGCAATAATAAATATATATATAAGTAAGAAAATAAGTAAGCATAAGGATAGACATGTTGTCCCTGTTTGAGGCTATGCAAAGAGTTTCAGTTAGACTGAGGTAACACTACACTGTACTTCCTTCTCAGAAGAGCCTCAAATTGCTGTCAGCTTACTTTGTTGTCAAAAGTTATTACTTTTTCTGTTTCTACAAATAATTGTTAGTGAGAGTGTGGGAGTGTGTTTTTAAAAAAAATCACGAATCCATGTTTAAAACTGCCTTAGTTGCATAGCTAACACAGTTGGTAGTAGCAGGATAAGAGGCAGCTAATGTGCTAGTGAGATCAGGTAGTTAAAATAGTTAACATTTACCAGCAGGGTGATGTACACATTGTTTCACAATATTATGGCAAAATATTTGAAGCTCTGCAGCTCCTTTACATTAGAGACAAATCATTTAATTCAGTTGTAAGATTAAGTTCACTGATCTGTAATTGTAAGATGACACTTGGGTATCATAAAGCAGAGGCTGTAGGAAAGTATTCCAGGTCACTTCCTAGCTGACACTTGTCTGCTCTCCCTGCAGTGAAGCGCTGCCGTTTTTCCTCCTGCTTATTGACCTGTCCAGAGCCTGTGCGTTGGCTAAATTTGCCCTCAGCTCAAACTCTCAGGTAATTTCGCACATATTTGGTCTTACCATATGTATGAAATGTGGCTTTATTCATATGGGGGACATAAGTGTAAATCATCCTTAACTAATGAATTAGTCTTGTGTGTCGGGAATAGGAGGAGGTGAGGGAGAACATTTCTCACGGCATGGCCATCCTGGGCCCAACATTCACCCTGGATGCTGTGGTTGAGTGTCTGGTTATAGGAATCGGAACCATGTCTGGTAAGGATTGCTGCTCTTTCTCCACCTATAAGCATCATCAGTGATGCTCTGTGTGTTAGAAATGTTGTGTTGACGCTTGATCGTGTGGAAAAGCAGATTTCAGCTGTGTTTCTTCCTTTTTTCTAGGTGTGCCCCAGTTGGAGATCATGTGTTGTTTTGGCTGCATGTCTGTTCTGGCCAATTACTTTGTCTTCATGACGTTCTTCCCTGCCTGTGTCTCTCTGGTGCTGGAGGTGAGATGTGCATGTAACATTTGGAAAAATAAACACAGATGAGATAAGGAAATAAGTTAATAGAGTTTAACTGTGATATATATTTTTTATTATTATTTTTTGTGGTCCTGCATATTTGTGTGTAGCTGTCAAGGGAAAGTCGTGAGGGGCGCCCCATCTGGCAGCTGAGCCACTTCTCCCGTGTGCTAGCTGAGGAAGAGGATAACAAGCCCAATCCTGTGACTCAAAGGGTTAAAATCATAATGGTGAGTTCCCATTATCTATGGTGGCGATGTTTATTTAGATTAGTCGTCAACATTGTGTATTATAAAGCATTTTTAGGTCTGAACGATGATGCCTGTGTGATGTTGTCTTTCAGTCTCTGGGATTGGCTTTGGTTCATGCTCACACTCGACTGACAGCCGAACATTCAGGTCAAAACCGCACAGTGGAAGGGCCTGTAGCAAAGAGACTGGACTCTCCTAGCACCATATTGCCTCTTAAGCTCACCAGGTAAACCATGGAATATTGCACTGTTTGCATTATTGATTCCTGCGTCCACTGATTTATGACTTTTTCTCTCTCCAGTATTGACCTGGAACAGGTGATAACCCTTGGTCTTGCGCTGATTCTGGCCGTAAAGTATGTATTTTTTGAGCAAGCAGAGACAGAGTCCTCGCTTTCACTCAAGAGTACCATTATAAGCTCCACTCCCAGTCCGAAGCCCTGGGTGACAGAGGACTGCTGCATGAGGTCCCTCCCAGCCCTGAAACCCCAGAAGACATCTAATAGTGTTTTGGCAACCATCCCTACCTCTTTAGCAGCTGCTTCAGACGTGAAACTTTCCTCTGAAGCTGACATATCATTTAGAGAAGAGGGTGAGACTCATAGCGGGTGCTTCTAGCTTTGATAGCATGTGTACCCAGTGCTGAAGATGATTCTGCTCTAACTGCTGTGGTTTTTTTCATGTGATTCCTCTGCTGCAGATGTGATTCAGAATGAATTTTGTGGTACATCTTCTGGGGATTCTCTTGCTCAGACACAATGTGCTCCTCCAAGTGTTTGTCCGTCGGAGCCCCGAAGTCTGGAGGAATGTATGGCCATCCTCTCAGATTCTCAGGTAAGTTGTCAGGTTATACTGGAAGCACAATACAAAACTATATATATATGATGTTCTGTGTTCCTCAGATTCTTAAAAAATATCACTGTTTCGCCCATGATTCTTTCCAGAGAGGTGCCCATTTGCTGAGTGATGCAGAGGTGATGAATCTTGTAACCCTGCGTAAGATTATGAATTATAAACTTGAAGCTGTCCTTGAGACTCCAGAGAGGGGCGTGGCCATCAGGAGAGAACTGTTATCATCCAAACTTCCTGTTCCCACTGCCTTGGCTTCTCTACCTTACAAGGACTACAACTACTCACAGGTACTGACAGTCCTTTTAAAGTGTAGTCCTGTTTATTCTTGGAAAAAAAAAAAAGTTTATCTTCAGTTGTCTGTTTTAAATCAGATATACATATATCTATCTATCTATATCTATATCTCTCTATCTATATCTCTCTATCTATCTATCTATCTATCTATCTATCTATCTATCTATCTATCTATCTATCTATCTATCTATCTATCTATCTATCTAATCTGTTTTAAAAAAATCAAATGTTTTTATGTTCATTTTTTTCTTTACTTTGTTCTTAGTTGTGCTTACTTTGTGCTTAGTTTGTGTTGTCTTTGCCTTTTAGGTGATGGGTACTTGCTGTGAGAATGTCATTGGCTACATGCCAGTGCCAGTGGGAGTGGCTGGCCCTCTTCTGTTGGACAAGAAGGAGTTTTATGTTCCTTTGGCCACCACAGAAGGCTGCCTGGTAGCCAGCGCCAACCGAGGATGCAGGGCACTTTTTGTAAGTGTGTCTCGTGTGGAGTAAATGCAAATAAATAAATCTACAGGGTTTGTAGAGTCATGGAAAAACTGACAAGTCATAGAATTTGGCAATGGTATTCAAGAAAGATGAATAATATAGAAGGTTATGTGGTTCAGTTAACATGGACTTAAAAAACTCTATATGTAGTAAATAATACTTCAGTGTTTGGGCATTCTGTTCTGCGTTCTGTCTAATGACCAGCAGGTGGCAGTGAATCTGATTGCTAAAATAAGTCTAGTTGATCTGTGACCTCAGTAAGACTTTCCTGAGGAGTTATTAGCTTCAGTTGCAGGTTTCCATTGCAGTCAAAAAAGAGATTAAAGCAGTTTATAGGTTGTGGTGTGGCTCTCTTGTGACTGACTCATTTCAAAAGATCAAGGCAGCAATTGTGAAAGCACTCAGCATACCGATTTAAAACTAGATTTTTGATATCAGTGTGGCTATTGTCCGTCCTCTATAAATGGTCTCAGCTGATAAGGTGAGTAATTAATTGCTAGGCTTGGGAGTTCAGTTGATTTTGATTTTACTTAGCGAATCTGTGCATGTGAGTCATTGTGGCAAAACCCCGGAGAGGTGTTGTGCACTTTGCCCTTAATTATTGGGTGTATGTGATGTTATTACAATGCTCATGAAAGATGGTTATTTTAAAAACTAACCTAAATCTAAAAACTTAAAGTGTGGTTGGGGTAAAAAAAACCCAAACAATTTATGAACCAAAACTAAAATGGTATGGCTCATTGAATGGTAGGTAGTTAAATGGATTTGGATTTTTATTGCCCTCCTATACGCAGCCATTTTTAGAGGATGTAAGGTCATGAAAATGTCATCATCACAGCAATGGAAAATTATTGTATCTACCTCTGGCTGCTGTTATTTCTGTGTGTGCTCCCTGCTGACAGTGTTTTCTTTCCTGTCCAGCTGAGTGGGGGTTGCAGCAGCCGGATTCTAGCTGACAGCATGACCAGGGGTCCTCTGGTGAGGCTGCCCTCAGCGTGCCGGGCTGCAGAGGTCAAAGTCTGGCTCGAGACCTCGGACGGATTTAGCATGATTAAAGAGGCGTTTGACGAGACCAGCAGGTCAGTGGAAGAGCTATGACTGATTGATGACTGTGACAAAGTGTTTTTGGTACACAGATCATAACTGGGGAGTACTCTTTGTAGGTTTGCTCGTCTGGAGAAATTGTTGGTGGGCATAGCTGGCAGAAACCTATACATTCGCTTCCAGTCTCAAACAGGCGATGCCATGGGTATGAACATGCTCTCGAAGGTATGAGAAGTCTTCTGTAATTCGGTCCTGTTATTCAAATGTTGACTTCAGTGCTGAGTGCCTTTCTGTGTCTTTTTCTTCAGGGCACTGAGCATGCTCTGCATGTGCTCCAGCAGCAGCATCCAGACGTAGAGGTACTTTCGCTCAGTGGCAACTTTTGCACAGACAAGAAACCTGCTGCAATTAACTGGATTCTGGGCCGAGGCAAGTCTGCTGTGTGCGAGGCCACTATTCCTGCAAAGGTGGTGAGAGAGGTAAAAACAATTCAAAGCTGGATCCTGTCAGAAATCTAATGACAGCGGCCACAGTTTCTTTCCCCCCAGTTTTTCTGTGTCTCTGCAGTTTGTAAAATGACCCTTTAATGTTTCCCCAGGTGCTTAAGAGCAGCACAGCTGCTCTCGTGGACCTGAACTTAAACAAGAACTTGGTGGGCTCAGCCATGGCTGGCAGTATAGGTGGCTTTAATGCTCATGCTGCTAACATCGTCGCTGCTATCTACATTGCCTGTGGACAAGTAATAGAAACTTAAATTAACACAAAAAAAATTAAATAAATAAAAAAAATGTTTAAATAGTGAAACACTATGTCTGTGGCATGGTATATGATCCAACAAAAAGACATATTAAAGAACAAGTATTTGTTTGTGTTGTGGTTAAGGACCCAGCTCAGACAGTGGGGAGCTCTAACTGCATTACTCAGATGGAGGCTATCGGTCCAGGTGGGGAGGACCTGTACATCAGTTGCACTATGCCTTCTATAGAGCTCGGCACTGTGGGAGGAGGCACCAACCTGTCGCCACAGCAGGCCTGTCTGCAGGTAGTCTCAACTACATGTAACATAGCTGGCATTTGTTGATGAGTTTTTAGAATTTTTTTTCCCCCCTCTAACACAAAACATCTGTACCTGCAGATGCTTGGTGTTACAAATCCCAACCAGCCAGGTGACAACGCCCGTCAGCTGGCCCGTGTAGTCTGTGCCACTGTTCTGGCAGGAGAGCTCTCCCTGATGGCTGCTCTCGCTGCTGGACACCTAGTCAAGAGCCACATGACCCACAACAGGTGAGATGTCTCATTTTTTTAGGTTTTTACAGTGATGCCTGGTCAAATTTGAGAATTTGTGCCGTTTTCCTTTCATGTCGTGTGTTCTTTAGGAAAATTGACATGTCTGTTCTAAGAAGCAAGCATAACATAACCAGCATCTCTTTTCACAATATGGCTTTACTTACCCTGGCTGACATTGAGCAAAGTGTTCACACGAAGGTAGTTAACCACAATCCAATTAGTCAAACCAGAGTTTCCCAATACAGCTATGTGAATGTTATTGTGAAAGGTGTGGTGCTGTAAGCATCTGACCAATCACAAACGCGGACAGGCTGCCCGTGTAAAGTCAACAGACTTGTCAGTGTCAGAGCTTCATAGTGAAAACTAAGTGATCGCAATTATGTATTCGGCTAAATTAATACGTAGTGTAGTTATTACAATTAGGTCTCCAGGATAAGTTACGATAGAAATTTACTTATTAGAAGGATATATTTGTATGGAGAGAAATTTGCCTCAAAATTATTACAAAGGCCTCACAAATGTGTGCTCCAATCCACACACAAATACAACGCAGTTTGACCCACACGTAAAACTTTTTTACAAATGCGTACATCCAAACCTGGAATAAAGGTGATTATATACTACACACAATCTATTAAATTTAACGTGACAAATTGGGAAATTTTCTCTTTGAAAAACTTTTCTGTGCATTCAAATGTCTAAAACTACATGTGGGCACAATCACCTGATATACACAGAGTACATGACATGCCACATGAGGTTTTGTGGGTTTTTTTTTTTTTTTTTTTTAAATCTTTAGTCTCTTGTTTTCAAATATATGATCCACAGCCTCTACATTTTGTTCCTAAAAAATGTTTAAAAGTCTGGCTTTTTCCAAAGTGCATCCAAAATAGCCCGTATTTATATAGATGAGGCCGCATTAGCATTCAATAAAAAGGAGTGTGTAATACCAAAAAAATGTTTAATGTAAATGATCTTTTTGTTTTTGTCTCTTAGATCTAAAACAAACCTGTGTTCAGAGAATACGGCGTGACACTAACACCAATGGGCCGTTGTGATGCGGTTGTAAAAGCGGGCCTGTGGACATCCAGATATCAGAGTGTTAATAAACAGAGCCAACATGTACTTGGTTTGTTTTATTGCCTCACTGGTTTGTGAGCTGAGGTGTTAAGTTTTGGTTGTTAATTTGTGCCATTTGTCTGCATCTGAACTTTGTAATAGCATTTGAGAGCCTGTTAATTCTGCTACTGATCTTTGAGAGAAGTGCGTGCAACTGATGGTGTTTGGACAAGTAAAATCCATCTTGCTGCACAAGTTACAACAAGAGTCCTGTACCTCTGATGAGTCGCAAAGGATGGATGGGATGTCTGAATGGTTTTTACATGAGCTGAATGAAATGAGATCCTCAGGCAGTCATCATCATTTTTATTTATTTTTTGTTGACAAATGGATCTTTGCATTTGCCAAAAGCTTGCTTGAGAGAGTGTAGTGGGCAGCTTGTGCTCAAGTTCTGAAAGTCCACTTTGTGTGCGAATGTGTTTTTACCAGTGTTGTAGGCGTCACTACATAGACATGTACATCCCTCCCTGAGTGAAGGTGCTACTGTATACTGTGTATACTGTAGATTGCCTGTGGCTGTTGGACTTCTTGCTTCAATGAATGAAGATGTTGCCAGCAGAAGGATGTGTTTGGTTCAGATTCTGATCAACTACTTCTACAAGTTTGAGGAAAATTGGAAGCCATAATAATTTAACAAACTTTTACGGTACACTGTCATCTGTGGAACTGAAGGACTGGGTATAAATTATCACTGACTGCAGGTCCTGCTCATTTTCAGAAAGCAGTGACACTCAGAAGTGCCCTTACATACAGTATGTTTTAGAAATTGAGCCTTGCGCTGCCTGCTTTAGAATAACCAATTAAGATAAAAGTAAACTTAAAACTGTCTTATTTAAAAAAAAAATAAATGACAATTTTTTGTTGACAATACCGTGTTTGTCTTTCTTTAACATTAACAAGACTGGAATCAACACTTGGGGCCTTTTCCAGTTAGCAGATGAACAAGATGAGTCAAATACATGCTTAAGAGAGAGACGAGGCACTTAAAGAAGCCTGACATGAAATCTATTCTAACACAGTAAAGACTGCATTAGACTTCCAGGAGGAGAAAAGAAAAAGCTTTTTAAAAACCTAATATGGGGGTAAAGCTAAGTGATTTTAATAACTGGTGATTCTATGCACATAGTTTATTCATTTGAAATGAAAAGTAATTTTATGTTCAAATGGGTGCCTTGGCAGGTTTTTTTTTATTTTTTATTATTATATAATGCACTGGATACCCTTCATCATACAGCCCCAAAGGGATTTAGTGTCTTCTCCTGGAATCAAATCAGGGCTCTTTCACTTAGGCAAATGTGTAACCCACTACATTATGGAGCCAACAGAATTCTGTTATACACATACAAAATATAAAACATGGCAACAAATGACCCCAGACATTACAAACTGGAGGATAAACTTATTTATTACACTTTAAAAACAGGGCGGCGATCTTG
Organism: Oreochromis niloticus; assembly: GCF_001858045.2. Taxonomy (NCBI): domain Eukaryota; kingdom Metazoa; phylum Chordata; class Actinopteri; order Cichliformes; family Cichlidae; genus Oreochromis; species Oreochromis niloticus. Next base: position 12,169,549 of record NC_031972.2, read on the forward strand.
CCATGTTAGCACAGTACATTTATAAGTTGATCCCAAAGCATAAGTATGAACAGATTTACAAAAAAAAAAAAAAAAAAAATCGAATTACATTCGGCTTTGACAGTATACCAGGACCGAAACCTGCATTAGAAATGCCTGCTTTAGGTGAGTGAGCTTCAGCATGGTGTTGTTCCTCTTAGCTGCGTGGCTGAGTATCATTTTATCTCTCCAACACATTTTTCAGCAAAGAGCTTGAAAAAAATTAAATGCTTTTGTGTGAAGCCTGAAACAGCTACAAATCTGCCAATGACACCACCCCAGAAAAACAAAGACAAAAAAAAAAAAAAAAACCCAAAACAAAACAAACAAAAACAAAAAACCCCACTGTGCTCTCAACAGGTGAAAATGCAAAAAAGTACCCTGGCAGCAATACATCCATCCCGTGTGCTTGACAAAAAAACCTTTGCTTTTCACATTTACATTTTTACATTTACTTAAACGTTTAACAATGTATTGCATGAAAACTGTTCCTAGAAAAAAAAAAAAAAAAAAATAGGGATGCACTTCTTGTGAACCAAAAACAATATGGCCAACAGCAAAGGTTGGTGCCAGTAGTTTGTCTTTTTTGGTTATTTATTCCCCTTTTGTCCAGGGAAACAAACAATTATAAAAAGAACGACCCATTTTAAAGTCATGGATCTCTTCATCACACCGTGTTCTATAACGGGAAACTATCGGCAACTGACGTCAGTCAAATGTCAGCCAACAAGGCCAATATCAGGAGATACCAATATTTTGGTGCGTCACTAATAAGAAAAACTCTACTTAAGCTAAGCAGAGTCTTACTTAACTCTATAGACTTAACAGTCCTGTACATGTACAATCGACATTTTCAGATAGAAAATACATGATACAAAGACATTTTAACTGATTAATTTTTGTAACAAATCCCAGAAATACTGACAGAAAAGTTGATGGCTTCTAGTAAAATTAATCCAAAAATGATTCAGAAATGTTCAGAATACTTGTAAAAACATCCTGCCAGCCTTCTGTAACATATCACATGGTTCATTCAAGCTTCAATTAAACATTAATAAGGGGAGCATAGCCATGAGGCACTTCACTAGTGATTTCAAAGGGTGTGCTAAGAGCACCCTCTTTATCCAAGTCTGGATCTACAGTTTGCTGGAACACTAAGGCATTTGGGCTCAAGTTGCAAAAAAAAAAAAAAGCTTTACAGATCTTCAGCAAAAATGCTAATGTCACTTTTTACAATTCATGAAACACTTGAAATATGTTCAAAGACACTCCAACATATTAACAGTGATGTAACTATAAAGCCATACAGGTAACGTACATGATGCCCTGTCCCTCCTTCAGAACCATTAGAGTCGTCTTCATCAGAGAGAACAAGTCAGATCAAGTTTTAATGTCATAGGGGTCATGTGTGAATGACAGCCCTCTGGACCTCTGTAACCTTTAGAAAAGATTACACTTGGCTCAAATCATTTATGTTGGAAATGTGAGCAGCTTAAAGGAAAGCTGGAAATGTACGATTTAGGTATATGAAAAAATAAACATCAAACCAGAGCTAAATATACTTAATTTCAATCGTCTAACGTTTCTGTTTATTTTTACAACCTTACAGAACATAGATTTATATTATTTGCTCTCTCTAAATAGAGACAACCTGATAGTTCAGTCTCTTAAATAAGCGTTAAAGATAGCATTAAGTGCTGCTGCAGGGACAAGAACCAACTGGCCCACAGCTGGCTGGGTATCTCTCAAGAGAGACATTTGGAAATCCTTTCTGGGTTACAATAGTCTAAGTCCAGGTCATCATTTTCTAAATGAAGTCCCATTTAAGAGATTATATCATTTGAGGTCAACATATTTTTTATTTGAAATCAGAAATCAGGAAGGGTGGGAGCCCTTTAACCCCTTCCTGGGGGGAACTTTAATAAAGTTTCCTGTTAAGGACAACAGAGCAGCTGACAATTTGCTTACAGTGTGTGCTTAAAGCTTCAGGTGAAGTTCTGCCCTTGCGTTTCAACACTGAAAAAATGAAGATGCTTTGTGTTAATTTGTTGCATTTGTAGTCAACAAGTATTCACTGGTTAAAAAAACAAACAAACAAAAACACACACAAAACATTGGAACACTTTTGTGTGATGTCTTGCCTGTGTGCTTCAGAATAAGATGGGTTTTCCAGCAGTTTTTTCCTGGACGTAGGAGGTGAAGCGTTTGAGGAACTTTGGGTACTCCCTCTTAGCCACGGCCCTGAGCACAGAGGCAGGAGCCCAGCCTCCTGGATTCACTGCACACAGACAACATAAAGATTATTTCCAGCTTCAAGCATATAGTAAAGAAAGAACACTGAATCATGGCTAACCCCATTTTCATACATTAAGCCTACCATAATTAGTGAACATATGTAGGTAGCTTTCAGTTTAAAGTCATTACTTTTGCATTGCTCTTTGTTTGGGCCCGTTGACAGAAAGTCTGCCTAATGCTAAAGAGGGAAAAATATGAGCCCCAGCAGTCAGATGTTGGCATAACAATCTGGCACTCAAGGAGATGTTCAAAAATAAAAAAGACAGATTGTTCCTCCTTCCTTAGCCACAACTCTGTTCCTGTTAAAAAAAAAAAAGGCAGTTCTTCCTTCCTGCTATTGCCAAGTGCTCAACCATTTCCAGAGGCTGTAAAGTAAATGAACAAACTAACAATTTTAAATAGAGCCCAACCTATACGGGATTTTTTATGCAAATACTAAATATTTTTTCTTTCAAACACACCAAACAAACAGATTTCCCTCACTTTTACTATTTACTACTTATTGCACTTAATATTTTACTGTACAAGTCATGGATAACTTGTTTACATTACGCCCTTCTCTACTCAGATCAGATGATTGTTGTGTTTGTAGCATTCTAAACATGTATTGGCAAAAAGGGAAGACACCTTGAAGGGTTATTCTCTCATCTCTTTACTTTTTAAATTTTCATTTATTGGCTGTTTTAAATGATGATACCAATCACTTATATTGGTTAAACTCAAATTCTGAATTTAATGGTGATTTTAAATGTTTGGATGAAAATGCAAACATTCATGGACACCAGGTTCATAAAAATGAGAGACTGTTCATGTCTTTATAAGTGAGCAAACTTTAGCAGGGGATCAAATCATTAAACTGTATCTAATAAAAGTTAAAGTTTCTGGAGATAACACCACTGAAAAGGACTGAACAATCTCTCGCAGCAGTGATGCACAACCACACACCAGCGCCTCCCCAATAGTTGAATTGTGTTAAAAAATACAAAACAAAAAGACAACAACAACAACACACCAAACAAACTAAACAGCACCATGACTGCTAACATCAGCTTTGGCTAAAACAGTGACACACACCATTGGCGACATAGGTGATTTTACAAAGGATGTTGTCCCTGCTGATCTCTTTATCTCCGTCTGGCGGACTGACGAGCGTCTGACAGATCATGGCAATGTTGATTTTGGCACGGACACACCTGCTGGTTGGCTGTGGAAAGCGACAGGATAGAGAATGAACAAATGCATCAGTATTACACATGTAAAAAGAAGAAGCTCTTTGTGTCAGATTTCAGGAGACTTGACTGCTCACCAGTGCATTATCATGATCCACAGAGAAATTACAGACCAGCCAGGTGTCTGGATCATTCTCATTGCTGGCCATAATTTTCCTCATGGCAGAAAGGTATAACACATCCCTCTGAGAGGCAGGCCACACCCGCTGCAACACAAATTATTTCTTGTTGTTTCAGATGTGATAAGAATGAGTCATGCTCTAATCAGTGGTGAGGTATTTAAGTATCCCTCAAACAGCATACTGCACTGCATACAGTGTTTGTGTCTAAAAATCTAAACAGAGATACTCAGCCTGTAGCTCTCACCTTGTGTGTCTGATATACAATAACTGCGTTGTCCGACAGCGTCTCCACAACATTAAAGTTTTCAATGGTAGCTAAAGGAAACAAAATAAATGGCAGTATTACATCAAACCCATAAAATATAACATTTATAAGAGGGCTTATTATACTCTTTTCCAGCTTCACGGTCTCTGGAATAGTGTTGCACGATTCAGTTTAAAATAAAGATTATTTATCTCATACTGAGCTCTGGCGCAGCCCTCAAGTTCAGCCTCGATCTCAAACAAATCATTTTCTCTCCCCCTTCCCTTTCAACCAGCTTTCTTTTGATTTGCTGCTCCTTGTAAACACGGATCCTCTTTTCCTTTTAATATGGTGGTGTTTGTCACTGCTGATATTGTAATGCTTCTGATACACCCACCAAATAAGAAAACACAGACCACTTAAGCACACATATCTCATACCCACTCTCTTTGTAATCACAGATCAAAGAGTATATAAAAAAAATAATAATAATATGAAAGTGAACATTTAGAGTTGTGTATCCAACACACCACCACAACAGCAAATTGTCTGAAACTAGACTTAAATTGATTTTAAGTTCACAAACTTACTCTCCCAGTCACTGCGGTAGGCGGTGTCCCAAAAGTAGTGGCACACCTCATGACCAGTCACCCCCTTTACTGAATGAGTGGCCTTCAGCGGATCCAGTACAATCCCATTTTCTTCTACCTCTCTCCTGTATACCTGTATACATAAGCCACATTTATGTGAAATTCAGACATAATCACTTTTTCTTATATAATAAGGCTTAAACACATGTCGTCCAATAAACTGGTCTAGATAAATGTTGCTTTGTAAATTCAGTTTACAATAACCTTTTCAAAATAAGTTAACACGCATGCGAGCACCATTTTACATTCAAATCTTCCTCATACCTTCATTTCACCTTCTTCAATGACCAGCTGCCAGTTGGCGTCTCCACCAACATCCTGCAGGGAGTAGGTCATGTGACTCTGCACCATCTCCTCCACCTACAACACAAAGCCAGGAGCAAAAAGAGAAGATGATATTGATCAGTTTGAAAAGATTGAGAGTAGAGTAAATATATGTCTAATAAAAACCAAATGTGAACAAAAACTTAAAATCATGCCTTAAAAGACAAAATATTAACTTCCTAATTTTAGAACATTTATCAACATTGGAAATAATTCATTATCATTAATGTGAATATAAATTGATTACAGCTGTACAGTGCCTTCATTCAGTCTGCAAAAACATCGACTGACTTGGGTGTTGTTCAGGAGGAAGGACTAGCTTTTTTAACAATATGTGAGGGGCTACCACAAGTTCACCAATTATTAGCAAAGGTCATTCTCAGATTCTGCCCACCATGATTTTCTTCCAATAGGAATTGACCCAACCTATGGAAAGGCTATATAACATTCACTAAACGTGGTCTGGTTTTCAAAAAGGTTCCAGAACAGCACCCTGTTGGTGGAAATGAAGAAAAGTGTCCTGAAACCACAAAACTGCCTTACTGATGATCGATGTTTGTAACAGGAAAACCCACACAGCCCATTTACCAGTTTGCATCTCTTCTTCAGAGGATAATTAGCTGATTGGCCTCTTGCACTAAAGAGCACAGGCTTGTTTTGCATTTGTGTCATTTCTCTAGTAGTAATGCTGGACTGCCTACATCTACAAATTGGGCACACCTTACCAAAATGAAGGAAACTAAATTGAAAAGTCAAATGAGAAATGTGAACAAAAACTAATCAAACCTCTAAATGCTGAAGCTGATAGAATCTGGAACATTAAAGTTTTTTTTAATTCACAGAATCTCTTTCACAAAAGATTGAGAGGCCATTTGCGCTTTCTCTGCATACTACCAAGTCTTATGTTGGACACAAATAAAAATCAGAGCTTGCGTTTCATGCTGCTAGTAAATCCTCAGTAAATGCAGATGCCGATTTCTTGAATAGGCATCTGCATTTACTGAGGATTCGACGATCTAACATGGCAAACAATGAGTCCACAGATGATGACAAGTAATGACATCTGAATGAAGGGTTTAACAACCTTTTCGGAAAATCTGTGTGTGCCGGAGCTTGAATAGGCATCTCCAAGAGGAACGGCGTCAGATCTCTGTATTCTTGTCTTCTCAGTTTGAGACTAAACACAAACAGAAACAGGTGTTTTTAATCACAGACTTGACAGTGTTTAAGTGTCTAAATAGTTGATGGTACACTGTACTCTGATATTTAGATTACCTGTTCTTCTATTTTGTCCTGTCTGTCAAGAGCAGCTTCCACTGCATCAAAAAATTCATCCTCATTGATGAGGCTGTTTGGACCTTCCTGCGAGTAGAATGAGAACATTAACTGAAAGGCGCTCATATGAGCCATTATTAATATTGTACTGTGAATGAAATTTACACATTACCTCATAATCTGGACCTCCAAAGTGAGACTTTTTCTTCAACTCATTGAGGGCTGATTTGTAGCTTTCCTCTATTCTTCTTCTCTTTTCCATCTCCTACACACACAAAATAAGCCTAAATTTGAAGAAACAAGAAGTGTAGATGAAACTCATCTGGACACTGTTGAGCCAGAGATCACAGACCTTATCCAGTCTCTTTTGCCAGCTGTCCTCTCTCTTCACCATCAAGTCGATGCAGTGGGACAGAGTGGCTAAGATTCCAGCTGTTGTAGCCTTGAATGTAATGGCCTCCCCCTTAAAATCTATGCCATTGATTCCTTTGGGATTCAAGGACTGGAACACTGCAAATCAGAGGAGCAGAGAAGTACAGTAAATGCTATGAGAAATAAACATAATGTTTAAGGGTTTGACGCTTTGCCCCTTAAAAGGTTAAGAGTAACCTTTTAAGGGCCTTTAGACTTCCTAAAGCCTCTTCTTACTAGAGGTTTCACAATACATGGGCTCAATTAAAGCAGAGATGACCATACCAAAGAGTTCCTTTCTCAGTGACATCATACAGATCCAAAAGCATGCTGGCTACTGGTCTCTGGCTGCTATTACCTTTTCTCAGAGCTTTCTTATATGCAAGTTAACAGCTTTTGGTACAAGTTATTTTTTAATATTTTAACAAATAACTTTGATAACTCTAAATGACATGTGATATCATCTAGACAGAAATACATTTAAAAACAAGTTCCCAGGCTCTCTGAAAGAGAATGCCCGCAATACTCACATTTTTCTTTGCTGCCATTATTGTTGTGCAGAAACTCTCCGTCTGTGCGGGTGTTGGGAAAGTCATCCTCATCATCTTCCACAACTGGGAAAAAAACATAAGAAAGATTCAGAGGAAACACAAGAAAACCAAACAGATTTGTGTTGCAAGTCTTTTCTTTCAGGACCCTTCTGAAAGTGAGGGCTACAGAACAGGAAAGCACCTAGTGGCCCATTTGCAACTTAAGCTGCAGCACAGATCACATCAGACTGACAGATCGCTGCTGTGCTGCAGAACATGACAATGGTCCGGTTTCATCTTCAGAATGGAAAGAGGGTGAGAGAGGCAAAGAGGCGCAGAGAGGGAGGTGAGGAGAACAAAAGCAGAGCTTTATTCACTGCGGTCAACCACAGTGCCCAGTGCAGGCTGCCGTGAACAAATGTTCAGCCAGCCAAGACAGTATGAGGGGTGGGTGAGTCACAGCACATAAACACATTCCTTACCAGACCCAGCCCAAGTTTCGCCTAAACAAATATTTATCATCAGTATTGGTGAAATATAAATGCTAAAGTTTAGGTAAAATGAAGGGAATACATTCAAGCAGAAGGGAAAAATGAAATCCTCATTTTTGAGAAGTTGAAAACTAAAATGTTTGGGGCTTTTTTTGCCCGAAATGATCAACTGTTTAAATCCAGCTACATAAAAAGAAAGTTGATTTAAAAAGTTTAAAATGCTCTAAATAAAGTGGATTTTTTTTCTCTTTCAAACATTAAAAAGACAAAATATATATCCAAACTGGATCACCAAAACAACAGTTTTATAGGTGGGTATGTGCCTGTGGTTCTTACTTTTATCTCTCTGCAGTTCATCCTTGGACACAGCATCTGCACAGCTATCAAAGTATTTCTGGAGTGTGTCCACCTGCCTGCACAAGATATCTCTGAACGTCTCCATCTCGGCCAGCTTCTCTCTCAGGCTGTGACCCTTCTGACGAAACAACAGATTTAGCTATAAACCTTAGTTTACATTATTAACATGCAACCAGACAAAAATTATCAGCCTGTGCATCTACAACTATCCAAACATCACAAATAGAGCCCTCATGTGTACACATCCAAGACTGTACCCACTGACTTCCTCAGCTCGAGTAAACAGTACCAGGAAAACTCACCTTGAAGGAAGACGTGGAGGTGGCAGAGTAGCCACTGGTGGCTGAGGTGAGAGACAGCATGGAGCCATGTCTCCGCAGACTGGACTCAGAGCCATAACCAGAATCAGCCTGCAAAAATAAATACAGCAAACTGTGAACAATTTACTTTGTTACAACACCTTTGAAAATGGATTGTAATTATTTAATAGGAGAGCTGTAAAGCAAAGCAACTATATTCCAGGAAGACAAAAAACAAAACAAAAAAACCCAAAACCCAAAACAAACAAACAAATATATCAGACACATACAGAAAACAGTTAATTATAAAAGTAAGACAAAAAAATTAATTGTAAAAATAAATAAATATAAAAACTATATTGTACTAATGTAGTGTTTTTAGTGGGAGAAACGTTTCGTGACTCATCCAAGTGACTTCTTCAACAAAACGTTTCTCCCACTGAAAACACTACATCCAGATGAACAGAATCAACTTTTTAGGATATACTTACCTGGATGAGCATAAAGCTTGGGAATTATGTGTAAATACACTGACCTGTTTGACACTAAAGCCATGTTTAATATGAGCATCCACTATACAAATTATAGAAAATAAGAAAGAGCATAATAGGTCCCCTTCAAGCAAAATCAGAGACACTAACCAAGTTCTTTATTAAAACAAATATGTATCTTTTTTGTTTTTTACTCATAAAGCATTCAGATGTAGTCACCATTAGTCCTACTATTCTAAACTTGAGAAGGTTTAATAAAAATTGTTGTCATCCTTTGAAAAACAACATACAGTAAGTAAACACTGTGAAATACTTTGTACATTACATTCAAGCACTTAATGTTGTTGTGAAAAATTTTCAGACACAGTGACAACAGCGGCACGTGACAAGGTTTAAGTGACCATGACAGCACAACTGAAATATCAGCTGGCTTCCTGTAAGCCTGGCTGGTTCAATTTTCTTCTTACATAATAGCCTGGTCCTCAAAATAGACAGTAATGACAGCACAGAGAAAAGGTTCAGCTGTACTGACGAGAAACAAGAGATGCAGTACCTGTCCCTTTAAAAGATTGTTTCAAGTTAAGCCAGCAGGGGGCATGAAACGTAAACGCACATGACAGGCACAAGAGCTTGGGGTTACTGTCGGTCAGTGACCAGAAGTAGCTCTGCCTGTGTTCAGATGGATTTCTGTCACTGCTCCTTGCCCTTTAGCCAACATTCTGCTACCCCACTGACTTAACCAGTACAAATAGCCCTTGCTAAATGTTTATATAAAGACATTTTAATCTGTTTGATGACAAAAAAGTAACTATCCAAGCAAGTAGAGGATTTGTATCCATGGCAGGATAAAAATCTGAAAATACAAACTAACACAGTATAAAGTATCAGATGTTGGATGTCTTGTCAACAAGACCCACACAGATGCACAGGTCATTAGGTTGCATGCTGCAGGGTAAATAATAGGTGTACAAATCTTTAGTGTGCCTGGTGATTACAGCCCTACTGAATACATATAAACATGCTCTTTGGACAAAAGAAGATGCAACATCTGGTCCTCACAGAAAGCCTTCTGCCTGAGCAGAAACAGACTTTATAATTTTCTAATAATGAATAAGTATAATAAAAATCATTGTATAAGGCAGACATGAGATTAGATTACAGTACGTTAGGCCATATGGCTGGACATACAGAACTTAAAACAAACATAGTTTATCTAAACAGTGACAGTATCCTAGGAACAAGAGTTGCTTCATTTTAGGATGTGTCACTTTTTCAAAGTGTAAGATGACTGATCCCTGAGCTTGTAGTGTGTTGTGTCTCCCTGGAGACGCTGGTTGCTAAGTGCTGTGAGTAATGTAGTTTAGACAGGGAAGCGGGGCCTTCTAAGAAGAAGGGTTTTATGCAATGACTCATTGTGGGTGGGAAGGCCGGGTATGCTTGTATATGCTCAAGATTCATTCCTTGTTATTCTTGTCTGAGCCACTGGTGCTTAGATGATCGAAGACGAGAGGAGGAGGGGAAAGAGGGGGGATTTCCTAAAATCAAGTACCTTCTGTGAGCAGCATGTGTTTAAGCAGAGAGGCAGAAGGTGTGGTAAAGGAATATTGCATTGGAAATGAGCATAGCAGTGCCCCTTTAAATAGTCGCATACAAAATCTGTATTTAAAATTAGTTTGTGTGATTTTTTTCCTTTTTCAAACACAGGCATAAATGCTAAACCACACATGCCACAAAGAATTATCTTTAGCAAAAATGCAAAACATATTTACACATGTGATACATTGAGTAGTAAGGACGTACAACTATAAACACAAGAGTGTCCTCAAAGCCACTACTGTCTTTTATCCATGGAATAAATAAGCTGGCTACCACTGTTGCTCTCCATGCACTAAAACATGTAAATGACAAACTTCTATTCTAAAAGTGTATAAATTCACTCTGCCACTGATGCCAAAGCAAAAAAATACAGATTGCATAGTCAAGGGTTATCTGAGATATCTGGGCAGCCTCAACAAAAATGATTTAAACAAATCTTAGTTGTGCTCCTCAAACCGCTTCCTCAGTAAGTTACCTATGTGTTCAGTGTCTGTGTTTGAAAAAGGCTCATGCTAAGCCTCAGCTAACTCCAGTACTAGAATAACTGAGCTATGTATACCTACTTTGTTAAAAAGCCCTTACACAAGTCATGCACCAGTAGAGAACCATCTAGGATTAAAGTGCCCACACAGAGTATGGATTAAAAAAAATATGAATTTGTGCAAATACACTCTCCTATGGTCTTGCCAACAAACGCACCAGTGGTGGAGGGATGATTATTCTTCCCTGGACTCCTCCCTTCTCTCTCCTCCCTTCTCTGATACTCTAAGAAATACATACAAGCACACACACAAGCATACAATAAACACACACTTACAAATCTCTGAATGAGATGACATCTCTAAATATGACAAGAATTTGATCTCTTTTGATACCACCAGTTCATGGTCTGCTGTATTACAGACTTACCCTGTGCAGTTCAATCGATTCAATCCACTGGTGTCTGTGCTCGGGGTCCTGAGCTCTGAGGTACCAAACACTGTCGTTTACACTTATATCCAGCCGGCACTCGTCAAATTCATGAGCCTGAAAAAAAATATACACACAGAAAAAGAATATAGGACAAAAACTAGGTTAATCAGTGTGTGAGATTCTGGTAAATGAGGCCAGTTATGGGAACCAAGCTGACTTGATATCTGTAGTGATATAGCCATACAATTCAGAATTTGCTTTCATGATCTTTTCAATCCAACAGGAAAACCAGCTGACTTTCCTGTTTAGGAGAGCAAAGCGAGGCATATGTGAGGGGTGGTCACCCATGAAAGTAGCTATCAAAAAGACAGTCCAAAAGCAAACTGCTGAGCTGTCCCTTGTCTGTTACATGGTGGGCAGCAATCTGTTCCCGCTTTTCCTTTAATAATAGCCTGTCTTTAGTTTAGACCAATTTATATATCGCAAAGTGATGGAAGACAAAGAAGAGCGCATGAGAGGCATAGTCTCAATTTTAAAATGGTATATTACAGGCAGAGCAGTGGCAGCCTTGTAAAGCATTTTTGCACAATGGAGCATACTCCTAATAGCTCTCCAGTATACTGTCAGAACTGCAAATCCATTGTGCTGGTGTTGCATGCAACCAGACTTTGTGTGACAGTAATGGGAGAGGTAATGTGTGGTCAAGACAGCACAAAAGATCATCGGCTGCCCTCTCCCCTCCCTGATGGACATTTATTCCTCCCGCTGCCTCAGCAGAGCAGCAAACATTATCAAGGACAGCTCCCACCCTGGCTTCAACATGTTCAGCCTGCTTCCCTCAGGGAAGCGCTACAGGTGCATCAGCACAAAAACCCACAGACTCAAAAACAGTTTCTTCCCCAAAGCGATAAGCACCCTGAACTCACACATGCACCGATAACACAGCCCCCCACTTCCCACTTCCTCTATGGACCACCACTGTGCAATACCAATTCTATGTGCAATACTGTATATACATAACACTATTTATTACATATTACTTTTTTTTTTCTTCTTTCTTAAAAATACGGCTTGTATATTGTACATTTTATTTATTTATTTTTTTTATCTATATCTATCTATCTATATTTTATTTTTTTTCCCCTATGTTATACTGTCCATATGTACATAGCACTGCAGAACTGTAGCCCCCCCCCAGCATGTTTACACTGAGTAGGAGATGCTCTGTATCTCATTGTACAACTCTATAGTGACAATAAAGGCATTCTATTCTATTCTATTCTATTCTAATGATGGCATTTAAGTATGTAGCATCAGACCTTATGAAAGGACACTTCTGCAGTTAAGTCCCAAGGCTAAACTGCTTTCAAGGTCTAATCGCAAAGGATAGTATGAGTAAAAGCCTGGCTTGTTCAAAGAGTCACAGATAGAGGTTAGAGGGCACAGAGAAATGAAAATACTTAATGAACAGAAATGCAGTTTAATAGAAAGAAAGAAAAAAAAAATCTCTACTTTTGTATGCTCGCCACAATAAATAAACACATCTGTAACGTGTATTTATTGTGTTTGTAATAAACATAACAAATGTAGTCCTTTATAACAGAGGGCTATAAGGGAGTCCAACACTGCAAAGACTTCATTTCCATGCCTTTTTTTCCAGGGACAAAAAGTGACTGAAGTTAACAGCTTTAGTGTTTAATTAATACAATTATCGATTTCCTGGGTTACTGAATCAATATCATCTTGTGAGGGCAAACATTGTAATTCTACTTAATTGATTATTCCAATCTATGAACTCCATTTAATCTATAAAACATTAACACTACTATAAAGTGTTTCTTTAATTCTGTGAAATTAAAGCTACATAGGATGTTTACGAGCAATTATGAGCTCACTGTCTAATACAAGGATGAGCAATTTATTTATTTTTTTTGAAAGAGTTCATACTAAAGTAAAGTAAGCAAAGGGCAACACACTGGGACATATGAGCTGAAACATGTCGTCACAATGAAGAGATTGCTTAAATAAAACAATTACATGGTGCATCAACTTCTAAAGTAGCTTATATCGGGCTGATTGTCAAATATGTACCACTGCATAAGTCATGAATGAAACTCACTGCACGCACACACTTATGTTATATATGTGAACTCAAGGCAGACTGTTCCATTTGTTTCCAAAGAGCAGTCAAAAATTCCCAGCGAAAAAAAATCCAAGTTCTTTTGTCTTGATAGACCCAACCCTAATACAACTCTGGATCAATACGTTCCTGGAATATTAATGTTCCAGGACCATCTAAGACCAGCAGTCTGGCATGTTATGTGATATTGAAACATACAGTCCAAGGGACAGATGAACTGGATAAAATTCCTTTATTGTCCCTGTTCACAGTAAAATAAGATTTAATGCGCAACTCTTTCATATAATAACCTCTCCGTTAAAAATAACCAAAGATGGATTGATTTGTTGAAATCACCATTAACATAATTTTTGGTCGGTGGATTTCATTTTTATTTGATTTTATCACATAGTACCCCAGTCTAAGACAGTCTACTGGCCATACTTTGCTCTTGTGAGATCTAATATGCTTATAGATGGCTTGAGCTTAACCCATTACTGCAGAATGCTTGAGTGCATTGGCAGAGTAAGAAATGGCCCACTACAGGGAATTTAAGTAGATTTCGTTGGAAGAGTGTGATTTGGCTGTATTGCTTGGCATCTGGGCAGCACTGGGGCCAAGAGCAGATGCTCAATGTCAATACCACAGCATCTGAGTGAATACTGAATGCCCTCCTAATCAAACGCTCATTTAGGACTTACCAGCAGCACTTACATAAAACCAACAGCCATCACAGACACACATGTGAAGAGGAAACAAAAGCAAGGAAGGAAGCAAGCATGTGGCATCCTTGACCCTGTATCAGTTAAAAGAAACAAAGGATCTTTAACATCCTCCAAGGATTACATTAACCAACTTCAAAATACAACTTTGACAAGACTCACACTGGATTCAAACCTGCAGAAACCACAAGTAGTTGTTGTCTTTGCATTTTTCATATATCTAAATGAGGGAAAGATTAACCTCCATTTAAGCAGTGACCACTCTTTTTGAGAAAAATCACTTGTTAAAAGCTCCCCCACTACTACAAATATTGATTATCTACTACAACTATACTATACTAAAACTATGGAAACATGTGAGAGAACTGGTTGCAGTCATGCACAAAACTTGGAAGTGTTTGGTATAAATCTGGATTCTGGTGATATCTGGTTACTGGATTTTGGCCTACTAACAAATAATCATGGCAAATAGGAACCTGCACCAAGTCTGAGAAGTTACTGGGATCCAAGGCAAACAAAAAATTCCTGACATGCTCTTTTACAAGATGACATGGCATGCTGACAACAAACACAGCCACAGCCGCATGAGAAAGGCAAGCAGGTTTAAAAAAAAAAAAATTAAATAAAAGTGCATGGACTGTTTATTCTGTGTCAGTCTATTTGTGCAGTTTGATGAAGTAACTATCAAAGTGAATATGAAGGCCTAATGAATACATGTTGTCCAGAGTCCATTACCTTATTAGTCCCCTGTGACCATGGACAGAATAAACAGGCATTAAACAAATGGATGGATATTTTAGATGTGACTGCAGTAAAGCTCTGAAGGTCCCTTTTTTTGTTTCCCTGCCTTTATGTGAATTGCTACAGTACTTTATAATTCTCACACATATGTGTAATCAGTATCAGAGACTATTTTACAAGTGGCTGTGTCTATGAATCTTATTTGTTTGGTAGTTTTCCACCCAGCACGATAGATAAAAAAACTACATTTTATGAACTTATTTACAGCTAAAAATATTTATGGTTTGGTCACGAAAATGATGAGGCAAAACAGCCTCACCCTGTCTCTATTCTCTTATAAATATAAACTTCCTACAAAGCATCAAAAAGCCTCCCCTTCTGTCCTCTCCCATCTAACCTCTTTTTAGCTGGTGTACGTGTCTGCAGTCACAATCTCCCGAACTGCATGAATAGGAACACAAGAAAAGAAGTTACAACAATTCAGCAGAAGAAAAAAAGGAGGGAGTGAAACCACTGTAAACCCTGAAAAACCCTACTAAACTTTGAAAGAGCTAAATATAATCTAAACAATATATTAATTCTCCACCCAAATGAGCTTCAGACATATAACAACAAAATATAACAATATAATATGTTCTTATTCCTTCAACAGTGAACTAAGACCAAGTGCCAGGAACATTTTTCTGCAGACTATCTGGGACCAAAACAGGATTCACTTATAGTCTTAGTAGAGGAAGCACTGACTCACCAAGTGGTCAAAGGGAAAGGAAAAGCTAAATCAGCAAGAGTGAATGATGCCATGAACATTTTTGTTAGTTACGTACACAATAATGCATGTGTTTCTTCACTGTCATCATGACCCACAGAGTGAAGGAAGTCACACACTATGAGGAAGAGACACACCTGCTGGCTAAAGGCACCTTGCAAAGCTTCACTGGCATTGGTCTATTTAACTTCTTCTCTTTCTCTAATCCTTTCAAGTGGTTCATTGTGACATAAATACCATTGCAGAAAGACCCAGGATGTCACCATCCGTTTTTGCTTTTACCTCATAATAATAATAATACAGACAAAAACATCTACTGCTCACCAGTTCCAGTGAGAGATTCTAAGTAGGCCAGTGTGCTTATTAACTGACCACAGAGCTAAAAATGGCAGTGGTCGTCGTCAGCCTTTGTAGATACACTTACAAGCCCACATTTACACAGACAGATTATCTTCAACCACAACTTGGAACAACATGAAAAAACAGTTCAGGACCAAGTCAACAAACAGAAAAGAAGACCGACTCAGAAATAAATCTGGAGCTAAGAAAAGTTAGCAGGTGATTAAAGGATAATAGAAGAAGTTCCTTATCAATTCCACACTTTCCACACAATACTTTAATATCAGAGATTTAACTGTAAGCCTTTATCAGCTTCACTGCTTGAGAATTTGTCATAGTGAAAGCATTTACAACAAACTATATTTTTATACACCACCAAAGAATCAATGCAAACACTATGAATGAGCTGATGAGTTACTGTGAAACTGGAGGAGTCTTGTTTGGTTTACCCAAAACTTAATATTAATACTATGGAAACTGACCTTTTACACACACACACACACACACACACACACACACACACACACACACACACACACACACACACACACACACACACACACACACACACACACACACACACACACACACACACACACACACACAAAATGATGCATTAAGCAAAATCTCTTAACTGTCATTACCCTGAATAAAATCTGTTAGGAGTGCAACATAGACTTCCGTTACTTCCCTCTGGAATAAAGATATAATGTGTAGGCAGTTTGCATAACTGATGACATTGAACCATTAAACAGAAGTAGCTACACTGTCTCCTAGTTTTTTCCCCTTCACAATAATATTAGCATTTATTCTGAATAGTAAATCTCTTCCAGCTTACATTAGGTCGTTAACTTGTGGGTTGGACCATATTTGAACACTACACCATCTGGGAAACTATGCTATATAACAAAATATGTGATTAGTAATGATCTATTTTAATTCTGTTTTACTAGTATTAAGCACAGGTGTATAGATAAGTTTGTCCTATAAAGAGGCTTATGCACTTCTCAAATGGCTGAAGTCATGACAGAGCATCTTTAGGATGGTTATCAGCAGCTGGGAACATTATCTCAAAGATAAGAGCAAGCCTCACTCCAGAGCACGTCCACGGCATTCATGAATTCATGAACTGAATCATCTGGAAACTTTGGAAACTTGTTATTTTGGGCTGGAAAATAAAATCTTTTTTATTTGATTTGAAGCTTTATTTAAGCTTATTGACAGAAGCCATTTTTTACTTTTCTATTTGCACATTATTTTTGTTTAAATACTACTAGCACTGTAATTTGTATTACTTAATATTATTTATTTCATTTTTGTTCTGATGCTCTATTGAGTAATTTTAAAAATACGTATATTGGTACATTAGTCAACTACCAAAATAATCTTTAGTTGCAGCCATAGTATGCAGACATAACATTCATGTATGTTTTGTTATGTGGAACATTTTTAACCTTCAGTTTGTTTCTATTCCAATGTAAATTTTTGATTTTGAGCCCATAACAGAAATGGCAAAAGGAAGAAGTCAGAAAACTGTAAACATTTGAACGGTGAGTATGGTGTAATTGTAAATATGGCTAACTGATTCAATGCAATGAAGCATGTTACTCAACAGATGACATAAACTACGTAAGTAACACGCCTGTCACTACACTGCAATAACTGTCTGTGAATGGACATCACCTGCTATTTTTCCAAAAATATGGGGTATGTTTTCACTGGAGTGAGAAGCTAATTCTCTATAGAGTGCTGTGCAAAAGTTAATTTTTACATGTGCTGGGAATGGTTAAAGCTGAACAAACAGATCTAATAGCAAAGCGCTGCCTAGAAACGGTAACTTATTCATTTCCCCTGTTACTGTTTGGAAAGAGCCTCTGTCAGAAAGAGCTGACCTCGGGATCCCAGTGAGAAAAGATGAAAGGTGAAAGAGTGGGAACATAAATTTCTCTGACAGGATTATATGAAAGATCTGATGAGCATGGTGATCTCTGCTTCTAACAGCTTGGAGTTACATTTTTTGGTCTATCCTAATTACAGTTGCACAAGAATGAGAGTCACATGATGTAGTTCCCAGTAAAGTGTTACTACATAGCACACACTTCTTAAACTAGTGCAATCACGTGACAATCCACTTATCCTTTAGCATAAGCTGGGACATAATCAGGAGTTATCAAAACTCCTTCTTGAATTTAGGATGAACATATGTTGCCTGAATCTCATATGTCAGACACCAAACATCCCAAACCTACGTGAGAGGATATGGGAGAAAGAAAGAGGGTTAGCGTTTCTTTTCTCTTTAGAGTTTTTCTTAGGTGCTCCTCCTTTGATTAGCCTGTCCTTTTATGACTGAGTCATTGATACTACGGTGTAAAAATAAGGACAATTTATGCAAATGAAATGTTAACAGATCAGAAGACATTCATAAAGGGGGGGACAAAAACCTTTGCTTACTTAAAGATGCAAATCCAACAGTCTGAGTTGTATTGGTATGGTTCATTTCTCTTAGCTAGCGCTCTTGCACAAACAAGAGCAGCCATTCTTGCAAGATGTTTTGTAAGGACCACATTTGCACAAGTTTCACAACTTTAACTGGTCAGTAATCAGTCCCTTCTAGTAAATTACAAATGCAGTACTCACAGTAATAACAGCTTTGCTAAGACAGAGGGAACCCCGACAGCCATACTCTGTCTCATCCTGAGACTTGTAGTAGCTCAGTGTGTTGTTTTTCAGCACAACCCAACGGTCCTGCCAGCCGTGGATGTAGTTTGTCCACTGAAAATAAAAATTAGCAGTGTCAATACTTTTGTATTCTGGGGGACAAGAAAGTTCAAACACATGTGCAATTTAATAATAAAATTACATCTTTTACACTTCAGTTCCTAGTTGCCCAAGGCTCATTATGGCTGATCTATGTGAGGCTGAACTTCAGCCTTACTGAAGAGCTACTGTAGCACAAACTGATGAAAACTTCATGGCTACTTTTCAGCCAAGTGCCCAAGCTGACCACTTTCAACCACAAAACACCCAGAACTGGACCCTAGAGCAATTGAACAAGGTGACTTGCCCTAATGGATTGTGTTTTCTTTTACTTCATGAGGACAGCCAGGTGAGCGGTTTACCTGGGGAAGAGACTGCTACCGAATGCACTTAGGAAAAAGGCCTGCAGGCTTAAGAAGCATAATGCTCTCCTTGGAGACCTCAGGTCCATTAATAAGGATGTTACTTTTACAGCTACCATGTGCATTAACACTGTTGCAGACTACCTGCACAAACTGTAAAAACTGTTCAAGGATAACATTCAAATACCACGCATCTAAGTCCAATTGTGCATGTGTGGGATGGATTGATCTGTGGATCATACCCCAAGATGGGACTGAGCTGTTTTGGCTCCATGAGGAGTGATCTAGCCAAAATGATGCTGGCAGTTGTACTGCTGTTTGGTACCATCTGGACAAGATAGTGCAGTCTAATACCACAGAAACTAAAACAGCAAGCATTTTCACAGGAGGGGGCTGACTAAATCAAAACAAACTTAAATTTTCCATAAAAAAAAAACAACATTCTGACACATAGGATTTAATCTAAGGTTTAGACTCATTAAACCTCAAGACTTATGACGTGTGTATAGCTTAGGTCGATTTAACAGGTGAGCTCATCTGGTTACAGATCTGCTTAATCGCACAATATGCTTGGTTAGCAGGTCAGCGTGCAATCTGTTCAGAGACAGCCTGTGTACAGTGAGATTAATACCACATTAGCTTGTCAGCAGCTTATCAAATTAAAACCTTGCTCAATTTTCCCCCAAAAAGTGTGACACACATGAGGAAAACCATATGGGAAAATAGGTTACCGAGATTAGACTTTGTCTACCGGAAGACTTAACTGTCCCTTTACTAAAGAAAACCAGGACAGTTGAACAACAATACTAGTCTAGTTATACTAAGGGATCATTTTGTTGAATTGCTTTACAGTACAGGCTTTGAATAAATGTCACATCTAGCAGCTTGAGGGCTACAAGACCTGTGCATTACGCAAGCAGTTCATCTGGTTTCACTGGGGGCTTTCCTTTTACTTCAGAGGGATTACTGGTCTGATATAGCTATAACGTTGATGGAAATGTTGTTGGTCGGATTCACTGGATAACCTTTTCCTAAAGGAGACATACCACGATTTGTCACCACATTACCCAGATTTTTTCCTGATACGTATACGGACACAGCTGTGGCACTTATACCCACGGGACATGACAGCGAGACTGAGCGAGGAAAATAAATAATTTAAAAAAAGGCTTTCAAACGTGACTTACCTTACTAAGGTATCCGCTGAACTCGGCGATGCCAATGGGATGTCCAGGCTCTTCTCGAGGCTCTATATCTTCCTCAGAACCGGAGGAGTTCCAACTCTGATTATCTGACATTTTCTTAACCTATCTCACTAACACCTCGCACACAAACCTGGCATATGACGTTAGGTTTGGAATGACAATATAGTAGCCGAGTTTCTTGGACCGGAAAAAACAAACAAATAAACTAAACAAAACCAAAAAAAGAAAGAAAAAACGAGCAACAGTTTATAGAACCATGTTGCGCTCTTATCGACTGACTAATATCTCAGGGAACACAAAATCGACAGCTAGCTCCCAGCTAGTAAACGTTAGTTAGCAAAAGAGGTTTCCACACATTTTCTGACAGAGATCAAGGTTAGCTGAGTCCGGTACCTTAGCTGTCAACACCGCTCTACCGCCCTTTTCTTCAGCGTTCACCGTCCCAGAAATAAGGGACTCGGATGAAAAGCAGATAAACGTGTTCAAGATAGCTTCAGTATTTACGGCTAATCCGCAGTAGACTTTCAGAGAAACGCCGTGGCCCTTACAGCGTTTGTTTTCCTATGTACGTTTGTGACAGCTATCCAGCTCAACGCCATGTTCAACTGACGTGTGGGGCTTCCTCTAGGTTCGTGCTAGGGCGCGTGTTCTCACTTGTGTGGTGCGCAGGGGCGCTGGCTGAAGTCACGTCATCAAATCCCCTCCTAAATTGGAAACAGGCCCCGCCCACTTTTTTATAGTAGCTTACTGAAAATAGATTTAGAAGGGCTAAAAAATACACTCCGGAGTTCAAGAAAAGAAAACAGCCTAAGGTGTGCTGAGGAGAAAATAGTTTTTAATAAGTGTAACAAGGGTGGGGCTTTAATCACAAATATTTTTAATATATTGTACAGTTAGCCTTTATTATCTTGTAAATCAGATGCAAATACATTATACTTTTCCTCAATTGATTAGTCTTCCATAACAAGATAATTAGTTAATACAGCCCAATGAAGAAAATACAAGGTAACATACAAAACAAAATAGTCTGGATAATCTATTTAATGTCATAACACTCTAATTCTAGTTGCTTATTCCACATGGCATAACACATTCATTCATAAGAAATCCCTTCCCCCTGTCGCCTGTTCTTGTTTGATATAAGCCTGTACCAGACCTGTACTTATGGCAACCCTGAGTCATATGATAATCCTTAGGCAATATATCTATCCGAGCTTATCATGCCTTGTCATGTGAAATTCAAACAGCAGTTTTGTCAGTTACAGAAAGGAAAGAAAGGGCAAGGAAAGGAAAGGGAAGGAAAGGAAAGAGGAGGGGAGAAAAGAACCATGTCATGGGTTTTTTGAGTTGGATGCATTTTCATGAAACCACGAGACTCCTGTTAGTAGCACAATCCAACTCTTCTCTTCCATTAGAGGGAAAAATCTGAGTGGCAGGAAGCTGCAACTTTTAGACATATTTTCAACAGCTATATCACTGCTGCAGTCATTACAGTAAGGTGAATTTGCTTATCAGTCTTTACTCAATAGAAAGCCATTTCTGATATTGAATTATTTTATCACAATCTTTTAAACAGAGCCACTTTAAAGCGTTTATTTTCATATGTTCTGTTCGCACAATTAAATTTTTATTTGTATTTTAACCTTGTGAGACAGGAAGAACAGAGTATTTTCATTGGAAAAAATGTGTAAGAAAAGCAGTATGAGGGCTTTATCTTGGACTTTACATGTGAAATCAGCTGTGGCTGAACTTCTACAACCCAATCCCTTCTTTTCATATTAAGTCTCTGAAAATCCAGGCAGTCGCTGGGCAACTCGGTGGTCTGGTCTGGGGAAGGGCTTGTAACATGTTGTTTTACTGGAGAGGATTTCAGCTGATGATTAAATCATGGGGGCATACTAATTGTTTCTGACTTGGATAATCTGTGAGTCATTAAGAAGTGAGGAGTCAAGAACCAGAACCATGAGTCAGATAGGGCTGATCATGCAGTAATGTGATCAAATCACATCCTCTTTAGAGTTGAATATTCCTCGCGGGTCAGCAGCTCCAAGTGGGTAAAAAGGAAGGAAACAGCTGCTCCATCATGTGCCACACACTTCTCTGGGGGTGGGAATATTTATTCTCAGCGAGGTGAAAGAAAGTATTTGATTTAAAAATATATGAGATTTTTAGCAGTTGGTTGTTTGGTAGCTCTGATCGTAGTTTTCTTCCTGTTACAACCAGTGATTTAACTGTCACAAAAAAACTTTCTCCATAGGGATGTTATTGTTGATCAGTTGCATTTCTTGAACAATAATTCTTTCAGAAGGCCGGACTATAGGCTTGGATCAGACTATGATCTGCCTTGCGTGCCCTCTGCTGGTGGTCTATGGTGTAGATAACAGATAAAATTCCCTCTCTTTATCTCTGTGTATGGGTGAGTGGATTTATCCCATACAGGTCCAACAGCTCTGACTATGTATAGTTGATATCTTGGAAAGGTTCTTCAGAGAAAATAAGAATAAAGCATTAGAGTTTTTCACAGTTACTAAGACAATCTTGAAATCACCCTGACAAAACCTCTTACACATCAAAAGACTTTTATCTGTGCTGAAAAACCACAAAACAATTTCAGATCATGAAATGATCCCACTTATATCACTTTCTCTATTCACACAAGAAAAGAAAAGAAAAAAAACAAATATCTATGGTTTAGATGTGTTGTGTGTAAAAGATTAACTGAATTGCTGTGGTGGGACATAAACAAATGCACAATCTCAGTGAACTAGGACAACAATGTGAGAGACTGATAAAAACATACATAAAAGATTTACTTCAAGTTACTGGTGCTAAAGATGGTTCTACAATTTGTTGAACCATGACGCATACATAGTTTTGACAGGACTGCATAGAACCCAGTGAAAGCTTTCTTTTTCACATGACTGTTTATCATCCACTTTTTTCAGTTTTTTTCTGTTTAATATGAAATTACTCTTCCTATACTTGCTCTTCACATAGTTTCTCTTCATTGTTAGTATCATTGCCCAGCTCACTCTCACTGGCTGTGCACTCTGAACCTACACTTTTTTCAGAGTGTTGTTGTTGCTTGTTTAACCACAATAATGGTTAAACAAGCAACTGCAACAGGCTTTGACATTTCTGAGTCATTATGTTTAAGGTATGACATTTGTATTGTAGTAAACTGTACTGTAGCTTTGGTGACTGTGACTGGAGGTTGAGCAGGCCATGTGCTAGTTGGAAAGTTGGTAGTTCAAACCTTGGCTGCTTCAGTCTGCATGCCAAGGTTTACTTGGGGAAGATACTGCTCCAGATCGGTGAGATGAAAAGCAGTTAATTGTTGGGAAAAAAACAAACAAATTGGTGCATGAGATCTTGTATAAAGCACTTGAAGGAAAGGTGGGGTGAGTTCAAGTCCATAAAGGGTTTCCATGGTTTTTCAGATTGCAACATGTAGAAAAGTTTGAGTTTTTGCAGTTTTAGGGCTTTGCATACTTTTTTTAATTACATATGTTAGGTTGTTTAAAGCACAAAGCTCTTTAAGACCAGAAATGTACTTAGAAAATCACTTATGAATGTCGGGTGACATCAAAGACTTATGTAAAGATACTGAAATTCATTGTTTACTTCCTGGAAGTCGGTGAGAGTTTTACCAGAAGCTCTGTGAAGTCTGGATGGTGTTATTTATCAAGTCTGAAGTCTGGAGCAGTTAGTGTCCATACCCTCTGCTACAGTCTGTGCCTAGTTTGTGTGTCTAGTCAGAGTTCTGCCCTAACATCTGCAAGAATGGCCTCACGGGAGAGCTGAAGTTCTATATGAAAACGCTCCACACTAACTTGGCCTCCTTTGGTCAATTGGTTGTGCTTGTAAGTTTAGCTGTTGCTCTACTTTTGCTATTCTCTTATTTATTGCCTCTGGCTCACAGCATTGTGTGTCTGGTCAAAGTTAGTTGGAGGGTGGCTGTTAAATGCTGTCCCATCAAAAATATTTAAATTATGGTGGATAAAATAATTAAAACAAATGCCATTATGTAGTAAAGCAGTAAATATACTGTCACAAGTGAAATAATCATAATTACTATGATTTGATGTTTATATAGCAACATTCAAATCCAGCTGTGCATTGCTTAATAGCAGTAAAACACAACTGTTTATTAGTAATAATGTTGAAGGGGCCTGCAAATGAACTCTTTATGATTTCAACTGTAACTTTAACTGGAGTTGTAAAGGATTTTTTAAAAATACAAAATTAGTATATCAAGGGTTTAAAGCATTAAAATACAACCTCATTGTTGAGAGTTTTATGAGTAAGACTGTAAATGGACTTTTTGAAGAAGTTTATATTGAAATAAAGAAGCCAATTTCAATTGGAGGTAAGCACCTGTCTTTGCTAGGTGAGACCAGTAGAAGGCAGTGTGGTAGTTTGGTTAAGATAGGGTATATGTTAAACATCTCCTCATCAGCTCTGCCTTTTCCTCCTGTACTAAGGAAATACAGCATTTTTGCTTATATTGCACTATAAATAAGCCTTTTTTGGTTAATCTATAAATTAGATATAAAATAAAAAAGAATACAGCGCGCATTAGAGGAAAGCAATAACAAAAGTTATTTAGTGCAGTAAATTGCTTGATCCAGATGCTGTATTTTCATAATAATTAGTGGTCTGTGCCCTCGGGCTCATTGTTTGATAATCCAACCACGAGTCCGAGGCCGCATGACACACACTTTCAGTCTTTCACACCTGCAGTCACTCATTAACGTACTTTGTCAAGCCACAGTTACTAAGCCCTTTCCATAATTGATTTACAGAATCAAGCTTGACTCCTGTGAGAGGATACACTGAGCCACTGAACTATGTGAAACCTCGCAGTGGCGACACCCTTTCAC
Source organism: Oreochromis niloticus (assembly GCF_001858045.2). Classification (NCBI taxonomy): domain Eukaryota; kingdom Metazoa; phylum Chordata; class Actinopteri; order Cichliformes; family Cichlidae; genus Oreochromis; species Oreochromis niloticus. The sequence continues at coordinate 12,194,687 of NC_031972.2, forward strand.
AGGTGATGTAATAGCATGGCAGTATCCCAGTCATCACACTGTTTCACATGAGGAGCATGATTACTCATGTGACATGGAGATGCCTATTTGCCTCCTGTTATTTACCACTTGCTGCCTACTGTTTTGCTGCTGACTAATTTACTAAGTTTAACTAAGTGTTGTTGAAGCTAAAAGAGTTTAAAGAAATGAATTAGCTAAAAAAGAAGGAAAAAAATTCAAGCCAAGAATTTGATTGAATGTTCTTATATTAATGAAAGGAACAAAAGTTTGCACAAATATTTTGATCAGCTATGACAGATGACATGTTTAAATTAAGACCATATTTTCCCTGGCTTGTTCCAACCTACATGGGGACAGAGTTGGCATCTCTTCCTTAAATACAGAAAATTACAATGAAGAACGGAAAGAGGCAAAGAATGAATGAGTTTAGATTGATTTTTTTGCTTGTGGAAGACATAAAGCAACAAAAGATCTGAGGTTGTTCCTCAAAAGTTTATTTTAGGCCCCACATACCATTTTAGTCCTGAACTTAACAGTCACATAGACCACATAAATGTAATGCTAACAATTATAAATATAAAGCGTTTTACTCAAACCAGTAAGAAAACAGTATCAATAGATACAATGAAACATGTGGTTACAGACCCTCTATAATGCTGAAAGTGATATAGTTTAGTTTTTTTTAAGATAATCCAACTAAAAGAAATTCTGCTTGTTTTGTGAAATAAAGAAAATCTCAGTGTTATAGAAAGGGGATTGTAATTCAAATGATGTTTACCTGATTTAATTCTGTATATGTGTGTCATAAAACGCCGACCTTTAATTGAAATCAGTTTGATTTTAGCTTCTGCTGTTCGATAACAAGCAATACTATACTAAATTACTAAACTTAAACCAAATCTTGAAACATTACTGTCCTGACGACAGACAGAACAGAGATTTAAAAATCATCTTTTTTTTTAAACTGTCTATTAATCTAGGTGATATACTTTAGCAAGCAGACTATAAAGCTGACATTTTTGACAGTCAAGTAAATAAACAAACTCTTAATCAACTGGAAGAAATAAATGCATTCCTTTGTTTGCAAAACATATCAATTAAGACAAACAGAAAAAGAAAGAATTAGGAGTTCCCGATTAACTGCCAATAAATAGCCCTGCCGTAGGCAGTGCCATACAATTTCTTTGCTACTCATTGTGTGATGTCACCATGCCAAAATCTAAGAAGCAAAGACCACCATAAAAAGAATTGGTACCTAAGAATCTTATCATTTAAAATAAGTCTTATGTTTGAAATAAATGATTTTCTGCAACACTGAAAAAAAAGCTCAAGGTGCTAATGAGACCCTTAGAGCATAACTATAGATACTAATGAAAAGACAAAGACCAAGCCTGTATAGATCAGTCAAAGATAAGCAGACTTGTTTGTCCACAGTAACAGTAGAAATGTTTAATATAGGCCAAAGAGGAAGAACCTCAAGCCAAATGAGGCAGAATGTGGTGGCTGTAGCTCAGAAGGTAGAGCTGGTGTGAATGTTGTATAAAGTACTCTGGGAGAGTCGAAAAGCGCTATATACGAATCAGTCCTTTTACCATTTAGTGGGAATATCATGATTTGGGGTTGCATCAGTTCTTCAGGGATTAAGAAGCTCACATTCACAGATACAGCTATCAAAGAGTGCTTACACATCATGTAAAGCCTTCTTTCTAAGTGATGAATCTGAACCAAATGAAACTCTGTTTAGGGGGAAAAAATTGTGACAAACTGTATAGCAGCATCTCCATAAGGAGAATAGGTTTTGATGAGAATAGATTTTATCCTGTCTTCCTTCTCTCTCCCCAACTGGTCGTGGCAGATGGCCGCACTGCAGCCATTCTTCCTATTAAAAGGGAGTTTTTCCTTCCTACTGTTGCCAAAGTGCTTGCTCATAGGGGGTCATATGATTGTTGGGTTTTTCTCTGTATGTCTTATTGTAGGGTCTACCTTACAATATAAAGCGCCTTGAGGCAACTGTTGTTGTGATTTGGTACTGTATAAATAAATAACATTGAATTGAATTGATGTCAAGGGAGTACTTGCCTCTCCCATAGAAGAATAATACATATATTGATCATTTTCTTGAATAAATTAGACAACATCTATGTAACATTCCTTTTGGGGTTGTTAATGTCAATTATGTGACTTTTATCAAAGATAATCAAATATCGTCCAAAAGAAAAACATTTTCATTTGATAAACTTGTTTAATCAAATTTAATTGGTTATTTGATTTGATATGACTTAACATAAACAGAAATATTTTTTAGGTCTCAATCTGCATGTTGTCTATCAAGGATAGAAGAACATAAACAGAGTACAATTTTCAGAATATGCCAACACATGTGGGTGTGTCCCCTCCTTGTGCCATTCCTATTTTAAAGACAACAGAGCAGAACGGTAGCAAGCAGTGGCCTGAAATATAGCTCATTTGTCAGTGACACAGGAATGCTTTGACCTTCCCAAGGCAGGCAGGCTTTGCCAACTCAGCAGTTTCTCTTTCTAGTCGAATTATAATTGTCATCCGCATGAGTGAAAATGGCTCCCCTCTTACTCGGCAGAGAAATACGGCGCACATCAAGCAGACAAGCCCATAAGAGTGCCCAACTGGGGAAGAGCAGGAGGTCTGGAAAAACAGCCCATAGTTTCTGTCGGTGCTGCGGAGAAACAAAAATAAAGCAATCATTGATGAAAACGTCAATATCCAACACATAATGGTAAATGGACTGGTTCTTATATTGTGCTTTCTTTCAAGTATTCACACTTTGATGGATGCACGGAGAGCAACGTTGGGTTAGTGTTTTGCCCAATGACATCTGCCATGCAGCCAGGATCAACCCATCAACCTTCCAATTAGTGGGTGATCTGTTCTACCTCCTGAGCGACAGCCACCTTTAACAAAGACTAGGATCACCTTTTATCTTCAAAAGTCTTAATTGTTCTAAACTGTGGATAGCAAAAGATGCAGAGTGATCACTCAAGAAGAGTGATCATATCCTTTGGAGATGATAAGTAAAATTTTATTTATATTAAATGTCTGACCTTTCAGAACATCCTTCACTTTTTATGACAGTGAAAATGGAGAATTCTCACTGAAAACTTTCTGACCAGTCAGTCTAATTAGTAAAATGTTCTGCACTAAATTTGTACAGGAAAAACGTTATAGCCTAACCATTTTTAAACGATATACTTCATACTAAAGCATAACAGACTTGCAATGGCTTAAAACTTTGCTTCCCACATTATAGTTAAATTGTCAGTTAATATTTATTTCAAAGCCTAGGTATCGTTTCTCAAATTACCAACAGCACCATTATTATCAGATACGCAACAAAAGGCAAAACACATGATACTCACAATAAAAGGGATGTAACTTTGACAGATGTCTGATTTGAACTACTTTAAATATTTTTTTAATTGTACCCAATTAAAAGTATCTTCAGCACACAGAGAATTATATACAGATATATATGCTATACATTTTTCACAATCCATATATGTCAGCTTTATCCAGTGTCAGATGGCATGCTTGAGATGGAGAGCTGCACAGGTTTAACAGTTACAGCAGTTATAAAAGCAAAGGAATTTTCTGACAACTGGTGTGTAGACAATCTTTATAGCTTCAAAAAAGTGAGCAAAACAAAACAAACAAACAAAAAAACCCACACAGAGATATTCTGGTATTCTACTGAGTCTACAGTAGAGCATCGTATTCTATTAAATTGTGTGTAGGCTTAATTAAAAAGGAGTATGAAAAAAGGTTTTGGATTAGGAAAACAGCTGGTTAAACTTAGTATATTTGGTCAACCAAATTATTTCTGTTGATCTACTGGCATTACAAAAAAAATGGTCACAGAAAGAAATTATCCAGTGAGCAGTGAGTTTGCTGGGAGAAAGTGCCTTGCTGATGCCAGAGGTCAGAGGAGAATGTACTAATAGGAAGGCAACCGTAGCTCAAATGACCATTTATTACAAGCAAGGTATGCAGAAGAGCATATCTGAAGAAAACACTTTTCACCTTCAAGCAGATGGGCTACAGCAGATGAAGAACACACCAAGTGCCACTCCTCGCAACTAACAAAAAGAGCCCGGCTCATATGGGCTCACCAAAATTGGAGAATTAAAAAAAAAAGTTGCCTGATTCGATAAATCTTGGTTCCTGCTGCAACAGCCCCTTAGTACCAAATGAGCATATACACCACAGCCAATCTGATCTTTACTTGCTTGCTGGACTTTACTTGCTAATGCTAGCTCTGTTTCCACACAGAGTACTGATCATAACAATGTGCATGTCCAAACAACCACAAAAAACTGCCGGCCCCTCAGTTTTACTATCTCCAGCCTTTGTAAATGGGCCATGTACATGCCTATTGAAATGACAGACAGTACAGATTTCAGTGGCTCTGAGTCAGGCAGAGTCAAACCCACTTCCAGAGACAATAGCCAGCTGTAACCACAAGATGGTTATAATGCCTATTTATTAAATAGCAAATGTTTCAAAACAAACCTACCAAATTTAAATAAAAGTATCTATCTTGAAAGGCATTTATTATTTAATCCAGGATTGACCGTGCCTGTAAATAATTAGTTTATATGCTTACATGTTAAACAGTGAAAAGCAGATGAAACTTTAAATAATTCAAAAAGGTAACGCATGAGTGAGCTTGAAATTATTTATGAGTCTGGTTTAATGCACCACAGCAGGAGTACCTCTTACATAAGATGGAGTGCTGTTGCAAACATGAGCTAGGTGTCCTTCTCTCATTTTGTATTCTAGTAGAAGGCTAACTCCAGGTCTTAGAAAAACAGTGTTTGTAGCACTTGTTGTCTCAGTGACAGAGGGTGGGAATATTAGTAGTTAGTAGTATTCGTAGTATTAGTAGTATATTAGTAGTATATATATTAATACATATATATAGTATTAATATAATAATATTCATATAACAACTTAGCTGTTGATTCTGCAGATCTGTGCTAACTGACAAAAAGAAAGTTGCCTGAAAATTCCACCCCACCCATATTCAGTCTGAATATCTGCTAAATCATTTACATGAGTTTATACTGAAGATGCCTCTTAACCTTCAGAAGGCTGTTGATAGCTTATGAGAAAGAGGCATTTGAGGTGGAGCTGCTGAATATGAAGCCTGCCTTTAGAGATCTTTAGTTCAGTCACACAGAAAAAGGGAAAAAAAGAAGAGCAATAAAGAACCATATTATTTCAACACTGCAATTTTATATGGAGTATCTGAGTATTATTTAATAGTCTCTTACTCTGTGCTGTGTTTACCGAGTCTAAAAATACTGTGATCTGCAGGCTGTTATTCAGTGCACAGAGAGATAGTTTCAGGTTTAAATAACATAAAAGACCAAGGCAAATAACCCAAAGGGAACCAGTGGACAGCTTCACAACACTGTGCAAGATTGTTAACAGCAAAGACATGAATCTGTAAATACAGTTATTGTTTGCACCATAGATCAAGAGTAATAGTAATAATACAGTGAGTATCCAAGGAATGTTTGAACCTAGCCTGGTAAAAACACTCCATCTACTCCACTTTAAAACACTTAAATTGGGTAACAAATCAAAGGAAAATCAGAGCGTCCCAGACCCTAGTAGTTCTTCATTTAGTTTTAGATTTAGTGACTGTGAACGCCTTGGCACATAGTGATGTGCAAAAAATTTTTTTTCTCAGGGTTAAGTTCATCCAGTGATTCAATAGCTAATAGAACCACCTTAAGTAACTTCAAGTAATAATTTTAGAACTTTATCCATCTCTCACATCTTTGTGAAAGCATACAGAGGACTTTGTTGTTCATTCTTACTGCAAGATGTCTGGTGTGTAAAACAAGCTCAAATCACCACCCAAAGTGGTCCTGTGTAATATGTGCATTGTCTCTACACTGGTCTCGTCTATCCAAAAGACATTCTTCCTGAAGTCTTATGATTTGATCACATGCAACTTTGCACATGTAAAACCTTTTTCACAAGACTGTATGATTTTTGTACTCATCAAATAAGTCAAAGAAGACCTGTTGAAGGAGGTATTGTCATCCTGGAGGAGATCACTCACATCACTATAGAAAGTTTTCATATATTAAAAGAGATGACTCAGGACAAAAAAAAAACATGTTAAAATGCTCTGTCAAGCTCATTTGGATGCTGATAAAGCTGCTGGAATGCTAATAGAACCAGCAATTTCCAATAATCCTGCTCACTTTGTAGTTATATAGAGCAAGACACTGACTTCTAACCAACACTGCTCATCCACACACCTGTTTCATATGGTCTTCATTGCATGTAGCTCCCTCCCATGTCACTCTTAGTTCATCCAAACCAGCTATTTTCCCACTTATCTTCTGATTACTTACTAGCAGCCTATGCCAGTAGTCGCAGGGTGATAGTAGACCCTGCGATTACTGGAACTGGTACATGCTGGACAGGTCAACAGTCTGTAGTCACAGAGCTAAAAAAGAGATGTCCAATTTAAAATGACCAGTTAACCTAACAGGCAAGGGTTTGGACACAGGCACAGGGAGAACATGCAAGGTCCACACAAAAAGGCCTCTGCGTCCTTGCTGCTTCTGTAGCATGCATTATTTTCTATGACCCTCTCTAAACAGTTGGCAGTCGAAGCATTAGTCATGAAATGTTGTGGGCAGCATTTGTTTGCTATTTAAATAGACTTTCTCTTCAAAAATCGGACTTGAATCCAGGACAACATGGATAAAATGTTGAATTTTTTGTGTGAGGTCAGATATGAAATGGTCAAGTGGATAATGCTTTGGAGCACTGCTCAAACTGTATGGCTGGATGCAGCTATCTGAACTAAAACTTTTTAGACATTTTAGATTCCCCCCCCCCCCCCCCACACACACACACACACACACCATCCAATCACCTGATAGTGTGCTCATTTGTGTGATTATGAAACTAAAGGTCTGGATGATTATGCTGGGACAGTAATGGCTGCAGTGGGTTCTGGAGCACATTATCTACACACTAAATACAGCAAGAGGAGTCCTAATGGATTTCCCCAACCCAGATGGAAACTAATAGGGCTATATTCATAGCTTTTACAACTAATAGCAGTTTGTTAAGGGAGTCATTAATACATGTTTATGTGTTCATGCATTTAACCTTTCAGTTGAAGAAAGTGCTGAAGTAAAGATATACAGTCACAGCCAGATTCAACAACCGAGGACTTCCCAGCTGTGAGTCATACAATGGTTTATTGATGTGTGAGGCGCGCAGGAGTGGGAGGGAAAGCCGTCTTGCAGGAATCTCTGATTCCCTTCACAGTTCACTGGCCTCATTCTTCTTTTTTTTGAAAGAGGGATCCTCAGCATAGTGCAGCTCTACTTGGAAGAGATGATGACATGCAACAAAACCAACTTGCAACATTTGTCTCGTATGTCTTTCTCCCATCTAATTGTGTACTTCATGTTTTTGCACAAGCACTCTCCAACCATATGTCCCAGTTTTTTTTTCTTTTTTTGCAAACCTCCCACAGCAATATTTGTGCAGCTCTTTGAAAGGTTGACACCATTACCAAATGAGTCAAAAGTCAAAATTTACATGTATACTGCTCTTTGTGACATAAAAAAATTCAAAATACCTGTCATTTGAACCAGAGTCATTTTTAAAATGATACATACAATTTATTCTTTGTGTATTTTTTCTGTCAACTGTAAAATGGCTAAATAGAAGATTGGAAACTGGTTCTTGGAAACTGCAAAGACAAATGAGAGAAAACTGGTATGGGAGGATGTTGCCTCAGCTGCGGAAGGCCACTGGAAATATAGACTCCTTGGGTTATTGTGAACTGACTACTAGACCATGTAGAAATTTCACTTCTGGTCTGAATAGCCCAGCTGCTACTTGTGCACATAGATCACGTATCTATTCCATTTCTAGCATGAATACACCCTTCAGCTTTTAAGGACACCCATGACTCATTGCCTTTGTGAGAACTTTCTAACTTTACCCAGTGACCCTGGCCACATGGACATCCATCTCATATTAAATGTCTGTGATCATTCTTAGCAAAGCAGTGCATGACTGGACCAAGTGTGGAATATAATATAAAATAACCTTTTGTGAAGGCTTAAAATTGCAACGTGTGTTATTTCCCTGGAAAATAAAAGGTATAATAAAGATATTTTCTTCATGTTATTTTTATTGCACATCATGGCATTGAAAATTTGAATGCAGATGGTGATATTTTAGCCTAGTAACTTCCTTATAACTTCCTGTCTTATCCATAGACTGTTTTATTTTTGTGACGTAGATAGCTAAGTTAATATTAGCTTAAACGTGACAGCTTTCTATAGCTGGTGTGAATCCTGCCTGTGTTTTATGTATAAAGCCTATTAATATGGATTTTGATTATACTTCACTATATTTTGGATGCAAAAATTTTACTTCGTACTCCATGCCACTAAGTTTAAGATACTTAATATTTTGTAGAGCTGAAATATATAAATACACAAATAATTATGCTGTATTATAGTAACATAACTAAAAAGGTTCAGAATAAAAACCGCTAAATGTAGTGTGTACATTTGGTTAAAGATCCATTGTGGATTCATTTTGTCACACTTTTCTTAAGTTAGCTTTTTATTTTTAATGTAATTTATTGCCTTTTAAAAGTCTATTGAGCATAAATAGTCAGTTTTAATGTGATGCTGCTTGTGCTGCTTTGCAATCCTTTCTCATAAATGCAGGTATATGAAAGTGCACCACAGTTTAGTGTAATGAGATTTTTAAACGCAGAGAGCATTTCAGTTTTTGTTTTTAGTTTCGTATCAACCACTTTTTCTGTGTTTTGTAAAGTTATATTAACCTCCACATTCACTATGATGAAATCAAAACGCTAAAACATTTGTATTTATTCTTTAAAAAAAAAAAAAAAATTTAACACAGACTGTTACGTTTCCTTTATTTTTAGAGATGACCCTCAATCAATGTTATTGTCCAGATTGGTTATCCATTTTCTTTTAGGGGATGTTTGAGATAGAAATTAAAACTATGGAATAATTCATAATGATGTGCTGTAGTCATTTTAAGCCAAAAAGTTTACTTTTTAGACAAAAAATGGCACCTTTTTAGACAGCTGTTTTTGGGGACCTGTGTGTGTGTGGGAAAATGTGTTAAACCATATTAAAGAAGTTTTTTGCTCAATCAAAAGAAAAAAAATCAGAATCAAAGTCAGACTTGCAAACGCTTGACCTCAGCGTGAGACGGTCATGAGCGAGGATCCCCGAAAAAATCAGTGCGCCTTCACACAGAAGCCAGTGTGGGCAAAATGACATTCTCTCTGACTCAAGGTTCGACCCCCAACCTGATCCATGTGAAACAGCCTCCAAGAAACAGAAAAGAAGAATCAGGAGCTCCAAGGAAAGCTGATGAAGCGCTGGAAAAAAATAAAGAAATTCTTCATGAGAAGGAAGAACAGGACATAAAACAGAAAGACATGCAGTGCAAACTCCAAGACATGGAGACAAAATGCAGAGTGCTGCAAATAAGGCTTGATTTATTTGCACAGAATTGAAGAGTTTCTTCAAGAGAAAGAGCAACAGCAAGAAAGAAAGAAGAAAAACTTATTCTCCAGGACTTTGAGAGGAAAAATCTAAAGCTGCAAGAATTTTATAATGAAATGAAGTACAAAACAACTAACCTGGAAGGAGAAAAGGAAAAGCTGGAAAAACAATGCTCAGAGATGCAGAGTAGGATCAATGAAATGCTGAGAAAAAACACAGAGTTGAAAGAACTTTCTAACAACTTGAAGTGCAAAAACAGACACAAAAGCAACAACAATATAAAACACATGAAGACCTGCAGTGTCCGCGTCAAGAAATCCAGAGGAGAACTCAGCAGTTAGAAGACATGCACAACAAAATACAACAGAGAAATACAGACATGCACAAGGCAAAGCTAATACAGGAGGCAACATCTAAAGAACTGAAAGAAAAGCTTGAAGAAAAACAAGCAAAATTAGAAGAAGTGGAGAAAAGATGCAAGAAACTTGACAAGCAAAATTCAAAAAACAAATGTGTCAGATCAATGTCTTCATTCAAGAATAATTAACCTTAAGTATAAAAACAAGAAAAAAGCTGCACTTTGAGTTTACTTTTATCTGAGAGTTCCTGCATTTTGGGTCTGCTCTCCATCCACATCACGCCTTGACAATATTTTGTGTTACTGCAGCACATTGACTGTAGAAAACAGTCATTGCTGCAGCATCGCAAAAGGACTTAAGCCATGAACTGATTACATACTAGAATGTGAATTCAAATGATTTTCTTGTAAATCTCTGAACAGTTGATCTCATGTTCAGCATTCACATTCATTCTGTTGGAGCTGTACTGATAACTCACTGAAGTGTTATTGAGTATTCATAACCACCCACTTTGCGTGTACAGTGAGTGAAAGCACTCTGTGAACTGAATCAGACCAAATTAAATCAAGCTAGAACTGAGTATTGATCAGAGGGTTAGAACAACTAAAGGAAATGTAGATTAACCTGAAAGGAACTATTTGTCTTTTTTGTTTTATCTAATTCCTTCTGGGATTTGGATACAACAAGTATGCATATTATGCACACATACAAACACACATGCAGCTATTACCCATTTCTTGTTTTCATACTTAAGATGAATTATTCTTGAATGAAGACATTGATCTGACACTTGTAAAATTAGGCCAAGTGTGTTTATTGTCCTCCCCATCTCCCTACCCTGTGTTCGCTTTTGAGAACACAGGGTAGGGAGATGGGGAGGAAATGAAATGTAAAGAAGAGGGTAAAGGAAAGGTAGAAGGGAGAAAAAAGAGGTAAAAAGAAGGGATAGAAAGGAGGAAAGAGACAGAAGAGAGAAAACCCCAACAATCCCTTCTGAGCAAGCTAGGCGACAGTGGGGAGGAAAAACTGCAGCAGAACCAGGCTCAGTAGGGGGGATGAGGGTGAAGAAAGGAGGGGAGAATGCAAGTGATGGAGAGGTGTTAAGAGAGAAAGGGAGAGAGGGAGGGAGAAGGGAGAGGAGAGGTGAAAATTAAGATGGAACAGAGGTGGAGGAAGATGAGGCCACAGGTGAGGAAGCAACAGCGTCCCTCCTCCGGAACAAGCGGAAGTGTTTTTTCTTCTTTTTCAGGCACTGTTCCTGGAGCGCATTTTTTTGTGGGGTGAGGGTTGTTTTTGCATTTTGCTTGAATTTCTTAATTTTTTTCCAGTGCTTCCTTGGAGCTTTCCTTGGAGCTCCACATTCGTTTTGTCCATTTCTTGGAGGCTGTTTCATATGGATCAGGGGAGAGATCACGTTAAACCCAGCCTCTGCTCTCTGATTGGTCAAAGCGAGAGCCTTCCTTTTTGAAATTGCTTTATTGATCAGAGGGTTTTCTCATTGGTAAAAACTAGTGCCACCTCTATTTTAAATTAGTTTATTGGTGGATCGGGGAGGAGTCCCAGCTTGGGGATCATTTGACAGCTTGGGGATCATTTGACAAGGGGGCCATAAATCATATAAATCATATACATAAAGGGTATATTATCCCTCCTTTAATGAATTAACTATACAAATAGTTCTACTAATCCTTTTTTTTAATTTTTCAAATTATACCAGAAAAAAAATTCCCAAAGAAATTTTCTATATGTTTCCAAACAGATTTTCTAATTTCCTGGTCTTGTGACACCCCACAGAAAAATCCCTGGATCACTGTAATGCACAATGTTACTGCACACTGTTTTTCAGCTCCTCTACCTCTAAGCTGGTGACATATGACATCCGTACACAAGGTGAGCTCTTGAATGGGACTGTAATAGGATTATCCTTGTCATATACAGTTATTTTTGGAGCAGCCCTGCACTATAATAGTGCAGGCCTGTGCATTGATTCAATTAAATTTATACATAAAAACTCTCACCAGGCACACAAACATGCATCTGCTTAAAACTAAATGTGTATCCATGTATGATATTCACACACCATAATCCCTTTAAAAAGGTGGTGGCTGACAGGTAAATGTAATTAATGGATTACGAAGTGCCATCCTTCTCCACTCCTGATGTTAAATATCACAGTTTCCTCCCCCTAGTTTTTTTGTCACCACACCACTGATCAATGTTTATAGTCTCTCTTATAACCCTCACCCTAGGTCCTCTCATATTGCCATGTCTCTCTTGGACAATAAATCAAAGTTAGATTCCTGTGAAGAGCGGTCAATACTAATGCTGCTCTCGTTTGGTGCTACACTATTCACCCTGCAGGTGTGCATCCCACTTGACCATATTTTCCCAAATATTGTCTAAACCATAAAATGTGATCTTTTCAACAGGCCTTAATATGAGTTTCACTCATTTCATACTTTAAACAAGATTAAAACCTTTTGTGAAAGCCAGATGAAATACTGTACGTTAGGGTATCAGCCCTGAGTCCATTCTGACAGACAGATGAAGTGAAGCAGGAGTCTTTGTAGACTATGATGGTTGCAGATGGCATTGTGAGTGAGAGTAGGGAGTAAATGGCTGAGAGCCTAGAGAGGTGGAGATATACTCTTGAGAGAAGAGGAATGAAAATCAGTTGAAGCAAGACAGAAGGAGAAGGAATGTGTGTGAATGAGAGGGAGACCGGGTTCATTTCATCTTACCAAGAAAGTTTTTCCTTCCCACTGTCACCAAGCTGGGGTCGTTTGATTGTTGAGATTTTCTCTCTGTTATTGTAGGGTCCTTACCTTACAATGTAAAATGCACTGAGGTAACCTTGTTGGGATTTGATTTTATAAATAATACTGAATTGAACTGAATTGAATTCAGTCAGAGTAATTGTTGACTGAGTTGAATTTCTAAGGAAGAAGATTAATAAAACTGCAAAAATCAGGGTGAAAAAAGATGATATAGTTAAACAATTGACCAGCCATTACTGGCTTTAAATATAATCCAGCCATTTGCATTTTCATCCACTGTTAATGCACGTGTAGTTTGCTCTTTGGTTTAAAAATACAAATATAAATAAAATAAAATAATACAATGTTTCAAAGGGAGGAGACCTCCACCTTGAAAATATGCAGTGAACATAAAACTTTTCTCAGGTGTGTTTAATACTGTAAGAAATGCAAATTTCCAATCTAGAGAGGTAATGCAGAATAGGATTAGTGAGATAATATGATTAAAAACACCGGTAGATTGTGCTGGAAGGATTTAAACCCCTCAACACAACAAACATTACTTAGAAAAGAGAAAAGAATCAAAATGAAAGTTGGAAGAAATGCAGAACAAAGGCGAGTCATATAAGTGAGTGGTGTAAGTTTTGTTCTGGTAGAATATATAATGTATGGTAAAACTATTCTGTCCTTTTCTATTTTCCATTCTTTCCTTCTTTCTACCTCTCCTGCTGTCTCTTCTTCCAACCCCTGGCTGACAAGGAGGGGAAAACCAATTAACATCACTGTCACTAACCATCTATTATCCTCCTTCCTAATGGAAAATGACAAATTATGGAGTGTAATACAGGATGCTGTGGCGTGGCGTGGTGTGTGTGTGTCTGTGTAGTCCATTCACCCTGAAAGTGGTTCTATAACTCAGAAACTTTCCTAGAAACTAAGTCCATGCAGTATGTGTGAATATATTCTTCCGTAGACAGAGAAATTCAACTGCATTCCTTTATTGTAAATGCACACAGTCAAACAAGATTCAATGTGCAACTTCTCCATATAATAATCTACCTGTAAAGTGATAAAAGGAATGAGAAAATATGCATTGATGAGGAGATTGCAGAGCTGCTGTGGTTGGTACATTCTTTTTCTTTATCTGGCTTCATCATTGAAAAAGTTTGTTTGCCATACAAAGTCGTGGTCAAAAGTTTAAATACAGTCCTTATAGGCATGAATTTCATAGTAATTTGGGGCTTTTAATGATTTCTTTTGCATAATAATGACAATAATGATAAATGCTGATTTCTTTCAGGCATACATCTTGAAATAAATATTTTTTTGCAAAAGTTACAGGTTCAAATATATTAATACAGAAAATTGGGAAAGTGAAAGGAGCTTAATATAGATCTAAGAAGGTCTCTAAACTTGAAATTTCATCACTTCAAAAAACTGTATCTAAATACAAAGTATTTGGAATTTATCATTTTGCTAAGATCTGGAAGAGGACCCAGATTCTCATCCTCAAATGAGAAGAAATTCATTCGGATGTTCATGAACTAACCACTTAGGCTCAAGCCTGTTATGAAGTGGAAACTGCTAGAACACCAATGTCACCCTTAAAGAAAACAGACCCTCACTCCAAAATTGACACCTTCAGGTTTGACTGAAATTTGAACCATATGGTTTCTGGAGAAAAGTACTAGACAAAGATTTAGATATTAGCCAAAATTATAAGGTAGCCTAGAGGAGTAAATATTAAGTTTCCAAACCTGTGAACACTGAAGCATTCATATGTCTGAAATGATCTGTATTCAAGTATTATATGCACATACAAAAACATGGTAGTGGCATCATCATGCTCTGGGGCTGTTTTGCTTTCAGTGCTGCTTGTACATTGCAAGTACAAGTCGATGGAATAATGAAGAAGGTGGATTACCTCCAAGCTTCACTTCAAATCAACAGCTAGAGGTTTGAAACTTGGATACTTGGGTGTTCAAACAGAACAGTGATCCCAAACACATTAAAACGCGATAAAGGAGGCTGATATTAAACTTCTAGAATGGCCTTCCCAAAGCCTCGACCTTAAACGTATTGAAATTTGTGGACTATTCTTTAAAGCTGGGACTGTGCCAGAAAGCCAGCCAATTTAAATAAACTTTACAAATTATGCCAAGAAGAGCTGGTCAAATATCTAGCCAGACTTATGCCAGAACCTTGGTGGTATCTATCAAAGATCTGGCTGGGCTTAGGGATTTTAATCAAATATTAGTGAGGGTGTATATTTGAGGGGTTTTTTATGCTTTGTGGATGAGAGAAACTCCAAAATAAATTCAAACTTGCACGCCCAATTCTTGTTTTTTTGTTTTTAAAAATAATTAACGCTGTACAATCATTCCACCCTAGAAATCATTTAAAGCCCCAAATTACCATGACATTCATTCTAATTAAAAGTGTATGGAAACATCTGACCACAACTGTATATAGCACTTTTAGTCACTTACAGTTATTTATTCACCTATTCAGTCACTTTAATTTTAAAACTGTGTAATTTTAAAAACTGTGTATATACTGTATATTCTGTGTATTTATTATCTCACTCTTATTGCCTGTTTATGCCCTGTCCTTATCTTCAACGTCATGCTGCTCTGTTGTATCTTAATTGCCCCTTGGGGATAAATAAAGTCTGTCTGATTCTGATTCTGATAGCAAACAAAGTTTTTTCTGTGATGAACGCCTGAACAAGTGCATTTTTAAAATAGGCTTTAGCAAACAAATTATTACCTATACATATTGCATATTATTACTCTACCACACCACCACATGCAGTTTCATTGAACCTCTCCTTGATTACCAGTTCTTGTTTTTTATCTGTGACTTTAGGTGACCACTGGTGAGTTATTTATTTCCACATCCTGATATCTTACAACTAGACTGTTCAGCACCAGAGGGATAAACTGAGTCAGTGTTCATTTCTATCTTTATAGAAAAATCTACCTCTATTGTACCTTCAGCACATTTTTGTGAACAGTGCTCTTCATCTTATGGATCGTGAACCTTGAGGCTGCCACCCCCGTCTTCCTTTCCAGCTGTTCTTGAAGTCTGAAGTCTTTTTTCTCCCATTTCTTTGGCGAGAACAGAAGATGCTTTTTTTGTTTGTAGTTTTATAAATAAGCATGTGTTTTTCTATTTGTTGGTCCAGGTGTCCTTGTCCTTAGGTTAACTTAATGTTAACCTAATGTATTAATGTATTAATGTAATGTAAATGTGATTACATGTTGCTTTGACTGATGTGCCCTTCCTATACTTTCGCCCACACTTGTCTCAGTGCATTAAGTTTCAAATGACACTTACTCACACATCCACTCGACAGCATCTTTACACCTACACATGCGCACATGTCATTAGCAGTGCTTATAATTAGTACACAGGCAGGTTTGTGGAGAGTAGAGAGCTTCAAAGATGTTATTTTCCTCTTTGATAATCACTGGTCTTCCATTTGTTCCTGTGATGGGAAGACATGAAAGAAGAGATGAAGGTGGAGCCCCAAAGCATTTTTCAGCATCATCATCATCAGATTCATGTCGAAAGGAACTGTTCGGTCCTTTCAGTGCTGGGAAAATAGGCTATATCTTCGTGTTGCTGCATTTATGCCTGAACAGAGAGGAAAAATAAATTACTGACAAGAGTGATAATGTGAGGTATTAAAGTACTTACTCAAAAGTATTTTCTTGATTGCTTTGTGCTTCTAAGTTTTCAGTCCCTCTGTGCAATCAATCTCCAATATAACAACACTTAAACAGCCAAGTGTCATAATGGATAAATACTGCTGTGATGTTTGCTTGAAAACTCTGCATTAAAGGATCAGGTAATAAGCACATGAAACAAAACATAATGTGAATTTGTTCAAATCAGATCATCTATGAAGCTAAAATATATAAATAAAATATCAAACTCTCCTGCCTCAATATGAATGCGTGTGTCATTTTTTTTCCTCCAAGGGGCAAAGTGACTTGACACTTTGGCATTTGCAGAAGGTTTGTAGACAAAAGTTCTGCTTTCCTTGGGACTCGACCATGTGATGCACAAAAGATCACAGGGCCAAGGCAAATCAGGCTGTTGTCATGGAACTTTGCAGGTTAGGCAAAATGAATAGGTATCAAAAATAGCATTTCATCTGCCTCACTGACTGCATTTATATGATTATCTGTTTAACAATTGACAAACGACATCTCACACTGCTGTTGCTGGGAACATCAAGAAATGCATATATTTCCAGTAATTTATTAGGAAGAGGCCAATTTTTTTTTCAGACATAGAATAAATCCTGGTGGGATTCATAACATTAAAAATGCCTCTTAACCCCTCCTTTCTACCCCTTTGAGCTTATTCCCTTCATCTCACAGTCTTTCAGCCACCTCCTTGTCTCCAGCACTTTACCCCTGTGTGTTAAGAAATGTAATTAACCTTGTTTTAACCTGTTATTCCACAGGCCCTTCCTCTTGTTCCTTAATACCTTGAGCTTTTGATGCTGCTTGATGAGAAGATGGAAAAAAAAGTCAGAAATAACTAAAACAAAAAAAAGCTGTGTGTTGAAAATTCCAAAATTGAACCAAGTTTTTAGATGGTGGCCAAATTCTTGGAATTTATATCGGAAGGGAATTCTCCGTTCACTCTCATTGGGTGCTAGAAATTATCTGACACTGCTTTTTATCAGGTTTGAAATCAGTAATAAGTTCTGATGAAATTAATGTTTTAATTCTAATCTTAAAATCATAATCGAAACTAGTAAAATTTATAATTTTCAACAAATTTTTGTCTTGTTAATTCCAAACTGGCACACAATTATTAGTTTTCATGAATCAATCGGTCTTGTTTCGAAGTACTTATTCAGTATGGAAGTTAAAGCAAAAACAAGCAATTATCTACCTCTCAAAATACATTTTTCAGAGGTGTGTATGTGTTAAGTAAGAGCAGGAATATGAGTGGAGTGTGTAATTACATGGAATACAAAGCAGTGCATCCTGATGCATTCTAAAGTAGACCTTGCTAACAACCTGCTTTGTTTTTTTACCTATAAAATTATGCACCTACCAGGGCGTATAATTAGAAATCAATTAAACTCCATATCACACATCCAACTAAATTACTCAAAACAATTTTGCAGTGTATTATCGAAGTGTACAGCCCAAGGGTGTAATATTGAGAGTTTTGGAGAAGATTGCAAAAAAGTGAAGTGCATTTAGAAGAGCCTTTGAGAACACTTATTTGCATATATTAAGCCCTATATAAATGAGAGTTTACAGTATTTCACTAAACCATTGTAGTTGTGCTGCCATACAGATGCGTCTGTCTATCTGACATCATAGTAAAATGTGACCAACACCAACGTGGTGGTTTGTGTACTGTACTTTGGCTGGTACATGGATGCCTGTTTTATCAAGAAGATATTGCCAAACTGAAAGATACACTAAGGTGTGTGGAATTCAGAGTTCCAAGACCAGTTTGGTTTGAGCTGTTAGCACTGAGTACTCAAGTGACACAGCATGTTGACATTGTGATGCAGCTTGTTTGATCCTCTCAAAATTGTCTCTGGATTCATTTCTTTTAACGCTGAAGCAGCTAATTACAAGATTACATTGCACAGACTCTTGGGCTGACAGAGTGAGCAGGTCATAAGTGTGAGCTGAATTTGATATGATGAAAAATGAGTCTGCAATGTGGTGTGTGATCAAGGACCAAGGACACCCGAGTTTAATTTTAATAATGCAGCTTCATAGATTTCTTTCTGGGCACCCAAATAATACCCAAATTGGATGATTCTTGGCATCTTTCACCAAATTTGCTATATAGAAGCTCTGACTTATAATTTTGTCAAGTTTTACAAATAACTCATGTCATATGAATCTGTGAGAGCCCTGTAAGACTTTTGAATTCATACATATATTAACTAAGCTACATTTATTTGTGAACTGGAGGTGGTTAATCTGATTTTCTTGGAGGAGAATGTAGTTTTACACAGACTTGCTGTTCACATGTGCAATCTTGTTATTCTACCAGTACTTTATATTTGGTGGCATGGGACTGTTCTGTGACCATCCAGCTGTTGTGTGCTTGGTCATACAAGGAAATTGTTGACTTGGGCATTGAGATCTGCCCATTCGCTGGCTCCTAGTGACTCTCTGGAATCCTAGAACTAACACTATGCTTAGTGAAGCTCTGTTCTTAGACTTCAGACACTTTTATATCTTCTCTAGATGTAAAGAAGAAATACAATCATGTCAAAAAAGAAGTTTTCAGGGGATTTTATGCAGTCCTGTGAAAAACTAAAAAGAAGTTAAGAGCTAAGCAAATGCACTTGATTAACTGATTATGAGCAACTGTATAAAGAAGCCTTTATAAAGGCAGACGTTTTGGCAGTTTGCTGGAGAGAACATGCAGTGCAAGTTCTCCCTGAGGTCAGACTGTGCGATGCTCAAGGAAACTGCTAATAGCCTAACAGCTACATTTCAGCTTCTACAGGCCTCAGTCAGAAAGTTAAATCCTTGATGGTAAAGCTATAGTAGAGCACTTGAAAGGAGTCATGGTTGGTATTACAATCAATTTATTATGCATGCAGTGGCACACAGGACAGAAATCTCTTCATCTGTCCTCTTACTATTTCTCCATTCACTGTTTCCACCCACTCACCTCTCACCCTGCATATTAGCATTGTTTTTGATTGATGAATGACTTGGTGACGTTCATGAAAAGAAAAAGGGAAAATAAGAGAAAAGGTGAGATGATAATCATGGTAAAATGTATGACTTTATATACCTACATGATGATTTCTGAACAGAGCTCATGATGTTACTACAGGAGCAAACTAGTGACAGGTGTTGTGTGTACACGTGTGTGTGTCTTGATATAATTTTTTATTTTATTTTATTCATTTCAACCCTTACATTAAACAACAGCTGCTGGATAGAAATGCAAAAACATCTGCATTTTTATTTGACTAAGAGGGATGTCCTTCCAAGCGTCTTCCTCGCTCAATGAGATTTCTCCCATAATGGTTATTTCTAAAAGCTGAGGAGAGGAGTGCTCATTCACTGAAGTTCATAATGGCCCTTCTCTAGCCGTGCAGAATAGGATGAGTTTTTGGGGATTGCTTATTTTCTCTGCCCACACTTTTGCATTAAACTCTTTTACCCTCTAACATTTTTTGGAGAATCATGAGTCACTGACACCTTTTAAAAGGAACAGATATAAAGACGCTGAGTGCAGACAGAGGAGGAGTGGCACTTTCTGAAGAAGTGGCTTTGCTCTGAACTCAAACCATGAATATTTTTGTTTTAGGCAGACCATCCAGGAAAGGATAAGTGTCCAGTGTTATAAACAGTGATACATAAGACTGCTCTTTCATTAAGTTCAATCAAGTTCCCCCAGTGAGGACATTTGTCGCAGAAGAAGTGCATATTTTGCTCTCAGTATATGAAAATTGGACTATTCTCTCACCATGCAAGTCTGTGGACCATTTTTTTTCTTTTATAAGCTTTCTCTTTGTAGACCTGATTTGAAAATCACAGTATAACCGTGGGTATGTCACAATTATAAGATTAAAAACATTAGGAAATTGTATTAGTCCTATAATGTCAACACCTGGCAAATGTTGGTAATTTATATTTTTATAATATATGAAGTCCAGCCCTTAAAAAGTGCTTTCAATGTATTTTGAAGTTTTAGTTAAGTAGGACAACTGGGTGGCTAACAGCATTGATTTACCTAGATTGTTTGTCAAAGTTCACACTGATAATCAAATAAAAATACCTACATTCATGCTGTTAATTAAAGTAAAACCAAAAGTATGGATAGGCAGCAGAGAATATTTCTTTTTCATTGCATTGCCAAGTTGTGACCCACCGTCTCTTCTGCTTGGTTTATCCTGATAGTCATACACTGGTCCAGTCACTAGTCCTTATGGCTAAATCCAACCAACAAGCCAGTCAGAGGCGTTGGGTTCTTCATGTGCATCAGATGGAATAAAGGTATATGTAATTCCTGGATATGAATGTCATATAATACTGAGTGTAGACATGCAAAAAAGCTGTGCAAGCACATATAGACAAGCACACAGTGTGATTAAAATGTAAAGTAATGGAAAGTCAAGCAGACAACTATCTTATTTTAGCTGATATTAATTATTTATTTCCCTTTTCCTATTCCCTTACACATATGCCTTTGTTACTGTCTCTGTAATACAAAAAAATGAATAAACTAAAAATATAAGAAGTTATTGATTGCCTTAAATCTGTGACTTGGATTATTATTACTTCAAAATGGCTCTTCTGCTTTATGCTGGGGCTAATGTAGCCAAGAGCCAGCTACCTAAAACAAACAAACAAACAAACAAACAAACAAACAAACAAACAAACAAATCCTTGCAGCCATAAACACATCTTCTGCATTAACCATTTGAACTGCAAAAGTTATTGATTACTCTAAATTATTCACTCATGAAACACCAACATTTATTTAAATACACATTTAAAAAAATAAAGAACTTATGATAAATCATTTAAGAGTAACGTCTTTAATGGTTTGAAAGAAAAAAACGTAGTAATCAAAAAGTGCAGTCAGCTGTGAAATATAGAAGAAAAAAAGGAAGAGACAAAACAACTTTTGCTGGAATGAATAGATGTTATGCTGAAATCCAATATTCTTCTATTACATCTAAGATAAGACAGGAAACAACCAACATCTCTACCGTGTTGTCAAACGCATTTGCTTATTGAATTACTCTGATGAGAAAACTCTATACATGAACCTGTGATATAGAAAATACCACACTATGAGACTTGATTTGTCATGTACTGTGTGCAGGTAGGAATGGTGAACCCAAAAGTGCAGACTAACGGAGGCAAAAAAGGTGAACTAAAAATGCAGTTTTAATACTGGACACAAGGAAAACTAACTAAACTGAAGAATACAAATAAACTAGATATGCAAGGCAGGCAGATGGAACACACAGTGAGGTATGATGCAAATCAACACATAGACCAAGAAAAACACAGGGTTTAAATACACAGAGGGAGCAAACAGGGAATGGGGGACAGGAGGGAAACACAGCTGGGACAAATCAGGCCTAACAAGACAGGGGAAGCAAACTAGAAACACTGACATGAGACACAGAGTTTCAAAGTAGAACAGGAAACATAACACAGAGACACGAGCAGATGGGGAGACAGAGCAACTATGGAACACAGACAGAAACCAGAAGACTAAAAACTCTAACATTGAACCCAAAAGACTAGAAATGATAAATAATGACAAAATCAAAGTTAAATAATCATGCAAAACTTCAAAACACTGGGTCAACGACCCAGGTATTCTAACATGATTAGCCTAACACATTCTGTTTGCAGGAGAAGCTTAATGTTCATCTTTGCGTTTGAGTAGTCGCGTGCTTTTTGCAGACACTATTGCTTTTGTGTGGCCTAAGTGTAGTGTAGTGTACTTTAGTGTTGTAAGATAATTAGTGTTTATTCTTTGAATTTTATTTGCTAGTATCAAGGTGGCAATGGTCTTAATCATATATAAACTATGTGGTATAAAACGGTCTTGAGTAACTGCTACTGGTGCTAACTATCTTCGGTTGCTTACTCTTGGCTTTGTGCAGGTATATGTTGGTAACTGCACTTCATAAAACCAGTTCTGTGTTTGTGTGCGTTGGTGGCTCTGTGAATGTGTTAAAAGCTTATCAATGGAGAGGTGGTTTGTGTTGCTTCAACAGGAACTTGTAAATTTTGTTGTAGTCACCTGTTTTATATCGGCGAAAATTGAGAAGTTCTATGAAACTTTAACAACAGACTATATGTTTTTGCTGAACCAAAGTACAGCTTGTGGCTTTGCAGAGCAATGCCACACTGAAACTGGTCTAGTTCTCATAGGAAGAATGAGATATGAATACAAATAGTCAGCCTGTTGAGAAGGTGAAATTGAGGTAGTCTTTTATGTGTTTAATAGCAAGATGGAGCAAACAAAGGTTCAAACAAAGGTGAACATCATTTTTGCTATGTGTCCACGAAAACAACACCTCGACAAGGCTGTTAAAACAGCCATTTTAATTCTTAATGAGGAATTTAGAAATTATGTTCCTGTGGCGGTTGATAAAGTAGCTCTCAGTGACAAACATGAAACTAAAAGCTATGTTTTAGAATAGAATAGAATAGAATAATCCTTTAATTGTCCCACAAGGGGAAATTTGGTTCTAACAGCAGCCAAAAAGACACATATACAAACAAACAAACAAACAGTACACAGGACACAGAACAGAAACATATACAATTTTTCTTACATATTTACATTAAGGACAATGGTTACTATATACAGAGAGTACTGTACAGTTATTAAATTAAATAAAAATAACTACAGATAAGAGCCAAACCAGGTTGTAGTGCGAATCGGTTGATTAACTTACTGCAGTTACAGTGATGTAAACATCTATGATTGTTGGGAGCAGTTCTGATTGTACAGTCTGACAGCTGCAGGGAGGAAGGACCTGTGGAAACGCTCCTTCATGCATCTAGGATGCAGCAGTCTGTCAGTGAAGGAGCTCTGCAGTTCAGCAACATTTACATGCATGGGGTGGGAGACTCTATCCATCAGAGATGTTATTTTGGCCAGAGTCCTTCTGTCTCCCACCACCTGCACTGGGTCCAGGATGCATCCCAGAACAGAGCTGGCCTTCCTGATGAGTTTATCCAACCTCTTCCTCTCAGCTGCCGATAAACTGCTGCTCCAACATACCACACTGTAAAAAATGACAGATGCCACCACAGAGTTATAGAAGGTCTTTAAAAGCGCTCCCTGTACTCCAAATGACCCCAGCCACCTCAGCAGGTAGAGTCTGCTCTGACCCTTCCTGTAAAGAGCATCAGTGTTGTGGCTCCAGTCCAGTTTATTATTCAGGTGAACACCCAGGTACCCATAAGAGTCTACTATCTCAATCTCCACTCCCTGGATGTTCACCGGTGTCAGTGTGGTGGGTCTGCGTCTCCGGAAGTCCACCATCAACTCCTTGGTTTTCCCAGCGTTGATCAGCAGGTGGTTCTGCTGACACCAGTCAACAAAGTCCAGAGTCCACTGTCTGTACTCTGAGTCGTCCTCACCTGTGATGAGGCCGACTATGGCAGAGTCGTCAGAGAACTTCTGTAGGTGGCAGCGTGGGGAGTTGATGGAGAAGTCTGCAGTGTAGAGGGTGAAGAGAAACGGTGCCAGCACAGTTCCCTGTGGGGCCCCCGTACTGCAGACCAGCGTGTCAGAGACACAGCCCTGTGACCTCACATACTGTGGACGTTCTGTGAGGTAGTCCAGTATCCACTGGGACATGTGGTGGTCCACTCCCGATAGCTCCAGCTTGTCTCTCAGAAGTCGTGGCTGGATGGTGTTAAAAGCACTGGAGAAATCAAAGAACATGATCCTCACAGTGCTTCCAGGCTTCTCCAGGTGAGTCAGAGCTCGGTGCAGGAGGTAGATGATGGCGTCCTCCACCCCAATGCCAGGCTGGTAAGCAAACTGCAGCAGATCCAATGAAGACCTCACCAGGGGGCGCAGATGGTTTAGAACCAACCTCTCGAGGGTCTTCATCAGATGTGATGTCAGAGCTACCGGCCTGTAGCTGCTGATGTCCTTGGGATGGGAGGTCTTTGGTACCGATACCACACAGGAGATCTTCCACAGCTGTGGTACTTTCCCCAGTGACAGGCTCAGGTTGAACAGATAACCTAGGATGCCACACAGTTCATCTGCGCAGCACCTTTTCTCTGGTACTGTATTCTAAAACTAGACAGGAAGGTTCTGTTTCTTCAAGGTCAATTATAAAAGCTCTGAATGCTAGCATTGGGAACTCTGAATGATCTGTTTTTACAGTAAAACGCCAGGTGATTTCATAGCTGACTGTAATGCTTTTAATAAGAAACAAAATACTGCTAAGTCTATGGGATTGATGGTAATGTCAGACACCCATGGTAGAAAGTAGTTTCATTTGTTCACCTTAGGCTATCTCTGTTAACATAATGACTGATCTAGTGCAGGAAAAACTAGCCTCAGGTCAAGTGCTGGTGAAGGTGCTTTCAGAGGCACCTCAAAAAGGAATGCCTCCATGGCTAAGTAAAATTTCAGTATGGACCAAAGACAAGTAATTAAAGCCATGCAGCAACATATTAAACACTAACCTTGTGTTGTGGATGAAGTTATTTTCACAATCAAGCCTCCATCACCATGGCAAGATCAAAAAGATGGTCTACAATCGTGTAGACAAGACCATTAGGCAAGAAAGTTGGTTAGAAGGTGACAACTGTTGGTGTGATTATTCAGAAATTGTAGAAATATTAAATAACCATCAGTTGCTCTCTGTTTGTTGCTCAACACAAGATCTTGCCTCATGGGGTGAGGATGATCATGAGAAAGGTGGTCGATCAGACTAAAAGCACACAAGAGGAGCTTGGTAATAATCTCAAGGCAGCTGGGACCACAAACACTAAGTACACCTTCTGTAAAACAGAATGCTGTGATGGACTGAAGTGCCTGTGAACTTCTAAATTATTTAGCAAAGTTATTTTGGTCAGATGAAACCGAAATCAAGCTCTTTGGCATCAACTTAAGCCGCCCTTTTGGAGAAAGAGAAATGGTGAGTATGAGCTAAAAAACACACCATCCCCACGGTTAAGCACGGAGGTGGAAACATTATTCTTTGGTGCTGTCTCCAGACATCAGTCCAATAAAATAAATAAATAAATAAATAAAAATCTGTGGAGGGAGATGAGACCTGGAGGCTTCACAGAGTTTTTATAAAGAGGGGATCAAATAATTATTTGCCTCACTATATTTAGTAAGAAAAATTTATTTATTTTCTAAATTCAACAGAGCTCTTTTGGGACAATGTCATGTCAGAAAGGACCAAAAACTATCAGGAATTAAGGAAATTATGTAGCCAAAACCAATACTAACTATTAGAGATGGACCGATCTGATATTACTTATCAGTATCGGTCTGATACTGACGTAAATTACTGGATCGGATATCGGCGAGAAATAAAAAATGTAATCGATCCATTAAATATCAAAAAGCACCTCACAAAACTTGCGACAAGGCGTAACTCGGCTCATAACCGTAGCATGTCGGAGCAGTATGCGTCACCTGATAGAGCGGCTGTGTGTATTTGGAGCCTCGCTAGCAAACGAGCATTTCATCTCCGAGGAAGTTATCCCAGAGAGAAGTAAAGCAAGTGTGTAAGTTCATCTCTGAATGTTTGTAAAGCATTCCCACGTTAAGCTTAACAACCGATATATGGAGCGAGTGCCTCTTCTTGCTGCTACTTCAATCGTGAAACTGCTTAATGATCAGCTGATCGGCTTTTCTGTCGCGAGTCAGTCTCTCTTCTTTGTTTTTGGCCCACTTTGCACCAGAAAGAGGAAACCAGCGGCTGAACAACAGCAGCACGTTTAAGCTTGATAAGCTGTTGTTAGAATTTATTTAATATTACTTTCTACACCAGGATCCTTTTCTATGTAGCTGACGGCTGGTAACTGTGCAGGGGCGGATCTAGCAAAGTTTAGCCAGGGGGGCCGATAGGGCATGAACAGGGAAAAGGGGGCACATACTTTTCTTTCTTATTCTCATTTAAAATGCCTAGCTTTTAATAAATAATTACCTGAATCTTACACCCAAAGTTTTAATCTGATGTAAAATGTATAGAAGTCCATTATTGTATATAGTAACTGTTAAATCTAATCTAACCTAGTAAGCTATAGTACTTTTTCCTTTGGGAAAGTACCATTTGTGAATTCTGCAATTCTGTTGAAGAAAGATGTTGAATCTATTTAATTATTCTTGAAAAATAATTTATTTCTGTGCATTTTTTTTCACCCTGCATCAAATTTAAGTTGATTAGATCGATTAAGCATCATGAGGTGGAGGGTGGGGGTGGTTCCCTATTTTTTTTGGGGGGGGGGAGTTTGCAATCCTATTAGTTAGGTTGCTTAATATTTCTGCTAAGTACTCTTTAAAATGCCAGAATAGGAAGGATTGAGTAGGTTTAAGTTTATTAGATTGATCAGTGTTGCTGAGCTATGAAATATTTTGGGTGCAGTGTATTTTTTACATACAGGTATAACAGAATAGCTTTAGTGTTGTTGTTTATTTAAACTTGAGGATGAACTTATACAAAATGCAGCAAGATATTAAAAAAAACAGTTTTATTGATTAAAAAACACACTATATCGGATTCATATCGATATCGGCAGATATCCAAATTTATGATATCGGTATCAGTATCAGACATAAAAAAGTGGTATGTGCCATCTCTACTAACTATCAAGGTATAACTAATGAAGTGGCTGGTGAGAGTACATACTCATAATTTTCTCACATTTTATAGGTCAAGTCATGAAAAAAAGAAACCTGGGGTGTATTTTGCAGTCTTAACAGAAGCCGCTTTTGTACATTAGCACTTAATAGGATTTAGGTACTGCACAACTGTTTTTTAGTGAAGTTGCAGCTTTAACCAGCAGCTTCTTTTCAAACTTCTCCCCGGGAGCCAAATTTCAGCCCTCCCCTACTCTCATCTTACGTCTAAACCCAGCAGCTTGTGATTGTAGCACGTCACGGAACCTTCGCCGAATACGTACTGTGGACTATTATACGGAAATGCTCACTATTGTCCGTAGGATGCAAAGCCACTATTGATCTCAGTCTGTCTATTGCTCCTGCACCCTCCCTCTCCCACTCGCTCCCCATCACAGACACACACATACACTCACACACTCACTCACGCTTCCTACCTCCCATCAGCATCCCTGGGCTTTCTTGGACTGCAGCAGAGAAACCGCTGCATCGAAGAAGACAAGAGGAGAAAAAAAATAGAAAAAAGAAAAAAGAAAGAAAGAATTAATCTAGGCTCGTTGCTCACTACCTCCGTGGCCGTGTAGAGACGCAAATCAAGGAACGGACACTTCAGAGTCTTCGAGTTCGGTTCGATGCACTAGAAATTGTAAGCATTTATTTATTTGTCTCACTCAATATCAGCAACTATAAGTTCATCTCATCCATCACCCACGCTTTAGTCTGGATTGTATAACTGTAATTAAATGCAACGGTAAGAGGAAATTTCGTATTCACCTGCTGCTTAAAAAAATTGCAGTAGAAAAAATAAAATGCTCCGCGCTCATGATTGACGGGAAAGTTGGGCAACTTTCGAAGTCGCCCAGCGCGAGCATCTTAAGCTGTGCTTAGAATTAGAAATCCACACCACAGAACTGTGTTTGATCAGAGTAGCTCCTCATTTTCTTGATGATCAGAGCAGATTCTGAGGCGTGTGTCAGCTTTTGCCTGCTGCCAAAGTTTTATTGATTATTATTATTATTTTTAAATATCTTTTTATGTCTAGCCTTTTTTCCATCTTGGAGCAATGCAGCGACTTTTTGCTATGCGTGTGTGTGTCCATGGAAAGGGTGATGGGTAGGGGGTGCTACCATCCTGACGCGATCATTGGTCATAGAAAAAGCGAGTCGGTGCACGCACGGCGAGGCAACCCCGAGCTTCCCCCTCCGCTTAGCGCGCACGAGCAGCCGGAGTGAAATCTGCAGTAACATGCGCACAGAGAGAGAGAGGGAGAGGACGAGGGGAGGGGGGGGGGGGGGGGGGGGGAGATAGGTTCATCCATTAATCAGGAGTCAGTGCTCGATGCGGTGTGAGGAGAGCCATCTAACTGTACAGCGTAGTGCGACGTCGTCTCGCAAGGGAGCATTGAAAGGACTGCCCAAAATCTAATTATGGGACGCCACTTGCGTCAGAGGGCCGCGCGGTGATTGATGTTCCTTCCCGCTCGTGCTCTGCGCTATACTCACCCGGTGGCGCCGCCGCGTAGAAGCCGCAGTAGTAAAAACGCTGCAAGTGGAACAAAGAGGAAAGTGACAGATGACTTTTGCATAAAGCTTTCCCAAACTTCCCCATTCATCCTTCTGGAAATTGTGACCAGGTGTTCGCTTCGAGGCAGTTCTCTTGACCGGATAAATGTTCCATTTGAATAGATATTTGTCAAACACCCAAATCAGTAAATTGATGTTTGCCTTAGGCCCGTGTGCCTCCGTGTTTGGTTTAGCACGCGAGATGGCAATGAAAACATCCATTCATCTATTCACATTAGTCGTTTCTTCTTCTTTGTTAATCTCAATTTTCATCTCTGTTTGAGGACAGTACGCACAAAGGAGGGTTTGGCTAGCATGTCTGAGGCACACGTCACACAGATGGTGGGGGCAGAAAGTCAGGATACAATCTGTCAGGCGGTCACCAGCCTGTAGAGAGCAGGGCAGGTAACATCACGCGATTCATGTGGACATAAGTGAAGAATTTCTCTCTCAATCCATTGTGTGCAGTTATTTAGTAGCACTTTATGACTATGTCTTCTTTTAACTGGATTCAGTGTTCAGTATGCCAACAAAGGTGGGAGAGTCCTTTGTAAAATTCACTTCATTTGCTGAGATCAGCGATGTGAAGCCACCTTCATGTCTAATGCTTCAGCAGCTCACTGTTTTACTGTGTGGAGGTTAATTGAAATCATAATGAGTTAAAATGTTTCCACCTGACCGAATGTTTTCTAGTATCCCTGGCCTAATTAATGTGTCACTTATAGGACAATGAATTTGTTTCATATAGGACAAGAAGGTACAACAGCGAGATACCAGGAAGAACTGGAGTGACTATAGAGATCTGACTTTATTCAGAAGCTGAGCTGAACAAACACACTCACACCCGGTCTGTTGCTTTGAACTTCACTGGCTGGTTGAAAGTGAATATTTAAGTTGGAAATTTTTTCTGAGAGGCACTGTGCAATTTGCTGAGAACAAAATGATGCAACAGCAGTCATCATCCACCCACTGAGGGCTGGATTCAAAAATCCCACTAAAAAGTTAAAGGATGTTCCAGTGTCCCCTTTTTTGAACAGCATAAGGAGAGAGACAAACAAATACAAAGGGGTGGATTCTGACATGTTGACAAAGCCTAAAAATACAGAAAGTTCAACTGAGCATTGCACTGATCATGACAACTGACACACACGATTCAGACTTCTACAGAGGGACCTCTACAGCAGCTGGCCAAGCTCCAGCAGTCAGTAAACCTTCACAACTGTCAAATGGCCTTTTGGGATTCTGATCAAAGGAGTCAAGTGGGGTTTGCTTGTAAGTTTTTAGTTATTTCCACTCCCTCTGTGTTCTGTGGAAAATACTCATTTGTGGCCTCTAAAATTTGCTATGTAGTGGTTTGATCACACTGCATCTTTTGTGTCAATTTTAGGGAAAACTACAATGGAGAGGTATCCCTCTAACCTTTTATTAGAAAACAACCAGGTGTTAAATATACACATAGATAAGAGGTGTGCTAGAACAGGGCGTAATGTTTCATCATTTTCTGAGATCAATAGGGATCGAAACGTTTTATACCTTCTTCTTTTTTTGCTTTGGCGACAGTTGTGAGGTTTTCTTCAGGCTTTGCTACACCTTTCATGCAATACAGTTACAGTACTGTTAATGCTTCTAAAGTATGTAGTTTTTAGATGTCTCAGTGAGTCAGGAAAATGTTACTGAGTGTAGAAAATAGAACAGTCTTCTATAGAAAGCACATTCTCTTGTTACATTTTTGTCCTGCTAATTTTAATAATATTCGGGAGAATTACCAACTCTGGTCAGTGCTTTAAAATTTTTACTCTCTGTCTCCTACAGGCAGCAAATCCAAATTCAAGGCTTACTTTACCTACCCATCGTACCACTATAAAAGTACTCATATTGCATGTCTACATGTGGAACCACATGGGAGGTTCTGTATTATTTCTGTCAAAACTTAAACTTCTCTTGTGTAGCATCTGCAGAGCTTGGCATGTAATTTTATTCACATGATGTGCATGAACAAATGTTCACTGCAGCCATCTGTGGGCACCGTAGAGAGCCTGTAGGGCTTTGCACATACCGCTTACACTCACATATTGTCAACCAGCATGTCGCATGCACTCACTGGATCTTATGCTCCTGAGTTGGCATGCTTTGTGTTGCTGATTTTGATATTATCAACATTGAATTATAGTTTCAAATTGAATAATATACTGCGCAAAATTGCTTCTTCCTTTTACCTTGTGTCATAAGAATATGTCTTACTGAGTCTCATAGCAAGCACCTCCAAAGTGGATCTGTGTGTGCTTGCAGGCATCTAGTGTTTTCGTGTGTGTGTTTGCCAGTGATTAATGAATGTTTTTGGATGGCGTCAGCGGGCCATGACAGCTCGACTGCAAGGAAATCATTTCTTCACCCTCCGCGGACTGCTGATTCAGAACTTGCAGGAATTTTGCTGATTGCTAAAATCACAACATGAGGGTTGTTGTAATAATAACCCCAATAACTGCGTCACAGCAGAAGGCATGGGGAGTCGCCATCAGAAAGAAAATAGAAGTGGCCATAAACGATATTAGCTGTTTATTGGAGGAAATGCCAAGGTTGTTGGTTGAAGTGTGGTGACTTATTGTATAACCGTAGGTAATTTCTGACATCAGCAATATGTGTATGTGAGGAAATGGATTAAAGATTGCTTCAAAAAGAGACTGGACATTTGGACTGGACTTTTAAGAATTATCTCTGCAGCCCAAACTATATTGAAAGACTTCTAAATGTCAGCATTAATGGCCATTTGCATAAGGAGGAGAACGGTTAGCCTATCATGAATAATGAAATGTCAACAGAAGAGGCATGTCTTTCATATTCTGCATTACCATCAAGATGATGACTTTGAAATTCTTGGCGCACTTGGATAAGCGAGATGAGAGATGGAAGAGGGAAAGAGAGGGAGAAAAATGGAGGAGGTGAAGATAGATTGAGAGCCAGAGCGAAAGGAAAGTAGAGATTAGCATGGAGACCAGGGATTACACGCAGACCCGGGTGACTGTTATACAACATTATCCATTTCCCTCTTTTATAAAAAGTTCTCTGAGCATTGCTGGACAGTTAGTTGATTGGCTATTTTCTTCCTGACCATTTGGTGCGGAAACTCTCAGAGCATATCATGAGGTTTATCACACATTTCGACCTTTAGTCAGAGGCATCAAGTGCTCAGTTTGGAGGAGCAGTGTGGTTAGAAATGAGGGGAAGTTTGGAAGGAGGAATGTGCTTCTGTACTCACAGTGGTATGCTGAATGGAAGCTCTTTTGTGCATTATAAAAGGACAGAATGTCATAGTTGACCAATAATGTTTGATGTATACTGTAAATCCGAGTGTTATATACTATATACTATCTTGTTTGATTTATATAGGGCTCTTATATAAATAACTAAATATGTAGTTATTTATTTATTAAACAGGATGCTAAGGTCTGACAAGATAATCTACATAATCTGTTTCAAACTACATTGTGATCTGCCCTTAGATATTTCTAGTTATGTAGTTTTGTAATTTTGAAATATATCCTGCATCTACTACTTCAGTAGCTAGGTACATTAGTTTAGCTTGCCACTATCCTTTACCTCAGAAGTCAAATGTTGGAGCTGGGAACAACGTCAAACCCGAGTTAGCTGTGTTCCAATAATAATAGTAAGAAAAAAAGCCAATGTTTTGTTTTGCTTGCATTACCAAGAGTACAATGCAATATTTGTTTTTTGTGCTCAAAAAGAATGCTTCAGCAAGTTTATGGATAGAACCTGTCCAGTGCTCTGTATGTGGTGTGTTAAGCAAGTTACTAATACACACCAGTGGTAGTACAGTGTTTTGGTGGTAAGACCAACTTAATGGGGGCTTCTAGCTGAAAATTCTGACTGTGAATTTGGAATTTCCTGCTTCCCACCTCAAATGGGACAAATTACATTTACAAAAGTTCTCTCCAAACACTAAAAATACATTGCTGATCCAGAGAATAATGGATGTTTGGCCCAAACCAAATCGACATCTATAGGTTTATGCGCCCATGGCCTTGAATGACTATGTTGACTCAGGTTGAGTCTGGGTGCCTCATCTCAGCCAAAGGTGCACACAGTATGAACTAGGTGATAGGTATGTTGGGACATTGAGTCCACATCTGGTCTACGTAATATTTGCCATAACACATGTCTACACAAAACAGTAACATACCTGAGCCTGAAACTGTGAGCACTGATTCATCAGATAGATTAGATATTCCAACATCTAACCTTGTAGAATTTTTCACTTTCCACTTCAGGTTGTAATCCATGTTTTTGTTTTTGTTTTTTTGTTGTTGTTTTTTTACTGTAGGACACATGGAACCAGTGTAAATTATGTCGTTGTCCTGTAGCCACAGAATTAGTGTTGTCTCTTTGGGAATTGTTGCCTGGGGTGGGGGTGGGGGGGTAGTGTGTCATCATCTGCCTGTGCACAAAGTTAGTTAGGGCACTTTCGCCACATCATTTGACTGCTGCATTGCACCAAAATCTGCTTTACGTCGTTGTGGAGCTCCGGCGCTTGTGTTCAAATGACAGAGTCCGACTGATGCTTTATCTAATGCTACAGAGCAAAGGTGGTAGAAGCACAATACATCAACCTGCCACGGTCAATAGGGTACTTCACCCAGTCTTAACACATCACTGTATGCTTTCCACCCAAAAGACTTCACACAGAAATGCAGAAGTGTGTTAAGGTTTTCATCTGCTCTTAGACAAAATCATTTCACATTACTGTGTGACTGCAATGTATTGTCTTACTGATATGCATACTAGAATCTACAAGGAAGTACTTACAATTTGCTTCTAATGCTTCTAATTAAAATAAAAAGAGTGTAGTCATAGATAAATTACTCTTTCAGGTTGTTTGCCATTACTAGTAATTTTGTTAAGTAGATGCCAGTGACTGCTCTTTTTCTTGAGGTCAGGATTGAAGTTAAGAAGAATAAAGCAGTATTTAATTTATCGAGGATTTATTTACCATTAAACAAACTCAGTCGACAAGCCTTCTTTCTCACATACCTGGCTTGTAAAACACCACTTGACCATTTGTTCAGTGTGGACTCCATGATTGCCTTGTCAGTAATATAGTGATGCTAAAATGGCTTTGGAATGGAAAGTGATGGCCCAGAGGCTTTCTCATGTTTCTCTTGCAGCAGTGTTTGCGTACAGTGACTGCTGGGTGCTCATATGGCTTGGCCTTGTGGGTTGACAGGTCTTCTGAAATGCCCCACCAGTGTCATAGCACAGAGTCCCCTAAGGAGAGTCAGTCATGCTAGCTGACATGTAATCCCAGCCTAGAAACATGAGCCAGAAACGAATCAACTTTGACATAAAACAGAGCGACAAAAGCCACATTTTCAAGGATGTATTGTTTTTGAATGCATAACAGAAAAACATATAGTTATGGATATCTTTTCAGAACAATAAAGTTTATTCTGACTTAACAAAAATGTAAACTGCATGTATAAAAACACAACACACAAAAACACAAATACAAAGCAAACCTGACATACAGAACAGAAAACAATGCAACAGACAGTGGTGCTGAAATGCAACATATTACTCAGCATTGTGAAATTATAATTCTAACATGTTAATGCCAACAAAACAAAACAGGCTTGAAAATACATTTTTGATCAATCAAATCACAGCGCCATGCAAAGAAAGTATCATTAATGCTCAAGATATACATTAATCAGCCACCGCATTAAAACCACTGACAGGTGGAGTGAATGAAATTGACAGTCTCATTACAGTGCAGTGTTCTGCAGTGGAAACCTTGAGCTCCTGGATTCATGTAGATGTGCCAAATTCCACTTTGTCATATCCACACCCACTGAAATATTGTGGCAAATCAAGCCCACACCCATATGGCAGTGAGACTCCTTAATGACAGTGGCCTCTGTAAGGAGGGCAGTGCATACCAGCAAACTGCGAAATCTGCTCATAAATGGCTTGAAGAACATCACAAAGAGCCCAAGGCAATTACCTGGTGTTCAAATTCCCCCAGATTTCAGTCCATCCATGACATCCATGATGGAAAAGGCCTGCTGCTAGTAGCCAAGATTCTGACACAAATCAGTTTTTAACAAGCCAATTATCAGATATTTTTTATATATCTGTCCCAAATTACAAATCCTGATTTATTTTGACGGTAAGAGTGACCAGTGAAAATTGGGCTTTTATCTTTTATAGTTTTTTAGATATTCATTCACATTCAATGCCTCTGGCCATTTTTCAAAAAAGAAAAAAAAAAAAAATCTTAAAAACAGTTTAATATATGAAAATAAACCTTCACATCACTCATTTTATATAGTCAAACTTTGGGCCATAGCATTTTTATGCAAATTCGAGATGTTTGAGCAATGCTGTATATAAATTTAATAAATTGTTTCACATTTTCTAAAATACGCAATATGGGCAAAAATCTTGAGTCACATTTCTTAAGCTTTGAGTTCAGATGTATAAAATTAAGCACCTATAGACAGGCAGACTGCATGGCTTTTGTTTCAAAAAGCTCACCGAATTTGATTGTGGGATGCTGCCACTGCAACAAGTTAGTTTGTGACATGTCTTGGAAATATTTAGGAATTACATCAACACAGGCATGAAGTAGCAGGTCATGTAAAGTCACCAAACACAGAGACATGCATAAATTCACCAACACTCAGCTGATTCACTCCAAAACTTTCTCTGGCATTAACATCAGCACAACAGCTGTGTGCTGGAAACTTCAACATATTACTTTCTATGGCCAAGCAAATCCTGTAGGTGTAATGTGTATGTGTCCCAGTACTTTGTCATTTAGTGTACGTGCAGGGACCACAAACACCTAGTTACACTTTTCTAGCCACTGATGTCAACACATCATGCTTCATGGGTTGGTCATTAATTATGTTTAGACTACTGTTGTCATGCCATCAACAAACTAATAATGTGTGAACAGATCATGTCCAAGAACTGAATACAAAGCACTGTACTGAGTGGTACAGTATACTCTAGAAGTACTTCAAGGGCCTGAGTTGTAATTAAATGAAACTCTGACAGCAAGCACACCATTATACCTACTGTATTGCTTATTTGTGCACTTGCTTGGACATTGGTTTCTTGATGCGCTCATACAAATAGCTTTTTTTCTCTATGTAGTTCAAACCATAAATAGGAGCATATTTCAGCCAGACTGAGAGTACAGCAGTAGTGTAGGTTTGGGATATTTTGTATTCAGGAATATCAGAGGATATTTCACTATCATAGAAAATTTGGCCAGTAAAACCTTTACTTTATATTTTATCCATAGCTTCTCTACTCACTAATAGTTATTTTATGCCAGTAGATTTATATTACAGCTATGTTTATGAGCATAACAGAACACATTTGACTCATGGTATGTAGAGTTTCTTTAAATCATCAATGCTACTTTCAGCTAACAACTTCAAAAATGCAAAATTTGGCCTCGGTGACTTTTTCTTCCTAGTACATCATTTTCATTTCATTAGTAGACTGCGCTTTCTGTCAACATCAGTGGGGAGTGTGGCTGTCTCGGTGTAAAAATGTTCTTTTGGAGTGTGCCAAGAAATACTGGAGGCAGGTATTTGTGACTGGCAGTCTTTAATCAAGCTAAACTTGCTTTTTTCTGTCTGTCCCTGCAGGTTTCCTCTCCTGAGTGGTTACTGGACTTTGAATCTTGCCAGTCTGAGATCAACTGTCTTCTCTTCAGCACTGTCTAGTTACTGCAATCCAATGGAATTAGACATCATTACTTAATTGCTAATCTTCTGGCAGTTGGCTGGTATTTCAGGGGTAATACATTAGCATAAATCTTGCTCTGTCTGGGAATAGAAGATAAAAAAAACAACTAAGTAACTTATATTTATTGCATCTGGTGGAATAAAAGTGCACTAAAGCTGAATTTAGTGCTTGTTACCCTCGTGCCAAGATGGAGGAAACGCATAACAACAGGACTTCCTTGGTCAAAGGTGCCAAGGACATCGCTAAGGAAGCCAAAAGGCAAGCTGCCAAAAATTTCAGCAAAGCTGTTGATCGAGCCTCTGATGAATACTCAACCCATCGCAGCTACAATCGTTTCCAAAATGAGGATGAAGAAGAGAACAACTACAACAGTTATACTCAACAAGATGGTCTTTATGCTGACAATGCAACCAATGAAGAGGACGGGGCCTCTAGTGATGCCACGGAGGGTCACGATGATGAAGATGAGATCTATGAGGGGGAGTACCAAGGAGTGCCTGCATACAATGATGGGAAGCCACGGGATGGTCAGGTGGCTCTGGGCCAGCCAGTGTCTGATAGCCTAAAGAGCCGCAAGGAACTAGAAAATGAGAGACAAGCAGATGAGGAAGAGCTCGCCCAGCAGTATGAGTTGATCATGCAGGAGTGTGGCCATGGGAGATTCCAGTGGCAGCTGTTCTTTGTTCTAGGTCTGGCACTCATGTCAGATGGAGTGGAGGTGTTTGTAGTGGGCTTTGTCCTGCCCAGCGCTGAGACAGACATGTGTGTTCCCAACTCTGGTGCTGGATGGCTTGGTAAGGTTTTTTTTTTTCTTTGAAAAAGATGTTATATTAAGAAAAATATTACCATTTTGGCATTATTCACTGAATGGTTTTGACGTCCAAAGAGTTTTCCTCAGTCTTCAAAGAAGTCTGCATTTTTACAAAGTTACATTGCAGAGTAAGAATATTACTGTTTTTCACCACTGATATCACCCTACCATCAATGAGGAACATGAAACAGAGTTACCATAAAATGGAGCTACTCAAATAAAATACATGTAAACCTTAAGGCTGAGCTTAAGTAACTACAAGAGCTGCTCAGCCATGGAAACCCATGCCATGAAGCTCCGGTCATGCAGTGTTTGTGCTCATGCTAATGCCAGAGGAGGTTTGGGACCATGCCGTTATTGAGTCAGCAGTGTTTTGAACAGTTGGGTTTACAGGAGCTCTGTTTACGTAGTCTGCCACTGTATGGCTGAGTTGCTGTAGGCGCTTCTCCTTACAGTTGATTGTGGAATATCTAATAGGGAAGAAATATCACGAGATAACTTGTTGCAATAGTGTCATCTTATTAGAGTACCACACTCAAATTTAGTGAGCTCTTTAGAACCATCAATTCTTTCACAAATGTTTGTAAAAGTAAACTGCATGGCTAGGAACTGGATTTTATACACCTATGGAAATGGGACTGAAAATACCTGAAATCAGAGATTAATGTTACCTGACTGTGGACTGGTGGAGGTGTTTTGAAAATAACAATTAAGAGCCAAACACCATTCAATGGAGTAGTCTGATATAGATGTGAACTTATCTATAAAACTTGACGTAGACTTTTGCGGGAAATCTATGTCCTAATTCACATAACCAGAAACTCCTTTTATCCCTATATCTTCCCATAACTCAAGTTGTTGTGGTATGTGTTGACCCGACATGTAGCTACATTTCTCAGGAGGTGCACATCAGGTGACGTAGAAGTTTGCGGTGGAGCTTAGCTCAGTGTGTGAGCAGGCGATGACATGGCTGCCAGAAAGCAGCAGGGGTTTGAGTCCTGCTTTCTTGTCCATCTATATTGTCTCTATTCGATATAGGGCAAATGTCAGTCAAATATTTTTTTAAAAAAGAAGGTCGCAGCATAGGGTTAAAATAGAGTTCGACATTCACGTTATGGCATTAGTTCTGACGATTCATCTGTTAATGTGACAGTCTTCAGAAGAGAGGTTTGTGAATTGCCAAGGAAAAGTTTTACATCATCAGTAAAATGCTTATCCTATAGTATTAATTTCTTTATTAATATCTTTTTAATATTTTTATTTTCTTGGATTGCTACTGCTACTGGCACAGTGAAGACAACAAGAAGTGAAGGGGAGAGTAGGCCACCGAGCTTGGTGCCCCTGTGCAGACTGAAGCTTTTGTCTTAACACATGCATTTGGAGAGCTTTGTAGTGTTTTGTTCCAGTTTATGAAGGAAGAACCAAAACCAAATTTGCACAGAATTGCAACTCTCTCGCTCTTTCTCACTTTTCTCCTACCCCTCCACACCTGTCAGCTCTGGCTATGCATATACTAGTGTGAATAATACTATAAATAAATAAAATGAAACAAAAAGATAAAGACAAACAAGAGGAACTTTATCAAAGTCCTCCTAGCAAAGAAAATGTGTTTAGTGTATGTCTAGTTCTCTGGCTATTAATCTTTATGCATACAATATACTTTTCACTGTTGTGTATAAAAACTGACTGGGCCATTCCGAGCCAATTAGAGATAGCTGTTAAATATCAGATTGCTATTCTAGAAGAACTTTTTATATCCATTTTTTAGTCAGATTGTTCAATTAAGTGACCAGGGTCCAGTTTTCATTATTCAACTTAACAAGTGTGTTTTTAGTCTTGTTTTACTCTTTTAGTTTGAAGTAAGATTCAGATTTTTTTTTTTTTAAGTGATTTTTATTGCACCATAGTTAAGCAACGGGGTTGAGTATATAGTTGTGCTAGTGGTAGTGTTTTGTACGGTGGCCCCTAGAGACAAAGCACGTACAAACTCCAAAGCACATGCAAACTCCAAAACACATGCAAACTCCAAAACACATGCAAACTCCAAAACACTTGCAAACTCCAAAACACATGCAAAATCTAAAACACTTGCAAACTTCAAAACACTTGCAAACTCCAAAACACTTGCAAACTCCAAAACACTTGCAAAATCTAAAACACTTGCAAACTTCAAAACACTTGCAAACTCCAAAACACTTGCAAACTCCAAAACACTTGCAAACTCCAAAACACATGCAAACTCCAAAACACAACGGAAGTGCTCCAGGACGCTAGGGGCAGTGTTGAGCTTTTGTTACCTAGTAACTACACAAGCCAGGAAGTACCAATGACCGGATTTGGGCTCTATCCCAATTCAGGGTCTGCAGCCTTAAAGGCCGCATTTTAAGGCCAAAGGCTGTCCCAATTCAAAGGCTGCTCGAAATGCGGCCCTCAAATGCGTCCTTAATTTCCCTGAATTTTAAGGATGGGTCGGTGTTGCCTTCATGGCCCAACATATCCCAGATTTCATAGCGCGGCGGTGGTGTGGATAATTTTGCCGAAAAAAAACGGAGGAAGCGGAGCCGCCAAAGAGTAAACTTTCAGAAGTAAGTACTGAATATTATGTCACTTATTTATGCGCAAATGTTTTTATAATGAAGAACATTAAAACATTACTGTTGGCCACATGTCAGCAAAGTTAAGTGACATTAGCGATGTTTGTACTAACTTGGGTTTAAAGCCTTTACTTTAAAATATACGCCGTTCAATAGTTGACTTTAATCTTACAGAGAATGTGATGATTTTATGGATAATTAAAGTCAGTCATATATCCACAAACACAACAAGCTGAAAGTCAGTGATGCTGCTCGGTTTGCAGTCCTGAATATGACGGCACAAGCAGGATTCACTGCACTGTTAATGTTAGCTATGTTATATTGCTGCCTCTGTTCGGTGGTGTCGAGCCAAACGGACTTTAACGTGTGTTTGAACGAGCTGACGGTTCACTCGTTAAGCTGAAAGAAAGATGCTTTAATCACAGGAGTCACACATGTGTCCACTGGACCATCTGGGAACTCTTCTTGTTTAGCACTCGTAATAACACAAACACTAAATCCTCCTTCTCTTGTGCTGTTTTGTAGCAGTGTGTACACCTGAGACTGTCACCTGTCTGTCTGTCCTGCACTCTCTCTCTGTTTCTTTCTCTCTGATTGTGGAATAAAAGTATGAACATGTGTTTATAAGTTACACTTGTGTTTGAATCCTGCAGCTTATCACACATTTGATTTCCATGTGTGACAACTGCAAGTGTCCAGAGTGAGGACAGACTGAGGGACCCACTGCTGCACATCATCTGTGAGGCTTTGCACCCCTGATGATCCACCAGGACAAACTCAGCAGTGTGTGAGGAAGAGGAGGAGGAAGAGCCAGCAGCAGCTGACAGATGGAGAGAATAGACAGACTGTTCCCTGTTTGTGAAGGACTGCTAGAAAAGTTTAACATCACTAATTGTCTGTCCTGAATCAGTCTTATTAGGTAATGTTCAAATAATGTGATCATCCCAGTGTTTTCAGTGTGGGAGAAAGTACTCAGGGCCTTCAAGTTACACACTATGAAAGGCAGCAACAAGTTTCATATTCAGAAACCTAAAGTATGTATCAGCAGCAGAATGGAGCTAAAGATAAATGTTTGTTTCAGTTCTATGAAGCTTTGAGTATTTTGGATCAGTAGCACTGCTGTGTTTGTTGCATCATATTGCTGTAACTGTTTATATGCTTTATATATTCTGAGGTAAGTTGATCTATAGTGTTACATCATATTCTATAAAGATGTTATGTGTTTGTATACTTTCTGCCCAGTTTGACCCATTTAGCAGAAGTCAGCCTGTTTAAGGCTCTGATATCTATTCTGTATGACTTAAAGCAGTTATGACATGGTCTGATTTTCTCACCCAATAAAGGAATATTTCATATATCAGTCTGATCTTCATTCTATCAGAAACAGTTATCACAGTTTGTACATTTTCTTTTTATAAATATATGTAAGCAATGAGCTAAATTTAGCAATGCCAACATACTGAAGGAACAACATTTGTCTCTTATATATGATACACCTATATATGCACTGTCAAAGATACTTCTCTTTGAGTGAAGATTTAAGGTGATAAGACATATAGATAACTGCAACTAGAATCTGTACTGAAGCTCAGTATTTGACACAGAGTTCATGTTCACTGCTGTAATAACTTATGATGATTAATATAATAACTATAATATTGGCCATATTATATTTACATTACCACAGTGAGATGACTTTAGTCTCATGAACAACATTAGCTAATTGTTATTTACTAACTAATCTTAAATGACTGTTCAGTACAGAAATGAAGCCCAAAAATCGTGTTTTACTGTCCTGTGGTCTCAGCCTCAGATACTTATCAAATCACACAAAGCTCTTGTAGAAACAAACAAACAAATGAACAAAATATGTTCTCCTTCATTTCTGTCAAACAAAGTTGTATGACACGTTTCCAGCGGTTAGTATCATGGTTGCTAGGCAACCTGGGAAG
The DNA here is from genome assembly GCF_001858045.2 of Oreochromis niloticus. Classification (NCBI taxonomy): domain Eukaryota; kingdom Metazoa; phylum Chordata; class Actinopteri; order Cichliformes; family Cichlidae; genus Oreochromis; species Oreochromis niloticus. Next base: position 12,236,442 of record NC_031972.2, read on the forward strand.
CGCGACGGAGACTAGACCGTCCCATACAGACAAACTTGCCGTTTATTTTGCAAATCGAGCTCAACACTGCCCCTAGCGTCCTGGAGCACTTCCGTTGTGATTTGGAGTTTGCATGTGTTTTGGAGTTTGCAAGTGTTTTGGAGTTTGCAAGTGTTTTGGATTTTGCAAGTGTTTTGGAGTTTGCAAGTGTTTTGGAGTTTGCAAGTGTTTTGGATTTTGCAAGTGTTTTGGAGTTTGCAAGTGTTTTGGATTTTGCAAGTGTTTTGGAGTTTGCATGTGTTTTGGAGTTTGTACGTGCTTTGTCTCTAGGGGCCACAATGGCAATGTTAGCATGGCAATAATTTATAGAAATAACATAATAAAATGTCTTCATCTTTAAGACAACAATAGACTGGGCTTAAACATTCTCAAACTTTCATAACTTTTTTTTAGATAAAACATATGATTTTTTTTGTAAAGTTAAGCAATGCGATTTGTTTAATTCACCAATTTTTGTGTGTGACTTGTTTCATTTCAGCTCAGTGTGAGAGTCTTTACTGTTCTTTTCTATCATTGACATAGAGAGTAAGAACATAGCTAATGTGACATTCTTCAGCTCCTTCCATGCCATTCAAGCACTCCTTCTAGCAACTGGTGCACTGTTGAGCATCAAGCATAGACTAATTATTTTTTTAGATAGAGTGAACATAGACTAAATGGAATTACATTGAATAGATTTGCCATGTAGATTAATTCATTGTCACCCATACCTGATATAGCTGAGTCAGCATCTGAGCCATATTGAAATATTACTTTTTGTGTAAGGCAATTTGTTACAACAAGTTACAACTAGACTCTGATTTTGAAGCACTCTAATGAACCATCTAAAAGTCACCTAACATTGCTATCAGGAGACATTAATGCTTCTGTAAAGTCAGCTTTGTAGACATGGAGCATAATCTTATTGATGCTCATAAATTAAGTTAAGATTTATATGACAGTTATAGAAGTATTAGGGTGTTGACAGAATTAGTTTCATGATTGTAACCTTCACATGATTTGTCCTTTTAATGACATTTGATATGCAGAGAAACTAAGTGGTGTGTGACACTTTTAGCCATAATCTCATTGCTTTAGGAATTGCCAGTGGGTTGTCATGGCACCAGGTATTTGGATAGTTGAGTAGGAGGTGTGTTAAGCTAGATGGATCTCTCCCACTCTAGGGAAAAGTTGTCTGTTTGTGTGCCAGTATGTATCTGTATGTTTAAATGTGGATGGTGTGTGATTTGGCTTTATCATCTCTAACACAACTATAAAAATACTAGCTTGGCACTGATATTTTTCTCAGTGTGTTTGTGCTAAATGAAAGTTTTTGTCACTTAATGAGATTCGGAGACAAAAAGTCATCCTTGTCTCTTATTACATTATCTTAGTGTGGCTTTATTACCAGAAGTACATGTAGAAGAGAGTACTAACCTTGTTTCTTGTTTGGGGGAGCAAGATGGTTTATTATTCACCCAGATTTCTCCTGTATTCTGACTCATCCCTCAGTGGGAGACAGGAGGGAAAGAATAGAAAGAATGAGTCATTTCACCAACTTGTCACACGCTGCATAAATAGATGATGCGTATATGTGCTCAGTTGCAGATATGCTTAAAAGAATAAACATTACACAGTAGCACTCATTAGTGATTTTTATCACAGATTCTCTGTGAAGGTCAGCGACTCTTGAAATGGTCAGTAAGTTAAGCTTCAGTAGACATCTTGTTAAAAGGAAAAACAATGTTAAAATGATAGAGATATCTGCTTATATTTGATTAAAACACTCATGCTAGCTCGTACATTAGTGTTTGTGAGGTCTGAATGACTGAATACATATATATGTGACATAACTTAAAAAACCTTTGGCTCTCCCCTCACCGATTTCAGATTAAAGATATCTCACAGCCTTATAATATTGGCAACTTCCTGACACATTTAGTTTTAGGTTCACATCTTTGAGAACATATTTCAGTAAATTTAGTCAAGAGACAAACAGATTAAAATTGGGTACATAAAAGTGCAAAAGGGAAGGTGACCTCACAGAACTTGTTTTTGGCCATAACTCAGGAAATGAAGTTTATCATGCATAATTATGATATATTTAATTTCATGATACTATTTTAGATAGAATAGCTTGATACAAACTAAATAACACCCATAAATGAATAATTATTTATATAACCTTTTCTTTTAAACATGTTTCTCTTATAATACAACATCTGGCAGCCAAGCTCAGCTGCAGTCCCTGCACATCCACTGATCTTGATGACAGCCCACATAGGCTGATGGTCAAGCTAATAACATTTAACAGGTATATTTTAGACAGGGCACACTATTCACTTAATCTCTTTTAGCCTGTCTACTGTTGCAGCACATCTGCAAGTCAGTTTGCAACCCATCTTTACCTCAGTTTCTCCTTTTTTATGCTGTTTATGATTAAATAAGCACCACATATATTATCATTGATTACTTGCTGCTATTCTACACAATTTTGGCTTCCAATGCACACTTTTCAGAAAAGAAAATACTACTATAGTCAAAGCCTTACTAACACAAATAGATTTATTATTTATATAAAGGAATTTTCTCATTTTTATATTTCTGTCCCTGATCTACTCCAAATACTTTCTTTCCCTTTAATATAACGTAAAAGGTGAAATGCTATCTTGATATGGGATGTTCCACTTTTTTAAACTCCCTGTCTTTTCTGTTACCCTCCTGCTGTAATCCTGCTCTTACGCTCTAACACAACCTCTTTGTGTTTCATAGCCTCACTGGCGATCTGAAGATATGGGCCAAAGTTAATCTCTGCAGCATTGTGCTTCACCGCAGTTTAGCTATGGTAGACTGGCTCACGTATCTCCCGGGAGAAAAGGAGAGAGGCTGAGATTTTGTACACTTCCTCTAAATGTCCTCTTCTCCTTTTCTCCTCCACCACATATGGCTTTAATTTGTCTGCCGGTGTTTTCCTGCATCACAGTCAGCCTTTTTGACTGTTTTAGTTCAAATGTGTGCTTGCTCAGATGAAGCCATACTGCAGGTGTAGCATAGTAAGAAGACTTTAAAGGGGATTCTGGCCAGCTGATATTTTTTAAGCCTATCAGCTTTGCATGCTGTGGTTACGTACTTATAGTCACAAACACCACAGACACCTGAAGTTGATCAGCACAGCAGAGTGATAAATAGGCTCTGTGCAGCTTGAGGTTAGCTAATTAAAAACCTAGGCTAAACATGTCCTCTTCACAACCAAGGACAACATTGTTAGCTATTCACCCACTTAATGTCCAGGACAAAAGGTCACGATTTTTTGTTCAGTCTAAAACTTATTGACTGGATATATTGGCATCACAGCTGGTGCTGAAGTTCTGGGAAAGCAACCGAAGCTCCTAGAACACATTGCTAAAACATCACTTACACCAAACCTGATCATCATTCTGAAGCCTCAAAACATCTCATCTGCAGTGCCCTAGAAAGCATATTGAGGAAGCCAAAAGAGGAAATGAGCTAGGTACTAAGAACTGGTGGAAGAAGGGAGGAAGAGGGACTGGAAGACTTTCTATAAGCCTATAGAAGTATGATGGTAAGGCTTTGCAGGATTCTCATTGTGCAAAGTTCTTAAATGGTTGGACATTACAGGAATGGCTTAGAGGATGGTCATTCAATCTGTGAGCAAAGATACAGAGGGTCACCTGGGTGAGGATGTCTGCTGTTGTGAAACCCAAAACATCTGATGAACCCAGGAAACATCACCAATTATGCGTCCTAGGAGATATTACTTAAATACACGAGAGACTAAGAGCTTAGCATACTTTATTATTGAGAAAATCTGAAGTGGAAAAAAGTCCATGTGTCACATGTGAATTGTTCCAGCTTGTACACTTAGCACTTGCTGGAAAATAAGGATCTGAGTGAAATCGTTGTTTTGACTGCAATCAGTAATCAGCTGACTGGGTAAACAATTTCACACAAGCAATTTGAAAACTTATGAAGTGCTAACCTGTTAAAGCAAGACTAGAATTGTTGGTCAAAGCAGGATCAATAATCAAATTGCATATTTCAATACTTACATTTATTATTCTGAGTACATACAGCTACATGAAATGGTCCACAGGTACCCACATGGTGTATTCATAATGGCCCAAAGTCAATGATGTATACTTCTTGCCTTTAGAGTTCATCATCACTACATAAAGAGAAGAGAGGGAACACTCAGACAGCATAAAAGATGAATTTAGCCTCCTGATCTGAGAATTAAAGTCAACCTGGAAGTGCCTTAAATCTGGAATCTTTTTAAAGGCCACCAGTGAACAATAGCTGTGGTTGTTGAAAGACTTCAGATCCTATAAAAGCCCAGACACTTTCAAGCTGTGTATTTATTCGACTCTTTTTTAAATATATATTTTCTTTTTTTCTTTATATTTTATATATATACTTCTTTTCTATATATTTTCTTTATCCATATATTTTATAAGTGTTACTTTATGTACAGTTTTGCTTTTCTACATAGAATATTGAGGGGGCTCTAGAATTTCATTATTGGTGGTGATTGCCATTGTTACCTGTATATGACAATAATAAAACCTGAAGATCAGTTTATGGTCTCAATAGCTCATTTTAGGTAATACTGAATAAAACATTAAGTCCATTTTGTAAATTATTGTCAGAGTATGCTCATTGGTTACTGGGGGGTTAAAGTTTAGCAGTGACTGAAGGAACCTGCTTAAAGGAGTGACAACATTTGTAAGCTGTTGGTGAAGTAAGTAGTTTGTTAGCCAGGCCACTGTTGTTTTCACTTGCTTTTTACTGTTCTTTCATTAGGTTTATTAAGTTAGTTTTAGATTTTGATCTATATTAATATGATATTGTTACACAGTTACTGTAGATTTTTCAGCTGGACATGTATTCGGTGAAGGTTAATGCCTTTTTATTATGGAGGTATTAGACCAGAACATGTTTTCTAATCATCAATTATCCAATTTTGATGCCGTTATATCAATTGTACCATCGCTTTCCTTTTTTTAGCTGTCTGGTGTGCAGTAACAGAAGACCACACCAGGTGGTCTTCTGTTACTGCATCTGCTTCAAGGTTTGGGGGGTTGTAGGTTCAGAGATGCTATTCTGCATATCCTGGTTGTAAGCAAATGCTTATTGGAGTTGCTGTTGCCTTTGCGTTAGCTCTAAGTAGTCTGGCCATTCTCTTCTGACCTCCAACATCAAAAAGGGATTTTTGCCCATAGAAATGCTACTCTTTGTCAGACCTTAAAATCCCAGTAGATCAGCAGTTTCTAAAAGACTGTATTAGTATTTCAGACCTGTAACTTGTGGTCAGGTACCAAGAACCATGTTGGAAATCACCTTTCTTCCCCATTATGCTTGGTTTGAAAATTAGCAGGTCATCTTGACCTTGTCTGCAGTTGTACCTAATAAGTAGAACAGGTGTACCTAATAAAGTAGCTGTTAGTGTATAGTATTAGCAGTAACAGATTTTAATTTTAAAGGAGCTTTGTGTCTGTATTGTACTGGTAACACAAGCTGCTTAAATGTAACACAATACACATTCTATTTTCTGCTTTTTTCTTCCCACACGGATAACTAACACATGAGAGCTCTACCTGATCTTTTGATTGTTGTTATAATCTATGAATTTCTTACCTCTATAATGGATAAATGTAAATATGTATCACTGTGTGTTTGATATATCTATCATATTTTTTGTAATTTAACATGGAGCAGATGAACATAGGAGAGCCAGAAGTCCTGAGTATTTTAAGAAAGCTTCATCTTTGACAAAAAAAGAAAAAAGATTAGCTCATGTTGATTTAATTAATGCCAGAATGTGTGTTGCTCCCAGGGGTCTTCTCCTCCTCCCTCCCTGAAACCAACTGTTTTTATGATTCCCTGCAGCAACCACCTGTCAATCACAGGTGGTCTTCAGGGAATCCCCTCATCTGTTGAAATCCTGAAGCTCTCCTCTCATCCATGCCAGGACATTGCATGGTGACAGGATGAGAAAACAGAGCAGAAATGTGTCAAGAGAGAATTACACTTGCACATAAGAGCTAATTACTGTGGAAAAGGAAGTGGCATGCATGCAGACTGCTGAGACTCCACTCCTGAAATAATCCCACTGGATGCAACGAAAGCTACACAGTGTAACATTAGAAGCAGACACTGTCTGGTCTTACTTAAGAAGAAGATTAACACTTCACACTTAACAGTTCGGGTGTTTTCAGAACAACTTTAGTAAGGTTTACTTTGCACTTATGAGGTCCTGGTACTATAAGTGTTTGAGAAATGGAGGTGAGTCATAACCCCTATCTGTGTTAGGGTGGTTGACCATGGCTGTGATACTCTGTGAAAGAGGTTGGTGTACAATGTAATCCTTTCAGAACTTTTTACGGACCATATATAATTTTGTCATTTAGATGTTTTATCTGAACACACACTGAATAAACTTCCAAACTTCCAAGTGGCTAAAAATGAAGTGGTATGGTATACTTTTCTACTCAAGCTTTTTATATAAAATTCCACAATCACCAATATTCATCCAAGCTAATCCAGTCTACACCAAAATTTCTTCATTTTAATATTCACATACTGGTGAACACACCAGAGAGCAACTTGGGGTTCAGTATCTTGTCCAGGATTTTGAGGTCTTTGAGGACAAAATGTTCACTTATTCCCTAATATATCCCACCCACTAACAGCGGCCGTGATGAAGAGATAATCAGTGTTATTCACTACATTTGTAAGTGGTCCTAATGTCATGCCTTATCAGTGTAAATATGGAACTATAAAATTTGAATACACTGTTGAATTGCAATATCTGACAAAATAAAATCACTCTGGTGCCAGGGCTGATTGACCATTGCATGTTTTGGGGGCTTAAATATTTGTCTGTTTTAACCATTGAGTATGATTCATGCATAAATCACTTATTTATGATACATTATTTGATTTTACTGCTATACCAGTAGGTTTCTAATCTTGTAAACTATCTCAAATAACATCCATCAAGTGAACTGTCACACAATCATGTCATTTTATTTTCATATTCATGATCTAATAACTGATCAGGTAGTATGCTGACAATGTGCACAGTCAAGTAACACTGATGAAATGGAAACTTTGCTGGTTTCTTTGGTAGTTGGTAATCAGGGTTGGGATTGTAACTCACAAAAAAGTAATGTGTTAGACTTATTGAGAACACAGGCTGTTTTACAAGAGAGATCTGGTCAAAAAAGCAGTCCTTTATCTTTACTTTTGTAAAAGTAACAAGTAATCTAAGGCTGTTTTATTTATGTATTTATTCATTTTACATTGCATTCCTGGAGAAATATTACATTACTTGTTACATTTGTATTACTCCATAACATGTGCCCAGATGCGCTGCCACACATTTATCATTTAAATCCATCCAAATCTAAATCCTTATTCTAATAAGCACAAGTGTGAACATAAAACTGAAAGAAAGCTTAAAACCATCCCAAAGAGAACTTTACAGTGATTGCCAAAGAGATTCGGTAGAAACGGGTATGGATAGAAGTAGAAAAAGACAATTTAGACTGCTATCGCTGCTTTTCTTAACCATAAAGGTCAGGCTCTGGCTGCTTAATTGGGGTCAGCATGGAGTCAACTTTGTATTGACATGCTGCCTTTGCAGGTACTGTGGCTTAGCAGTAGTGGATAGTTGTGTCTATCCACGGCAAAGCAAGTAATAGACATGCTGATCCACCGTGTCCATTTCATGCTTTGCCTATCCAAAACGTGAAATCGGCACGCATGCAGAAGTAGCATTACCAGCAAGGGGAAATAATATATTTAAACCACGAAGTCGGTAGTGAGCAAAAAACGTATGAAATGCATTCCAGGATTCGTAATTGTCAGAAACGATTAAGCTAGGCGGCTAATATGTATGTACATGCAAATGTGTTAATAATGTCTGTTTAAACACTGCCATTATTTTCATGTTGGCTTGAAATAAAATATCTCCCTCTGCTGTTACTGCAGTTTACTGCAAGCATGTCCTTTTCACGCTTTGGAGAGGAAAAGCGTCAAATAGACATAATCAAATGGCGTATCTATTACATGTTTTGCTGTGATATCTGGATTCAGTTTGCACTCTATACTCACATTCCATTAAAAACTAATGTTTATAAAAGTTGAAGTCTGCAATAAACGTTCTTCCCACACACAAACTGAATCAGCTGACTGCAGAGTAAAAAAGTACATCTGGTTTGGGCTTTTTTTGTATAGTCAAAGAACTTATGTATATTTTCTTAGAATGAATGAATGATATTTAATGTCACTATTCATAGTACGGTGAAACTAGCAATTAGTGGCCTTCAGTTACAATGTCAATATCTACATGAATACCCATGGTGCTCTACGGCAAACACTACTGGATGGATGCACTGCTTTCAATATCCTTGGTCCTGCTGTTGTTAAGCAGTCTCACTTACTAATTTCTTTTATATGGAAGTATTTATACCACTGGGATGTTTAAAATGCATTTGTATGTATGGTTTCCTGCTTGAGAAAAGCACTTAAACCCTTTTTCCCCATGTGCTTCAGTGCCTTTAACTGACCCTTGCTAATTTGCATAAAGGCCCTTAAGGTCTGACCTGAGTTTGAACCCAGCAGGAAATCACAAATCCAATCTCAGAATGCCTCTCAGATGCCCCATCACCCTCCCCCTTTATTACAGATACAAACTCAGCGTGAGTGAAGCCATAAAACAAATGAGCTAGTGCTCCCAGATAGCATCTTCTTCAGTACACACGTTCAGATGTAGCTACACAAATCAAAAAGTGTCACCAGTTTGTGCAGAATGCAGCAATTTTGATATTCAGTTTGATATTTGTAAGACAGCTCGAGTGAAGCTTCACCTTTATGTTCTTCTGCCTATAGGAGAGCCTTCTCTGCAGCTGAAGTGCATAGATCCAGGGGCTGTCACCTGTAATGAATCACTAGCTCTAAGCGTCATGTCTGCCCAGCTTGATAAGGCCCTTTACTTTCAGCGTATCTGTCCCATCACCGCAAACATAGAGGGGGGAGGATTATGCCAGGATTATTTCAGGTGCTGCCATGTCAAACACGTTCCTCTGCAAATTAGCATTTTTATTAGGACATAGGGAGAAAAGTGGGTTGTTTACAGGACAACCCTAACCCCTCTCCACCACTGCCACCCAATGTCTTTACTGCATGGGAAGGGAAATGACCCCAAGCTTGCACAGGTAAGCAGCAGTACAAAGACCTGGATTTAGAAGCAGAGCCACAAAGTCAACTGCTGCTCTATTTTTCCTAGAGACACTTTAAGAAATATCAGTTGTCAGACAGTGATTTGATTTGGAGAAATTTAATATATGGTCAAATCTTCATTACACCACAAAATATACAATATTAGGCTTTCAGCAAAAAAAGGAGAAAAAAAAATCTTGAGTTACCACATTATGAGATCCCATTGAATAGATAAATATTCTAAGCCGAAGTTTTTGAACCACATTATTGTTTGTGAGCACTGAACATTCTAACTTGCTGTTAGGACACTGAGCAGCTCTTGTAATTTAATGCATTTAACACTAGAACCCTACCGTAAATACCTAACATATGCCCATCTAGCGTAGCAGAACGTAAGCGAGTAAAAACAAATAACTAGACATAACAAATATCAAAGAAATCTGTTTTTGTCTTTTGTGTCTAAACGAAAAAATAAAAATTCTATTTTGTATTCAATTTTTTCTAATTTTCTTCCATGTCTGATAGAAAAAAAACAGATGTAAAGCAATAATTGGATGATAGATTATGGGATAATTTAAAGTCTGTAGTTTAAGTACAGACTGTAAGTGTACATTAAGTCAGTTTTAGTGATGGAGTTCAGGTTTTTGTTCTCTGAAATGAACTCTAGTTTAAAAGCTGTGTGTGTTGTGAGGATGCAAGAATAACTTGGTGCTGAAACTGTCTTCTTCTATTCCAAAATGTAAAATGGATTTTGTTTACTCAGCGGTTTCAGTAACAAACACTTGACTCCAGATGGTTGTGATCATTTATAGCTCTCCCTCTTTCTCTCTCTCTCTACCACTGTCTTTCCCCCTGCCTCCCCTCCTCCAGGCAGCATTGTGTATCTGGGGATGATGTTTGGAGCCTTTTTCTGGGGAGGCCTCTCAGACAAAGTGGGCCGCAGACAGTGCCTGCTTATATCCATGTCAGTCAACGGCTTCTTTGCCTTCCTTTCCTCCTTTGTCCAGGGCTACAGTATGTTCCTCTTCTGCCGCATGGTGTCTGGCTTCGGGTAAGTTTGTTTAACTTTCCTCTTCTCATGCTCCTGCAGACCCTCTGATCTATCTTCCCACCACTTCCTCTGCTGTCTCTCCTCCTCCAAATTCAAAACACATGATAAGAGGTTATTCTAACTGCCAGGCATCAGCTCATCCTCATACCCAGGGGTATAGAAGAAATAAAGCAAAAGAGAAAGGTCTGCAGAAATCAGCTGGTAGTGTAAATGAACATCTGGGTGTTTTAATGCTAGCATGGTCTGCTTGGCTGCACAGATCCTTGACAGCCCTCCCATCTCAGTGACATGATATCTTCTTCAGATAGTATACTGTATGAACATTTAGATCAAGTTGTGATGGCTTAAGCTGGTGCTGCTTCATGACTAGACCAAAATGGATATTCAAATCAGAATGGGCCACAGTGCCTGAGGGCATTCATGATTGGTTTACCTGAGCTGCACTCAGCTCTTGTGCATTTAATTACAGTTCTGTAAGCAACCAGTAAACCTCACATCATCTGAAAAACAGCTTCTGCCTTAATGGCTTTAAAATTTCATTAGCAGCTTTAGCTTTTATGTCACCACTTAATTGTCAATCTGTATGCAGAAAGTAGTCTATGGTGTGGGATGGTATCTATGATTGTACATATACCTTTGGGAATAAGAACAAAGAGGCATTGCTTTGTAAGGGGTCACTGAGATTTTCTGCTTTCTTTTACATCCTCATTCTGGTAAAAATACGATCTGGCATCCAGTGCTGTGTGTTTCACTGTTTGTTTCATTAAGTTTTTCCCTACCTTGTTAGCTTTGCTATCGGAAGCTGTCTCAGCAAATAGGAAAAGACATTCACAGTGCCATAGTGAAAAAACAAAGAATTCACACAGATTAGGTTTTAGTGAATTTCTTAACTCTTTAAGCTAAAATGCAGGAGAAATTTTACTTAATGTTCTAAACCAGTCTGTCGTATCAGTCACTCCACTGGCAAAACCTTGTTTTGCCATTTTTAGAATGAATATCATAGACAAGTATTTTCATACATGTATAACCTTTTACTATAAGTTTCTCCCACTCAGACGTAAAGGAAGCAGGACAAAAGGCAAGACCCAATCTCATCAGATTCTTGAATATTTACTGGATACTTTATACATGTTTTTTTTTTTGAGAATTGAAAACAAGCCACATACATTTTCATTTGCTTTAAGCCTTCTTGATAGCAGTTTCTTTGAATATGTAATGTTGATGATCTGAAAAGGTTTTGATTTGATTTGATTTACTTTATGTAAAATGGAAAGGGGTGTACCCCACCTCTAATTAAGTGTTAGTTAGGATAGGCTCTATCACCTCATCTTAGATGTATAAGCACTTAAAAAATGTATGAATAAATGGATGGATTATCTAATATTGACATCTTTCAGGTAATACAAAGCATATGACAATGCAGGTTCTTTACTTGTTCCTCATGAGTTAGCGCTTAGTGTCGACATGTAGTGAGAAATTAAAATGTCACAGATGGCTGCTCAAGTGAGACATTTGGGATATAACAGCTACAGCTCAGATCAGACTTTAAAGGAGAAGTTCCACATTTTCAATACATGCTATCTTTGTTTTTCTCCAAAGCCATCTATCCATATTAAATTCAGCTAATTAATGTTGAACTGAATCAGAAACAATGTATAATAATAAAACAAATGCAGATTGCTCTTTATCTGCCTCTTATTTGCAACACTGTAGTCAAACATAACACTGACAGCAAAACCAGTGCATCTCAAAAAGTTGTACATAGATGAACATACCTTTCAGAAGTTTTATGTATTGTTAATGCTTTTTTTTGATTGATCTGTACAAATAACTAAGACTGTATTTTTATGAACTATGAGCCATTATCATCAAAATTAAAACAAAAAGGCTTTGTGTTTAATGATTACATGAAAATGTAAGTTTCTGAAATAAATTATGTTAAAACCCCTTTTTGATGATATTCTAATTTTAAGAGATACACTAGTAAGATTTGCCATTTGGTTTTTCCTCTTCAAATATTTACGACACTCTGAGGCTGCATGTGAAAAAAATGGGGACAGTCACTGCAGTCACAGATGGGCTCCTTCTGACTCTACTGACACCTCGCTGAAAGGGTTCAGTTCAGTGCACCTATCCCTCACATCAACACAAGATACAACAACGTACTAATATGGAACTATACAATTTGATGTTCACTATGTTAAATTTAAAGGCCACACAACCTGTGATTCTGGAAAATGATATAATAAGCAAGTTTAATAGAAAGCAGCAAAGATGGCTCAAAGACTGTAATATCCTGTGTGCTACAGTGTGGTGATTTTTCATTTTCTTTCGTCAAGAAGATGACAGCACAGTTTGTGCAAACAAATACGAAGCTGCAGTGGACAGTGCCATTGCCTCCTGATGATGTGGTAAGACTCAGAAAATAAGCCAGAACAGTGTGGAATCTACTTTGTGACATGAATGAACAAAAAATGTGCGAAGACACATTTCTGGAAACCTCGCTCCCTTCACTCAAAACTCTGAACACAAAGTCCAATTTTAAAGCTACATTAAAAAAGCCCTTAAATCATCCACAAAAACCAAACAAATGCTTTGAAACATGAACTACTCAGAATAATGTGAGAGAGAGATATTATACCCCTTATGTCAAACTGAGTGATTTATGGCCCCCAATAAAATATTCGTGAGCTCAGGAAGTAATAAAGTAATAAAGGAAGTAATAAAAATATGATATTCATAAAAATATGATATTCATAAAAAATATGATTTTCATAAAAATTATGATATTCATGCAAAAAATATGCTAGTTCATAGGTCATTGCTTTTTTCCCCCAAATAATAAATTATTAGATTATTTAGAACGTTTATATATCAAATAGCATTCTTTTATTTTTAAGCTATTAAAAAACTTTTTACTTTTTTATGCTTAAAAAACGCCATCTGGTGGTGGGTCAGCACGTGAGCGCACACCGTGTGCGCGCCCCCCGCGCCTGTGTGTCTAGGTGCGCCCGTGCGCGTGCCTGACTTGGGACAGGGCCTGTGTCTCGGGGGACCGTGTTTATGTATTAAAATGTGTTAAATCATAGTATAAGTGCTTAGTTGTGGTTTTGTAACGTTCAGTATGGCTGTACATGCCTTGGGGGAAAACTTTATTTCAATTTATATGCATTTGTTTAATCCGAACAAAGAAATTTAACATCAAACTCAGAGTCACAAAAAACTCGTGTGATCCCCCCGAACATAAACGCACCGCGGTTCCCAGCAAAAAAAAATGACTGAAAAAACTCTTTTCTCCAAAACCCTAGAATAACCCCTCTTTTCCCAAAAACACCTGAAACCAAATCCTTAGTCTTTTTTCTCAAATTCAGCGCCCCGCGGCTCCCACCCCGATCCTTAGTCACATAAGCAGGGACAAACTCCTCAAAAACCCCTCCGCGTTTTTCTCCAAAACCCCTAGAATAACTTGTATACCCAAAACCTTATATTCGATAACAGGGCAAACCCTGAAAAAACCCTTAGTCTTTTTTTCTTGAAACGATCCCCCTTACTAGCTCCCTCTCAAATTCAGCGCAAACTCTAAGTTCTCCCTTCGCTCCGAGCCACACCGGCCTGCAACCGCAACCAGCGCACAATTTTTCCTTCTTGTTTGCTCCCCGCCTCATCCCCAAAGGCTGCTTACCTCCTTCGAAATTTTGCGCCCGAGACCAACTCCGCCTAACTTCGCCCCGCTGCCAATCACTTAACAAAGGGACGGCTCGACTCGCACCCCGGCTAGCCAATCGCGCTCAGCTTGGATTTACCTTCTCAGCCATAGGTTTATTCTCTCGCTCGCATTCAGGATAAATAATCTAAAATTTCCGCTTAAATTTAACTGTTTTTTCTCTGAGAAAAAAACAAGCAACTTTTCTCTTTTTTTCACAAACAACATGTCCGCCAGACCTACCAACCTCACCATGCTCTCTCAGATCCCAGTAACTAGCTACAGAGCCTACGCTGCTCCGGCAGAACTCAGACGAATGCATCTTTGCAGGGTCCAACCTGCATCTGCTACCCCGTTGGAGGAGAGATTCAGGCTCAACACCGGTGGGTAGGGCTGGGCGATATGGCCTAAAATCAATATCACGATAAATTGAGCAGTTAACCTCGATAACGATAAATGGACGATAACCACCCCAAGTGCCAAAAAAACAAACGTTGAAACAAACGAATCACATGGTTGTGCTGCAGGTGGTGGAAGAGGTTGGTTGTGTTACCTTGACTTGACACAACAGTCTTTTTGCAGAGTTTACATTTAACAATTTTTTTGATCAATATCATCCTTGTTGAATCCAAAATGTTGCCAAACGATTGATGATGCATTTTTTTTGTTAACAAGCGTCTCCTCTTCCTCCTCCACCAGCTCTACCTCCGTCGCTGCTGCTTCAACATTTAAATCGTCCTCCATTTGTTCACCCGTGTCTCGTCTTGTTACAGGTAGCAGTGTTGCCAACTCCTAAGTAAGGAAAATCACTATTGGCTGTCCTAAAAGTCGCCAGAAGTCGCTAAATGACATCATCGCCTAATTTGCATAATTGGTCATGCTAATATAATTGTAACCTAGTTGTTGGAGAGAGAAATAACATTGTGGAAGAGACATAAAGTGAGTAAAAAACGTCCTAAATGCATTTAGAATTTATTTAGAACTACAAATTAAATTTATTTGAGCAATTATTGTTTTTTTTAAAGTCAGAATTCCAACCCTGCTCCTTTATCCGGGCTTGGACCGGCAAAAAAGACCCGAAATAGGCACTCTGGTGGAGTTACTTTGTGTGTGTGTGTGTGTGTTTATAAGTAGTTTTAAACCTCGTGATCCACAAAACAGCATAACAGTAAAAGGAGAACTGACTGCGTTACAGTCAATGCGGGAGCAGCGGCTTCGCTCATGCGCGATTCATTTGCAGTTCGGACGCATAGGTGTGAACATCGTCTGCCCTGATAGCAGCTGGGGGAGGACTATCCTCCGCCTGTGAGCGCTTTGGTACGGGCGAGGTGCCCACGGCAGCACCCGCTGCTTGTTGAGAGTAAAAGCGATACCCACTTTCACGTCAAAAAGTCGTCATAAATAAATCTCCAATAACACCAGAAAAAGTCGCCAGATTTGTCACTAGTCGCTTTTTAGAAAAAAAGTCGCTAAGGGGGTCTGAAAACTCTCTAAATATAGCGACAAAGTCGCTAAGTTGGCAACACTGACAGGTAGTAGAGTCATGTGACTCCACCCCGTCAAGTCTGTAACATAGCACAGCGTCTTAGAGGGACATGAACATCGCCAACCTGCACATGCCTTTTCTTTTTTTTTTAAATACCGAATTTACCGACATGGGCAAAATGACGTCGATGAGAGTCATAAATTTCGGTAACGATAAATTTTTGATATATCGCCCAGCCCTACCGGTGGGTTTTGGGGCTATGCTTTCAGCCAAATCTATTTCTACCAGCTAAAAGCAGGTGAAAGTTTTGGCCCGCTGACACCGCGGATCGCTTTTAGTTCCTCTGACTGGGCTGTTTGACCCTCATCGCGACCCCTGAAATCCAGAAGAGCCTGCGGGAAACGAGCTCGCAGCAACCGCGAACAAGGGACCAGGAAACGCAGACGCCTCGTGTTTTCAAAGAGGCCCACGCGTTTCCACCATTCACCCAACAACACCGGCCTTTAAACGCGGTGAGAAAAACCGTGACATATGCGCAGTGGGAGACTAAGAGCACGCCGTTTTGCAGGTGGGTCTGCAAGGCAAGTCGTCAGACATCAGATGATGCTGGCAAGGATGATTGTGCTTGGACCTTATAAACACCCACTCCGGTGTTTTCAACACATTGCTTCGGATTCCCACTCAGGACTGGTTGAAGATGGTGGGTGAAAAGAACGGCAGAATATTAGAGCTTTTTAAGCTAAGTAAAAGCACAATTGAGTTGGTCCTGGTTGGAAATAACCCGCAGCCTTCTACATAACCCCGCCCCTCATCCGGTCCCCCTTACCCCGCCTCCTCCTCCCCGGTCCTTTTAAAAACCACAACGGCTGTCTCCTCCACATCGTCTAAAAACAACCATGACTCACCACAGCTTTGGAACTCCCTCTGCTCTATCTCCAGCATCCTTTCGGCCAACAGCTGCTTCTACTCCAGCCAGGAACCCCCTCATGGATCTTGCTACTCCACCACCGAGTCCCCACCGGGGGTCATCATCTCCGGCTGCTATGCTTGCAGATTCGCCGCTTCTGCCTCCATCACCTCAAGGTTGGAACTCTCCCAGCCACCCTGCTCTCGGCTGGCAATCACCGGAGCAGACCCCGCCAAGCACCTCAGTCTCCGGTGCCTCGCTGTGGGCGTGGGGCGACCCTGTGTGCCGGGTTCTTTTTCGAGAGCATGAAGACAATGATCCCCACCCCGGGAGAGCCTTGGACAGCTTTCGCCCGTGCACAACGATGAGGCCGCGACTCTACTCCCCACCGCTGTTTTTGAACTTATAAAATTAACTCTCAAGTACCTTGTCATGTCGCTACTCCAGAAACACCGACAAGACGTGTGTCAAGGATGCGCAGTCTCCCACCCCTCACAGAGACGCCATTCTTGTCTTTTCCCGCTGGAAAAATATTACTTTTTCAAGTACTATGATGAACTCTGCAAAAGATTATGGAATGGACATTTCACCAATACATTATTACAAATTTTACGGTTAGAAGGGTTTTCACCACCACCGGAGGAAGTCAGAGGTGTGGCCCAAGCGTATCTCTTTGAACTCAGAGATGCCCGCGATATAGAGGGCACTCTGCAAGAAATCGATGCCAGCGTCACAGAGGTTACCCGAACCATAATTCATAAAGTGCTAGATGACAATTACTCACTGTGGCTGTCCTAGTAATTGTTTTTTTTTCTTCTTCTCATTCCTATTATTTTTTCTTACTGTTAAGTTTTTTTTTTGTTTGTTTTTACTCGTTTCAGATGTAATGATTTTTGTTTGTTTGTTTGTTTTTCATTACATCAAATAAATTGTTTTTGGAAAAGCGTTGCATGAAATAAAACCTTTTTGGAAAAGCATTGCAAGAATCAAACTCATTATTTTTTCTTTTTACTAGAATCAAAGTGTAATGTTTTTAATGACAACAAATAAAATATTTTCATGAGCTCGTTACATGAGATAAGTAACTGTTCGATCATGAAATAAAACCATAGTTAAACATAACTTCAAAGAACACACATGGCAGAGCAGATTCTATTGAAACGCGCATATTACGACCCATCTCACCCCGGTAGTTTTTGCGGAGTGCAAAAATTGATTAAAAGTGTGCAGGATGAAACTGGTACAAAGATTAACGCGCAAACAGCTCAAAATTTCCTCGCGGAACAGGATGCGTACACCTTACACCGAGCTGCACGCTTGCGCTTTCAGAGAAACCGTGTGTTTGTCCCCAGACCTCTTAATCAATTTCAGGCAGACCTTTGTGACATGAGGGTGCTAGCTGAGCATAACGATGGCTATCAATATTTACTTACAGTTACAGATGTTTTCTCTAAAAAAGCCTATGCAAGAGTCTTGAAAAACAAAACAGGAGTTCAAGTCACTAAGGCTTTTGAGTCTGTCTTAAAAGATAGCCAAATTCCTCAAAAGCTACAAACAGATAGTGGTAAGGAATTTTTTTAATTCCAGTTTTCAATCTTTAATGAAAAAGCATGGTATAAATCATTTTGCTACAGGCAGCGATCTAAAAGCCTCGGTGTGTGAAAGGTTTAATAGAACTATTAAAAGTAAAATGTATAGATATTTCACTGCTGCAAATACAGATTGTGTGATTGGCTGAGCTTCACCCCGTCACACTCTGTATTGTGGTCAGTTACCCTTCTTGAAGTGTTGCAACATGAAACTATAATGCATTGTTATATATCTAATTAGAACCACAATTTTGTGAGTACTCTTCATTATCCATCGTTTAACTTTTAATTAAGATGTCAAGGAAGCAAGTCAAAACTTGTGTCTGTTCCACCAACAGACACAAGTTATTTCCTTCTTGTTTTAGTGTTTTACCAGTCAAATCAGACTTTCTACTAACCACCCAACTATGCAGGAGTGCCGCAAGAATCAGAACGTGATCTGCAAATGCATGCACCCCTTTGAGATGCTTGATGCATGAAAGTATGTCATACGATTGTTTTTAATTCATTTTATTTTAGTACAACACTTAATATACAGGTAATGCTTTGAGTCTAATGTATAATACACGGTCATTTTTACAGCTGGAATATACATAGTTCATTCACGGTTCTCCTTCTCCAAGTAAAGACATATTTTACATGTTGATTGATTGCACATTTTTAAACATTATTTTTGTTGTCCAGTGAACCAACTGACTGAAACAGTTTGGGGTGATTTTTGCACCTCTAGATGTGTGTAGAGGCATCTAGAGGTGGACCTGGACAGGTAACGGCTGGTGGTACGACCTTCATCTCCCATTGCATTCTCCATCTTTGAGAGCAGAGAGCTCTTAAATGTACGCCTGAAGTCGTTGCCCATGGAAACGTACAACACAGGATTGAGGAAACTGTTTGCTGTTGCCAAAGCAGTGCCTGCTTTGAGTCCGATCCTCAAAATGGTGAGGTTGTGGTGGTGGGGGTTCAGCTCAAGTAGGATGAACACATGGTACGGGAGCCAGCAGATAAAGAACGCAACAATCAGAGCAGTCATCACCTTGAATGGTTTGGTGTTTTTGGCCATCCTGTTGGTTCGAAGCTTGAGGATGATGACAGAGTAGCAGATGGTAATGATGATGAAAGGGATAACAAAGCCAGCGATGAAACGGCTCACTGCAACAAACTTGCGACCGTGTTGGTGTGTGTAACTGTTCGAGCAAATCATCCGACCTAGGTGTTCCTTAACTTTCCGAAAAATCATAGAGGGAATGCTAACTGCAACGGTGAGCAACCACGCCATGACAACAGCAACTAATGGCTTTTTAACAGTGCGCTGGTTCTGAGCCCAAACTGGAAACATGACTGAAACACAGCGGTCGACGCTGATGATGACAAGGACGAAGATGCTGCTGAACATGTTGAGGAACATAACTGACGGGATAAACTTGCACAAGAAACGGCCAAAAATCCACTCCTCAGTCACCGTGTGGGCAATGTTGAATGGGATGAAGGAGCAGAACATAACGTCAGAGAGCGCAAGGCTCAGGTACCATATGGTGTTGACTGTTTTCTTCATCTTGAAGCCAGAAATCCAGATGACCAAACCATTCCCACAGATGCCCAGCAGGAAAACGATCACATTAATTACGACTAAAGTCACACAGGAGCCTTCACATGTTGGCTTGTGCTGAAAAATTGGCTCTTCACGTGTAGTGATATTGGAGGACTCATAAGTGTAGGACGCATTTTCAGGATAGTCATAGTCTAAATCTTCTATATAATCCATTTCTTCTAAGGGTGAAAATCTGTTTAGAATTTCTGTGGAAACGAACAAACAAACATTTAATTTAAACAAATGTTTCCCGTTTTATTTTAATCTGAATAAACATCTCTGTGTATAACTGCATATAATTAAGCAACAACAACAACATACCTGTTCTCTGCTGGTGATGATCATGTCCAGTGCACAGTACCAACTGAGCTGAGAAAACGCTTGCAGAGGTATAAGAAACTGCATGTAACCAAAGTCAGCTGACTGGGTGGTTTCTCAACACTTCCATCTCCTAATTTCACATGTGTGGTAAATTCAAGACTTTTGTTATTCACGTGCCAGAAGAAGAGAATAATAACCTTTGCTGAAGTAGGATATTAATATTTAACCTTGCCCACTGATTATATGGGTAATAATATGTAAAAACTAATAAAAGCCTAATGCTGTGGTTTCTAGGACTACAATCAAACGCAGAGATAAAGTAATAATACTTTGGAGCTTGAGCTCTAACTGAACTTATCAGTCTGCCATCAGTAATTTGTTATTTAAAAAAGTAAAAAATTGTTTAGGTTGAAAAAAAGAAAAGAAAAGAAGAAGAAAAACATCCACAAAACATAATCAAATGCTTCAGAGTTATTAAAGTGCAAGACCACAAAATGCAGTAGTGAAATTAGGAGATGGAAGTGTTGAGAAACCACCCAGTCAGCTGACTTTGGTTACATGCAGTTTCTTATACCTCTGCAAGCGTTTTCTCAGCTCAGTTGGTACTGTGCACTGGACATGATCATCACCAGCAGAGAACAGGTATGTTGTTGTTGTTGCTTAATTATATGCAGTTATACACAGAGATGTTTATTCAGATTAAAATAAAAACGGGAAACATTTGTTTAAATTAAATGTTTGTTTGTTCGTTTCCACAGAAATTCTAAACAGATTTTCACCCTTAGAAGAAATGGATTATATAGAAGATTTAGACTATGACTATCCTGAAAATGCGTCCTACACTTATGAGTCCTCCAATATCACTACACGTGAAGAGCCAATTTTTCAGCACAAGCCAACATGTGAAGGCTCCTGTGTGACTTTAGTCGTAATTAATGTGATCGTTTTCCTGCTGGGCATCTGTGGGAATGGTTTGGTCATCTGGATTTCTGGCTTCAAGATGAAGAAAACAGTCAACACCATATGGTACCTGAGCCTTGCGCTCTCTGACGTTATGTTCTGCTCCTTCATCCCATTCAACATTGCCCACACGGTGACTGAGGAGTGGATTTTTGGCCGTTTCTTGTGCAAGTTTATCCCGTCAGTTATGTTCCTCAACATGTTCAGCAGCATCTTCGTCCTTGTCATCATCAGCGTCGACCGCTGTGTTTCAGTCATGTTTCCAGTTTGGGCTCAGAACCAGCGCACTGTTAAAAAGCCATTAGTTGCTGTTGTCATGGCGTGGTTGCTCACCGTTGCAGTTAGCATTCCCTCTATGATTTTCGGAAAGTTAAGGAACACCTAGGTCGGATGATTTGCTCGAACAGTTACACACACCAACACGGTCGCAAGTTTGTTGCAGTGAGCCGTTTCATCGCTGGCTTTGTTATCCCTTTCATCATCATTACCATCTGCTACTCTGTCATCATCCTCAAGCTTCGAACCAACAGGATGGCCAAAAACACCAAACCATTCAAGGTGATGACTGCTCTGATTGTTGCGTTCTTTATCTGCTGGCTCCCGTACCATGTGTTCATCCTACTTGAGCTGAACCCCACCACCACAACCTCACCATTTTGAGGATCGGACTCAAAGCAGGCACTGCTTTGGCAACAGCAAACAGTTTCCTCAATCCTGTGTTGTACGTTTCCATGGGCAACGACTTCAGGCGTACATTTAAGAGCTCTCTGCTCTCAAAGATGGAGAATGCAATGGGAGATGAAGGTCGTACCACCAGCCGTTACCTGTCCAGGTCCACCTCTAGATGCCTCTACACACATCTAGAGGTGCAAAAATCACCCCAAACTGTTTCAGTCAGTTGGTTCACTGGACAACAAAAATAATGTTTAAAAATGTGCAATCAATCAACATGTAAAATATGTCTTTACTTGGAGAAGGAGAACCGTGAATGAACTATGTATATTCCAGCTGTAAAAATGACCGTGTATTATACATTAGACTCAAAGCATTACCTGTATATTAAGTGTTGTACTAAAATAAAATGAATTAAAAACAATCGTATGACATACTTTCATGCATCAAGCATCTCAAAGGGGTGCATGCATTTGCAGATCACGTTCTGATTCTTGCGGCACTCCTGCATAGTTGGGTGGTTAGTAGAAAGTCTGATTTGACTGGTAAAACACTAAAACAAGAAGGAAATAACTTGTGTCTGTTGGTGGAACAGACACAAGTTTTGACTTGCTTCCTTGACATCTTAATTAAAAGTTAAACGATGGATAATGAAGAGTACTCACAAAATTGTGGTTCTAATTAGATATATAACAATGCATTATAGTTTCATGTTGCAACACTTCAAGAAGGGTAACTGACCACAATACAGAGTGTGACGGGGTGAAGCTCAGCCAATCACACAATCTGTATTTGCAGCAGTGAAATATCTATACATTTTACTTTTAATAGTTCTATTAAACCTTTCACACACCGAGGCTTTTAGATCGCTGCCTGTAGCAAAATGATTTATACCATGCTTTTTCATTAAAGATTGAAAACTGGAATTAAAAAAATTCCTTACCACTATCTGTTTGTAGCTTTTGAGGAATTTGGCTATCTTTTAAGACAGACTCAAAAGCCTTAGTGACTTGAACTCCTGTTTTGTTTTTCAAGACTCTTGCATAGGCTTTTTTAGAGAAAACATCTGTAACTGTAAGTAAATATTGATAGCCATCGTTATGCTCAGCTAGCACCCTCATGTCACAAAGGTCTGCCTGAAATTGATTAAGAGGTCTGGGGACAAACACACGGTTTCTCTGAAAGCGCAAGCGTGCAGCTCGGTGTAAGGTGTACGCATCCTGTTCCGCGAGGAAATTTTGAGCTGTTTGCGCGTTAATCTTTGTACCAGTTTCATCCTGCACACTTTTAATCAATTTTTGCACTCCGCAAAAACTACCGGGGTGAGATGGGTCGTAATATGCGCGTTTCAATAGAATCTGCTCTGCCATGTGTGTTCTTTGAAGTTATGTTTAACTATGGTTTTATTTCATGATCGAACAGTTACTTATCTCATGTAACGAGCTCATGAAAATATTTTATTTGTTGTCATTAAAAACATTACACTTTGATTCTAGTAAAAAGAAAAAATAATGAGTTTGATTCTTGCAATGCTTTTCCAAAAAGGTTTTATTTCATGCAACGCTTTTCCAAAAACAATTTATTTGATGTAATGAAAAACAAACAAACAAACAAAAATCATTACATCTGAAACGAGTAAAAACAAACAAAAAAAAAACTTAACAGTAAGAAAAAATAATAGGAATGAGAAGAAGAAAAAAAAACAATTACTAGGACAGCCACAGTGAGTAATTGTCATCTAGCACTTTATGAATTATGGTTCGGGTAACCTCTGTGACGCTGGCATCGATTTCTTGCAGAGTGCCCTCTATATCGCGGGCATCTCTGAGTTCAAAGAGATACGCTTGGGCCACACCTCTGACTTCCTCCGGTGGTGGTGAAAACCCTTCTAACCGTAAAATTTGTAATAATGTATTGGTGAAATGTCCATTCCATAATCTTTTGCAGAGTTCATCATAGTACTTGAAAAAGTAATATTTTTCCAGCGGGAAAAGACAAGAATGGCGTCTCTGTGAGGGGTGGGAGACTGCGCATCCTTGACACACGTCTTGTCGGTGTTTCTGGAGTAGCGACATGACAAGGTACTTGAGAGTTAATTTTATAAGTTCAAAAACAGCGGTGGGGAGTAGAGTCGCGGCCTCATCGTTGTGCACGGGCGAAAGCTGTCCAAGGCTCTCCCCGGGGTGGGGATCATTGTCTTCATGCTCTCGAAAAAGAACCCGGCACACAGGGTCGCCCCACGCCCACAGCGAGGCACCGGAGACTGAGGTGCTTGGCGGGGTCTGCTCCGGTGATTGCCAGCCGAGAGCAGGGTGGCTGGGAGAGTTCCAACCTTGAGGTGATGGAGGCAGAAGCGGCGAATCTGCAAGCATAGCAGCCGGAGATGATGACCCCCGGTGGGGACTCGGTGGTGGAGTAGCAAGATCCATGAGGGGGTTCCTGGCTGGAGTAGAAGCAGCTGTTGGCCGAAAGGATGCTGGAGATAGAGCAGAGGGAGTTCCAAAGCTGTGGTGAGTCATGGTTGTTTTTAGACGATGTGGAGGAGACAGCCGTTGTGGTTTTTAAAAGGACCGGGGAGGAGGAGGCGGGGTAAGGGGGACCGGATGAGGGGCGGGGTTATGTAGAAGGCTGCGGGTTATTTCCAACCAGGACCAACTCAATTGTGCTTTTACTTAGCTTAAAAAGCTCTAATATTCTGCCGTTCTTTTCACCCACCATCTTCAACCAGTCCTGAGTGGGAATCCGAAGCAATGTGTTGAAAACACCGGAGTGGGTGTTTATAAGGTCCAAGCACAATCATCCTTGCCAGCATCATCTGATGTCTGACGACTTGCCTTGCAGACCCACCTGCAAAACGGCGTGCTCTTAGTCTCCCACTGCGCATATGTCACGGTTTTTCTCACCGCGTTTAAAGGCCGGTGTTGTTGGGTGAATGGTGGAAACGCGTGGGCCTCTTTGAAAACACGAGGCGTCTGCGTTTCCTGGTCCCTTGTTCGCGGTTGCTGCGAGCTCGTTTCCCGCAGGCTCTTCTGGATTTCAGGGGTCGCGATGAGGGTCAAAACAGCCCAGTCAGAGGAACTAAAAGCGATCCGCGGTGTCAGCGGGCCAAAACTTTCACCTGCTTTTAGCTGGTAGAAATAGATTTGGCTCTCCCGGAGGCTGAAAGCATAGCCTCAAAACCCACCGGTGTTGAGCCTGAATCTCTCCTCCAACGGGGTAGCAGATGCAGGTTGGACCCTGCAAAGATGCATTCGTCTGAGTTCTGCCGGAGCAGCGTAGGCTCTGTAGCTAGTTACTGGGATCTGAGAGAGCATGGTGAGGTTGGTAGGTCTGGCGGACATGTTGTTTGTGAAAAAAAGAGAAAAGTTGCTTGTTTTTTTCTCAGAGAAAAAACAGTTAAATTTAAGCGGAAATTTTAGATTATTTATCCTGAATGCGAGCGAGAGAATAAACCTATGGCTGAGAAGGTAAATCCAAGCTGAGCGCGATTGGCTAGCCGGGGTGCGAGTCAAGCCGACCCTTTGTTAAGTGATTGGCAGCGGGGCGAAGTTAGGCGGAGTTGGTCTCGGGCGCAAAATTTCGAAGGAGGTAAGCAGCCTTTGGGGATGAGGCGGGGAGCAAACAAGAAGGAAAAATTGTGCGCTGGTTGCGGTTGCAGGCCGGTGCAGCTCGGAGCGAAGGGAGAACTTAGAGTTTGCGCTGAATTTGAGAGGGAGCTAGTAAGGGGGATCGTTTGAAGAAAAAAAGACTAAGGGTTTTTTCAGGGTTTGCCCTGTTATCGAACATAAGGTTTTGGGTATACGGGGGGTTCCCTACAAGTTATTCTAGGGGTTTTGGAGAAAAACGCGGAGGGGTTTTTGAGGAGTTTGTCCCTGCTTATGTGACTAAGGATCGGGGTGGGAGCCGCGGGGCGCTGAATTTGAGAAAAAAGACTAAGGATTTGGTTTCAGGTGTTTTTGGGAAAAGAGGGGTTATTCTAGGGTTTTGGAGAAAAGAGTTTTTTCAGTCATTTTTTTTTGCTGGGAACCGCGGTGCGTTTATGTTCGGGGGGATCACACGAGTTTTTTGTGACTCTGAGTTTGATGTTAAATTTCTTTGTTCGGATTAAACAAATGCATATAAATTGAAATAAAGTTTTCCCCCAAGGCATGTACTGCCATACTGAACGTTACAAAAGCACAACTAAGCACTTATACTATGATTTAACACATTTTAATACATAAACACGGTCCCCCGAGACACAGGCCCTGTCCCAAGTCAGGCACGCGCACGGGCGCGCCTAGACACACAGGCGCAGGGGGCGCGCACACGGCGTGCGCTCACGCGCTGACCCACCACCAGATGGCGTTTTTTAAGCATAAAAAAGTAAAAAGTTTTTTAATAGCTTAAAAATAAAAGAATGCTATTTGATATATAAACGTTCTAAATGATCTAATAATTTATTATTTGGGGGGGAAAAGCAATGACCTATGAACTAGCATATTTTTTGCATGAATATAATTTTATGAAAATCATATTTTTTATGAATATCATATTTTTATGAATATCATATTTTTATTACTTCCTTTATTACTTTATTACTTCCTGAGCTCATGAATATTTTATTGGGGGCCATAAATCACTCAGTTTGACATAACGGGTATAATATCTCTCTCTAATGTGCATTCATTATATACAGCATGATGACTGAAAACAGCATGTTCAATACATGTAACTTGAGTTTTTCTTGTCTCATGATTTGTCTTACTGTTCTAAAAAAAGTTTCAGACATTTGTACAATTCACAATGACAAATGAAGAAATGTTTTCTGTAACAATAAATCAGTTTCATATTGTGATAAATGTTCATTGTTGCAAGCGCTGATGAGGCAAATGAGGATTGCCTTTTTGAGCATGCATAGCTAATTACAGCAAGCTGTATTTACAGGATCGGTGGAGCAGTACCGATAGTATTCTCATACTTTGCGGAGGTATTGGCTCGCGAGAAGAGAGGA
The DNA here is from genome assembly GCF_001858045.2 of Oreochromis niloticus. NCBI lineage: Eukaryota > Metazoa > Chordata > Actinopteri > Cichliformes > Cichlidae > Oreochromis > Oreochromis niloticus. Next base: position 12,262,973 of record NC_031972.2, read on the forward strand.
GAGCATCTGAGCTGGCTGTGCATGTTCTGGATGATTGGAGGAATTTATGCCTCAGCCATGGCCTGGGCCATCATCCCACACTATGGTGAGTGACATGATGTACCACTTCTAAAAAAGGTTACATTAACATGACAGCAAAGCAGCACTAAAGGGAAATCATTAAAATAATAGAAAAAAATTGTCATAAAAATGTTAAAGTGTGTTATTGCATTTTCCCACTTCATAATAGTCTGTGGATATTGCTCCTTTATTTTATATTTTTGTTTTTTTGAATATTATCAAATTAGTAGAGTTTGCAATGAACACATAACCCAACCAGATTTAGGAAGTCATTCCAATTCAATGCAATTCAATTCAGTTATCTCAAGGTCTTTTATATTTTAAGGTAGGGACTGTGTCAATAGTACAGAGAAAATCCCAACAATCAGACGACCCTCTGACCACTTGACGAAGGTGGGAAGGAAAAACTCCCTTTTAACAGGAGGCAGTCATCGTGTGACTGGTTCTGGGAAGAGGGAAGGAGACAGGAGAGAAGTTAGGTAAGATGATCGCAGTGAAGAAAGGCCAGACGTTTTAACATAGAGTCCAATGTGGAAATACCCTGAACTGGGATTCGTTTCAATGGCCAGCAGAGGGCGAATGCTCTGGTTGCCAAAATGAAATAATTGTACAGACGTAGAAAGAAAACAGCCCTTGTCTCCCTTAATCTACCTTAAATGAACACTTTCATAATGAGTTTATGGTCTCAATTGCTAGATTACACTGTTACTGAATACAACATGACGTTATTACCTATTACCTACTCTGTGAATGAGAAGCCACTAATGTATGATCACGCAGTGCTTTATGATTCACTGTTCTCTTATCACATCTATTTTTAAAACACCAATAAGGTGTTCAAGGCCTCAGCATGAGACTTCAAAAACCAGGGGATGATGTAAAAGTGCTTCTATTTATCATCTATCTTTCACATTTAATGAATCAGTCTAATTCATCAGAACTATTATTCTGAACTCTCTTCCACAGTTTCTCTTTAGCTCTGTCTCCTTCCCCTCACTCCTGGCTGATTGTGGCTGCTGTTTCCTGGGCCTGGTTCTGCAGGAGGTTTTTTCCTGTTAAAAGGGATGTTTTCCTTATCACTGTCGCCAAGTGCTTGGTTATTTGTTGGGGTTTTCTTTTTATTATTGTTGGTTCTTTAGCTTACAACATAAAGTAACTTGACGTAACTGTTTTTGTGATTTGGCACAATATAAACAAAATTGTATTAAATTGAATTGAATTGCATTGTCCTACCCAGTCTATAAAAACTGATATATGAAATCTTCTTTGGATCATGAGGACTTGTGAAAAATAATCCTGATGGTAGAAAATGGACCAATAATGTTAAAAGTACTATATCACCACATTTATAATAAAATGGTATTAAAAATCAGGGACAAGTGGTATAACCTATGTGGGTGTTCATCATGGACAGAATATATAATGAAATAATGCTGCCAAGGTGTGTTATGAGGAATACTCAATGAACTAAGCACTGAAGTTTAATGGAGACCCATACTAGGGACGAAACTACTCTGCTACCCTGTAACACAAGCATGTAATGCTAAATCACTGGAGTACATCAGTAAAAGCCTGGCAGTAATGTTTTCTATGGAAGCTATAGTCTATGGATGTTTTGTTCCACTGCAAAGAAGAGAATAAAGTGTCTAATGCTCATCATATGAGGAGGAGATAAAGATATCGATGATTTTGGATTGAGAACACAAATTGATTGTGCCTCTGTTGAATGAAACAAGGCTGCACTGGAACTGGAACAGACAAGTGAGGTAATAATAGATATTTGCATCCTGACATGCCAGAATTCTTGGTATATAGGACATCCTTTGAAGTCATACTTGTAGCCCACTATGGGCTAACTTTAGCCAATCAGATGTAGAGATTACAGAAAACAAAAGATAAGCTACCTTCTAACGGCCTTGAGACTGGAAAATAGCCAGTATGGTTAACTATGTAGATGCTTTGTAATATTTTGCATAATATTTCATATTTTTCACCAGCAGGCAATTACTTAAAACACATATTTTGCAGGTGGTTAGATGAAACCATCTGTTAACATACCTAAAACCTGCCAGTAACTACAATGTTATTGTCCAGGTATTCGTCATCAACTTCATTTCTGTTCAGTTCTGTTTTAACAATTCAGTTCAATTCAATTTTATTTATACAATGGCAAATCACAACAACAGTCGCCTCAAAGTGTTTTATATTGCAAACAATAATAACTTAAAGAAAAAACTGGAAGCTGGTTCCATAGAAGAGGGGCCTAAAAACTGAAGACTCTACCTTCTATTCTACTGTTAAATACTCTATGAACAACAAGTAAGCCCAGTGCGAGAGCAAAGTGCTCTAATGGGGTGATATAGTACTATAAGGTCATTAAGATAAGATGGGGACTGATTATTCAGGGAAGCATGTATAATGTAAACAGAACTGGTCCTAGCATTGAACCTTGTGGAACTCCATAATTAACCTTAGTGTGTGACGAGGACTCTCCATTTACATGAACAAAATGGAGTCTACTAGATAGATATGATTCAAACCACTGCAGCACAGTACCTGTAATACCTACAGCATGTTCTAATCGCTCTAATAGGATATTATGGCCAACAGTATCGAACGCTGTACTGAATTCTAGCAGGATAAACACAGAGATGAGTCCACTGTGAGAGGCAATAAGAAGGTCATTTGTAACCTTCACTAAAGCTGTTTCTGTGCTGTGATGAGTCAGATGAGTCTGAAATCTGACTGAAACTCTTCAAATAACCCATTCTTCTGCAGATGATCTGTTAGTTGTTTGGCAACTACTCTTTCAACTGAAAGAGTAGTTGTTGATGTGGATAACACATTTTACGTGCGAGAATGTCACGTGCTGGCATCACATTTATTTCAGTATATCCCACTACCACTTCCTCTGCCTACCCTCCTTTTTAGTGGTGGGCAGCACGGTGGCAGGGCAGCACGGTGGCACGGTGGTTAGCACTGTTGCCGCACAGCAAGAGGGTCCTGAGTTCAATTCCACCATCAGGCCGGGGTCTTTCTGTGTGGAGTTTGCATGTTCTCCCCGTGTTTGCGTGGGTTCCCTCCGGGTACTCCGGCTTCCCTCTGGATGGATGGATGGTCTGATTGCTAATTTTTTTTTTTTTAAATCGCAGGTTGTATACAAGTTTATGTGTTCAATTGCTAAATTAAATTAATATTGAATACATTCTTTTAGAAATTATTCTAAGTATGATTTATTAGAGTCAGAAAGCAAGATAAAATAAGGATACACTGCTTCCTCAAAATTTGTCAGTTTCAAGTTTCTAACCAATGACTATGCAGTATTCCTCAATTTAACAGTGAGTGTCATTCCTTGCTTATCACAAAATGGTGATGACTAAATACCTAGTTCAAGGTTTTCACTAACCAGCGTGAGACGTTATAGTATATCCACCTTTTATATTCCACCTTGTGTAACGAGGCGACTGTGGCTCGAGAGGTAGGGCGAATCACCTATGAATCAGAAGGTTGATCAGAATCAGAATCAGAAGGTTACACAAGCATGTCGAAGTATGCTAGATCAACTCCAAGTTCCCCCTGATGCATCCACTGGAGTGTGAGTATGTGTGTGAGTTGTACGTATGGTATGAATGTGTGTGTGTGATTGGGAAAATGAGACTTTAAGTATTCAGAGTATAAAAGTGCTACATACCTAAAAAACAATCTATATATTAAAACCTGTGTGATTTTGCAAATCTCTCAAGAATTTGGCTGCATCCAAGTTAAGGCAATTTACGGCATTTCAGCAGATAATGAGCAGCCTGTTTCAAAACAAACAATAAGAATGATATATATATATATATATATATACATACATATGTTCTTTTTTGTTTTTTCCAGAGGAACACGCACACACACACACACACACACACACACACACACACACACACACACACACACAGATAAACACAAAGTATAAGCAAAAGCTGACATTGTTTTATTTAAAGTAATGGCAAAGTGATGCAATGTGCTCACAACTTTACTGGCCCAGGTTCCAAAGTGGAGAGGTTTCCCACTGTTAGGAGAGACTCACATCACCAGTTTGAACATTACCGCAAAGAGAAAAGGCATTAAAGTTGGACTTGGCGGTACTGTTCCACTCTTGATGATACCCCCTGCCGTAGTAAGGCATGTACATCACAACATGATACATAACATCCAGTGAGCCTCGCAAATAATTCCCCCATCGTGGGGCTTAATTTAGAAATCAAGACCCATCAGGGGGGCACACAAACACATAGCAGGTGGCGATGTAGGTGGAAACCACAGCAATAACAGCAGAACAAAAAAGCAACAAAGTGTCTGTCAGTCTGCACAATGAATATATGCATGAAGGGCACTAAAATGTACAGAGTTGTGTTAGGAAAGCAAGGTTCATCTGGACATACAGCACTTTTATTTTAAAAGAGCATTCTTTTTAATCAAATCCTTTTTGGAGCAGTATACTATAATGGAAAATCAATGGCTTTGCTCGTTTATTGGAATTTTATGACAAACTGTTTGAGGTTGTGAAAATTTTTTTAAAAAGATGACTCATATAGTTAATCTCATATAGTGAAAGAGAGGAGGAGGTGTGTCAGAGCATATGAACAAAAAATGAGCTAACTGAAATCAATCAGGAATGGGGGGCTGCAGATAAAGAAAGAGGAGCAGAGAAATAGATTAGGAAGACATGGCGAAGGAGAAGCGAAGAGGGCACTTGATTTATGAGGCCTGTGTCGGGCATAATCAAAAGGTGAAGGGATACAGGAGAGGGCTAAAGGGAGGCAAAACAAAGACAGAGTGAGAGAGTGAGACTGTTACACAACAGAGGAGCAGAGAAGGAGAGGAGGAGGGGGAGGAGGAGGAAAGCTTCTTGTTTTCCATGGTCCTGGTGATCAGATATAATGAAGTTTGCTCTTGGACACTGGCCATCAGGATGTTGTCTCTGCTGGAGACTATTCTGTGAGTGTGTGACACTATAGTGTGTGGGCACAGGGTTGATTAAGTACTTACACCAAGTGGTGTTCTTATTTAGAATGAAGCGACAACACTGACTTTTTTAAGCAGGTAAAGAAAACATGTTGAGGAAGTGCAAACTTCTTCAATCTGTGCAACTTCACATTTCACAAACACTACCTCTGATTTCATTTCACACTAAATGAACTTGGAGGAATTTTGAATTTTGGGCTCGCACTTTTGAAAATAGTTCACATTGAGGTTTTTTTTCCCTTCCTCGCACCCATGCAGTAAAGTAACAGTATCTACCTTTAGGAACTACTACCGTGAAACTACATAAAAGGCACCTAAACAACAGGAAATGGCAATAAGGAGGAAAGAAGTGGTAACAAAAATACAGAAAAGACAGAGGGAAGTAACTATAAAGAAACACTAGACAACACAATATCAAAACAGGGACCAGGACTCAGCAAATACAAATACAAAATTAAAGACCATGACAGTACTGACTACACATGGCAAGTAAGTATCTTAGCTTTCCTATTAAAGTCTTAGTGATATCAAAATATCAGTAGGATGTGAAAAATAATCTGCAAATAAATTCATTACATAAATGTTTTTTCTTTAATGTATGTATTCATTTATTTACTTTGTCCACAACTACTTTAACTTAAAGTAGTTTTAGACACGCAGGCCCTATACTATCCAGCAGGGGGTGCTGCAGAACCCTCTGCGACACATTTTTAAAGCAATACAGTAATAAAGGGAAATCTCCGTGACAAATACATGGGATTTCTCATAAATGCTTTACCATGATTTTGTCAGTAGAATACTGTTATTGTAAAACAGAGCACAAACTCAGTATGTCTCTGAGTCAGTGGGTAAAAATAGTTGCATTGTGTTTTGTCCCTGCAAGTACTACTACTAATGTATAAGCACCAAAAATTAGAAGTAACCGTTTAATGAGAAAAAAAGAAGAAAAATTAGTGTGCGGTGAAGCTCACAAGCATTCACAGAAAGGTATTTCTGTTTTATAGGTCATAAATGACTCTTAAAAATCTAAAGATAGAAGCTTACATCCTAAAGCTCTCCAGTGGCTGTCAGAGTGCAGGAGCGGCTGAGTGTGAGAGGGCTGGCAGAGCCTTATAATTGAGGTCAATTGATTAGACGCCAGTGTTGTAACACATTTTTTCTACAAGATGCAGCAGTGTGTGGGTAATAAGTTCTGCCGCAGTGCTCTTTCCATTGACTTGTAGATAACTGTGTGTGTGTGTGTGTGTGTGTGTGTGTGTGTGTGTGTGTGTGTGTGTGTGTGAGATTTTAGCTTTTTAAGGTGCTAAAACTGTGTTAAAATAAAGAAGCACCTAAATTTCAATAAAAAAATGGCCAGTTCAAATGTGATGTGCAACATGTATGGTAGGTCTCTTTAGGACTTTTCTGTCTGTGAGTCTTTGTGCATGCTTGTGTGTGTGCAAGTGTGTCATGCTTTAAAATTTGTGTGATACCACTAAGCAATGGCCAAGGACAGTGTGTGTGCGTGTGTGTGTGTACTGTATGTGTATTTTAGCAGTGTTCACTTACTGTAGAGGAGGGACATAAATCTTGCTGAGTATCTGAATCAGTCAGCCATCTCCTCCAGTCCATTATAGCCATAATCCCCCTAATGAGGTTTGTACTGGTACAGGCTAGAGCAGTGCCACAGGCGCCACACACACACACACACACACACACACACACACACACACACACACGTGTATGTTCATCCTAATACACTTTTCTATTGTTAATTTTTGCATACAGACTTTGCTGTTTGAGTAGACAGGATGGCTTCCAAACATATATCCACTCCATCATATATTGCTACAACTTGTTGATGGTCATTGTAGAATGTCTTTTGGAGCTTTTGAAACTTTTAGAGAATTCACAGAGTACTTTTGGATTTCATGTTTTTCAGATTTTACTATTGGAATGGAGCCAGTGTCAAAAGATCTCTGTTCTTTTTCAGCACACATAGTGACCCACATATTGTTAGAAAGTGATAATTAAAGTATTTTTGTTTTTTAATTAGATCATTTTAAAGACATCATTTCTTGTCTCTTTTGTTTTTTCTATGATGGGACCAAATCCTAAGGGGACTCGTTGAAGCTCTACTAGAATGCTATTATAACATTTTGTAGAGGATTAAATCTTTCTAACAACCCATTGTGAATACAGTGCATTAGACACCACAAACTGTTGTTTTCAGGCACAGTTTTGTAAAAGCAGCTAAAGCAGTTTAAATAACCACACCTAAGTGATTTTCCAGTTGGATGTCGAAAATTGCTGAGTCATGTGGTCTGGCAGTTCAGATCAGCTGATCTGACGGGAATGCTGCAGCTTGACTTTATGGCCTACCTGAACTAATGCAATGGTCAGTTTTGGAGCCTATCACAGCAACAACAGGGTGGGAGCCAGGGTACACCTTGGACAGGTTGCCAAGCTGATGCAGGGCTAACACAGAGAGACACACAACCATTCACGCTCACATTCACACCTATGGGGAATTTAGCAGTTAACATAATCCCACTAACTGCATTTCTGTCCAACCTTGAGGGACAGAAAAAAGAAACTACAGCAAGTATACATGTGTGCTTGAATTTAAGTTTTATGTCTTCTCGTGCAACGAGGCTATGCCACATTATTTCTAATTGTCCTTGTGTGTGCATGGTTTTCTGTGCAGGCTGGAGTTTCAGCATGGGATCAGCCTACCAGTTCCACAGCTGGCGAGTGTTTGTGGTGGTGTGTGCGCTGCCCTGTGTCTCTGCAGTGGTAGCTCTCACTTTTATGCCTGAAAGCCCCCGCTTCTACCTGGAGGTAAAGGAGATGTTTAGTATATGAACTGCTCCTGCTTGCTTGCAACTTGTTCATTCTTTTTTGCCATGAAGCTCAATTAAAATCACATTAGTGAGACATACTGATGGACTGGGTAACATGCCTTCTTCATTATAAAGAAAACACACTCTTACAGAGAACCATTAGCCTTATTATTTAAAGAAAAGAATAATTATGATTCTTGTTGTTCTCATACAAAGTCACACCGTAGTGAAAAACAGTCTTGATGCCATTTTTTAAGCCAACTTTTTTCTGATTGGCTGCCCACTAAGATACATATTAAACTACAGGTAGGTGAGCTTTAGCGCCCCATTAGGCAAGAGATGAAAAAAGTTAAAACCCAAAATTACAGTAATTACTTACGTATGCTGACCTCATTATTTGAAACTTAAACGCTCACTACTGTAGTAGTGTATATAAAGAACATGAAAATGGAAAGTAAAACTCAGGTAAATTTGAAACTTTATGAATTTTTATTTATTCTCTATTATTTCTGATCATTATTTATTATTACAAATAAAATGTTCATAGAGGGAGATGCAAAGTGTACTACTAAGACTTCCACTGGGGTGTAATAAACAAAAAGAATTAGAATTTTAAAGTTAAAAGCAGATGTTACAAAGAGTCTGCAGTTTTAAATGTGCAATATGTGTTACCATTCAATGGAGAAGTCTCCTCTCCCTACACACAGTGGAATCCTAAACTCCAGATGGCTATTGTAGTGAGCATTAAATGCTTCCCATTTTAAGACTTTTATACCACCTTGGAGGAATAGAAGTCTAAAGGAGTCTCTGACAGAGCCTGTTGTCCAACTAGTATGTTGTGTAGCAAGAGTGTGTAGTGTTGTTCATTGCATTGACCACTTTGTGTCGCTTCCCTCTCTACACAACACATGTAGGGACCTCAGAGTATTCCCCATGGAGCCTTTATCAGTTTGTTCAGTTTCTTAGAGTCACTCTCTCTGATGCTGCCTCCCTAACACATGGCTGCAAAGAAAAAATAAATCACTGGCACACAATGAAGCTTTTTTTTTCACAAAGTGGATACCATCTGTTAGATGCCCTTGCATGAAACTGAAGTTTATGTACAATAATTGTTTTATATTATCCTTTTATCAAAAAGAACAAATTAAATGAAACAAAATCGTTTTGCTCGGAGAGGAGCAACAAGCTTATTTTCATCTTGCTCTTCTTAATAAGCTTACTTATTAGGACAGCAGTGTGGAGATTCTGATGCTGGGGTTGGGGCATAGAGGTGAAGGTCGCACAGATATATAAATCGCATACATGTGCTATTTTTTTTTAAATAAAAACAGACATTCAGTGCCCACTTCATTGTGTATATGGAGTGTAAATATTGAAATCCAGCATATATATCCAAATTATGTTAACTATTCCCCAGATGGGTAAACACGACGAGGCCTGGATGGTGCTCAAACACATCCATGACACCAACATGCGTGCCCGTGGAGAGCCAGAGAGAGTCTTCACTGTGAGTACACCCTGGCTTTGCACTTCATCATTCCTGGTGCTGCAGAGCCATTGGCAGGTGACCGATCAGTGTCTCCCCCTGCAGGTGAACAGAATAAAAATCCCCAAACAGCTGGATGAGCTGGTAGAGATGCAGAATGAGTCAGCCAACCCTGTACTCAAGGTCCTCTTCAAGATCAGGGCTGAACTCAGAGGAGTAGGAGACTCTTTATCACCTTTTTGTTAACCTTCACTTTTTTTTGCTGCACTTTCTTTCATAGTCAATATTTATGGTTGCTATGAATAAAATTCACCAAAACCTTTTTCTTTTATATCAGATCTGGTTGACATTCATGAAATGTTTCAACCACCCAGTGAAAGAAAACACTATGAAGCTGGCTGCAGTCTGGTTTACTTTGTCCTTTGGGTAAGAAAGTTATTACACATCCCATACAGATCTACTTCTGCACTTTGAATGTGTTTTTACTGTTGGCTTTGATCATGTTCAGATATGCTGTTTTTTGCTCTGGATGATGCATAGCTGAATCACTAGAATTTTCCAGCTTAATATAAATTTCTGTAATGCGCTTGGCACCAAAGTAGATGTTCTCTCACTTATATCTGCCTGATGAGCCGTGGTCAGTTAGATTACATTTAATTTTTGTCTTTCATTGCTTTTATTTTACAACATATTTATGAGTTTTCCTGTTACACACCTTCTATGATTGACTGGATTTTTTCCATTTGACACCCAAGTCAAATACAATGATATATTTTTAAAAAAACCTGGTGTTTAATTACACCTCATACTCTACCTGCAAGAAAACATCAACATCAGGGCAATGGCTTTGAACTTGTGCTGACTTAACGCTGCACTGTCCTAATGACTTTGTGGCAATTTAGACAAAGCAGTATCATTTAAACATCTACTACAGGCTGATTCCAGTTTCATGTCTTTTACCTTCCACCTAACCATCTGCATGTATGTACACCCAGACAAATATTTCTCAGCAGAGATGTTATGCAGTAGTGTTGCATCTGACTCATGTTCTTTTAATATAGAGCCTTGTGGAAAGACAACTCAAAGAGAGATGTTAGCAAAGAAAATAAAGAAAAAGACAGGAGCACTGGGAGCCTGGCTGTACTGTTAAGACAGAAGCAAAGGAAAAAAGCATATATTAAGTTGTAGGTGAGTCTGGGCACTAAGGAAGGAGAAACTAACGCGTATCGATTGGCTAGACAGCGAGATAGAGCCAGAAAGGATGTGCAGCAGGTCAGGGTGATTAAAGATTGAGATCGAAATGTGTTAGTAAGTATAAAATGTGTGTTAAGAGGATGGCAGAAGTACTATGAAGAGCTGATGACTGAAGAAAATAAGGGAAAGAGAGAGACAAGTGGAGATGGAGTAAAGATGGTGAATCAGCAAGTGTGGAGGATTAGTAAGAACAAAGTGTGGTCAGCTATGATGAGGATGCTGAGTGGAAAAGCTGTTGGTCCAAATGGGATACCTGAGAAGGTATGGAGATGAGAGAGGGCAGTGGATCTTTTAACCAGTTTGTTTAACGCAATTCTGCAGAATAAGATGATGGGGAATAGAGAAAGTGATTACTAGAGGCTATTAAAAATGACCATATGTAACACAATTTAATACAGAATCTTTTGCTGTGTTCAGGTACTACGGGCTGTCTGTGTGGTTCCCAGATGTCATCAAGCACCTTCAAGCTGACGAGTACGCCTCCAGAGTAAAGATTCATAACAATGAACGCATTGAAGACTTCACTTTCAATTTCACCCTGGAGAACCAGATCCACAGAAATGGGGTCTTTGTAAATGACAGGTACGGCAGGTTTGGTGCACAAACTGACTTCTATTTGAATACTTTCCAGTGATCTTCAGCTCTCTCAGACACCGATATCAAGAGTGGGAGAAATTATTAAAACCAGCTACAGTGTAACACATTGTGATCCTGTAAGCGTCTTTTAGTACAACGTTGTGTTTAAAGCTGCTTGTCCTGTTGTGGGATAGCAGTACTATTTGTCATTCCCGCAAACAACACACCACTGCAGGTAATATAAATCTTTCCTCTTTCTCGTCTGCCACCAGGAAATTAAAAAGCTTATCTCTCTCCCTTATTCTTTCTTATGGTCTCTCTTTCACCCATATACACACATCTGGTCCTCCTCCTCCTCCTGGTTACAATTCTCACAAAGAGAGCCGAGCGAAGACACATTGATATGCTGTTTTTGTTCTTTTTGCCTTCTCACTGGAGACCAGAATGCATTTATTATAAGAGATTAAATCAAAAACAGTATCATGTACTGTGCATCGTGGTGTGAAATAGAACACATAGATAACTGACTGCTAAGGCCAGACATCCTGAAGGGAGGAGATGCTGGTGGTTTTCAAACTGTGGGACATATACCACTGGTGGGGAATAGATCCACTGCAGATGGAGTGCAGCTGACCATGGAAAAATATGGAGTGGAACTGAGCTGAATAAATATGTTTTTTGAAGAGAAAATAAACAAAAAACAGTTTGCTGATGCTATCATGCTGACCAGTGCTTCAATAAAATTCAACTTGGATTATTTTTCCTGTTCCTGAATAATAATAAAAAAAAATGTGGACAGCATTATTATTATTATTCTATTAGTATTAGTATTATAAAGAATATCATACATTCTGGTTTTAAGTGCTTTATCTGTTCAGTTACAGATGTCCTCAATGCCTAATTAATTCAGTAAAAAGTAAAAGGCATTGTATCTCAAAAAATAAAAAAATATTAGTAGAAATATTATTAATATCAGGTTAAATGCAGCTATTCCCTTCCATCTAGAAGCCTTTGTTACATCTAATTTCTAATATTCCATCTTAAGAAGTTTGAAATTGGACCGTTTGATTTGCATTCAGCAATTCATCCCTGCCTTTGTTGTCTGTGCAGTCACTGAAATAGTGACTCTGCATTTCGCTTTCCCCGGTTTGAGGGAAAATTATCTGTCATCACCCTAATTGTCAATAATATGTGTTGCATATCCCTGTCAGTAGGTGCTTCTTTCTTGCAATAACTCTATATAACTTTTTATTTTTATTTTTTAGGTTCATCAGTATGAAATTTAAGGCAGTCACATTCATCGACTCATCCTTTCTCAACTGCTACTTTGAAGATGTCTCCTCAGTAGGATCCTTTTTCAGGAACTGTACCTTTGTAGACTCCTTCTTTTATAACACAGGTAAACCACATCTGTAAAATGCACACTTATTCAGGGCACTTCTCTTCTGCCTGTCCAGAACAAAGGTACTTCCTTCCACCCCAGAAAATCCTATTAGGCTCTTGTTGCCTTAATCATAAGTCTCACTCAGGCTCCGTGCCTCTGTCTGGCAGTTCATTATGGATCCAAACTTCTTGCTCAGAGAAGAAAGAATGGTTTTGAGCATTTTTATATCTCTGCGTTATGCCTCTAAATTACTGCTTAACCTCTGTGCCCCCTGCACAGATTGCCTCTCTGAACTAACTGTGACTTTATTTAACAACAAAAAAAAGTGGGCCAAGCTGTGCTTCGGAGGACTGAAAATGGCAGTTTGTAACCACATGATGACTCCTGCAGTGATGCATTTTCTTATGTGATTGTTTAGTCAGACAGTTATTTCGAAATATTTCTCTGTGCATGTGGATTCTTTACTAATGCGGTCTTGCTGATTACTGTTTTCTTTTTCAGAAACAAATGTAAAATTGCAGCAGCACCAAAAGTGTCAAACTGTACTGTTGATAAATCTAAGTTATGAAAGTGTAATCCAGTTATTTTAAGGCTGACAAAGAAACAAGTTGAAACAAAAGGCAAAAGCACGAGAGGTGTTTTAAATGGTCTGAGAGAATTGGAGCTGAATCAGATCTTGAGGGAGCACATGGTAGAAAATCAGTTCCCTTCAGCACTCAGGAAAGCGCTGAACATAGCAACAGCAGGGGCACGTCGGGTTTGCCAGTAATGCTCCATGGGACGTGAAGTCTTTTTGCAATTTGAAATGTGTCTCTAGAGAGCAGAATTTCACGTGTTGTGTTTGAGAGATGCTCTTCTGCATACCTTGGATTTAACGAGTGATTATTTGAGTTACTGCTCCCGTCCTGTCACCTTGAGATGGTCTAGCCCCTCTCCTCTGGCATCAACAAAGCGTTTCTGTCCAGAGAACTGCCACACAATGGATGTTTTACTCAAACAGCATGAACCAGCATCGTAGTTGTTTATATTTGTGCTGTCGTCTGTCCTTTAGTCTTTAGTCCTTTATCCTGCAGAGAAGACAAACAAAGAACTCTGGTAGTACTGCAGTAATTTGGCTCGCTGTAGTAATGTTAAATGGACTGTGGTGTCATTTCCTATCCTGTCCAAGCAAACTTTTTAACCAGTCAGTATTCTAATGATGCATAGCATCATCGCCATCAAGTTAAGTGCTGTTAGCTTTTTAGAGGACTGCATGTAAAGGGTTGTTCAGACAGGAAGAAGCTAGCAGTTATTTAGCAACTTATAAAGACATCATGGAATGTCAATGAAATTCAAAAATTTGTAGCAATGGCAGGCAAAATAACTGTTAGCCACATAAACCAGGCAAATCCCAAATCATAGTTTTCTCAGCTAGCAGGCAAAACATGCTATACAAAGAAGCTAGTTAGTTTAAACTGGCATAATGACTGGAGAAAGAATGGCTTTGATCAAATGTGCCTATCAATACATCTGAAGCTAACAAATAGCTAACATATTAATGAATGATGTCTTGTTTGTTACACTCATAATCTTCTTTTTTTTTAACTTTCTCGTGTTCTTGGGTCATTTTTATGTTTACCCTTTTTTGTCAGCTCCATGTCAACATTCATCTGTCTGCTTCTTCACATCTTGCATCTGGTCTTAGGTTATACATTGTTCACTTTTTTCAATTAGTTGTATTTTATATAGTTCTGAGCCCAAGAGTCATGATCAAATTTGAGATTAAAGCTCATTTTTGTCTGGATATAATAAAGACTAAAAGAGTAAACACTTTTAAATTATGAATTTTGTGCTTTTGAATATACTGTTAGGTGTTGGTTTCCAGGTTACAATGCATAATGTCTTGTCTGCCACTGTTCGAGTAAATAGCAAGTGGTAGTAAAACGTGACTATCAGATACAAACTTTTAATCCCGAGTCAACATGTAAAAACTTTCTTCTTTATCCTCTACATTTACAGATATTGATGACACCAAGCTGACAAATTCAAGGGTGATCAACAGCTCTTTTCACCACAACAAGACAGGCTGTCAGATGACATTTGATGACGATTACAGTGCCTACTGGGTCTATTTTGTCAACTTCCTGGGAACGTTGGCTGTGCTTCCTGGAAACATTGTCTCTGCTCTCCTCATGGACAAAATAGGACGCCTAAGCATGTTAGGTAGGATTTCCTTTCGATGTGTGATATGAATAGCAATTTTTCCCCTTGTTGTTCTAGTGTCATGTGCAGTTGGCTTTTGTGCCTGCAGTGACCTCTAGTGACGTGAATTAAGTTATTTCAAGTTTAAGACGTAAAACTCATGCTGTGCTCTGCAGGAGGTTCCATGGTGCTATCAGGCATCAGCTGCTTCTTCCTTTGGTTTGGCACCAGCGAGTCAATGATGATCTTTATGCTCTGTCTCTACAACGGCCTCAGTATCTCCGCCTGGAACTCCCTGGATGTGGTCACCACTGAATTGTACCCAACAGACAGGAGGTGAGTGGTGCACTTACTGCATATACTAACTTAGAATACAGGAAATAGTGTGGCACTGTGGTTTATCTTATCTTGTCAGTTCACCCATATGAAAGAAAGATAAAGAAGAACACGTCTTTATTATTTCTTGTTTTTCAAGACTTTTCAACAACTAGTCTTGCAGAGTCCTAAGGCCAAGAAACATTACAACAACAACAAAAAAGTTCTGGAACAAAAAAATCGATTTTTTTCTCATGCTATGAAGTTTTGCTTTGATCTTTGAATAAAACTAAGCAGTGCTGTGCTATAACACTGATTCAAGTTGTGAAGTTTGGGGAGTGATAAATAATTTCAAATTTACTTTGATATGTAGCAACCTCGAATCTTTTATTAGTGAAAGACTGAGGACATTCACAGACTGTAATGTCACTTCACAGTACTGGAAGTCTTTTTTTTGTCACGACAGTGGACTGTTTAATTCTAGACAGAGGTTGGAAGTAAACAAGTACAAATACTTTGTACTTTGTACTAAGTTGAATTTTAAGGCACCTGTACTTGAGCATTTATTTTTCTGACAACTTATCACTTGTACTCTCTACAGTTTAACATACAGTAAATACCTCTACTATTTACTACTTACATTTTCACAATATGCTCATTACTTTAGGTTGAAAATATCTGAAGGGAGTTATTATTTCCTGTCACTGCAAAAACCAACTAATGTGAGCCTAAATGGAGAGCCCATACTCAAGACAATACATGCAAATCTACAAGATGCACTGTGGTGTGTTTAGAAGTGGCTCTCAACTTTGCATCCCTTGAAATAGCCATGCTTTTCACAGAAGTCACATCGAGCTGCATAGACCATATTTGGAGGTCAAGACATTAGACACAGTAAAGGCATAGGGAAGCTGGTCAGTTTTCATAATAAAACGCCCGGTGCAGAAATTACATCAGAAACTGTGTTTCAGGGCTCATGTCAGTTTTTATTATGAACTATAGTAAATAAAACAAAAAACAACAACTTCTAAACAACATTTTAGAGATTTTCAAGATTTTCAACCTAACTACAGATGATTTCTCACCTCAAATTTATTCTATAACTGAGTCTGAGTGATTACAAAAACATGCCAAGGCTTCTGTACTATCTACAGCTTTTTCTGGCTCTCTAAACTGGTGGCAATCAGGAGATTTGACTTTGTATTAGTAATCAAAAGTTCTTCTGGTGCCCTTGAGTACAGCAAGAACTGAATAGAAATTAAATTTCTGCACATTTGGAATATTTGGAGCAGTATTTTTAAGAAAACATGGTGTTTCATGTTGTTCAGAAACAAATGAGACATACTTACTGTACATGTGTAACCCTCTTCTCCTCTTTGTCTGTAGGGGCACAGGATTTGGCTTCTGTAATGCCATGTGTAAGCTGGCAGCGGTGCTGGGCAACCTGATCTTTGGCTCTCTGGTTGGCATCACCAAGGCCATTCCCATTTTGCTGGCATCATCCGTGTTGGTTGGCGGTGGGCTAGTGGGGCTCCGACTGCCAGACACACGTGCCAATGTCCTCATGTAAACCTCAGCACAGAACAGTATGTTGTTTACCAGGTATTTTCTCAGTTTACTGAATAGCAACTTATTTATAGAAAGTGATTTGTTAAAATATTTTTGAAACTAGCTTTGCAGTTTGTTTTTTTATTTACTTTTTTTCATAAAATATGCGGAATATGTTCACAAACTCAGATTCATGACGAGTTTTATTATTCTGTTATTTCTGAGAGAAATACCTGGTAAATTAGGATAATGAAATGCAGTTTTGCAGAGTAGTAGGTGTACAGAGGAGCTTCATTTAGAATATCAAATGTTATGCCAGTGACTTTTTACCAGAGCTATTGGCATGCTTGCAGGAATTTGGAGAAGAAAAAATTATTTTGAGAAGTAAGCTAAATTTATCAGTGGCTATTAAAGTCTTTATAACAGCAGCTCATTGCAGCTCAGCACTACCATGGGCGGTTTCACACATGCAGCCCACGAATGCATGTGCCAAAGCTACAAAAGGCTTGGGCTTCTAGCAACCTTCCCCTTCCGAGTTCCACTCAGTTGTGTGCTGATTAAAGGAAATGTGTGACATTTTTGTTTACATGTGCATTTGGAGCCACCACCAGCAGCTCAGGTTTGCCAACTGTCAAGCTTTTGGCATGAGACACTTGCTTTGAGGCTCTACCTCGTGTGGCTCATGCTGGTCAATAATTTGCTTGCCCTTAGTCAACAAAGGACACACAGTCCAAAATAACTGAAGATCTTTCATGCACAATGATTGCACAAAACGCTGAGCACAGGAGTTCAGTTTCTTGCTTGCAGCTGTTTATAGGAATCTTTCCAGTGACTTTTTACTTAAATTTGTAAAAGTTATATAGCCGAAGGATCCATATGAGCATCTCCAAAACTAAAGAGTTAAAAACATTTATGAACATGACACACAAGTGATAAACATCTGTCAGCAAATGATGCTCTACTTTTTCCCAGACAGGTGATGTCACACACAGTCACAGTTTTCATGCTGCAGTTTAATTACTTGTTTAGCCTTCTCTATTATAGCTATTAGGACATTTTTAATTTACTGTGTGTACAAGTCTCATCTGTTTTCTAAAGTTTTTATTTTTATTTGTTTATTTATTGTAGACAGTTTTTCATTCCATAGTTGCTTTCTGTAGCAGTAACCTTTTTCATGTATCAATGTGTGACTGTAACTACATATAGGAACAGTTACCCTCTTGTAAAGTGTTGGGCAATTAATTTTCTCAAGGGGCCAAATTAGAAATTGGGACTGTTGCGGATGTCTGCCCAATAAGTTTATAAAGATATAAAATTAAATTGTGAGCAAAACTGAGTTCAGCTTATTAGTGTAAGCCTCCAAAGTAGTCCCCATTTATTTATTGGCCCCTTGAGAAAATTATTTGCTCATACCTCATGCTATAGTCATTACAGTAACTATGACCAGTAACAATGAAAACACTTTTAATGGTATAAGGTACAGTTATCATTGGACATTGGTTAGGATCTTCAGTGTTCATTATAAAATCATGAAATATCATAAATAAACCTAAAGCAAGTTTGTCATCAACATATAGCACCAGGATGGGGAAGGAGGTATTGTTTTGAGTTAAAACTTGAAAGTTGGCAATGTTGGCTTGCTTAAAAAGAAATTATTTATTAAGTGTTTATAATTAGACAGGCTGTTTTATTATTTATTTATTAATTTATGTCTTATTTATTGCTTTACCAATGTGCTTTTCTTTTTTTGGGGGTGGCGATTTACTGTGTTTGAACTTTGCTCCTACAATTTTCACTCCATTGATAAAATAGGTTGATGATACTTAAGCCTTTTGCTGCAATTTGCAAGAATAACAAGGCCATAAAAATCAATAATGATATATACAGTAGTTTAGTCCAAACTGGCAGCTTCAGCAGCTACATTTCTAAAGTGAAAAGAAGTTTACATTTTCTGCTTTTTACAGTAAGAGACTTTTTTGGGCCTGGAATCCTTTTGTCTGAATGCTTCCTCTCTGCATCTCTCATGTCTGTATTGCTTAGCTCACCATGAAGGGCTTTGCTCTTTCTTTTAATTCCATCTGCCAAAAAGAATTTATACTGTAGGAAACGTCTGTTGGTATCAAATTATGTTTTGGATCTTTCCCCCCCCTCTCTATCTGTCTCATTGTCCTGGTTTCTTCATAGTGTCACTTGGTCTGTTTTGTCACCCTGTTTATCTCTTCCTGCCTTGCTGCTGCTCCGTCTGAAACTCAAAGGCCTTTCTCAGATGTCGTGCCTCTCTTACCGTCAAGCCCACCTCTCCTTCCAAACTTTGCTGGAAGCTTTGCTGCTCTATCTTTCTTTTTTCATTCCTATCTCTTGATACTGCACTGAGCACATCTGCGTGTCTCTCTCTCTCTCTCTGTCTGTATGTACAGCTGTGATCAGAAGGTTGTATACACTCATCATGGCCATGAATATCATGGTGAATTTGGGCTTTTAATGATTTCTTTGAATGGTTCTTTTTTCAGGGTGGAATGATTGTACCGCACACATCTTCATTTACTTACCTAAAAATAAGAAATGGCTGCACAAGGTGAATTTCGTTTTTATTGTCAAATCCACACAGATTTAAAAGTGTATATACACCCACTGAAATTGGTTAAATGACTGTTAACAATTTGTACCTCAATCAACCACTTTAGTAACCATCAACAAGCTTCTGGCATAATTCTAGTTGGACATTTGACCACTCTTCTTAGCAGAAGTGTTCATCTAAATTGGTTAGTTGGGAAGACCATTTCAGAAGTATAATGTTAGCCTGCTTAAACTGTTCCAAAACCAGCTTTGATGTGTGTTTGGGGTCATTATGCTGTTGGAACACCTAGCTGTGCCCCAGTTTCAACCACCTAGCTATTGATATCAGCTGTAGTTGAAGAATTCTGAGGTAATCTCTCTTTTTTATTATTTCATCCACCGCACACTCTATCAGTACACTGGCAGTAAAACCACCACTGAGGATTATGATGCCAGCCCCATGCTTGCCATTTGGTAGAGTGCTCTTAGGTTTGAAAGCCTCATGTTTACTGCTCTAAACATACCTCTTGTCATTGTGGCAAAACAGCTCAGTCTTTGTCTCATCTGACCATAAATCTTTCAAGCTTGAAGGTGTCAATTTTGGTTCAGGGGCTTCTTTCCTGGTCCACAACCTCTCAGGCCATGGTGATATAAAACTGGCTTCAATGTGGACAGTGATGCTAGTGTTCCAGCAGTTTCAGGTTGATTTCAGACTTCCTGAACAATCTAACTTATTTCCTAACCACAGAAGCTTCAGGGCTACCAAAGGCCTCTAGTCGACTTTTAACCAAATATCCAAAACAAATTCTAACTTGTGCACACAATTTTTGTGTTTTAAAGGACTAAAGAATTGTATGCTGTACAATTATTACATCCTGGAAAAAAGGACAGTTCAGAGAACTCATTGAAAGGCCAACAGATAACACTGATGCCCATGATGACTATGTAGAACTTTTTGACTGCGACTGTAAGTTTATTGCATGTATATCTAGACTAACACTATGTGGACAAATATTTTTTTTCTCTTTTTTTTCTTAAACCAAGTAACTGATGTTTTTAAATTTTGATTTATATCATGAATTGAAGCTAAAAGCCATGTGTAAAAGGCCAAGTCACCCAAATTCTAAAAAAACAAGAAAACAAAACAAAACAAAACAAACAAAAACAAAAAAACCTGTTTTCCTGGTTTTTATTTAACATGCTAAGATTGTAAGATTGCAAATACAATTTGTTTGTGATGCTCACTTATTTAAGATTTTAAAGACTCTTCAGCCTTGGAAGCATTGCACTATCGTTGCACTAGCTAAGCTATCATGTGCATTTCCTGTGCTAGCATAAATATTTTGTAGTCCAGTGCAGACAAGTGCAGTCAGTGTCTTTTGGAGGTGAATGTCATACAAGACAAAAATAATCATCTAGCTAATTAAACATATGGAGAAAACTAAATGAACTGCTTTATTAAGTAGGATACATCCTCTGGGGAACATGAACAATGACATATTTCAGTATGGACCAAAGTAGTCACTTAGATCCAAAGTGGACCAACTTTGGGCCTAACTTTGGTTCACCTTCCAAAATCAAGCACTGGGGGGGGAGTCAACAGTACAGTTTATCCTGAAATGCTAGTTATTTTTGGATAATCCATGAAAGTCGGCTTCAACAGTATTTCTTTCTTAATTTGCAAAGGAAACACATATATTTGGAAATATTTACAAATCACACTTTTCAGCACTGTGAGCACCACAAACAAAACTACAGTGACCTCAGAGAGGGATATCTAATAAAATAAAACAAAAAGATATTTGTAAAACATTATTTTTTGTGACTTATATGCTTGAATAACCTCCTGCTTCAGTGCTAATGAGTTGATGTTAACACACATTAGGTCATTAGTAAAAAATAAACCTATAGTTTGTTCTGCATTTGTTCCATCATACAAAAAATCATTGGAATTTCATAATTTTTGTCAGCTTTGGTGATGCTGTTATTGTATGTTATGTTATGTTTCTCATGTCTCATATATATCTTAATTTTTGGTGGTAAAGGACCTATTATTGACCGATTATTTCCTTTTAAACCAATATAAATGGACTGCAGCTGTTTCAAGATATGAATCTGCTTTCCTGTGTTTGATGCTTTATCTCTGTCTGTCCTCGGCCTTGCCTTGTGGCTTCTCCTTCGCTCTTCCACTTGTGCTGAACAAACCCGTTATACTGTACATCACAGTTTCCAGACTGAAATCCCGCATGTTTGTTACTCAAGTCCCTCTGTTTTGTGTGCTATATGCCATTTTGGTGTCTTTGCTGTTCCTCTATGGAGGTTAACAGATGTGATTCCCGGGTTAAAGGTGAATGTATCATTCTCGTGTGTTGTCAGGTTTGTTGTGGACAGGTGTTCCTTAAACTGAATTGTTCATCTGTGTCATTGTGAAGGGGCATGCTAGTGATGAGATGACTGTATTTACTACAAACTGACCTCCAGCAGGGGTTGTCAGATCTGTTTTTTGGGTGATTTCCAGTTAGATTAGTTATTATTGTCACTGGAGCAAGGGTTAAAGTGCCAACATTGAGACTTTCAGATCTGAAAAGCCCTGCTGTCAAACTAAATGTGCAGATGTGTGTGTAAAGATAAAAATCTGACCTTGATATGATTTATTTTGATAAGGCTGATAAAAAGCTCTAGTGAATGCAGTGTAAAGGTGGATTCCTCTGGTATCTACATATTGAATAAAGAGTTTCATTTGAGCAGCTGTTGAACTTTCATTTTTACCAGCAGATGGTGTAATTCATATTAAATTGACCAAAACATGCAACTCTCTCTGCATGCCCTTATTCAAAGACACAGTTAAAGAATCTTTAATGAAGAATAAAGATTAATGTCAGCAAACTGTCTTATCATTAATGTCAGTTACAGCCAGAAGTGAGTCATAGACACAATTTTAACATAGTAGTAGTAGACTTTTCTACTCCTCAGTGTCACTTTACTGTACATCCTGTCAAGGGCTGGTCAGAAAATACCAAGTCAGTGGTAGAGAGCAGAGAGAAGTAGAGTAGTTTAATAACTGATTATCTCTTTGACTGATTATCTCTTCCTTGTGAACAAAAGTTCACAGGAAAGCCGTAGATACAGAAATGTATAGAATATAGTTATATACTACTCTAAAAGTTCAAAAATGTTATGAAATCATTTTTTTTAAATATAGGTGTATAGTATTCTTACTTGACACATTTATTAAATATATTTATTATTTACTTTAAAAAATAATATACATCCTTTCATCTTCTATATACACCCATATACTATATACATATACAAATTGATATAAAAACACACAGCGATTTGTTTGCAAAAACAAAGATTATTTCAAATTTTGATCATTATTTTGTTTATTTTCTGTTTGATTGTTGTGGATATGGGATGCAGCTATGTTTTAGCTAAGGCCCATCATAACATTAACTTCCAGTCAAAACTTCAGGGTAGTTACACAACAGCAAATAGTAGGGAAATTACTGTAAACACTGTAGAGAGAAAAATGAAATTCAGTGAACATGAACATGTGTGGATGCGTTTTACACTAATGAACTGTTTATGCAGATTACAGTACCTTTACTAAAATACTATTATAATAACAACCAAATGGCAGACACTAAAACTCATACTTTATGTATCACGGCACTACATTTTTTTCAAGAAACTTGTGAATTACAGTAAGCATAAAATGACCCTACATGCTGTAAATCTTGCTGCCACTACTGTCATTAAACAGGAAAATGTATTATGTACATATACATTTGTTTTCTTTTTTCTTTTACACTTTCAAGTTTCTTATTGTTTTCCAGTTTTTAAATATAGCAGTTACGTGGGTGGCCAAAAACAGAACTTTTATAATAAAACAACAATTATGACTCATAGAATAAGGTTAATACAACAATAATGAAATCCATTTATAGTTTTAAATGAAAAATAAGGTGCTTTTGATCTCTCTTTGGATTCCAGCCAAGGAGAACATTTCCCTCATCATCAGCCACAAAAATAAGAAATAAGATCACTTATTTTTTAACACTATTAAACAGGTTTCCATTAGAAAGATATGCTCAGCGTCTTGCCTTTGAAAGTCATAAAGTAAAGCCTGGAGCTTGCAGATTTGGACATGATAACAAAAAGGAAGGGATCCAGACAGGCATGGACACAGCACAAACACACTGCCACGTTAAAGTACATATACAGAGTTTCGGTTCCATCCACAAACAGTTGGACGTAATGGACAAAGTGTAAGACTCCAGGGGGGACAAAGCACACCAGGAAGATACTAAACACAAGTGAGCTGGCCTTGATGTACATTCCCCAGTCAAAGTGTGATCTTGTTAACTCGTTGATGATTCGGGCAAAACATGCAATTGTAACCACCAGCGGAACCATAAGAAATAAGATGATAAGAATCAGGTGATAGTAGAGCAGAAAGATATGAGAGCTGTGATCCAGGGGCAACACATCATGGCAGGTTGTGCGGTTGAGCTGAGGAAGCCAGTAGCTCTGCTGGACGATGAGCTCTGGGATGATTGCGACACCAAACACCCCCCACAGAGCCAGGGTCACCCAGGCAGCGCACAGCCTCTTGGGCATACTTTTGTACATGAACGGGTATACCACAGCCAGGTAGGTCTTGATGCTGATGCAAGCCAGCGTCATGGCCGAGCAGTAGAGATTGCCGTAGAAACATGCCGTAACAACTCGACAAGCAGTCTCTCCGAGAACCCAGTGGTTTCCATGGAAATGGTAGTGAGCCTTAAAGAAGAGGGAGAGGAGGAGGAAGAGGTCGGAGACAGCCAGGCTGCAGTAGAGGATGGCAGAAGACACCTTTCTGATTTTAGTCACTAGCAAACACAAGATACTGACGTTGGCTGGAATCCCGACTATAACCAACAACATGTAAATAATGGGGATGACTCGGGTGCTCAGAGAACCACCGAGGTACCCCACGGTGCTGTTGTTGAGCAAGTGCAGAGCTGGAGGGGAATAAGTTAGAAAGGAAGCCTGAGTCCCATTTAGGAAGGGCTGAATGTTAATCACTGGGGCCCCTTTAAATGTTCTGGGGATGGGAAAAGCAACCTTAGAGCTGTTTTTCTGCTCCCTCCGCGTCTTTTGTCCTGCAAAAAAAAAAAAAAAAAAACCAATACAAAAATGAAAATTACTGCAGTTCATTCAAAATATAAAGGATTTTCAAATATATTTGTACCAACACAGATTTCAAATGTACTGGTTCAAAGTATCTATACAATGCGCTAGGTATTTAGATATTTAGTTTCACCTGTAGCCAAATGCTCTCAAAACACTTTTGTCTGACTTAAATTTCACAAACCAAAAATGATTAGGAAACTCAGAAAATACCAAAAAAATCCTCTCACTGAAATAGCTGGACAATATGATGTCAAGATATTGAAATATTAACTATTCAAAATCTATATATAATAAACAATTCAGGGTCATGAATCTGCTTCAAATCCTGTTTCAGCCAGTTTTTACCAAACAGTCATTCTACACGCCAACCCTCAGCAACACCCCCAGATGTTTTAGATTATCTCTCAAGTCCATGAAACTGTTACTTAAAGCTGTTGTTGAATTTTGACAAGCTTCTCCTACCTTTTTTCTGCTGTGTACTGCTTATACAGAGGACAAAAACGAAGAAAACCAGGAGTAGTTTCCCCATATTTTTCTTCTTGTTGATCGGCTCTCAGTTTAAGAGTCACTAGCAAGTCTCTTCTTTGTTTGTTTTCACTGCTTTTTTCTGTCACCCCAGTCTGCTTCTCTCCGTTAGCTCTGTGGGAGGAACTTGAAAGCCGACCCTTGTAAGAAAAAAACAAAATCACACGTTCACCCAACACAGAAATACCTTTGCTTTCGTTTTGAATATGAACCACAATGGGTTTAACTTCCCTACACTGTCTCCTCTGTTTACTGCATAACTATTTTATTGTTGCTGTATCTTTGCCAAAACAAATACTGATCCACTTTTTACCTAAAATCTCAGTACTTGAGGAACTTTCTACGCAGTTTTTCCCATGTGTATTGTGTATCATTTTCACTGTCTTAAATAGAAATGTTCAAATGTACATTTTCACACAGTTCTCCTAGTGCTGCATTCATTCCAGTTAAGTTATATGATGCCTAAGTTTGGAGCTATGAAAAGAGGTAACACAGAAAAAGGAAAAAGTGGTGAGGCAAGGAAATGCCTGTGTGAAGACGATAAGCCTGCCTCAACATGAGCAGCTTTGTCTTCCTTTCCTTTTCTGCAGCTATTTGTGTACAGGTACACTTACTAAAAACATGACTTATTTTGGTTCAGAAACCTTTCAGAAGATTTCTGTTACTGCAGTTTAAGTTCTGTGTTTTTGGCATGTTATTTACATTTTAATTTTACATTTACAGGAAACTTAATATGCTTGAAAGTGATCAGGGTTAGGCAGATCAGGACACATGCTGGTGAAAGGATTGTTTGAGTATTTTCTCTGCTTTTATCAAAGAATATTTTATTATTGCAGACATCCAGCTGATCACAGATGTGACCCAGGCCTTGTTTTCGGCGTATATTTTTAACAGAGGGAGGAAGTAACATCAGTATCAGGGTCTGTTGTGCCCCAGTGATGACCTCAACTTCCTGTTGTGACGTCAAACTTCAAATGTCACAGATGACTCAAACCGAGACAACCAAATGCTCCCCACTGTAGTCAACTTAATGGAAACTTTAGAATGTTCTTTCCAAACTTGAGGAGGACTAACAGGTTATGTTTAATCTATGTTTCAGTGAAAGTCAGAGACCATCCTGCCCTGGTTACATTTCTTTTCTTTTTTTTTCCTCTTGTCTTGTCCGGCAGTGTGTCAATTAGAATTGTTGTCTGAAGGCCAAAAAAGGCCCAACAGATTTACTTTCCAAAGTGGACCATTATGATATTTTCCATAATGTTACACTTGATAGTCATTAGGATTAGGATTTTTTATTTTGGATTATTATAGTTACAACACACAACACTAGGGGATGGAGAAAAAGAAGAAAGAGAAATTGGGAAGAAATTTAACAGAAGGAGAGGGAGAGAAAAATAGAGGAGAAGAAGAGGGATAGAGACAGAAAGGGAGAGAGGGAAGAAACACATATTCTGCTTCAACACCTGCCACAGCAGAGAAATCACAGAAACAACCGACATATGCATAAATAATAGTAAAGAATAAATAATAAATGTTGCTGAACAGCACACAGTACTAATAATAGAAGATATTTTTAGAAGCAGCAGCCGACCAACATAGTGTGTGTCTGTGACTCTCGATGTCTACATGCAGTTTAAAATTGAGAAGTGGGCACCAGCACCAGTGGTGATGCTGAATGAACAGACCCCCCTCTGGACACCATGCCCACCCCCAAGGACCTAAATGCATGTGTCATGAGTGTCTAAGTTGTGGAATAAAACTGAGGCACAAGTGGCCGTGAGGGGACAGAGGAGGAATACTTCCTCAAGTCATTACAATTCATTTACGACCAGTTACAAATCACCCATTTTGTCTACCACGAACAGTCGTGACGTAGGCAGAAATCACTTTTTTCATAGTCATACTAAGCATGATTCCCCTCCTTCTTTTCTTAAGAGTGGTGCGAGTGGTATGTCTGAAGTAACTGCATCTGTCTTGTGTCGTAACTGAACAAAACAAACTTGCTGTCCCATTGTGTTACTTTCTGTTTCTATTTCCTAATGACGAAAAGTTTAAGTTTAAAGCTTTCAGAAAATAAATAGCAAAGAACTTATAGACTTCATGTATTCACGCCAAATCATAACAGCAGCCCCTTGAAGGCTCTAATATGGAAGAGAATGGTAAACATGAAGCTACACAATACTTGCCCACCTACTCGTATTGGGCCGTTAAAAGGAATAATCTCAAAGTCTAATAATTTGACTAACCAATTATTTAAAGTCTTTTAGATTTGTTATAAAACTACAGTTGTGTATTAGTATGACTTGATTTTAAGTCACTCTGTTCACACAAACCCTCAGACTACTCATTTTTTAAGTAAAACGGATATGACAACATCCGAATTTTTACAAATTTGTATGATTTGTTTGTGGCCAAACAAATCATGGTAATATCTATAAAATGCCATTATAAATAAACTTAAATTAAAACGTACTAAAGTATTGCAGTAGATTTAAGGAATAGGTTTGGGGAATGATAAATAATGCAGTTTACTGAAATTAAGTGTAAAAAATAAATTACTTGCGCTGTTGTTTGTATGTAAAGGGGCATGGCTCTGTAACAAGGAATAAATGACATAATAATAAACAGATAAATATTTTCTGTATAAACCTGCAATGTAACATCTATTTGGACATGATCTTATTTTTCTGACTGCTTATTTCTCAAACATAACGCCAGAAATTAATACTTAAAATAAACAGATTCTAAAGCAATAATGAGTACTGAGGCCTCAGTGCTATGTGTTCTAACATATAGATAGTGCTTGCTATATGTCTACACAGTGAACCAACAATAAAGTCACAAAGTATTCCCCAAACTATGCAAGTCATATGAGCTTGTTCAAGCGTCAGCACACAAAGTAGTGAACTGTCCAATGACACAAATATAAACAACAGTGACCACGTGGAAAGTTGGACCAAACTATGCTATCACAAGCACAGTATGAATTTATTTACTGATTGTCTGCACGCACACATTCTGGACAAAATATATGAACACCCCCAACCCCCCCCCAACTGTAAGCAACACTTTAGCTCCAGTCTTTCCACTATGATCCCTTTCCACTCCCCTTCCACCAGTAGTCTCCTCGTGCCAGCAGGGAGCATTCTGATTGGCTTTCGCTTGATAGTACATTCAGTCTGTCACAGGAGACTATCCTTCTTCACATTAAGGGATCTCTCTCTCCTTTAATCTCAGACAGCGCTATTGTAAAACTCCTCACCTGTCAATAATATGTGCATTCATCTTTTACATTATTGCCATCTTGTGGCCACAATTGACTATTGCTGTTGTAGGCTGTGCTTATTTCATCTCATAACAAAGTGCAGTCTTCTCTTTCTCTGAGGGCGTGTCAGTGTCCTGTTAACAAAGACGGAAGCTGGGCTAGCGAGAGGCCAGCTCAGCTTTCACAGTTCTGACATCAGTTATTAGTCTGTTAGCATTAGCAATTAAATGAGCTTGAGTGATTTAGCATCATGACAGTTTCATCTTGTTAACCACCTTGGTCAACTTATATGATGCAGAGAAGATGGAGCTTGAAAAAAGTTGTTAATAATAATAATAATATGATCATGTCTAGTTTAATAAAACAGGCAAGTGTAGCAGGTGCAGGCTCACAGCACTTTCAGATTAACAAATATGAAAATTACTTAATGTAATAAGCTTACCTGAACTGTTTTCCAGCCACCTTAATTTTTCATTCACATATTTATTGCCCCCATGCATGTTGACAGTAAACCATGTAATACACAGCCTTTTAATTCAACTGATTTTTCTATTAATAATTTAATAGACTTTTTGAAAATTCAAGATGTAGGCCTGTTTTTCTGAGCTCATGAACAACTGATTTTGTTATATGTACATTGTCCTCACAGGACACCCACAACAAAGGTGTGATTTCTAGAATATAATACTGTAGGTTAAACAAAAATTTGTTTTTAATGACAGCATCCTAAGAGCTGGGAATAGGATTTCTGTACTAGGACCCAGGTACACCACAGTCAGGATTACTGACCTGCTTTTAGATTAGGCTTGTGTTTTCAACTAGGTCATCATTTAATCTTTTCCTCTCCAGGTTTCGTTTAAAGGTGTAGAGCTGCTCCTTTACATGTATATTTCCCCCCCTAAAACACATGTATGTCAAAAAAGGGAAACAACTTAAATGAATAAAACACCCTCTGGATACATTTTAGCTAAAAATGAAACCTCTTTCCAACAACAAAAAGTAATAAACAACAATATTAAAAAAAAATAAAAATAAACAAAAGTTGAAGCTACTTTTCACTTGAACGGTTTCTTAATGCAATTGAATTTTTACATCCACACTTTAATTTAGTACCTTCCAGTGTTTTCCTTTTGCTTTTGTTTTCTGTTCCTTGAAATTCTCCTCCTATGGTTTTTGGGAAAAGCCTGTGAAGCTCCAGTTAGTTCCCACCCAAGTCTAAATAGCTGGAAGTTGGACTGCAATGAAATCTTCAGACTCACATTGTGTGAATGTGGATTGCAACTGACCCACATTAATAATAAATGCATCCATTAGTGAAAATTAAAAATTGGGCCAACCCAGTACATGGAAGTGATATTCTTTGGCTTATGCCACATTTTGTGACATAATGTCTCCTGCATGAGCTCTTTTCAGCTGTTATGCTTTTGTTCCCCCAAACAGCTTTTGTGACTCCCACAACCTTTTCTCCTAAACACAATTTATAGACCAACATGTAGAAAGATTGTGCTTTTTCACATAATTTAATGTACAAATTTTAAACTATGAGCCTCAGCGCAACATCAGGAGTGTTCATCAGGAAGGCCTTTAGTATTATAGACTCAGAAAATAAACGTCATGTGCTACTTATAGAGCCAAAGTAAGCAAGAGGAAATTTAAGTGTGCTGATTTTTCACAGATAAAAAATGCGTTTACCAGAAATACTGGCTTGCCTGCAAAATAAGTGTTAGCTTAACATCTAATCACACAGCAGTGTTTATTGTGTGTGGAGCTGCTCCTTGAGATAAACCCAAACAAGAGTCAGAATCCTGCTGACAAACACATTGAATATTTTTGTATTGTTTTTTTTTTTCTTTCTGGAATTTAATGAGGCCCACTGTTGGCCAAAAAATGGGGGAAATGTCAGTTAATATCCACAAACTGGCTTTATTAGGCATGCCTGTTCAACCGATCCTTAATGCAAATACATAATCAGCCAGTCATGTGGCATCACCTCAATGCATTTGAACCTGCAGATGTAGTCAAGATGTCCTGATAAAGAGGTGATTTAAGTGATGGTCTGGTTAGAAAAAGACAAAATATTGAGAGAGCAGCAGTTCTTTGGGTCATTTTCTTGCCAGAGGTCAGAATGAATGGCTGGTCTGCTTTGAGCTGAAAGGAAAGACTACAGGACCTCAAAAAACTACTTGTGAAAGCCATGGTATGCACAAGACAATCTGTGAATACATAACACATTGAATTTTGAAGCAGAAAGATTATAGCAGAAGCAATAGAGGCAGACCTCACCACATGCCACTCCTGTCAGCTAAGAAAATACAACTGATGCTACAGTTCACATGGTCTTGATCAGAATGTGATCTTGTGAGCTTGTTGATGAATCGGGCAAAACACACAGCTATAACAACCAGAGGCACCATAAGAAATAAGACAATAAGAATCAGGTGATAGTAGAGCAGAAACATATGAGAGCTGTGATCCAGGGGCAACACATCATGGCAGGTTGTGCGGTTGAGCTGAGGGAGCCAGTAACTCTGCTGGATGATGAGCTCTGGGATGATTGCGACACCAAACCCCCCCCACAGAGCCAGGCTCACCCAGGCAGCACACAGCCTCTTGGGCATACTTTTGTATATGAATGGGTACACAACAGCCAGGTAGCGCTCAATGCTGATGCAAGCCAGCGTCATGGCCGAGCAGCGGAGATTGCCGTAGAAACATGCCGTAACAACTCGACAAGCAGTCTCTCCGAGAACCCAGTGGTTTCCATGGAAATGGTAGTGAGCCTTAAAGAAGAGGGAGAGGAGGAGGAAGAGGTCGGAGACAGCCAGGCTGCAGTAGAGGATGGCAGAAGACACCTTTCTGATTTTAGTCACTAGCAAACACATGTTGGCTGGAATCCCAACTGTAACCACCAATGTGTAAATAATGGGGATGACTCGGGTGCTCAGAGAACCACCGAGGTACCCCACGGTGCTGTTGTTGAGCAAGTGCAGAGCTGGAGGGGAATAAGTTAGAAAGGAAGTCTGAGTCCCATTTTGGAAGGGCTGAATGTTAATCACTGGGGTTCCTTTAAATGTTCTGGGCATGGGAAAAGCAACCTCAGAGCTGTTTTTCTGCTCCCCCCACCTCGTTTTGGCTGCAAAAAAACAAAAAAAACCAACCAACACAAAAATGAAAATGCTGTTCATTCGAAATATAAATGATTTTCAAATATATTTGTACCAACATAGATTCCAAGCGTATTTGTATACAGTCTATGGACAATGCAACACAACTTGAAATGGTAATTTATGTACTTATATATTTTGTTAATAGAAAACTGTTCTCAGTGCCACGCTTGTTTTTTCTGTGATTGAAAAACCAAAGATGAATATGCATGACAGAAAACATAGAAATTTTTCAAACTGACACAAGGCAATGCTTGGCTGCACAAGCCAATGCTGCACAAGGCAATGCTTGACTAACTATTCAAAGCCATTCTATAATAAACCATTCAATGACAAAATCATGTGTTTTTATATTAATAATGAAACTGTGGAAATTTAACTGTCAATTTCCATGAAAAAACACTTAAATCTGCTCTTAAATTTTTATAAACTCCTCTTACCTTTTTTCAGCTGTGTACTGCTTATGCAGAGAGCAAAAACAAATAAAACAAGTATCTTCCCCATATTTTGTTTCTCTCTCCCTCGAATAGAAATGTGCAAATCTACATTTCTACACGTTCCTTCCAGTGGTGCATTTGTTTCAGCAATGTAATGCCAGTCTTTAGACTAATAACATCAAGAGATAATATCAACATCCTTTTACTCAAAATATCTCAAACTGAGACAAATATCAGCCACACCACTGCAGGAAGTCAAAACATTAATTTGTTCCTTCCATATGATAAAGGCTGTGCTTAAGTTATGTTTCAGTAACAGTCAGAGATATCTGGCACAAGAAATTTGTGACCAATGAAAATATTCATCCATCCTCTTTCGCTTATACTTGTCAGGGCTACAGAGGGCCTGGAGCCTATAATATGTAAGATATGACACATTTATCTGATATGACAAAACATAAAAGGACAAAAGGTTTATTTACAGCAAACTAATAATCATGATATATTAATATTTATGCAAAAGAATTTCATGATAAAGTTTATCAATACATGACCTGGTGTGACTAATTGTTCTAAAAGTTGGCCACTGCAGTGAATCAAACCACATAATGTTACAATAAAGGCATATTACAGTGCTGTGTAGAGGATTCAAGCTTTTTCTTTACATATTTCTTCCAAGTAGCCAGACTACCTTGTAAATATTTTTAAATGATCTTAATTGATAGTTCTCCAGAGTTTCTTTGGGCGCTGGCTGCTTCTTCACTCATTCCAACTCCATCTAACATTAGTTAGATTCCAAAGGGATCTAACTAATGTTTGAATATATTTTTCACTTTTACTTTTTAATGTCATGTTTATCATATCTTCCATTATAATTAATACATTACTGAATTTTAAAAATAAAAAAACATTTCTGACACTGACACTGAAAGTTAATTAATCATAGAATTAATGACAGTCAAGATAGTTGCCAAATTGAGAGTTTATATTCTATACTTTATAGTTTATATTCTCTCTCTTCACCACGATGGACCAGCACAGCATCTGGATCACTGCAGCCATGCCCCCAATCCATCTCTCAGTCTCTTGCTCCCTCTCCCCTCATCAGTGACCTTTCATTATTTTTTCTACCAGTAGGTGTATTAGTTTTTAAAGATTTCTAGAGATTGGACTGGAGTTAGCAGACTCTGTGTCTGGTGTAATAAAACAAACAGGACACAAATACTGTGTTAAGTATTTTTCTCAACTGTGCAACCAGTTCAGTTAAGTTTTGGCTGTTTATGTTTGTCTGCTGTGTGCAGCGGAGTCAGATGGAATATATTATATATATTTTATACCTCAGAAATTACTACCCCCAACTCAATACATGCACGCTCTTACTTCAGCACCCTCAACTTCCCAGGGAAGGCTCTGGCTCTGACTTCCAGGGATTTTTAGCAATATAATACCTTTCACCTCTTTCTGCAAAGGTTAAAATTTCCAGTACTACAGAATATAAAAGTCTATCTGCACTCTTCTACATAACAGTAGAAGAGAAGCTACTACTACTACTAGTAGTAGTATCCCTTGTTTACAAGGGGTTACCACAGTGGGTAGTTTTGCATATTTTATTTATCACATTTTTACACCAGATGTTAAAAAGGTGTAAACTACTACGCTATCATACAGCAGGTGTCATTTAAATCTTGTAAGCCTTTACTCTGCTGCCATGGAATTCTGTGTACTGTCACTAGAGGGCAAGGTGAGGAAAAATGTGCTGTTCACAGTCATGTGCTAAAACTGTATTGTGTCACAGTGGTTTTGGGGAAAAGTGCTTGCCAACTTCCTCTTTAGTTACTTGGTTAGTAAAAGTGTGGTATGATACAGTCAAAAAATAAAGAAACAGGAACACTTTCAAACACTGAAAATACTCAAATAAATCAGTACTCCAGTACTTTCCTTTGACATCAGTACTTTTGTCTGATCAAGGTCAACCTAGGAAATTAATTATTGTCAACAGAGTCTTGAAACAAGAAAGATGACATGACGTTAATGTGACTCTCTAAAAAATTATGCGATTGTGTTTTTGTCATCTTGATCCTATCTGTAATAGAAGAAAGGATATTTCTTCAAGGTACTTGTAGATATATGCTTGCCAGCAGGAACATGCTAAACTTGATTTAACTCTGTCTTTTTTTTAGTGTTAAAGCGAAATGAGTGGGGGTGGGGGCACTTCCTTTTTCACTTTTCTCTAATTTTCTTTTAAATCAGTGGACCAATGCTCTTTCTAGAAAAAGAAAATATTTTGTCCAATTGCAAAGAAGAAATGTGCCTATTTTTCAGTTGAATGATGTCTGACATTTTGCTGTTGTGTTCTCTGTCAGATCTCATACTCAGCTCTTTTCTTATGTTTGCTGCTTCCTGTTTTCTAGTGGCAAATATTGTATTTTACTTAGTAGTTTAGTTTAGTTCAGCAGATTGCAAGTCTAAAAAAAAAAGTTCCTCTTTCTGTAATCTTTTCAAGCGGAAATATTCTATATCTAAGTACTATTTTTGGATTTCACAGCTCTAGATCAACAGATGCTAAAATCTGATATATGTGTCTCTCTCTGCAGTTGACATTGAAGTTATCAGACACAAATTCTCCTTATAAGAATAAGGAGAGTAGATAAGCAGTCAGATTGTGTTCAGCAGCAAGTGTGTGGATCCCTGTGAACCACCTTAGACACAGATCAGTTCTCATATAATACCCTCTAATGATCTTTAGCATCTTTTAGTTACCACTCTCTTATTTACATATAGTTGATTTGACAGAGTATTGCAACAGATAGTCTTCCTGACACAGCTGTCAATGCATTAATGGCTCCTCCCATACTCAAATAATAATCATAACAACAGTTGCTTCAATGTGCTTTATATTGTAAGGTAAAGACCCTACAATAATACAAAGAAAACAGAAAACTTGTCAGAAAAATTCCCTTATGAAGTTAGACACACAGTAATGTGTCCCAACGTGTTTATTTACTTGCAAGGAAGCAATAGCATACACAGTGAATGTCTATGTGAGTAAGAGGAGAGGATACCACACTACTAAGCGATACTGAGTGGCTGTTGGACCTGGCTTTCCTAGTGGACGTGACTGAAAGAATTAACCAGCTGAACTAGCAGTTGCATGGCAGAGACAAAACAGTGTTTGAAATGATCAGTTCTGTGAAGGCGTTCACAGCTAAATTCTCTTTTTTATATCCAGCAGATAAATAAAAGACTTAAGCACTTCATCTTAGTTGCAAAGATACTGGAGTCCCATTCAGGAGCAGAAAAGGTGTTTAATGGACACAGATTCTGTGAACTGGTGTCCAAGCTGGGACAGGAGTTTTTCAGACAGATTCTATGGCTTTGAGAAACTGGAGCCCTCTGTGACATTTATCCCTAGATGTTGACATTAGTCAGTTGTCAGGGCAGATGGCTGAGCTTCTCAGTGTTGGTCCTTTGGAGATGGAGATCATAAATCTCCAAAATGATGTCAAGCTTAAATTTCAGCAGCATTCTCAGCATTTCTGGAGTTTGGTAGAGCCAGACAACTCTAACAATCTTAAGTGGATACACTCCTACATGAAGCTCTCTGGTTGAATCTATGCAGTGCCAGTCTTCTCACTGACAGAAACTGTGCAGCTCATGAACATTATAAAAAGATGGTGGATTTATGAGCTCAGAAATTTGTAGTTTGTTGTTTATTTGTTTGGACAAAACATGAATTTAGAGAAGTTCAAGTCCTTCAAATATGCTGAATCACATGCTGTTGAATCTTATTTGATTATCTGAGTTTTACACATTTTCTTGTTCTTGTTCATGTTCATGTTCACTTGCACCATTCATTATTCATTATTGGGTACTGTGCATAGAATTTAAGTTGAAAAATAAATTTAATAAATTTTGGAATAAGGCTGTAACATGACAAAATCTGGAACAAATGAAATGCTATGACTCCTTTAAAGATACACATTAAAAGCATCAAGTGCAAGAACCCTCGTGTTGCATAGGCTGGCATGAACATGCTATTTGTTCAAAGGCGCTGATGTGTTGTAATGACTTACATGAATATACTCAATTTCTAATTCAGCTCAAAGAAGTAAACACCAACAGTTACATTTCTTCCGATATATATATTTTTTATATGGTCTGTATTTCTCAGAACTAGATTAAAGTAAATATCTGAGTATTTGCACATAAAATTGTTATGGGTGAATTCATTAAAAAAACAGTAATACAGTATACACTTGCCAACAGAAAGAAAAACAAATGCTAAAGTCTTCGACAGTAAGACATTTGTTTCAGCTGTTACAGGC
The DNA here is from genome assembly GCF_001858045.2 of Oreochromis niloticus. NCBI lineage: Eukaryota > Metazoa > Chordata > Actinopteri > Cichliformes > Cichlidae > Oreochromis > Oreochromis niloticus. Next base: position 12,299,056 of record NC_031972.2, read on the forward strand.
GCTAAAAAAACAGAAAGCAGGATGTCTGCCAGTGACATTGCTCTGGAGCTAATCTCCCACAGTCTGTATCCTGCCTCCTTCTATTTGCACGAATGAACTTTTGTTAGTTTAGAAACTCCCCAAGCCTTGCAGGCTACTGGAACAACATGTCCTCTACTGTGCATACCAAACTGTACTTTTTCTCACAACAAAAATGTACAGGAAAACAGTTCCTGGCAGCCATTAACCCAGAGAAATATACTGCCAGTCCTAGAGCCTTATAGTATCATTTTTATTGTTCTCCTACACTGTCACAGCACTCATTGTTTGAAGAAATAAAAAAGTATTTGAAAGCATAATGCTTCCTTCCTGCCCAACACTAAAGCAGCAGCTAACTTGGGGAGTGTCAAGAGAGCAAAGTGATGCATTTAGCAGTTCAAAAAGTAGAAATTCATTTCAGAAGATATCCTCATACAAAAAATCCTATACTAATGCACTAACACTAATGCGCTACCTAAAGTATATTAATCATCCTTCGGGGGATATAATCATATTCTGCAATGCTGTGTTGAACTAACTAACATAGCTTCCTTGGGACTTCATCATGTTTCATCATGGACCCTGAGTTAAGTGGTTTTGTGGTATCGTGTATGTAGAAGTTTCTAGATAACATCAAAAAAATAATCAACTTCAAATTCTGCTTCTTCTTGGTGAAAATCAAATGTTATGTGTCTTCAATACATTTTGTGTAAATACTGTGACTTTCATTTTGCCAACCAATTTTCTGCTACTAGTTATTATTTGTTATTTATATATGTTAAAGAATGGCCAAGTCACCAGTCATTCTGAGGAAGTCATGAGAAAGTTCAGTTTACAGCATTGTGATTACAACATACGGAATTCACCAGAATACACACTTACTGCCAGTATTGCTCAGTTTTTTGCCCCACACCAAGAACTGAAGGCTTGACTATGAAAACTTTAACACGATCAGTACCTTGTGAATCATGACTGAAATACCTTCGGTTTTGCATCAATTAATCGTCATGCACTAAGGCATACAAGAGGAATACAATAAATATAAAAAAAGCTTTAACTATCTATATGCACACCTACTTCTTTCCATGTAATTTAAAACTCACAGAGAAAGCAGTTAGCACATTTCTTCAGCAGAGGTTGAGGTAAACTATTGCAGGATCACAGCATAGATAGATAATTAATTAGATATTTAGAACATCCAAAATCCAAGAGAATGCACACGTATTCCAAAACTCCTTGGTTTTCAAGCAGACTCCAGAATCGCAGTCTTGACTATGAAGAAGACATGAACATGATTAATAACACATGAATCATGATTGGTCTCATGCAAGAAATATTATTGCTGCAGGCACCGGCTGTTTTACTTTGAAAAAAACCTCAAATCTCAACAGGACAAAATCATGCTTGATGTCTATATTGATATGAACCAGGAAATAGGTGGCATTGGATGGAGTTTTCACTCCTGGACTAAGGCTGGAGATTTAGAGGGGCTACTGGCAGGCAGGCGGGGATTCCAGGTTATTTTTTATTTTTGTCAGGAAGTCCTAATGAAGAAAATAATGTAGGCTATAATTGCTGAGCTTTTCTGGTATAGATAGGTGATATATATGGACTATATGACAGCCCGGGTTCAAGTCCGACCCATGGCCATTTGCCACGTCTTCCCCTCTCTCTTTCCTCCACTTTCCTGTCAGTCTTCACTGTCCCTATCAAAAATAAAGCCATAAAAAGGCCCTGCAAAAATAAACAAATAAATAGATATACTTCCTGCTTTCCAGTCTTTATTCTCAAGTACTTTGGGTGGGTCTTTATAGTTGTGCAAGATATGCACCTTCAGCAAGAAAGCAAATTTATTTATCCCAAAATGTTAAACTATTGCTTTAGGTAACATACACCAATGCAAAAACTGCAGATACTATAGATTTTATGTTTATATATGTAAGAATGTTTAAATAAGAAACAAGTCATTGTGACCAATATTTCTGGGAGGAAATGGGGTTGCCTCTCTGAGTTTGAGTGAATATAAAAGCATGAAAGCAAAAACCCAAAGCAAAAAGCAAGGAGAAAAAGTCAATCCCTACTTCCGATCCCTCCCTCAGGAAGTCTCTTTTCATCTTACACAGACAAAGTAATCAGCACATTTCAAGGCAAAGATGCCTTTCATTTTGGTGGTTTTAAATACTGTCCTCTGTTCTCATCCCAGCACTTTATAAATATAGATTTTTATGAAGCAGATACATGAATATAAAAACTCCCATTACTTTAACTTGTATGATTGGTTATTGTATTGGTTGTCTCTTGGTCATTTTCACCAGTGGGAAGTGCCATCATCATGTAATTTCCTGGAAAGACAGGCAATTGCAATCTGGATAAACAGTTTACATAGGCAAGTAAACAAAAATGTACGGTCACAGAGACAAAAAAAGGAAAAAATGTGGAGAGCAATTTGCTACCGGGAACAGAGAATGTAAAGGCACATTTATAATTTTATAATTATGTCTAAAAAAGTAATGGCAACATCTTATCTCATCACAAAGGGTTAAAAAAAATAGAAAGAAGGAAAGGGGAAAAAGTTTGGCTTTTGTTGTCTGAAAATATATTTGCTCCAAAATTAATGATCCTACAGAGCTTTCCATTTGCCTTCTGTCACAAACAAAGGAAGCAGTTAAGAGTCTGCAGGGATAAGTTAAACCACTTCAAACAAAGTTGTTTATTCCAAAACATTTTCCCAGAAGTTAATACTTTGAAATGTGCTGCTGGATGTTCACATCACAAGAACAGAAAATCTCAGCTTTTTCATATTTGGCTAGAAAGAAAGAAAGAAAAAAAGAACAGATCAGTTTAAAGTGGTGATAAATAAATTGCTGTTGTTGTGCCTTCACTACTAGGTTACTGTGGTTCATTATCATTGTTTCTTATTACTCATCAAATAGAATGCAGCTCTCAGGCAGAGTTCAATGTGCTGTCCGAAAAAAGGACACAACTTTCTGCAGTGTTAGTCACGCTTCCTGGGTTGAGAGGAGAGTTTATGTGGCTCATCTAACTTCACTGTCTAAAGAAAACAAACAAACAAAAAAGCCCACACTGCTTTAATGTGCCATTTGAAACACATTGTGACTTTTTCTTTGAAATATGCTAAGTTATAAGCCCTTTCTCAGTCGAATTTTGTTTTTCATGGTGTGTTAAAACAAACGACAAGACAGGTAAAAGGTTTCATTTGATAATTTTAAAAAATTGTTTGTTTGTTTGTTTTTTCTTAAAATAGACAAAATCTATGAACTGCTTTCTAACCGTTTACATCATTAAAACGGTCCTAATTTGTTGACGAGGTTTGGGGGGTCGATGCTACTCGCATGTCTTTGATTAGATCTTGACCTTGCTGTGACTGGAAAGGTGACATCACACCACAAGAATGTGTCTGAGTGCAGACCTCTCTGATTGGTGGAGGGGTGCGATAGGATCTGACCAGCCGAAATTTGGGCGTAAACAAGCCACATTTGACGTGCTCCTGTAGAAGAGCGACAGCAGAGGGACCCTGGGTAGACTGGGAACGTGTACGGAGAGTATTAACGTCGCACATTTCATCAATTTATTCTCGTTTAGTGGTTTTATTTTTCACCGGTGAGCAGAATGCTTCCGATGTCTCTGTTAGTTTCTCTGTGCCTTGCGTCGTGTTTCGGTGCTGCCTACGCAAGAGAAAACGCAAGTAAGAAAACTTTCTACTTTGTTTAAAACTCTGGCTTTCCCTGCACACTGTTTAAAACTTTCACTGGGAATGTTATGTGTTGATTTAGCTACATTTAGTCGGCATAAAATTGATGGTTTTCTTTTTTTTATTTTAAAGTCATTGAGGAAGTGTTTTCCCTTCCAAGCAGAAATAATAAAACAGTAGCAAATAAGAGTACTTTTTAAGTTTTTAACGAATGATTTAATTAGCGATTTTAAATTTGGTAAGTATTGTTAAAATTGAAATTGATGTTTTTTTTTTTTTTTAAATGGACAAAACCGATCTTAAGGTAATTAGATTAATTAGAAATGTATAATCTGGAACTAGTAAAATGTAGTATATGTTTGTTTGTTAAAGTGTTTAATACCAAATGAAGATTGTAATCTTCCTGTTGGATTAGCCAAAACTTTACCATTTCTTGTACCTTTGATCGGACTGACCCCCCCCCCCCCCCCCCTCTCTCTCTCCAGCTGCTCCACGCGGAAGGGGCTTTTTGTATGACTTACGCCAGTCAGTGACGGATGAACCAATAGATTATGATGAAAACGGCACATTAAATCGTTCTTCAAATGGTACCAAAGACAGAAAAGGACTTTCGGAACAGGCCCTGATGTTTCTAACTGGCCCTGTGTCCACCATCCTTTTACCTTCCTTCTACACGCTGGTCTGCTCCATCAGTGTGCCAATAAACTTCTGTGCTCTGCTGGCCTTTGCTCGGGGGATCCGTCCTAAGAAGCCAGCTGCAATCTATATGCTGAACCTGGCCTTAGCCGATCTTCTCTTTGCACTGATGCTCCCCTTCAAGATCTCCTATCACTTTGAAGGCAACAACTGGAAATTTGGCCCGTCCATGTGCCGTGTGGTCATTGCTGCCTTTTACTGGAACATGTATTGTTCTGTTCTTCTCATAGCTTGCATCAGTGTGGACCGTCTGCTTGCTGTAGTTTATCCCATTGACTCTCTGGCTTGGAGGAGGCCAAGGAACACAATCATAGCCTGCATAACCATGTGGGTGTTATCCTTTGCTGGCTCTGTGCCTCTTGTTACATCGGACCAGACTTTTCACATCAGTGAGTTGAACATCACCACCTGCCATGATGTCCACTCAACAGCTAAGATCGTCTGGTTAAAGACATACTTCCTCACGCTCTGCTGCCTCCTCTTCTTCCTGCCTCTGCTCATCACAGTGGTGTCCTACACTCGAGTCATCTGGTCGCTGAGCAAACTCCAAAAAAGGCTCCCTGGAAGCTCACACAAAAGGAAAAGAGCAATAGTGATGGTTTTGACAGTGCTGTTGATATTTGTCCTGTGTTTCATGCCCACAAACTGTCTGCTGCTCACACACTACCTGCAGTTTACAACAGAGAAGAGCCAGGAGGCACCTGATGGCTCTTACGCACTCTATCTGGTGTTTCTGTGTTTGGGAAGTCTGAACTGCCTCCTAGATCCCCTGCTCTACTACTTTGGATCCTCCCAGTGCCAGAGACAACTCTCCAACGTGCTCAAGTGTCATAAGGTTACAAAGAGAAATGATATTAGTAATTCATTACCTACTTCATGCAGGTCCAGCACCAGACCAATGCTGAAATCCAGCTGTACAGAAAGTTCAAAAATAAACTCTTCAATTAAAGTGGATTCTTTCCAAGAAAACCTTGACAGCCAATATAAGAAACTACTCATCTAACTCTCACTGAGCTGACATTTTAATTGAATCCTTAAATGTGATTTTTTTTTTTCTTTTTTTTTTTTAGTTATGAAACAACAATTTAAGCCTATATATAGGGTTTAGCTTTGTTTGGATTCCTAATTATGCCTTTTGAAAAATGAAGGGAGTTCAGATAAGACTTTGCTTTGAAATACTATTATTTTATGCACCCTATATATATATATATATATATATATATATATATATATATATATATATATATATATATATATATATATATATATATATATATATATATATAAGGCTCACTGTTCTGTATTAAGTATTGGTTTTATTTTAAGTATTATTCAGTCCTTTTTTTTTTTAAACTGTTTGCTAGGCTTGTTTTAAAGTGCTTATATATATAACCAGTGAAAAGCAGTTACTTATGACTTTTTGTTTTTGCTACATATACCAGTTTTATTTTTTTTGGCAACATTTTGTCACTGAATAAATATTTTGATTTTGATTCACACTACAAGCATGTCTCAATGTCATCTATAATTTACAGCGCCCCCCCCCCTAAAAAAAAAATGTTGTCCTTAATAGTTTGTTTCATGCTTCCCTCTGTTGGTGAGAGTGTGTATTGATGAATTTCTTATGAAAGTGTCACTTCATCCTACTGCACCAATGTCCTTTTCTCTCCAGTAGGCAGTTCTATATTGCTATGCTTATCCAAGATTGGACCAACACCACCTTCACTTCTAGTGAGGCACTTACATCTTTTTTTTTTATTATTTATTTATTTTTTTGCCTGTCCCGTTTGGCTCTTTTGCCATCAGAATTATTGTCTAAAGGCGAAGAAAGATGCCCAACGGATTTACTTTACCAAATGGACCATCCCAGCCTTGCCGTAATGGTCCATTTGATTCACCTTTTATTGTTTATTTTATTTTATTTTCACTTGTTAAATACGGGACAGACTTGACTGGGGAAAAGAAAGGGGAGAAAGAAAGGGAAAGAAAAACAGTGGGGAAGAGGGACGGAGATAAAGGGCAAAAAACAAAAAACAACAAAATAAGCAGACAAAAAATACATATATCAATCACCTGGATCACCTGTTGAGAAAGAAAAAAGAGAAAACAAGCAGAAGAAAAAAAAGAGCAATATAATAACAACTTCATGTAATGATCTGCTAGAGGGTGTGGGGGGCCACAGCCCTGTCCTCCAGGGCATGAAGCAGGTATGGAGGAGATCAAAACTCCAGACATCCAGAGGCCCTCAGAACACAAGAGACCAAGGAAGACCAACAGAGGGGCAGCCGCGCCACTATCCCAGAAAGAGCTGAGGAGAGCCCCAGATGAGGGGTCACTCAGCAGCTGCGGAGCAGAAGCCAGGGGGTTTGCAGTGACGTGCCCCTGAGCTCCGCCGGCAGCCAGCTGTGCCAGAGTGGCCGAGAGGCCGAGGGCACCCCACCCCCGAAGTGGCCTGAGCGAGCCCCAGGCTCCAGGCCCCGACAAGCAGCCACCAAGGAGTGAGCCGGTGGGTACCCGGATGCCCATCCCCAGACACAAAGAACCACCAATGCACCGATGTCTGAGGGCGTCTGCCACTGGCAGGAGAAGTGGTGGGGGGAGATAGGCCTCCATACCTTGGAGGGCCTGAGATGTCCCTAGAGAGGTGGCGTCTGATACCCGACCTGACATATAGACACAGACAAACAGGCACACACAGATACAAACATCCATTCCCACCTTCATGCTCTCATATGCAATTACTCAACACTCACCCAACGTGGAGACAGACATAAATAGACACTGTACACACAATCACACTCCCCAAGCGTACTCAAAGCCCCAGGTCTAGGTACCCTTGCCCCCGGAGGGGGAAACTGCACCCAGACCCAGGTGGTGTTACCCTTTTCCCTGGGGTGGAGAGAAGCAGACGGCCCCGGCTCGGCAGCAGCAGGGAGGCCCCACATTCCAGACCCCAGTCGGACGGCCAACTCCTCCTCCCAGCCCCCCCGCTCCAACAGGCTGCAGAGAACGGGCGTGTGTAAAGACTCCAAACCTCCCTCCACCCGCTCATATGTAGTGTTGATGCATGTGTGTTCTAAGGTGCATTTAAAACCCAGGAGGGCAGGGAGCTACCTGCCAGAGAGCAGCAGGTAAGCGCATAGCCCCTCCTGATAGCCCTCAATGTCTACATGCATTTAAAATTGAGAGGTGGGCAACGACGCCAGGGGTGAGGTTGTACACCCTGATGGTCTTTTGGATTCCGTGTAGCGTGCCCACCCCCAAGATCCTATATGTATGTGTTATGAGAGTGTGAGTAATGTGAATGTCTAAGTTGTGGGATAAAATTGAGGCACCGGCAGCCAGAATGGGACAGAGGGGGGGATGCCTCCCCTGGCACTTACATCTTGTATTTAGTCATGTGTAAGGATTAATTTCGATACATATTTATGAATTGGTCAGTGCAATATAAGAAATTCGTGAATTATCACACACTGAATCATGGAATTTCCACCTTGAAGTGTCCTAAATTGTTCTGCAATGTCATAAAACTCATAACTCAGTGGCTGGAATCAAAATGTCTAGAATTTTTGCCTTACCTTTCATTCAGAGGTGCAGGTGGATGTAGCCGAATATTTAAAACAAAACAAGAAATAGCGGCTATTGCTGATAGATTTACTGGTCAAAGTGGACATTTAAACAGAGATGCCAGTTTCCATTATCGGCATGACATGTATAATTTTGAAGTGATGAGTACAATTATCCACAACCCACAGGAACTATCACTCACCTACTGTTTTCCTATAAAATACAGTTCTGAGTAACCCCTTTATATTCTTTATATTTTCCTAGTAAAATGGGAAATATGTGTAAAGAAGCATGAAAATATATAAAATATAAATATTTTATAATTTTATAAATTATAAAATATATATAAGGCAGAACAGATTTGAAGGACAGTCCACAGCTCTTCTTTTGCTGCCTTTTGTTTTAGTATGCTTTAAATGTATTGGCAATATATTTGGGATAATTACCATGCTGAAAAATAAATCAATTGCCAATCAGATACTTCCCAGATGGTATTGTATGAATGGGACTGCGTTCATAATTCAATCAATGTTTGACAAGATCCCCAACACGACTGGCTAAAATGCAGCCACAAACTATGTATTGACAAAAACCTTCTGACTTTTAGTCTAGTTTGTGTGTAATCTGGCATACTTCAACCTTTTCTCCCTGTTTCCCTAAGAATGGCTTCTTGACAGCCACCCTGAGTAGTTTCAAGGAAATGGGTGCAATGAATGCACTGAAAATGGAAAGAGAGAAAAAAGCAGCCAATGTCCATAGTTCTGCAGAAGGTCAGAAGAACTATAAACTATATTAACTATAAAAAAATCTGGCTCCTTAAAACCAAAATTTATAGAAATGAGGACTTACTCAGGACTTTTTGCAAAGTACTGTAATTTCACAACGATCAGATCTATGAGAAGAATTTTATTCCCCATAAGGGAAAATAGCAAACTAATATAAAGACAAAAAAGTCCCAGGTGTCATGTATTTACACTGGCATTTCTTCTTTTGTCTGTTTTGAAGTGCACTTCTCATACCAGCATGATACAAGTGCAAACCTCCTAGAAGCAGATGCGTGGGAATAAAAAAAAGTCCCCTTACTTTATGCACTTACAGAGCAGTTTATTAATTCATGATCTAAATCTTCAATCTTTTCAAATACCAAAGGTACTCCACTGGACTGAGATCTGGTGACTGAAGGCCATTTGAGTCAAGTTAACTCACTGTCATTTTTAAGAAGCCATTTTGCAACATAGTGCTTTGTCCTACTGGAAGGCACCATCAAAAGATACACCAGCAGGTACACTGTCATCATAAAGGGATGGACATGGTTAGCAGAAACACTGAGGTAGGCTGTGGTGTTTAAATGGTGCCCAATTGGTACTAAGGGGCCCAATGTGTGCCAAGAAACTATTGCTCACAATATTACAATTGTTGATACAGGGCAGAATGGATCCATGCTTTCATTTTGTTGTTGCAAACATATTTTACAATACTTAGGCCAGGAAGAGGTGCAGAGAAGTGAAGCCTCTCAGTCATTGGTATCTCCAGCGTCTCTCTTTCCTTTTTCCTGATGTTGCTATCTCTCTGTAAAGCTACATTTACCATGGCCTCTGCTTGTCCACTACTACTATGTCCGGTTGGTTAAGCATCACTAGTTTGTCTATCTGTATCTGGAAGTCCCACAGGATCTTAGCTTGGTCATTCTCAACCACCCAAGGCATGTTCCGTGTTCCATTTTTACCTCCGGACTTCCAGGCCATACTGGGCACAGATGTTCCTGTCCTATACTATGCCGGCCACTTGGTTATGGCCTTCCATGTGTTTCCTGCCTGCTAGCATCTTGCAACAATACTGTTATGTGATGGTTTCTCTCAGAGGCATCTTTACACAGCCTGCACCTGAGGTCTTGCCTGGTGTGCTAGACCCCAGCCTCTATGGATCTTGTGCTCAGAGCTTGTTCCTGTGCTGTCATGATTAGTGCCTCTGGACTGTCTTTCAGTCCACCCACTGGTAGGATTTCTGGATGTCAGTCTTTCTTCTATCTGCTGGTGGTACATACTGTGTAGAGGATTGTTCTTCCATGATCGTTCTTCCCCTTGCTTCTTATAAACAGGAGGAAATGTATGTATGTGTTCATGGCACTGGACGGTGAGTAGTATTAGACTGACCTTCAATCGGTGATGGAAACACTGAGGTGGAGTGATGTTGGGGTGTATTTGCTTTATTTTGTACAGGGTGGGCCATTTATATGGATACACCGTAATAAAATGGGAATGGTTGGTGAAATTAAAGTCCTGTTTGTGGCACATTAGTATATGTGAGGGGGTAAACTCCTCAAGATGGGTGGTGACCATGGTGGCCATTTAGAAGTCGGCCATCTTGGATACAACTTTTGTTTTTTTCAATAGGAAGAGGGCCATGTGACACATCAAACTTATTGGTAATGTCACAAGAAAAACAATGGTGTGCTTGGTTTCAACGTAACTTTTTTCTTTCATGAGTTATTTACAAGTTTCTGACCACTTATAAAATGTGTTGAATGTGCTGCCCATTGTGTTGGATTGTCAATGCAACCTCTTCTCCCACTCTTCACACACTGATAGCAACACTGCAGGAGAAATGCCAGCACAGGCATCCAGTATCCGTAGTTTCAGGTGCTGCACATCTCGTATCTTCACACCATAGACAATTGCCTTCAGATGACCCCAAAGATAAAAGTCTAAGGGGGTCAGATCGGGAGACCTTGGGGGCCATTCAACTGGCCCACGACGACCAATCCACTTTCCAGGAAACTGTTCATCTAGGAATGGTCGGACCTGGCACCCATAATGTGGTGGTGCACCATCTTGCTGGAAAAACTCAGGGAACGTGCCAGCTTCAGTGCATAAAGAGGGAAACACATCATCATGTAGCAATTTCAAATATCCAGTGGCCTTGAGGTTTCCATTGATGAAGAATGGACCCACTATCATTGTACCCAATATACCACACCAAACCATCACTTTTGTTGTTCCAACAGTCTTGGAGGGATCCATCCAATGTGGGTTGGTGTCAGACCAATAGCGGTGGTTTTGTTTGTTAACTTCACCATGGGAAGCATGGGAGATGGGTGGTCTCGTAGGGTGTCTTGCATTGAAATCTGCTGCAATGACCCGGTTACTGCATTCACCAGATATCAACACAATTTCAATCCGCTCCTCACGTGTTAACCTCTTCGACATGTCAATGGCTGTGAACAAAGAGAAACTTGTAAATAACTCATTAAAGAATAAAGTTACGTTGAAACCAAGCACACCATTGTTTTTCTTGTGACATTACCAATAAGTTTGATGTGTCACATGGCCCTCTTCCTATTGAAAAAACAAAAGTTGTATCCAAGATGGCCGACTTCTAAATGGCCACCATGGTCACCACCCATTTTGAGGAGTTTGCCCCCTCACATATACTAATGTGCCACAAACAGGACTTTAATATCACCAACCATTCCTATTTTATTACGGTGTATCCATATAAATGGCCCACCCTGTATTATAATTCCTTTTTGCTTTTCTTTTTCCTGACTTTTCCTTTTTATATTGTTTATATGATTGAAATAAATTGAAAAATCAAAGGAACACAGCCTGCGTAACCATATGGATATTATGGCCATGATACCGTGAGCATACCTGATCTCCGCTGATTTTGGAAGCTAAGCAAGGTTGTGCCTGGTTAGTACATCTTTGGGAGTTCACCTGGTAATAGCTCAAAAGGCCTGTGAGGCCTTCAGATGACTATTGGTGATAGTCATCTGAATGACAGAGACCAATCCTGAAATCCAGCTGTACAGAAATGTCAGAAATAAACAATACATTTTTCTAAAGTGGACCCAGCAACACTGTCTGTGCTATTCTCTCCAACAAGTAGTGCAACATTACTATCAACAACAGGAGAGTCAGTTAAGGCTCTTATTTCTGTGCTGGGTTATAAGTAATAACAATTAATACCTATTTATAATTTTGATGGTCAAATACAGGGGAAACAAAGCGAAAAACAAGGAAACCACACTGGAAGTTGGGATCACATCTGTTAAGGTAAACTAGGGGACTCAAGCGCGGGACTCTGTTGACAGGAATGGGGAAAAACACTCTCACTCCTCTTCTGTCACACACAACGCTTTACCAGCCACTCTCCTCTCACTCACACTCAAGTATCCACAAGGAACAGGAACAGGTTGTCTATACACAAAGAGAAGGTGAATTAGAACAAATGCACAATCCACGAGACCTATGCAAGCAGTCTGTAAGCCAGGGTTTCACTGACATGAGTCAAACAAAAATCCAGCAATGAGTAGCCTCGCTTCTTCCCTTTACAGTTTTTTTTACAGCCTCTAGGACACATTTCCCAATACTTAGGTCACTTTTGCAAAACTCTTCACACAATTCTCCTAACTGACCCTCAGCTTGGCAAAGCAGTTCATTTCACATTCAAAATGCACTACAACTACCAAAACACTTTATTCAGGTCTCAAATAAACTCATTCGTCCAGAACACTAGCAAAGGTTGACAGCCGACAAACACACTTTGTCACCAACAAAACAATGACCTAAAAAACACTAACAACATGTAGCATTACACAGTGTTTTCTTGTGTAAAACAAGGACACATCTCTGTTCATAATTTCAATATATGTTACTGGAATGAACATCATGCAGAATTCATTAATATTTGTTTATGTATTTTTATTTTTTTGCACTAAGTAATCCCAAAATACAAGAATTTGTATACACACCATCCACTGATACACATACAATAGTAATGCTAATCTACTCGGTCTTCTCCATTTGGCCACAGGTTCTCATCCACATCACATCTTATGTCATCTAGGGCAATACACCTAGGAAAGAATCTTCTGGCATGCCTGATCCATCCCTGGCAATCTTCTGCTGATATCTCCAGGCATCCAGCATTCATTGCATCCAGGAGGGACATTTGATCATGTGGATGATGGTCGTAAACCTTCCACCGCCATGAGGAAAAGAATTCCTCTATGGGGTTGAGGAATTGAGAGTAAGGTGGAAGGAAAAGAGACTCCATTCTGGGATGGGCTGCAAACCACTCGGTGACTGCACGGGAGTGATGAAATGCCACATTGTCCCATACAATTATAAATGTTGGCTGACTCCTTCTAGAGATGGACCGATCCGATATTACGTATCGGTATCAGTCTGATACTGACCTAAATTACTGGATCGGATATCGGCGAAAAATAAAAAATGTAATCCGATCCATTAAATATCAAAAAAGCAGCTCACAAAACTTGCGACACGGCGTAACTCGGCTCATAACCGTAGCACGTCGGAGCAGTGTGCTCACGTGATAGAGCGCCTGTGTGTATTTGTAGCCTCGCTACCAAACCAGCATTTCATCTAAGAGGAAGTTATCCCAGAGAGAAGTAAAGCAAATGTTTAAGTTCATCTCTGAATGTTTGTAAAGCATTCCCACGTTAAGCTTAACAACCGATATATGGAGCGACTGCCTCTCTCTCCCTCACCTTCCTGCCGCTACTTCAATCGTGAAACTGCTTAATGATCAGCTGATCGGCTTTTCTGTCGTGAGTCCATCTCTCTTCTTTGTTTTTGGCCCACTTTGCACCAGAAAGAGGAAACCAGCGGCTGAACAACAGCAGCACGTTTAACCTTGATAAGCTGTTGTTAGAATTTATTTAATATTATTTTCTACACCAGGATCCTTTTCTACGTAGCTGACGGCTGGTAACTGTGCAGGGGCGGATCTAGCAAAGTTTAGCCAGGGGGGCCGATAGGGCATGAACAGGGAAAAGGGGGCACAAAGACATACTTTACTTTCTTATTCTCATTTAAAATACGTAGCTTTTAATAAATAATTATCTGAATCTTACACCCAAAGTTTTAATCTGATGTAAAATGTATAGAAGTCCATTACTGTATATATTAACTCTTAAGTCTAATATACCCTAGTAAGCTATAGTACTTTTTCCTTTGGGAAGCTACCATCTGTGAATTCTGCAATTCTGTTGAAGAAAGATGTTGAATCTATTTAATTATTCTTGAAAAATAATTTGTTTCTGTGCATTTTTTTTTCACCCTGCATCAAATTAAAGTTGATTACATCGATTAAGCATCATGAGGTGGAGGGTCGGGGGTGGTTCCCTATTTTTTTTTTTTTTGCTGGGAGTTTGCAACCCTATTAGTTAGGTTGCTTAATATTTCTGCTAAGTACTCTTTAAAATACCAGAATAGGGAGGATGGAGTAGGTTTAAGTTAGGTTTTAAGTTAGGTAAGGTTTATTAGATTGATCAGTGTTGCTGAACTATGAAATATTTTGGGTGCAGTGTATTTTTTTTTTTTTTTTTTTTTTTTTTTTTTTTTTTTTTACACACAGGTATAACAGAATAGCTTTAGTGTTGTTGTTTATTTAAACTTGAGTATGAACTTATACAAAATGCAGCAAGATATTAAAAAAACCAAACAGTTTTATTGATTAAAAAACACACAATATCGGATTCATATCGGTATCGGCAGATATCCAAATTTATGATATCGGTATCGGACATAAAAAAGTGGTATCGTGCCATCTCTAATTCCTTCTCTCCGCATCCCTTTCCTCACCTAGCACAACCCTTCCATAGAGATCATGCAGGAACGCAAGGAGCCGTTCAGTGTTGTATGGCCCAATTAGTGGTCTGTGTAACAGCAGTCCATCAGTGGATATTGCTGCGCTCATTGTGATGTTGGCACCCCTCTGGCCCGGGACATTCACTGTGGCTCTCTTCCCAATCACATTCCTCCCTCGTCGCCGTGCTTTGGCCAAGTTGAAACCTGCCTCATCCACAAAGATGAAAATGTGGTGTGTTTGCCTGCCTTCAATCTCCATGACTCTCTAACATAAATCCACAAGGCAACATAAGCTGTTACAGTAGTAAATTTGTAAAAATTGTCTTTGTGTGTGTTTGGTTTTGTTCAAAAACAGATCTGTATTTTATTGTGATCTTACCTGGACATACTGGTTCCTGAGTTGCTTGACATGTTCAGAGTTCCTCTCAAAAGGCACAGTGTACAACTGTTTCATCCTGACCTGATGTTTTTTCAGGACTCTAGAAATTGTTGTTATGCTTACACTGTGAATATTTGCGAAAGTAACGTTGTCTGCCAAGACTCTGTGTCTAATTTCAGTGAGTTTTATCCCATTGTTTCTGATGACCATATCAACAATGGCAGTTTCCTGCACATCAGTGAACATCCGTCCTCTCCCTCCTGTGTGAGGTAACCGTTGAGTTCTAAGCAGAAATGCAACAACAATTACACAAAAGCTTATTTACTTCTGAAATGTGCAAATGCCCTTGCAGAATACAAGTTACCTGTTGGTTTGCCGGAAAACTCTAACAATACATGCCACTGTAGAGCGTTGCAGATTTGGCTGCACTCTCTGACCAGCCTCTCTCATTGAGTGACCATAATTTACTACATGATCAATTACAGTAGCTCTGATCTCATCTGCGACTACAGCTCTTGATCTTCCTCTTATTCTTCTTCCACCATGCATACGTATTCCTCGCCCCCTCCCAGCCACTCTTCTTCCTCTTTCAGCCACTTCTCCATTTCTGGCTGGGTCCATGTTTACATCACAAAACAAACCTATTCAGCAGTTGTCTCCTTTTGTACTGAAATTGAAGGAGTAGCACCTGTGTAGATGTTCATCTACAATGAGAATCAGCTGTGGCTGGTTAAACTGCATTTTTAGATTTAAAATATGTTTCAATAAAATATTGCTGTTGAATTTTGCTGTCTTATTCAGTTTTGCATTATGTTATTGTTTTGACCATAAGTTTAACAGTTTTGAAAACAGTATGTAAGTGCATGCAAAATGTCCTGTACGTACAAAGATTTTTGGCAGTTGTTGTGTCTGAGTGAGAAAATAATTCATGAAATTTGAGAGATGTAGTCATTGAATGCATTTTGTGCCAAAACAATGATAACTGATCCTCAGTTTAGCCCACATAGACTTCTGTTGTGCTCACTGTGTGAGGAGTTTTGCAAAAGTGACCTAAGTATTGCGAAATGTGTCCTAGCGTCTGTAAAAAACTGTAAATAGTGGGAGGCTAATGGGATGCAGGTGTTCACCATCCCACAGGTGTGTAGGCCAAAAGCAGAAACCCATGAGTTCCGGCCAGGCGACAGAGGGAGAGAGAGAGACAGAGCAAAGGAGAGAGGACAAGAGAGAAAAATTTAAGTTGCCTAGTCATCATATTTATTTAAGCATAGCAGTGAATTGCAGTATGAGAGTAAAACTAAAAATAAGTATTTCATGTTGTTTTTTCACATATATGTTAAAGGTCTTACAGTTTTTCTGAATTGCTAAAACACTAAATCCCATTGTAAAAACTAAACTGTCAACTATGAAAACTCTTTCATCAAATCAATCCCACAGTTGCCAAAATCTTAAACACTATTCATCTGGTTAGGACACCATTTGCGAATCTGAATCTCCCATTTACCAAAACTCTAAACACATTCTCAAACACAAAACACATTTAGCAATGTGGTGCACTTGTACCCTGAATGGTGCACACAGGCCACAGAAATTAAACACAACTAACACACTGTTTTCATCATTAACACACTACCACTCAAAATTGAAAACACATGCTGCAACCTCTTCTTCTGCTTTTTGCGAGATTGAATACAGCTTCCTCCACAAAGATGTATTCATGAGGCCTAACCATTCAGTCAAGCTCAAAGATTCTCTGTACACACCAAACTAATTTTAGTTCTGTAAATGAAATAGTATGGTGTATACATGTGCTATGTGTACAAGTATACTTATAACTAAATGGTATTTTGTTTAGAATTGAAAGACGGCCACGTGAGGGTGGAAGAACATGCATGTGCTCACAACACCAGGAGACACTTATTGTGGATATGGTCCATCAGAATAATGCAATTCGACTGCATGAAATACAGCAGTGGATTATAGAAGACAACATACATTTTGAATCTAGCAAAAAGGAGAAGAAAAGGTCGCAATGCCATTACTGAACTGAACTGCCTGGCCAGCGTGGTGGAAATGTAACTATCCCCATAGCTGCAGCTATGGGGTTCTCCACAGTCATGTTACTGTTGAGCCACACAACACCGAACTTCTAGCAACATTCCAGGATGGTCTACTACTGCCTACTCGCGATCTCTCTACTTCTCTCTACTCAAGCAAAGTAGAGAGATCACGAGTAGGCAGAGCATCCCATTTAGGACAATGTGAGCTTTCACCATGGTCCAAGAATATACAATTGGTTTCACAATGAGCAGCATTTTATCAATGTGTTTCTTCCACCATACTGTCCCTTTTTGAGGAGTTTTTCTCAGCATGGAGATGGAAAGTATATGACCGAAACCCTTACACAAAGGAAAATCTACTTCAAGCAATGAATGGAGCATGTGGTGAGATAGGACTGGAATCTTGCCAGGGCTGAATTCGGCATGCTAAAGGATTCTTTCCTCGTTGCCTTGCAAGGGAGACCATAACATGTGATGTGGATGAAGTCCTGAGGCCTGTCCCAGCACAGAGGCATGATGATGAAGCGGAATAAATTATCTGAATATGCTGTAAAAATATGTAATTTTTTAATGTATATATATCTTTTTTACTGCAGCTCTTTTTTTGTTAAAATGTGAGTACAAGAATAAATGAATGAATAGATAAATATTATTTTCCCGCTGTCTCACAGTGTTTTGTATTTACAGTTTTTTCTGATTGCTTAAGCACATTTTTTGTAACTATTGGCTGTTTTTGCAAAACTCTACACACAAATAAGAAAACCTGTCACCCAATTATCAAAACATTGTAGTTCTCTTGCAAAAGCGAACACAGCTAGATTAACTCTTCACACCTTCGTAAAAATGGTGTTTTCGTATCAAACAGTACACACAAGCCATCATCTACTAAGCACACAATGCGCCAACTGCACACTGATGGTATGAATACAAAACACATCTGGCTTTTGCTTTCTCTGTGTACAGATGTCAATTTGAGGTTACACTTTTGTCATAGTGTCATGTAAACATACAAGGATCCAAACTTCAAGTATTGGTGTTTATTCACACTCATCAAAACCAAGACAAAGTCAGAACACAAAATAGGAATTTCACAAAAAAAGGAAAAAAAAAGACAATCAGCCTACATCATGTCGTCTTTCTGGGTCCGGCCACAAAATTTCGTCCACATCGCATGCGATATCCTCCAGTCCAAGGCACCGGGGAAAATATCTCCTTGAATGGCGTATCCAGGCCTGACATGATGCCTGGTCAATATCTCCACATGCCTCCTCCATTGCCTGTAAAAGGGCTACCTGTTGATGAGGATGACGGTCGTACACTTTCCAGCGCCAGGCAGAGAAGAACTCCTCAATGGGATTTAAGAATGGAGAGTATGGAGGGAGGTTGAGTGCCATGAAGGATGGGTGGTCTGTAAACCAGTTGCGGACCAAAGCAGCCCTATGGAAACTAACATCGTCCCATATGATGACATATCGGGTCTGCTCTGGTCTCTGAACAGTGAGCATGTCATGCATGGTGTCCAGGAATGCAATAATGTGTGCAGTGTTGTATGGGCCTATGGTTGCATGATGGTGAACAACACCATTTTGGCTTATAGCTGCACACATGGTTATGTTACCACCACATTGTCCTGGGACATTGATGATGGCACGGTGTCCAATAATGTTCCTGCCACGTCTCCTGGTTTTACTGAGGTTAAAACCGGCCTCATCCACAAAAAGTAGCTCATGTCCCATTGCATCTGCTTCTAGTTCCATCACTCTCTGGACAAGACAAAACAAATGCAACACATCAGGCCCATGCACAGCACTACAGTATGCACTTCCAAATTCAGAACCAATGACACTAGCTTACCTGCACATAGTCATATCGCAGTTGCTTTACACGTTCTGTGTTTCTCTCGAAAGGAACTCTGTAAATTTGCTTCATTCTTATTCTGTGGTGCGCAAGTACACGACTTAGTGCAGAAATGCTTGCACTGTGTACATTTTGAAAGATGGTGTCATTATCAATTATGCGCTGCTGTATTTCGTGCAGTCTTATTGCATTATTGGCAATCACCATGTTCACTATATGGGTCTCTTGCTCTGGAGTGAACATTCTGCCTCTGCCCCCAACATCTGGACGTCTAGCAATTCTTTAAAGTAACAATTTCAGTATTTTTGCATGTATGGTACTGTTGTGTTTCTCATTAGAGTATGGCAGTGCTACAAAGTACTTACCGATTCTCATTTCAGAATGTCCTAATGATGCTTGCTACAGTGTAGCGGCTCAGTTTAGGCTGAACCCGTTGGCCAGCTTCCCTCAGGGTCATCCCATGGCTGATGACATGGTCCACTATTGTAGCTCTGATGTCATCAGTTATTCTGTTTCTTACTCTTCTTACCCTTCCTCTCCCCCCCCTCATCCTCCTCTTGCTCCTCCTTGTCCTTGTTGTCCTCTCCGTCCTACTTCTTCACCTCCACGTCCTCTTCCTCGGCCTCCTCTACTTCTCACTCTTCCTGCTCCCTCCACTGTACTCCACACACACAGCTTACCTGTATTATAGTGCTTAGGCTGATTGCAAAGTGAACTAATTATCTAAAAAAGTTTTCACATGTGACAGTGTGCCAGACAGTTGATAAAATAGTGTAAATAATGGCCGTAAATGTGTATAGTTTTGCTAGGAGTGCGTTGATCCTTTGCAAATTGAGTGTAAAGCAGTGAGTTGTGTTTACAGTTCTGCAAAAAAAGTGCTCTGCAGTGGATTGTAGTTACAGGTTTGCAAAGTGTGTGTTACAAAATGGCAAACTGAGTGCAAAGCAGTGTTTGTGCTTTTAGTTTTGCAAACTCAGTGAGTGGTTTTGCTATAAGTATTAATAGTTTTAGAAATTGTGCTATAAGAATCACAGTTAGGGTTTAAGCATTCAGAAAAAACTGTAGTGTAAAAATGGATCATTTAAAAAAACACATGAAAACTGCTACAAAAATGTGGTCTCTACAAATCTCCAACTCTCCTGTCAGAGATCAGACATCCAAATATTTTATGGGCCTCAATACTTCCATCACTCTGAGCTACATAGTATGCCTAACATAGCATACCAAGTAATCTTTTTAGATACAAAAGTTTTGAAATAGCCTTTTAAAAATCATCCACCAGGAAAATATAAACATCTAAAAAATAGCCTTCAGATATTGAACTTTTATTCATTTATTTTTTTTTAAAAAGAAAACTATTGACAGCATAACTGAAACTTTGTATCATTCTTATAAAGAAGTCTATCTTTCTACTTGATTTATTTCAGTCAGTTCTTAGAGCGTGAGGTGGATGCCATTAGATGAACTAACATGGCATAAATAAAGCTGAAAATCTCACTATGAAAGGCCTAAATTTACACTGTGGATTTCACTCACAGCAAGAAGATCCTGGGTTTAAAACCACAGGTCACCTTTTCTGTGTGGAGTTTCCATGCTCTCCCCGTGCTACCGTAGGTACTCTAATTTCTTCCCAAAGTCCAACTACTTGTAAGATAACTTGATTGGTTACTCTAAATTGGCTGCAGATGAGAATCGGTCATCAGGCTGTCATTACAGATGTTAGTACAGCCTTTTCCTGACACAAAATCTAAAAAGTTAATTTATCCTTGAAAAGACCTGTGGCAGAAAGGTATATTTAAACACTGACATTAACAAATTAAGCTGAAACTATAGAGCATTTACAATGAGGTCCAGCTGACCTCTGGACACGCTTAGCTTGAAATTCTGTCTTTTATTTTGATGTAATCCACCTTTGTATACATTTTGTATCTGCAGTTTGCACAGCTATAAACCTATACCAAGTACTCAAAGCCATCTGTGAGGTACCTCCTGCTATAGTTGAAGCTACAAGGAGCACAGTTTATGATAATAAACACAAACTCGAAAAGACCTGTACTCTTTTGCATTACAAAACACAAATAATAAAGATAAAACATTTTAATATTTTTTACTTGCAAAGAAATTAGACTATATATTTTAAGTTTATTACCAAGCTGGCGGTTGAATGTGATTCTTAAAGTCATGTTGCCAGTCATTTACCCTTAAGGAGATAAATGTTTGTAAATGTACAGTCTTCTGGAAACTGGTCAGTAATATAACACTCAGCTTACTTGCCCAAAGTGATTGATTCTAAGCAGATGATCTACATTTCCCAGCTAATGGATAAGATTCTCAGGAGACTTCATGTCGAGACACAAATTTCCTAGGTTCCATTAGTGCTTAACCATTTGTGCAGCACTTATCTATATCAACATTTTGAGTTTATTACAATCTACAGTATGTTATCATTGAATACAGAAGTCCCAGTCATGTTAGCCTGTTAGCTAAATCTTTATGTTGTCGGTGGTTACATGGCCAATGGAAAACACATTTATATTAATGTAGTGTAAGTACAGCTTGTCTTTAAAAACACTCCAAGCTGTTTGTACTTCAAGAAATTATGAACATGGCTGCCAATATAAACCCAACCTATCACAATAGTTCAGGGACTACAGGGGCTCGTTAAGCTCTTTTGGGCCTGGTTAGTACTTGGATGGAAATACCAGGTGGTTTGAGTGCCTGAACCAGTCCATTTACCATTACTCAAGCAGTGTGGGATCATCTTGTCAGAGAATGGAACAAAGGGAAACAACATCCAAAGAAGAGCTTTGAATGCCCTTCAAGAAGCCTTGAGAACTATTCCTGAAGACTAGTTAAACACATTACATGAAAGCTTTCACAGGAGAGTTCAAGTCATGGTGAAGAATAAAAGTGGTCATACCAAATATTGACTTTCAAACTAGTTAGAATTGTAAAAACTGTTTTTGCCTTATTTGCTGTATTTCACTCATGTCTATTTTGATAAATTGCTATTTATACTGCCCGACAAAAGCAGCAGATACACAGTGTGATGACAGAGGTCTTTAGAGTGAATGAATAAAATAAAAAGAAAAACAATGAATTTAAAGACGTTTTTCATAGATAGTGATCTAGAACATACACAGTTATATCTAATTATAAGCCATTACACTTAATTGCAGGAAACCATTTTCTATTTAATACATATTATTGTTTATACATTATTGCCAATAAGTTGCTTTTAAGCACTTATTTATAAACAGTGAAAACCCGTAACATCAGGTCAGCTGTTCGCACTGATTATGGCTATTGCCCTGTTGTAAAAGCTGTGCTTAAGTCTGTTTGTCCCCAACCTCAGTAGCTGAATCTCCTGCCAGACATCAGCAGCTTAAACACCCGGTGTCCTGGGTGTGTCCAGTCCCGTAGGATGCTGCGTGTCCTCTTGAGACAGCGAGTGCTATACAGGTCCTTCAGTGAGGGAAGAGGATGCCCAATGATTTTTTGGGCCATATTGATGACTGAAGTGCCTTTTTGTGTGGCGTGGTGCAACTGGAGGACAATCAGCAGCTCCTTCTTCAGGTCCATTTTTCTGAGGATTCTCAGAAAGTGGAGTGGCTGTTGGGCCTTCTTTAAAACCGCCGAGGTGTTTGAGCTCCATTGAAGGTGTGTGCCTATGTGCACACCCAGGAACTTGAAGCTGGACACCCTTTCCACACACTCCCCCATTGATGCTGACAGGCTGCGGCTCAGACTTCCTCCTTCTGAAGTCGATTACCAGTTCTTTTGTCTTGGTTGTATTGAGGTCCAGGTTGTTGTCTGCACATTAATCCGACAGCCTCTGAACCTCAGCTCTGTATGTTGTCTCGTCGCCCCCAGAGATGAGCTCCACCATGGTGGTATCATCTGCGAACTTAATCACTTCATTGCCTGGGTGGGTACTGACACAGTCATGTGTGTACAGAGTGTACAGTAGGGGATTTAGTACACAGCCTTGTGGCGAGTCGGTGTTAAGGCTGGGGAAAAGAGGAGGCCCCATTCTAACTCTCTGTACATGGTCTGAGAGAAAGTCTCTGATCCAGCGGCAGATTGATACCAATTGATACCACTACTAAAAATCTAGGATGATTTTGGATCTCAGTGATCTTGACATAGACCTCAAGACATGGACGTAGAAGATCAAGTTTTAAAAAAATCTTTTCAATGCAATAAATCAAAAAGGAAGTCGCCAAGGATTTTCAAATTGACACCATCTATCAAAGATCTTGGATGAGTTCAATGTCAACCTGTCACGATTAGTTAATGGACTCAGGCGCAGACCAGGAATCCTTGTAGAGAAGACATTTAATTTATTTATACAGACAACACCAGGTGGCGGGGGGGGGGGGGGGGGGGGGGGGCTCCAAAAGGTCTCCAAATCACTCTCCTCACTCCGTAACTGGGTCACACACATCCACACACTCGTTC
Organism: Oreochromis niloticus; assembly: GCF_001858045.2. Lineage (NCBI taxonomy): Eukaryota > Metazoa > Chordata > Actinopteri > Cichliformes > Cichlidae > Oreochromis > Oreochromis niloticus. The sequence continues at coordinate 12,322,420 of NC_031972.2, forward strand.
ACAGGATTACAGGCAGGCAGGGAAAGGTCCAGGAAAGATCTGCACACAAAAACTTCAGTTAGAGACGAACTGACGGAAACAACTCACAGATTCAGATTCAGATTTTCAAACTACTGAGCGACTGACGCTGATAGCTCAATGATCCAGTGACGAGTAGCACAGTGCTGCTATCTTAAGTAGTGCTCGGGATTATGAAGATAGGCAGCAAGTGTGGAGATGGCAGGTGCGTGGGCCAGGGGTGGGAGACCATAATGAGCACCGCAATGAAAGGAGAGAGAGAGAAAGAGCCCTTGATTGTCTCAGGATCAGGATGAAGAAGAATTGGATTGAGGACGAAGGTTTCCAGGCTCAAATCTCCTGGTGGATTGGGATTTCTAAGCTATCATCAAGTTACAGTACACAACAGTAAGGAAAGAGTCACATACAGTGGTGTGAAAAAGTATTTGCCCCCTTCTTGTTCTTTTTTTCTGTGTTTATCACTTTTAAATATTTCATATCATCAAACAAATGTAAATATTAAACAAAGATAACATAAGTGAGCACAAAATCAAGTTACTAAAAAAAGGTGTTTATTATTATTACTATAAATATTGTTGTAAGGGAAGAATTCAAAACTACTTGGAAAGAAAAGTGTCTGGACTTCTTTAAGTTTTCTTGCAGACGTTTCACCTCTCATCCGAGAAGCTTATTCAATTCTAAACGCAATCAGTGGAGAGTCCCAGATTTTAAGCCCTATGGGAGTGTCCGCACGAGCCAAGGCATGAAAACGGGTGTGGGTCACAATCAGCCAAGGTTTCGGGTGGACCCATTGTGAAACCTAGCCCAACTATATCATGTGATTTATTGAGGTCGACCCAGGATGTGGATGGGCATTAAGGCGTCTGGGAAGGGATCTCAAAACTGGATTATGGGTGCCAGACAGTTGGTCTTGTAAGCCACCGCCTCTGTTCAAAGATGGTCGTTCACAGTGAACGTCTTCTCTGTCCAAAATGTGAACATTGACCTTTGTCCTTTAGATGCAGATGGACAGCCGAGTCTTGTCCCGTGGAGGTGGCTCTTCTACGTTGTGCCTTGCATTTATCAAGTGGCTGTTTTGTCTCTCCAATGTAGACATCTGAGCATTCCTCGCTGCACTGTATAGGATACACTATGTTGTTAAGTTTGTGTTCAGGAGTTTTGTCTTTGGGATAAAACAGTTTTTGTCTGAGTGTGTGGCTGGGTCTGAAGTACACTGGGATCTTGTTCTTGGAGACTCTCCTGAGTTTTTCTGATAAACCAGCTACACAGGGGATGACTATATTGTTGCGTTTGTCTTTCTGATCCTTCCTAGTTGGTGTCTGATCTTCTTTTCTGTGCATCTTTGCTGACTTGATGAAAGCCCAATTGGGATAACCACATGTTTTAAGAGCTTTTTTTATATGTGTGTGTTACCTCTTTTCCCCCTCAGGCTTAGAAGGAACATTTTCTGCCTGGTGTTTTAGGTTACTGATTACTCCAAGTTTGTGTTCCAGAGGGTAGTGGGAGTCAAAGAGTAGGTATTGGTCTGTGTGTGTTTGCTTCCGGTAAACCAAACTTCAGTGTTGAAGTTTACATTCCCTTCAATGCGCATGCATAAAACATATCGTTAGATAAGATCAGACACCAGCCAGGGAGAGAGTGTAAGCTCCCAAACTGACAAAACTGACAAAAAACAAACTAAAATCAGCAAAAGATGACTTAAACATAAAGAAATCACATGAATACAGTATTCTAAACAGCACCAAAGAGTAAAACAATGTGAAATGTGGTTTATTAAAGATTAGGTCTCTCTCTTCCAAGTCTCTGTTAGTACTAACAGAGACTAGTAGACTAGACTAGTAGAGTAAATTGATTTGCTCAACAAATCAATTTACTCTGCCTTACAGAAACCTGGTGACAGCAGGATGATTATGTTAGTTTAAATGAGTCAACTCCCTTGAGTCATTCAAACTATCAGGATACTCGAAGCCCAGGTCGAGGCGGCAGTGTGGCAGCAATTTTCTACACCAGCCTATTACAGTTTTTTCTGATGGCTTGAGCACATTTTTTGTAACTATTGGCTATTTTTGCAAAACTCTACACACAAATAAGAAAACTCTTCACCCAATCAGCAAAACATTGTAGTTTTCTTGTAAAAGCGAATAACCTTTGCTTAACTCACCACACCTTTGTAAAAATGGTATTTTTGTACCAGACAGTAAACACAAGCCATCAAATTAATAAGCACACAATGCACCAACTACACACTGATGGTATGAATGAAAAACACATCTGGCTTTTGCTTTCTCTGTGCACAAGGTAGGCTATGTCAGTTTGAGCTCATACTTTTGTCATAGATCCGTAAGCATAGAGGGATCCAAACTTCAAGTACTGGTGTTTATTCACACACATCAAAACAAACACAAGTGTTTATTTCCAAGTCAAAACGAAATAGTAATTTCACTGAGGAAAAAAAAGAAATCAGTCTACATTGTGTCATCTCTGTGGATCTGGCCACAAAATTTCATCTACATCACGTGAAATGTCCTGTAGTCCAGCGGTCCCCAACCTTTTTTGTGCCACGGACCGGTTTATGCCAGACAATATTTTCACGGACCGGCCTTTAAGGTGTCGCAGATAAACACAACAAAATAAAACTAGTACCGGTACCAAAAAAAAGAAGATTTATTCATAACACATGTGAAAAGCGAGTTAACAATAAAAATGATAACAAAATAACGCTGAAAACCGATAAAAACCCTGAAAACCATACATTTCACACCTGAGCCTCAACTCTCGCGGCCCGGTACCAAACGACTCACGGGCCGGTACCGGTCCGAGGCCCGGGGGTTGGGGAACTGTGAAAAGATTTTGTTTATTATTCAAATATGCTTTGCTTGTAACTGTGTAAACTCTGAATGATGATTCACCCTGATAAAACATGAAACCTTGCCTATGCTTATCAAATGCCTGTGAAGACAAGTTCCTGTGCAAAGAGCAACGGAAAATGCCACTTAAGCAGACGTTTAGTATAGTACGGACAGAATGTTTAGTAAGATATGCATTTGTCAGTTAAGCAATCTATATTCTGAGAACAGGCGGAGACTGCCTCCGTCTGCTGTGTAACCTACATGCCTATATAACCTGCAATAAAGAAGAGTACTGTGTGACTCTCATTAGAGACGTTCACCCCATGTACATGTGATTGATTATATTGTCTCACTGTGTCTCTGTTTTACTTTGGCAGCCTTCTATTTGGGAGATTTTCCCTTAACATTTCTTGGTCCTTCGAGCCGGATGAGACAGCCTTTTTAAAGCAGCTCTCACAGAAGGCGCCTCACCAGGTCCCGTCGGTGCGAGAAGCCCACGTTGAAGTCTGCCGGCAGCTCACATACTAGGTGTGTGATAAAACCCAAGAGCGTGAATTCGGGTCTTGGTCAACGTTTTACAAGCGGTCCGCACCGTCGGGGGCTGATCAGGTGCATCTGAAGAAACCAGCGCCAAGGTAAGACAGACTACTTTGAGATAATAAAGGTTTGCGCAAAAACGAAAACGAAACTTAAAAGAAATAGACTCGTCCAAGAGAGACTGGAAGCATTAAGCTCGTCTTGAGGACTGGTAGTCAGCTCGCCCGCAGAGGGTTGGAAGCACTAAAATAAAGATTGAGCTCGTCATAAGTGATTGGTAGCTCCCCGAAAGGGTAAATAGGCCTAGCTCGCCCACAGTGGCTGGAAGCAGTACGCTCGCCTTAAGAGGCTGGTAGCGTGAACGCGCGTTAAAACTGTCTGTCTTTTATTGTCTTTTTTGGTGGAATAAGTTGATTTCTACAGCACAATAAGGAGGCTGAACTATTCCACTGATTTGTTTACTGTCGGTTGCTGAAGTACTGGTGAATCGAGAGGAAGGTCGTGTTTTATCACGTAAAGGTGACACCGCTTTCAAGAATAGCTTGAAAGTAGAAGGGCGTGTCAGCCACCTCTCTCTGTTCTCGTGCCAGTGAAAGCGCCGCAGGTGTGTGTGTATTACTAAGCGCTAAATACATAAAGAAATAAATAAAATAAGTAGAAATAAACATATAAAACAAATAAGAAAATGGGAAATAAAACAACAAAACTCACTGCTGACGAGCAGTGGCTAGAAAAGAAATGTCCAGGCGCCGGACAAATTAGTGCATATAGATGGAGAAATCCAAAGAAAACTAAATGTCCCACGTGGGAGGGAAAATGCATTAACTAAATTATAAGAAACCCTCCAAGCAGAAATAAATACTGAAAAGGAAGCTAAAAAGAAATCAAAGCATACACAAGAGTTGTAATATTTTAAAGCATGGAAAGAGGAATGAAGTGGAATAAACAAAAGGTTAAATTAAGGTTAACTTAAATTAAAGCAATGAAACAAAATTGGGAAGACAACCAAGCTGAATGAATAGGATGCGTGAAACCAGATAATTCACACAAAATATATCAAATAAAAAAGAGAGATGCATAAGGCATATTAAGGCTGTGTCATTGTTCAGCCAAGGAAAATGTCTCCAGCTTGGGAAGGTGTGAAGCTGCAGGTTCACACAGGCCTTTGATGGATACATAATAAAATATAAACTAATATACTATTGTATATTAGTAGTAAAGTAGTGTATTGTGATATACTATTGCTGTTATAAAAAAGGAAAAACAATACAACGATAACATTAATAATGACATACTATTAATAGGAAGAGGCACCTCAGTCAGTTATGATGCGAGGTGGAAGATTGTTAAAAGTAGTCTGATTCAAGCTTAAGGTTTGCTCAACCTCAGTACAATGATATAGGAGATGAAGAAAATAAGGAAATAACTACACTAATCAGGTGCATAGAGACACTTGACCTGCTTGTAAACCTGTCATCTTAGATGAGACTTTGTAAAGATGAAGAGCAAACCTATACTAACAACTAATAAGCCAAACCCTGTATACAACAGCTAAAGCTACCGGTTTGAGAAGCTGAATAAAATGAATTAAATATGTGGACACTACCAAGCTGATGAGCAAGTTACACATAATGATTAGGCATATGATTTACTAATGCAGATGTAATAACTTTATCCTAAAATTCAAGGAGAACAAACAAGAACAACATCTTCAGTTATGTCTTGTTGTTGTTCTCTGTGTAGTGTGCTGAGTTTTGTTTTTTGTTTCTTTTGTTTTTTGAAATGTTGCTTGAGTGATGAGTACTGTAACTTCTGAAGTAGCTCTCACCATGTGTCCTTGATGATGATAAGTCCAGAGCCAGCTGAGAGCTGGGTTATCTGTTTTGTTTTATGTGACAAGGCTGAGAGATTAAACTTAGTTTCTTGTTTTGAAAAAAAAAAAAAAAAAAAAAAAGACAGGTTTTGTGTTTCTCAGCCAAGAACAACTACAATTTCATTTTCTGTTTTGAGACAGGATAATAATAATAATAATAATAATAATAATAATAATAATGATAATAATAATAAAACAAAGAGTGATGTTTTGTTTAAGTGTTGAAGCAGGCTAATACTGCAACATATCGTCTAGTGCATGATCTGCGAGCAATATATGAAATCATCTTATTTATCTTTAAATAAACTCCAATTATGGAGACCTGAAGTCACATGCTTAGGGCACACCCTCAGGTGAAGGCAGAAAGCTACTAAAACAAAGAAAAGAAGCTTTACAGAATGTGCCACAGCCACAAAACTAAGTATTCACATTCTTTCTGACTCTTTGTGAGCCTGAGTTATGACCTTGGCTCCCTGTTTTTCTGCTTCCACCAAGGGTGGGGGTGACGCTCCCGTGGCATGTGCTCTGTTCTCTTTACTATCACAAAGAAAGAAAAAAAAAGAGAGAGGCCCCTACTCTCTGAATACAATATTCTCTTCATAACTCGGCAGTATGAAATGTCATGAAACAGTGTAACTCACTCACAGTAAATCAGCAGTATAGGATAATACAAACCTATCTAATAAATCTAATGATTTTCACATTCTTTTAACTCAGAAGTGTGATGCAAACTAAAACTACATACTGATTACACAAGAAGTATGATGTGGCCTACAGCAGTATCATGATTCACTCATTTTGATTACAGGTATAATGTAATATATGACAGCATAATAATCTCACAACTGCTACAAGCACATTTGCCTTTCTTAACACACGCGAGTGAAAGGCAACTGTTAAGAAAATGCCCTTTTGGGTGAGACAGGCCCAGAGGTCCTGCATGCAAGCGTACTAACACACATACATGCAATGAAGAGCAGCTTACACTAGAGCACACACTATATGTGCGCCTCTATATCTCACATTGGTGTTAAAACAGGAAAAACTTAATAGTTTTGTTATCAACTGCTGAATTTACCCACTACTGACATTTAACTCTCCAGCTTGCAGGACAATAGGTGAAACGTTTGTGAAACAGAGAAGGAAAAATAAAGACACAGAGAGAGTCTGGTATGACCAAGCAGTGACCAGACAATAAATTTAGTTGGTAATACAATAAATTGTGAGATGCTTTCTGCTTGATTGATGCAACACAAGTAATTTACATGGGAGGAAACTCCTCATGTGATGCGACATTTAGCAATTTGCAAGTGTGCAGCACATCAGAAGAATGACTATGAAATTACAAAGGGAAACAATTTTACTGACAAAGGATGAACAAAAAGCAGCTCCCACAGCTGAGCAAAAGAAATGGCTGAAATGCGGAGCGCAACTAAGAGATGACTTGTGAAGGAAAACCAATACTTCCAAAAATCTCTACACAAAACAGCAGCCTTAGTGACACATGGAGTTACTCTCCATGCGTCAACAGGAGGGATAGGAGATATAATCTCCAAAACACTTTTACACTCTAAATTTCGAAACTTCAGCAAAAGAATTTGTCAGAACATGCATGATTTGCCAAAAAAACACAATGTACAAGGGAATCTTAGACCAAAGAGAGGTCATTTTCCCACACCACCCCATCCTTTTCACACAATCCACATGGATTTTATTAAACTAAATGAATGCCAAGGCTCAGAATACACTCTAGTGATCATAGACTTGATCTCAAAATGGCCAGAAATCTATCCAGTAAAAAAAAAGCAGATGCCAGTAGCAAAATGTTTGTGCAACCATTTTATTTCAACATATGGCATCCCCACTCTGATAAGATCAGACAATGGGACACATTTTGTTAATGAAGTAATCAGTAAGGTCTCTGAAGCACTAGGAAATAAAACAGAGACTGAGAAAATGTATGGAAGAAACAGGAAGGCCGTGGCCAGAGTGTATAGGCCTAGTAAAAATGTGGATGAGATTAACACAAGGTTCACAAAAACTTACGCCTTTTGAAATCATTCATGGCAGACCATTTCCACTGCCAATCACAAGTGAACCTTTAGATAAATCAATCAGAGAAACTACACTAGCAGAATGGATGTCGAAGCTACTAGAAAACAAAGATATTGTTTTGAACAATAAACTGCCTTCTGAATCTTCTCCAGTATCTTGCAGGTTGAAGCCAGGTGATTGGGTCCTGATTCGAGTTCTCCATAGAAAGAATTGGAGCTCGCCCCGTTGGGAAGGCCCATACCAAGTGCTTATCACCACACCAACTGCCTGTAAGATAGCAGAGAGACCATCTTGGATTCACCAAAGCCACTGCAAGAAAGTGAGTGACAGCCCAGACTCATAGGCGCCGGCACCCCTACCTTCAGGTGATCTGACTGGTGAAGGGAGGGCTGATCGGGTATATCCCGCCCTCTGCTTCTTGCCAGTAGTCTACTCACCTGAGGACCTAGGTGTGTTTGGTCGCCATGAAGACTCCTGTTGTCCTCGTGGCTGTCCTCCTACTCTCAGCAGGACTCCTCATGTTTCTAGAGGATGGTACAGAAAACGAACAGCACCATCTACGGACGAGATGGACGCATGACAATTCACACCTCCGTGACATGACACAAGACCACATTCACCCATGGATGAATAACGCATGGTACCGCTACGTACATGACAGAACTAAGGGAGAGCCTAACAACACTGCATGTTACGTCTGCTCCCACATGCCATGCACTTCAACACATCCCACTTTTTATGGAAACTACATGAATAAAACACAAGCCAAGTGCGCTGCCAGCTTCGCGGGCATTGGCTATCAACACAAGAAAATCATCATTGATGAGACAAGCTCTATCATCTATTCGCTTAACTTTCTTAGTATCTTTCAGGGACCACCCCAATACGAGGTAATCACCGTCGAAAACGCTGGATTTGACAACGGAACGTGTGACCAGCTCTTCTGGATCAACTTCAACGTGACGAATCGGAGCACGTCCATTCACTTCCCAGTGTTCTTGGACCAAACCCCAGGGAAGAACCACTCCATGTGCTACCGACAAGACAACGGTAACAGACCCCTAGGCGACACCACCAACTGTAACCAAACCACAGCCAACGGAGAGGGCGCACCTGTAAACACGTCTGCGCCCAGCAACGGCACCTACTGGGTGCAGGGAATGGCCTGGCTGTGTGGACAACGTGCCTACTTCATACTGCCACCCGGATGGACGGGCACCTGTGCCCCAATCTTCATTTCAGACCACACCTTCAGGATGTCAGCTGTAAATAGCTCTCAGACTACAAGACAACGACGAGACGTCTCCACACTACACCCACATGATCCCATCTATGGCAGTGATGTGCCAGAGGAATTTAAGCTTTGGACCACCGGACAAAAGGTCCTCCACTCACTGTTTCCATGGGTGGGCACCGGAAAGAACATGCTAAGAATTGAAACTTTGGATTACCGCTTTGGACTGTTCCTGAATGCCTCATGCAAAATCAACAATCAACAAAATGAAGAGATTGATGCCCTGCGCATAACTGTGATGCAACACCGAGTCGCACTGGACATGATTCTGGCTGAAAAAGGAGGACGTACATTCCAGATAATGTTCACTCTTCCAACATAACCGACGCCTTACGCACGCTGAAACAACTCAGGGACGCTCAGCAACAGGACTATGTCACGAACACTGAAGATTGGCTTACCCGGCTGTTGAGTGGTTCCTGGAAATCTCTTTTAATAAAAGGACTGGTTTTTGTAGGAGTTCTTCTACTCCTACTCTGTTGTTTTACTTCTTGTATTTTGCCATGTGTACAATCAATGATTAATAAAGTTGTTGCAGTTCATGTGCAGGCATACCTGACACTGCCCATGGACGAAGATGATGATAATCCCCCTGACACTGAAATGCTGTGATACACCAATGTATGACGTGCTGATTAAAAATGCGCTGCAAGAAATCATGCACAGATAATAAACCAATGGTGTTTTAACTAGTGTGAAAGTTAAACAACAGGAGGGAAATGTGAAAAGATTTTGTTTATTATTCAAATATGCTTTGCTTGTAACTGTGTAAACTCTGAATGATGATTCACCCTGATAAAACATGAAACCTTGCCTATGCTTATCAAATGCCTGTGAAGACAAGTTCCTGTGCAAAGAGCAACGGAAAATGCCACTTAAGCAGACGTTTAGTATAGTACGGACAGAATGTTTAGTAAGATATGCATTTGTCAGTTAAGCAATCTATATTCTGAGAACAGGCGGAGACTGCCTCCGTCTGCTGTGTAACCTACATGCCTATATAACCTGCAATAAAGAAGAGTACTGTGTGACTCTCATTAGAGACGTTCACCCCATGTACATGTGATTGATTATATTGTCTCACTGTGTCTCTGTTTTACTTTGGCAGCCTTCTATTTGGGAGATTTTCCCTTAACAGGAACGCTGCTCTAGTCCAAGGCACAGGGGAAAATATCTTCTGGAATTTTACATCTATGGTATTGTTGTGTTTCTCATTAGCATGGCAGTGCTACAAATCTTAGTGCAAAGTGACTGTACTAACCGACTCTCATTTCAAAATGTCCTAATGATGCTTGCTACAGTGTAGCGGCTCAAGTTAGGCTGAACCCGTTGGCCAGCTTCCCTCAGGGTCACTCCATGGTTGATTACATGGTCCACTATTATAGCTCTGATGTCATCAGCAATTCTATTTCTTACTCTTCTTACCCTTCCTCTCCCCCCTCCTCGTCCTCCTCTTGCTCCTCCTTGTCCTTGTTGTCCTCTTCATCCTGCTTCTTCACCTCCACGTCCTCTTCCTCGGCCTCCTCTACTTCTCATTCTTCCTGCTCCCTCCATTGTACTCCACACACACAGCTTACCTGTATTATAGTGCTTAGGCTGATTGCAAAGTGAACTAATTATCTAAAAAAGTTTTCACATGTGACAGTGTGCCAGACAGTTGGCAAAATAGTGTAAATAATGGCCATAAATGTGTATAGTTTTGCTAGGAGTGTGTTGATCATTTGCAAATTGAGTGTAAAGCCATGAGTTGTGTTTACAGTTCTGCAAAAAGAGTGCTGTGCAGTGGATTGTAGCTACGGGTTTGCAAAGTGTGTGCTACAAAATGGCAAACTGAGTGCAAAGTAGTGTTTGTGCTTTTAGTTTTGCAAACTCAGTGAGTGGTTTTGCTATAAGTATTACAGTTTTTCTCGATTGCTAAAACACATTTCTTGAAACTACGCCTCATATCCGCACAACAGTAAACACAAATCCATAACATCTCACTCAATTCCCCAAACATCCTATTTCCAGGTCAAAATGAAGCTCTACACCCAAAACTATTCACTCCTGCTGAAAAACCGAACTTTGCCCTCAGACATCAAACACAAGCCCTCAAAAACACACACACTACAACAGAGTTTTGCACACTGGTACAATTAATTCAAAACAATAGTTCCAAAACAATTAGGTTGCTTATGGTTCTCCCCTTCAAAACCCTTGTCACATGATAAACACAAAAGACGCAACCAATGTATGTACAGTGGCACATTGTCATTCATGTACTATACAGTACAACACACACCAGAAACATTATCCCACCACAGCATCTTGTCTTTGGTCTGGGTCAGGCCAGAGAATCTCATCCACATCACAGGCTATATTGGCCCCAGCCAGGCAGCGGGGGTAAAATCCTCTTGCATGCCTGATCCACCCCTGGCATGCATCTACTGATATGTCTAGGCAGGCCTCTTCCATGGCCTGAAGGAGGTGAACACGGACATAAGGTTCTCGGTCATACACTTTCCACCGCCATGCCGAAAATAACTCCTCTATCGGGTTTAGAAAGGGGGAGTATGCAGGCAGAAAGATATTAGAAAACTTTGGGTTATTGGTAAACCAGTCACGAACCAGAGCAGCGCGATGGAAGCTGACGTTATCCCACACAACAACGTAGTGAGGCTGCTCTGGCTGTGATGGTTCCCTGTAGTCCAGCTGGAACATATGTTGTCTTAAACCATCAAGAAAAGCAAGGAGAAGCATAGTGTTATAGGGTCCTAGTACGGCATGGCGGTGGAGTACCCCTCGTTGGCTGATGGCTGCGCACATAGTGACATTCCCCCCACGCTGACCAGGGACATTTACAATAGCCCGATGGCCAATTATGTTCCTCCCCCTTTTCCTTCTTTTGGTCAGGTTAAAACCTGCCTCATCCACAAAGATCATTTCATGGCGAACAGGCCGTCCTTCAATCTCAAAGATTCTCTGCAAAACACATAACACAGTAGAGTCAATCGGTACCGTGAACCAAAGTTCAAGAGTGCTGAAATGGCAGCATAAACTGCCATGCTGTGATGGTACACAATACCTTATACAGTATCAAAACTCATACCTGAACATATTCCACACGTTGGTTTTTCACTCTGTCAGAGTTTCGTTCGAAAGGGACTCGGTATGCCTGTTTCATCCGGAATTGATTCTTTCGGAGGATGCGGTCAATTGTGTAGAGGCTGATGGCATTTATGCCTCGAAAAAGATGATCATCCTCAATCACTCTCCTTTGAATCTCTTGCAGGCGGATTACATTATTTGCAATTACCATGTTTACAAGTTCCCTCTCTTGCTCCTCCGACAAAAGCCTTAACCTGCCTCCACCAGGTGGTCGTCTCTGTCCTACAAAAATAGAAGCACTCATTACTGTAACTGTCACACATTCATTTTACAGGAAAATAATGGAAACATACTGAAACTCAAGACACATAAATTCAGTAACTTAAACGTTACTGTACAAAGCAGTCTTACTGCAAGTACACCTACCTGTTTTCCTCCCTGAAGGTTCTGATGATGGAGGCAACAGTGAAGCGACTCAAATTTGGTTGTACTTGTTGCCCAGCCTCCCTCATAGTCATCCCATGGACAAGGACATGGTCAACTAAAGTGGCTCGAATTTCATCCGAGACTGACTGTCTTCGTGCCCTTGCTCTTCCCCTTCCTTGTCGCCGTCGTTCTCCACCTCCACCTCCTTCACCACCTCCTCCTCCTCTTCCATCACGTCCTCCTCTTTCACCATGTCCTTTTTCTCCACCACGTCCTCCTCCTTCACCACGTCCTCTTTCTCCACCACGTCCTCGTCCTTCACCACGTCCTCTTTCTCCACCACGTCCTCCTCTTTCACCACGTCCTCTTTCTCCACCACGTCCTCCTCTTTCACCACGTCCTCTTTCTCCACCACGTCCTCTTCCTTTGCATCTCTTTGGATCCATTGTTTCAAACCTGAATGAGCTGACTTTGGCCCTTTTATCTATCCATCGCAGGTTCTGATTGGTGTGTGCTAAATTTTGACTCCTAGTGTTTCCACCTGGTTAATTGTGTGCTAATTGGGCTCAAGCTATGCTGACTTAAGTTAACATTATTGCATGCTAGTGCTTTCTACATGACTACATGGTGTAAGCACTGTAAAATGTAGGGATTTGTGTGTAGAGTTTTGCAGTACCAGTTCACCAAATTTGAGTCATGTGTCAAAGCAGGGAATAGTGTTTATAGTTCAGGGAAATGGGTGAGCTTTTTGACCAATAGCGTTTATGGTTTTGAAATTTTAGTTTAGAGGCCTGGTTATAGTGTTTAAGCAATCGAGAAAAACTGTAAGATTTAAAAATCTAGGTGGTATTGCTATGGCGAGTAAACTTCAGTAAAAGTAATAAATCACACAGCAATAGTACATTCATGTAGTTGTAAAAAGCATGATAATAAGTAATCCAAAGTATTCAGAATACATTACTCTCATTGAGTAACGTAACGTAATTCATTACAAAATACATTTTGGGGCATGTATTCTGTAATCTGTAGTGGAATACATTTTAAAAGTATCCTTCCCAACACTGTGTCTTAGTTCTGGCCTTGCCATCCTTGCTTTTGTTCGTTATTACTCACTGTTACAGTTTTTTCTGATGGCTTGAGCACATTTTTTGTAACTATTGGCTATTTTTGCAAAACTCTACACACAAATAAGAAAACTCTTCACCCAATCAGCAAAACATTGTAGTTTTCTTGTAAAAGCGAATAACCTTTGCTTAACTCACCACACCTTTGTAAAAATGGTATTTTTGTACCAGACAGTAAACACAAGCCATCAAATTAATAAGCACACAATGCACCAACTACACACTGATGGTATGAATGAAAAACACATCTGGCTTTTGCTTTCTCTGTGCACAAGGTAGGCTATGTCAGTTTGAGCTCATACTTTTGTCATAGATCCGTAAGCATAGAGGGATCCAAACTTCAAGTACTGGTGTTTATTCACACACATCAAAACAAACACAAGTGTTTATTTCCAAGTCAAAACGAAATAGTAATTTCACTGAGGAAAAAAAAGAAATCAGTCTACATTGTGTCATCTCTGTGGATCTGGCCACAAAATTTCGTCTACATCACATGAAATGTCCTGTAGTCCAGCGGTCCCCAACCTTTTTTGTGCCACGGACCGGTTTATGCCAGACAATATTTTCATGGACCGGCCTTTAAGGTGTCGCGGATAAACACAAAAAAATAAAACTAGTACCGGTACCAAAAAAAAAGAAGATTTATTCATAACACATGTGAAAAGACCCAGGAAAAGCGAGTTAACGATAAAAACGATAACAAAATAACGCTGAAAACCGATAAAAACCCTGAAAATCATACATTTCACACCTGAGCCTCAACTCTCGCGGCCCGGTACCAAACGACTCACGGGCCGGTACCGGTCCGAGGCCCGGGAGTTGGGGAGCGCTGCTCTAGTCCAAGGCACAGGGGAAAATATCTTCTGGAATTTTACATCTATGGTATTGTTGTGTTTCTCATTAGCATGGCAGTGCTACAAATCTTAGTGCAAAGTGACTGTACTAACCGACTCTCATTTCAAAATGTCCTAATGATGCTTGCTACAGTGTAGCGGCTCAAGTTAGGCTGAACCCGTTGGCCAGCTTCCCTCAGGGTCACTCCATGGTTGATTACATGGTCCACTATTGTAGCTCTGATGTCATCAGCAATTCTATTTCTTACTCTTCTTACCCTTCCTCTCCCCCCTCCTCGTCCTCCTCTTGCTCCTCCTTGTCCTTGTTGTCCTCTTCATCCTACTTCTTCACCTCCACGTCCTCTTCCTCGGCCTCCTCTACTTCTCACTCTTCCTGCTCCCTCCACTGTACTCCACACACACAGCTTACCTGTATTATAGTGCTTAGGCTGATTGCAAAGTGAACTAATTATCTAAAAAAGTTTTCACATGCGACAGTGTGCCAGACAGTTGGCAAAATAGTGTAAATAATGGCCATAAATGTGTATAGTTTTGCTAGGAGTGTGTTGATCCTTTGCAAATTGAGTGTAAAGGAGTGAGTTGTGTTTACAGTTCTGCAAAAAGAGTGCTGTGCAGTGGATTGTAGCTACAGGTTTGCAAAGTGTGTGTTACAAAATGGCAAACTGAGTGCAAAGCAGTGTTTGTGCTTTTGGTTTTGCAAACTCAGTGAGTGGTTTTGCTATAAGTATTAATAGTTTTAGAAATTGTGCTATAAGAATCACAGTTAGGGTTTAAGCATTCAGAAAAAACTGTAATAAAGCTCACTCGCATCACAGCCTTTGCCTGCATCTTGGGTCCTTTTCTCATAACACCACACGGCTTGCCCTGCAAAACGTGACATAAGAACTATAAATGGTTTAAGACGCACATTCAGGCTTGTGAGACTCATGCAGACACTCAGAAACTGAGCCATGACTCTGTGCTACTTGCAGAAATTTCAGCATCTCAGCCATTCAAAGACACTTTGTATATAGTTTATTTTATATAATATTCAATACAGGACTGTAAATGTAGTCTTGTTCGAGGAATTTTTTTATTCAATGTTTTCATAAGAGTCTTATTTTTATGCAATTATTAGTAACAGGGAGAACACATATTAGGTTCAAGGCCTGGACAAGTTTGAAACCTTTTGTCCTCCACAATGGAAAATGGCTGAAAATAAAAACAGGTATCACTTTAGAAAGCTCCTAATTTTATAAATTCAGCACTCAGCTTTTCCGTCTCCAGTATCATTGAAATTCAGCCAGGTGCTGCTCATTTATTTCACTTTTTCCTGAAACACTTGTATTTAAATCAAGGGTTTTCCCCACCTCTCTGTCATACATGCCAACCCTCCCGATTTTTCCAGGAGAATCCTGAATTTCAGTGCCCCACCCGAAAATGTGCCGGAGCCACCATTCTCCCGAATTTCTCTCGATTTTCCACCCAGACAACAAAATTGAAAAACCATATAGCAGAATTCATAGTGCGGCCCAGCCAATTCCAGTTTCCAACAATGGCGGTAGCTACTTAGTTTTAATATTACTAGTATTACTCTTTCTGGGTCGCAAAATAAACTTTTAACATATTTTCAGGCAAGAATGTAGCTGTGTAAACTTCAAATATCTGAGCCGGCAAGAACAGTAAACTCCCGGCACATCATTTTCAAACCCCCGCGGTCTTTCGCTACTCAGGTTAAACATGATATATAAGTCACTTTGATAACTTAAAAATGAAATTTTTTTTGCTTTTTTCTGTGTTTTATTTGTTCAGGGTTTTCACACAGCTGAATAAACGTCAAACAGAAAACTGATTAAACAGAAGTGTGAGGTCAAGAATTTATGCGAGCGTCCGGTTATATTTTACATAGCAAGGAGTAAACGGCAAGGAGCTCGTGATGTAATGTGTAATGTGTAATGTGAAGGCTAGACCATCCAATTTCACAGTCGCTCACTTCTGGCCTACCCGGCTTTCGAAGGACCCAGCCTTCGCGGTCTAACCGGGCCCGGCTTTCGGAGGCAGCCTCTGAATTTGTACACCTCCGCTGTTTCCGGCCAGCCAATCATAACGGTGACATTTAACTTATTTTATCTGACAAATAAACACTGTAAAATTCAAGTTTTTGTATATATATGTATATGTATACCCCCCCCCCAACAGCCCTTTTGAATGTCTCCCTAATTCTGAGGTCTCAAGGTTGGCAAGTATGCTCTCTGCAAACCTGCCCTATACCACTACACTTCAAAAGGTCTCCCCCCTTCCTTCTTTCACACAATGTGATTGACCTATGGTGTTCCTATAAAAATAAAGTCCCACCCAATGACTGGATTCTCAGCAGGGCTGAAGATCTGTCTCCCACATACCGACAGGCCATTAGGAATTGATATATGAAATTATCTTGCGAGCAGGACATAATTTTATGTGGGCCGTGAGTTTTACACCCCTGCTCTAAGTAATCCAGTTACTGAGTATTAACCAAAAAAATTTTAAATTAAAAAAAAATCAAGTCACATGACATAACTAGAAATAAGACTGTATTCACCTTCCATGACAGAATACTCGAAGGGTTGTTGTCTGTTCATAAGGTTGCAGATTAGCACCAAGCTGGCCTGGGTGTGATTGAATGTGGTTATCAAAGCCATTTAGCCATTATTTCACCACTACACCATTGTTTGTTTATAGTTTTCAGGAAAATTTAGTCTGTAATATAACACTCACCCATAAATGTCAACAAACATGGACACAAAGTAATTCTCGGCAAATTACCTTAATTGCCTGACTAATGGTTCAGATGCCCAGGAGACTTCTTTTCTAGGGTTCTAGTTTCCTGTTTTCCATTAGTTCTTAACCAGTTCTCCATCACATAGATCAACACTTTGAGTTTCGTCTTGATGCATGCTCAATCAAACGCTATGTTCAGATGAACAGAATCAACTTTTGGAGACTTTGAGTTTCATTCCAATCTTGTTGACAATGCCGGTGGCCGTCAGGCAGAGTGGACTAAAAGGGCAGATTCAGCACACAGGTACTCAAAGTGTGACGTGAATTAATTTATTTACAGTGACGAGAGAATAGTGATGGGATTTCCGTCTCTTTTTAGAGAACCGACTCTTTCGGCTCGGCTCACTAAAAAGAGCCAGCTCTTTCGGCTCCCAACTGGCTCTTCAGGTTGTTTTGTTGCTTTAACTTATTATTAACAACAATATAAAATTATGCACAAAAGGAATTACTAATGTAAAAAAGAAACCTGTGTTTTTATTTATATATGTTTATTAAAAAAATATATACGGTGGCCCCTAGAGACAAAGCACGTACAAACTCCAAAAAGCACGTACAAACTCCAAAACACATTTCTAGGGTTAACTGAACTTCCAAAACAGAGCTACCTAGATTACTTAAATTACACAATTGAAAGCATATGTGTATTGTTTGTGTATTTATACACAAGCACTCATATATACTCAAATAATTAAAAAAAATGTTCATTTACCTTTTACTACCACACACCAAATCCGGTCGTTGGTACTTCCTGGCTTGTGTAGCCACTAGGTAACAAAAGCTCAACACTGCGCATAGCATCCTGCAGCACTTCTGTTGTGTTTTGTACATGTTTTGGAGTTTGTACGTGCTTCTGAGTTTTTACGTGTTTTGGAGTTTTTTACGTGTTTTGGTGTTTGTACGTGCTTCGGGGCTTGTACGTGCTTTGGAGTTTGTATGTGCTATGGAGTTTTTGTGTTTTGGAGTTTTTACGTCCTTCGGAGTTTGTACGTGCTTCTGAGTTTTTATGTGCTTTGTCTCTAGCGGCCACCGTAAATATACTTTTATTTATTCACTCCATATAAAATGTAATAAATATATCATATAATACAACAAACAACTATTTACATTTCAACTTTTAATTATTTAAATTTTCAGCTTTTTCCTTTTAAACAAATTTAAAGTTTTAACACTGCAAACCACAACACAATTACATATAAATTAAAATATGAAAATAAAACGAAGATGCACATTCTTTGTCATATGGGCCTGCATGAATAAATTTTCTGAATCCTTTATCATCCGCAACTGAAAATAGTTGTGGACCATTACTATACCTTTCTAATGTGACGTTGTCCCTGACTCTCTTTCTCTTTCTTTCCCTCCTGCTCTGTTCCTTTGCTACTGAAAGTGTAACTACCGCCCACAAGCAGTGGCAGTCCTAGCCTGTTTGGCGCCCTGGGCGAGCACTCCCTCTGCCCCCCCCCCCCCCCCCCCCCCCCCCCCCCCCCCCCCCCCCCCCCCCACACACACACACACACACACACAAACAAAACATATTAAGGATTGTACATTAACATAGAACTGTTGTTGGAACCATACTGAATTTCACCAGAAAAACACACACACACACACACACATATGAAGGGAGAGAGAGTATGCATAATATGCAAATGGCTACCAAACAGCCATCAGAATTCGTCATACAATGAGAACAAGATAAATCAACAATTGACAATAATTGACAATGACTAATTAATATTTAAATCGGTAACATAATGTATTGTTTGGAGTTTAGTCTGTTACTGTTGCTATTTTTACCATTTCTTCTTGGAGCAACTGTAACCCGCATAATTTCCTTAGGGATTAATAAAGTATTCTGATTCTGATTGTTTCAGGATACATGACGTGCCATTATCCAATGACACATCTGCTTACCTGTAGCCTATCTTTTGCTTGTGTCTCCTCCTCTTCTTTTCTTTTTTTTCTAAACTGAGCACCTGATGGCTTTGAACTTTTCTTGTCCATCTTCCATTGGTTTTAATTTTGCACTCCAGAACACCCATCCCCCAACTCGAGGATCAATACAACATAACCTAATAGACCTACAGCTTAGTTCACAGATATGCTTTGTCTAGGGTTTATTTCTGGGATTTCTCACAACCCAGGATTCAATCATGAATACATAATGGGCTTGGATTTACAACATTATGAATGAAATGTGCTCTATTTGGAAGCAGCCGGCCCCCTCCTCTTTCGACAGGTTGTGTGTGAGACTTTAAGTCATCAAACTGTAAATTATAAATTGTTATTGATCCCTTTACCCCTAGTCCTAAAGTGTAGATTTATTTTCTTACTCTTCTTATATTTATTGTTTGTTTACTTGCACTGCTGTAACTGGAGCGGAGATGACAATAAAGTTTACTTTGACTTCAGCAGCAAGCAGGCGCACCGAGGGCTCTCGCGCTCACTTTTCGCGTATAGAATTTTGAAAAAACATCGGTGCAAATTATAAGGCTGTATCATAATGTCTGGTGTTTTCGTGTTTGTTGGTTTGTTTTTATTTTGTTTTATTTTGCGAGTTGGTTATTAGATGCTGCTCCAGCCAGCCAGAGAATCCCCGCTGCCCCGCCCTCTCCTCCCTGTGCCGCAAGCAGCAGGCGCACTATGCTATTCCCAATATGCACAGGCATGACGTCGGGGCAGCATGAATACAAGCAACTTTTTTTTTTTTTTTTTGCCGATGCCTGTGATGCTGCCCCCCACCACGATGCCGCCCCAGGCAACCGCCCTTGTCGCCCGTATCAAAAACCGCTACTGCCCACAAGGCTCAAGGATCGTGTGTGAAGTGAAGCGGGAAAAAAAGTGCGAGAGAAAGGGAGAGAGAAAGAAAAAAAACCCATTGGGAGCCGGCTCGCGTCGTTCACTTCAAAGATCCGGCTCTAAGAGCCGTTTAGTTCGACCGACACATCACTACGAGAGAACACAGACACTATTGAGATGGGCAAGGAGCTATTTACAGGGGGGTGAGTGAGGGCACTATATACAACAGTGTGGCAATACTATTTATAGATGTAGAAACTAAACTAAAACTAAACAAAACTATGCACATGAACAAGAGCTGGGATCTATGCCTAATGAGCACAGGTTACATGAACTTGAGTGGCATGGACATGATTGTGCGACAGGGTTCCAGGAAGTAATTCTTGGCACTGACATGATTAGGTGGATTGCGAGTAGGGATGGGTACCAGTAATGGCACCGGTTCTGAAATGAACGGTAGTAACCAGACCGAAAAGCAGCGCACATTTCGGTGCTTTATTTCGGTGTTTTTTTTTAACTGAGATGTCATACACTTTGGATTCTAGCCAATCATTTTACCTTTGCAAGCGTAGTAGGCGGGCCCAGGTATGTACGTTCTTTTAGAGCAGAGCTACAGATTACAAATGCCCAAGGCGAAGCGGTCAAAAGTCTGGCTGTACTTCACAGCAAAAGATGCAAACTTAGCAGCCTGCAACAAGTGCTTTAAGCTGATACTGTGCAAAGGAGGTAACTCCTCGAATCTGATGAAACACCTGGCGACGCATAGCGTTTTTTTAAAAGCCGAGAAATGCACTGTATTTGATAGCTTGCTGCAAGACCTCACACCGTGCACATCTACTGCGGGTGTGGCGCCTGTTATCGGACCCGGAGTTAGCAACATCCCCTAGGAACCCGAAGAGTAGAGTCCTGGCCCCTAGCCCTGCCAGTGCAGCAGAATGATGACGGATGATGACGGCAGCAGCAGCCATTCTTCTCTGGGTCAGTAGCTTAATGTTGTTCGTGTGTAATTTACGTTGAGTAGGCTAACCACGTTATTAAATTAATGCATGTAAGGTGAACTAGCAAACACCGTCGTAGTTACATGCGGCTGTCTTCTTGTTTGATGGCAGATACTCCCTTCACCCTGGCCAAAAAGGCTAAAATGACCAAAGAAAAAGTGGGAAACACCTAAACATGAGAGGTTTTTGGAGTAAGTTTGTGTTTTCCAGTTGTTTAAGCACTGCTTCCAGCCAAGAGTGATACCATATATGCCCTATAGCTGCAGAAAAGGCTAACATTGTTATCTTTTTACAAAAAAACAGCTAAACATGAGAGGTTTTTGGACAAAAGCTGTGTCCCAAAACGTCGGCCGCATCCTCCGGAGGCCGCATTTGAAGGCCGATTACGTCACAGCCAGGCGACGAAGGCTGTCCCAATTCGTCGACTCCTTCAAATGCGGCTGACAAATGCGTCCTTCATTTCCCCGAATTTGAAGGATGGGTCAGGTGTGTCCTTCGTGGCCCACCATATCCCAGAATTCATAGCGCGGCCCAGCCAAATTTCAGCTGGCAACAATGGCGGCCGCTACTAAGTTTTAAAATTAGTCTTATTAATCTTTCTGGGTCACAAAATAAACTTTCAACATATTTTCAGGCGAGAAAGTAGCTGTGTAAATTTCAAATATCTGCTTGGTTTATCAAGACATCGCATATTTGCAAAAGTGCACCGACGTTTTCGGAGACGTCTGTTACCCACCCGCTCGATAGCAAGCCGGGGGGTTCAATGGTAACTCGAGCCGGCGAGAGCAGCGGACTCCCGGCTTCATCGTTTTCAGACCCCCGCTCTTTCGCTACTCAGGTTAAACATGATATATAAGTCACTCGGATAACTTAAAAATGTAATTGTTTGCCTTTTTTCGGTGTTTTATTTGTTCTGGAGTAAATCGGTTTGGCTGAGATCAAAGTTATTAGATTATTAGATTAAGTAAAACTTTATTAATCCATCGGCTGGGTTCCTCCAGGATTTTCACACAGCTGAATAAACGTCAAACAGAAAACTGATTAAACAGAAGTGTGAGACGGTCGATAATTTATGCCAGTGTCCTGTTGTATTTTAGATAGCAAGGAGCAGACGGCTGAGTTTATTAAACTCCACAGACACAGCGGTGATGCAAATCTGAAGGCTAGACCGTCCCATTTTGGGGCGATCGTGGCTCAAGAGTTGGGAGTTCGCCTTGTAATCGGAAGGTTACCAGTTCGAGCCCCGGCTCGGACAGTCTCGGTCGTTGTGTCCTTGGGCAAGACGCTTCACCCGTTGCCTACTGGTGGTGGTCAGAGGGCCCGGTGGCGCCAGTGTCCGGCAGCCTCGCCTCTGTCAGTGCGCCCCAGGGTGGCTGTGGCTACAACGTAGCTTACCATCACCAGTGTGTGAATGTGTGTGTGAATGGGTGAATGACTGGATATGTAAAGCGCTTTGGGGTCCTTAGGGACCAGAAAAGCGCTATATAAATACAGGCCATTTACCATTTATTTACCATTTCACAGCCTCGCACTTCCGGCCTTCTCGGTCTTCGAAGGACCCGGCCCACGTAGACCGCGAAGGCCGGGTCCTGCGAAGGATGCAGCCGATGTTTTGGGACACAGCTAAAGTGTGTGTTCTTCATTCTTTAAGCACCGGTTCGAGCACAGTTTAAGCACCGGCACCGTTTCAAAAGTACCGGTTTGGTACTGGTATCGGATAAAACCTAAACGATACCCATCCCTAATTACGAGCTGAAGGTCAGAATCTCTGCAACAGTTTCTACTACCTCAGACAGCAGAAACCCAAGAAAAAGGAGGAAGAGGAGGAACCATCATGGAAGGACAAGCCCCTTCGTGGTATATACCACTGGCAGATAGAGGAAGTGGCTGACATCCAGAAATCCTACCAGTGGCTGGACAAAGCTGGACTGAAAGACAGCACAGAGGCACTAATCATGGCAGCACAGGAGCAAGCTCTGAGTACAAGATCCATAGAGGCTGGGGTCTACCACACCAGGCAAGACCTGGTGGCCAGCATAGTATACAGAAATATCTGTGCTGAGTATGGCCTGGAAGTCCCGAGGTCAAAATGGGAGACTCCCCCTAGGGTGGTGGAGAACGACTGAGCTAACATCCTGTGGGACTTCCAGATACAGATGGACAAAATAGTGGTGGCTGGAAGAAGACAGCCGTAGTGATCGACATAGCGATACTGAAAGACAGCAGAATCAGGAAGAAGGAACATGAGAAGCTTGAGAAATACCAAGGGCTCAGAGAAGACCTCGAGAAGACGTGGAGGGTAAAGATAACAGTGGTCCCAGTGGTAATCGGAGCACTAGGTGCAGTGACTCCCAAGCTAGGCGAGTGGTTCCAGCAGATACCAGGAACAACATCGGAGATCTCTGTCCAGAGGAGCGCAGTCCTGGGAACAGCTAAGATACTGTGC
Organism: Oreochromis niloticus; assembly: GCF_001858045.2. NCBI lineage: Eukaryota > Metazoa > Chordata > Actinopteri > Cichliformes > Cichlidae > Oreochromis > Oreochromis niloticus. The sequence goes on from NC_031972.2 coordinate 12,345,579, forward strand.
AGGATCCTCAAGCTCCCATTCACACCTCCGCTCCGCTGCGTCTCAGCCACCATCCCTCTGGCAGAAAGGGCGCTAGAGCCAGAGTAGGGGAGAGGCGAGCTGGAACAAACCATTTTTTGGGGGGGCTTAAAATATTGCGTCTCAACCAAGTACTGTATGCTTTTTATATTTTTAGTAGTGTGTCACACAAACAGCAAATATTGTAAAAAAAAAAAGTAAGAAACGTTTGGGCGTGCTTTGATTCATTTTGGGGGTGGTTCGATTCACAACGAAATACTAAATGAAGAATTGGAAAAAGCACCGTAATTAAAGAATTGTTTGGTACAGTGACCCCTTGCTCATTGGCCTCTCTCATTTGTCCCATATCAGAGAGACATTACAAATGTCCTAACTTGAGCAAGGCTAAGTGGGTTTAAATGGGCCTTGTTCAAGAAGATGGTATGACTTCATACTTTAAGCATAATAAATATTTAAATAAACATTTCCATTCCCCACCTCTGACTGTGATATGATATTATTATTAATTTTGTTTTTGCGGTGTGTGTGTGTGTGTGTCTTTCCAAAGAAGGCCTCACTCTTATGAGTAAATTGTGATTTATGAGTACATTATAAATTATCAGTAAATGATAATTTATGAGTAAATTATTGGTCATGGCATATGACCGCCCCTCCCTGAGCCTGGTTCAGCTAGAGGTTTCTTCCTGTTAAAAGGGAGGGACGTGAAAGTCTCACTGAGAATATCGAGGATGTGCAGATTGTGAAATGAGAAAAGGCAGACAGTGTCTCTAAGTGGAGTTTGCTCTGACTGGTGGAGGAGCACGTTTGGAACAGACTGGTTGGACTTCGGGCAGAACACATTTACTTGAAATGAACATTCAGCAGTAGGAACGTGAACGAAGATTGAATGAATTTAACACCATTGTCCTAATGGCCATGGTTTTAGTGTCTCGGAAACATTTTCTGTGGGTTCTGTTGTGTGCATGTGCCTTTCCTGCAGGCAACAATGGTAAGAAAGCTTTGAGTTATTTAATGTTAAATTACCACAGGTACACTTAGAAAACAATTCATGGATATGTTAGAGATGAAATCGGAATATTTTATGATTTTGTCAATCTACATAATGTTATTGTTTTTTCTAAAACAAATTTAAATTGGACAGTTTTCAAGCAGAAATAATAGTTTCACGGTTCAAGTTTTATTGTCATATACAGATACAGTGTAGCCACATTTACCCACAATGAAATTCTTTGGCTCGTGTTCCTCAGTTTTACATGAGCATATAGAAAGTGTGCAGTTATATTTAAGAAGAAAATAGCAGGAAAATAAAAATAATAATAGTAATAACAAAAGAAAAAACAAACAAACATTCCTGGTAAGTGAGTTTTGTGTTTCTAGTTGTGATGTACTTATATTTATTTACTTTTTAAATTTCATATAAATGAATGATTACCTGTGTTTTATTTGTGTTTACTGCATGTGTTAACCGTTAAAAAATAACACAAACAAAGTGTTTTTATCTGTCAGTCTCTCATTTTGTTCTAACAATTCTCTGTATTTTCACGAATTGTTAAGTATGCAACATTAAAATCTTGTTCAACAAGTTCAAAACAGAATATTTGGCATGTTTCTTTTTTACTGATTCAGAGCTTCAACTAATTTATTTGTCATGTAACCTGTGAAAAAAATTGTAAAGATCAACCATCATAGTTTTTATACTGAATTTTTTAAATTAAGACTATTGAATTATATAAAAAGAGGCAAAAAGAAGTATTTACACTTGAAATCTGGCTTGAAAATTGCTTTCTGTGAAATGTTTTCTTTGGGTTCTGTTATAACCGTGTGTATCTTTCCTGCAGGCAATAATGATAAGAAAGCTTTAACTCATCATATGTTAAACTTAGAGCCCACTTAACAACCTGTTCATAGGTATGTTAGAATGAAAGTCCTTCAGTTGTGACTGGTTGTTAAAATTTGCAATGTTTAAACTTTTGCTGCCATGATGCCAGATCTCTCTTGGAAATTAGATTTTTACCTGGAAAAATAAAGGATTAATACAAAAATAAAATAATAATAAATATTCAGATATTTACACCTGAAATCAGCCAGTAAATTATCTGTATTTCATTTCATTTCTTAAATCACTAGATTCATAATAACATTCCTACCTTCTGTTAACAGAGCTTTCATCCAATAATCTCAATGATGTAGCTTTAATATCTATATTAAAGCTACATAGTTGAAATATGTTAAAGTGAAACATTTTTTTTTAATCTCTCTCTCTCCTTTAGGCACTTCAAACAATACTAGAGGACCGGACGGAGCATCTGGAGCAGGTTTTCAATATCCTGAGCTCGCAGTTAATAAATCATCAAATGAAACATTTTTAAGAGATGGACTTTCCGAACAGGCACTGAAGTTTCTAAATGGCACTGTGTCCACCATCCTTTTACCTTGCTTCTACACCCTGGTCTGCTCCATCAGTGTGCCAATTAACATCTGTGGTCTGCTGGCCTTTACTCGGGGGATCCGTCCTAAGAAGCCAGCTGCAATATATATGCTGAACCTGGCCTTAGCCGATCTGCTCTTTGCACTGATGCTCCCCTTCAAGATCTCCTACCACTTTGAAGGCAATGACTGGAAATTTGGTCCGTCCATGTGCCGCGTGGTCACAGTTGCCTTTTACTGGAACATGTACTGTTCTGTTCTTCTCATAGCTTGCATCAGTGTGGACCGTCTGCTTGCTGTAGTTTATCCCATTGACTCTCTGGCTTGGAGGAGCTCACACACCACCGTCAAAGCCTGCATAACCATGTGGGTGTTATCCTTCGCTGGCTCTGTGCCTCTTGTTTCTTCTGACCAGACTTTTAACGTCAGTGAGTTGAACATCACCACCTGCCATGATGTCCACTCCACAGATAAGAACACCTGGTTAAAGACATACTTCCTCACCATCTGCTGCATTTTTTTCTTCCTACCTCTGCTCATCACAGTGGTGTCCTACGCTCAGATAATCTGGTCATTGAGCAGAGTCCAACATGATGTTCCAGGAACATCACAGAGGAGAAGAAGAGCAGTGGTAATGACTTTGACTGTGCTGGTGATATTTTTGCTGTGTTTCATGCCCACAAACTGTCTGCTGCTTGCACACTACCTGCAATTAAACGAAGGACCCAAGAAGAGCACAGAGGCACCCGATGGCTCTTACGCACTCTATCTGGTGTTTCTGTGTTTGGGAAGTCTGAACTGCCTCCTGGATCCCCTGCTCTACTACTTTGGATCCTCGCAGTGCCAGAAACAACTATCCAATATGCTGAAGTGTAAGAAGGTGACAGAGAGCAGAGATATCACTCATTCAACAACTGATTCCTGGAGGTTAAGTGTAAGAACAATGCTGAAAACCAGAAACCTGGAAAATACCAAACACTCTGAATTAAACACATCAGTGGACTCTTTCCATCTTCAACAACTGAAACAAGAAACTACTAGTCTGACTAACTCTCACACTGTGCTGACATTTTAATTAACTCTTATGTCTAATTTTAAAGTTTATTTAAAGTGAAAGTTCATTGTAAAATTAATTTTTCTATTCTTTAATGATTTTCTTTCTGAATGTATGTTTATTGATTAAACTGTTACTGAGCTTGAAGTACTGAGATGGAGTGAAATATCTGCCCTCATAGTTTGTTTTATGCTTCCCCCTGCTGGTGCAAACTTTACATTAATTAATGTATATTTAATTCAAGCTTCTTTATTTGATGAATTGATTTATTTGGAATAACACAATGTATGAATATGAGCATCAAAATAATGCTCATAGATATGTCGATATGTAAAAGTGTAGTATCATAAGTGAGGCTGCCTATTTGTGGAATATCCTCCATTCAAGATAATTTTTTTCTGCTTAGGTTTCTTTTTTCTATTTAATATATTAGAATACATAAAAATCTTTGTAGAAGATACATCCATGACAGAAATGAGATATGCTATTATGCTGTGAATTTTCACCACTGTCTCTCTGCTTCTCTGTCCAGCAGGTATTGCCACATTACTGTTAAATAACTGGAGAGTGACCCAAGCGATCTCCATTATCAAGATGCAGTTAAGCTCTTAATCTTACAGAGAAGCTCTTACGTCTGTGCTGGGCTGCAAGTAATGAATATTTGTAATGGATATTTAGTGTTTTCTGTGTGAAAGAGCAGAAAAAAGAGTTATCTTCTCTTGCAGTTCCTTAGCTGTTTTTGTTTGTGCAACCACCAAACCACACCCTTATACTGAAACCTTGGGATACCATCAAATGATATATGACATTTCTAGACACCCAAAAAAATAAATAACTAAAATAAAAGGATGTTATTCTTTCATCCCATTTATCCTTCTTACATTTGCATGAAAACCTCAAAAGCTTTGATAAGTTACATCATAGTTATTCAAGCTCAACAGCTACTGGCAGCATGGGGCATAACGATCATAGCAAATATGTAATAAAAGCCTTGATGTAGATAAAAAAGGAAAATATCAGTTAAAATGTAATGCTGTATGAGTCTCATCTAAATGGCTTGCTTGGTGTTTTCGTATTAAATGCATGGTTGTATTTAAACCTGTGAGTTATTCTCTTGCAAGAAAATAAACAGATGTTCCCTGTTGACTTGTTCTGACTCCATGTTTTCTCTAGTATACAGGCGTCTTTATTTTGGCTCTTTATCCCATCGGAACTGCCACTTCTTTTTAATTTTTGATGTGATGATTTTACGTCCACTTTACTACCATGAAAACATGAAAAACTATAGTTACCTAAATAATTACCTACCTAATAATTGCCTAATAATATGTGTTATATATATATTATTATGTTATACATGAATTTAAAGCAAAAATCCTGCCTTATGTCGAATAAATGAATAATGGCAATGATTAATGGTGAGTAATGGTGAACATAAAATTTTTCAAATTAGACTAACGTTATCCAAATGAATGTGAAAAATGCATTTCATATTCTTGACTATAATTTATTAAGAAAACTTATTTTCCATGCACAAAACATGTTAAGGTGAACGTGATTAGCCGGCAATTTCATAAACAGGTTTAATCTTTGAGAAAACATTCAGAGAAAAACAAAAGTCAAATCAACAGGGACTAAAACAATTGAAAGTCATGTTACATATCATCTCAAAAAAGGCTATTTTGCTGGCTGACAGCAGTAATGACAGCAGAGAGATGCACCCGAGACTTCACTCACAAGTTAGGCAACACTTAAAATGCAATGTACTTTACAAAAATCTTGTGCATTAATTTAATTTAATTGTTGTAGCCTCCTTGTCTAAACAAGGCGTGTTTGTGTTTTGTCTTGATCATACCTAATGATCATTTTTAATGCAACTAAGAGTTTCATTTTTGTCCAAGAGCCTGTAACAAGAGCAACCGTTAACCGTTCCAAATTTAACTCATGATGAAAGCCAGTCACGTTCACAGGTAGCAGACAATTTCAATAAACATGTAGTATCAGGATCAAGATGATTGTCCCCTTAGCTTCTTTCACAATATTAAAAACAACCTAAAATAATGGTATACCGTGTTTTTCAATTAATTTATTATTAGTAATATTATTATTTTAGTTTTCATTTAGTTAGTTCTTACTCTGGTGTTATATCACTGTCCAAGAGTGCAAGCTAATGTGCGTGGTTATTGTCATAGCAACATGTCCGAGCGTTCCGTGACGTAATTGGCATGAGACATGAACGCTAGGTGGACGTCAAGGCAAGAATGTACAAACGGACAAAGTCAACAAAGTGCTACTGATGGAGGAAGGTATGAAGCACATTCCCAGCTCCTTCTATATCAGGTATGATTAAGCTAGATGTCTGATATTTATTTATATTCAAACATGTTAGTATTGTTTCTTTAAAAAGTTGTAAGTTGTTAGAAATAAGTTATTTTTGGATGACTTTTGTTTTTACATAATAGAGGTCTTCTCGCCCGTTCAAGTCCCCTGACATGAATCTTTCCATTTGATGCAGGAAAGCTTTTTTCCAAACAAGGAAAAGAAGCCTCAACTGCCTCTCTTCACATAAACTGTTGCCTGGAAATCACCCGATTTTTCCCAAGCTCAAAAATCAGGATAGCTTGTTTGGTACCATGCCTGCACAAGCATGTTAATTAGGCTCCTGTCATCGTAATGGTTCTGTCAAGAAGTTTCTTCCTGGTAAAAGTGAAAGAGAATCTGAGGATACCAAGCTATTCAAATTCATAAAATACAGGCGCATAAATATGGCTGCAGTTGCTGTTTAAGTGTCGGTTGAAATGCTCGATCCGAGTATTCGAGTTGTGCACAGAACTTCCTATTAAGACCGAGCCTTCACCCCTGCTTGCTCACATGTTCTTCCATATCTGAGGGTTCTCTCCTCCATGATCACTCCTGATGTGCAGGGGTCTGCTAAATTTTCCAACAATTGCAGTAAATGGTTTCAGCTCGATTATTCTTGCAGCACTGAAGAAACATCTATAGCCATGCACCGTGAACAGCAAACATTCAACAAATCAGCTTGTGATGTCCATCTACATGCAATATGGAATTTGGATGAGGCACAGAATAAACTCACTATTGCAGTTTTTCTGTAGATAGAACACCCTCCACAGTGACTCTTTTACATGCTGTCTTTGAACCACTATGTTTTTAGAACACAGATGTCGCCTCAGCATCACTTCTCTATAATTTGGAATTTCAGTTTTTATCTTGAACACTATCTGATCCAAATTATTGTCACTGATTATATTGAATTTTGACTCAGAAATTATAGTCTTGCAGTAACTCTTAGAAAGTTGGCCTTGAGATGGAAAGGATAGACATGTCACAACTGAGAGGTCGGACTAGGTGCAAGGACTTATAGGCCAGACACAGACAGAGGCACAAGTAGATGTGAAAACAGTGCTTTACTTTACAAGTGAGACAAGACTTTAAGGTGACAACTATAAACTGTGAACTATGCCTATACTTTTAAGGTATCGACGATGAACTGTGAACTATGAGACTAAACCAGAAACGAGAAGCGTAATTTGTGAACTAATGTTAAATTCAAAAGTCCATGAAAGTGGTCCAATGGGTGAAGAAGGGGCTGTCACACGGGCGGAGAAGTGCAGAGTCACTAGAATGAGAGTAAACAGGGAGTCTGCTAGGTTCCAATGATTAACGGTAAGTATGATGGGAAATGTTTCTAATGGCTTACAGGTTGCAGGTGGAGTACGGCGTGGAAGGAGGGCAGTCCAAAGGTCTGGGTGAGGTTTCACTCCTGAGTGAATCCAAAATGTACTGCTCCAGAAGCTGTGGCAGGGAGGCAGGCAGGTGGAGTGCAGCGGGGAAGTGAGCGTAACCAGACTGTGTGATTGGAGGAAGACCAGCATCCAAAATGAAGCTGAGTATTGTTTAAAAGAGCAACGTGATGACCAGCCAGGTTATTAGAACAGAGAAAACACAATAAGAGAGAATACTGAGGAAATCACAAGTGAGCTTGGCAGCCTAACACTAACACTGGTTAGCTGTAGATCTGATGGAGAACTTCTGAGTATTCTGGTCTTAAATACGGGTAGCTTGATTGCAGACAGGTGAGATGGCTTAATGGAGACTCTGGCCTGAGGTGGAGCCCTAGGGCTATGGAAAAACACTGCACTCATCCCGACCATGACAAGATGTTGCTTCAGTAAAAGATGGTTTCAGGGAATTAACATTTTGAAACGTTGGAAATTTGACGCCTGGTTTGCTTGGTAACCATCCTAGAACACAGCAAATATTATACCAATAAGCATAGTTCTGTAACAAAAGATGGGCAATTCAAGATAATTAAACTGTGACAGATTAGCTAGAGATTTGTATTTTAGGCGGGCACGTGAGTGGGATTAATGTTGTTGGTGCTGATGTGACACTGCTCATGCTAGAGGTGTAAGAAGTTAAAAATGTATACTGAATCAGAATTACTACTTTGACACGAGCTAATTTAATTCAAAAATGTGAGTTTAAAGAGAATCAACTGCAATATTATACCACGGAAATATAAAATTCTGCCAGCTAATTTACATGACTAATAAAGCCTACCAAGCGCTATGATATTCCAGTGGAGGTAGTAGGTCTATGTAGTTGGTCCAGATGCATTGCTGGATTCCTAAGGAAATTTTACATCAAGAAGGACCGTTAGCTACAAAACACAAAACAAAACAAACTGCTTTCTGGATGCTGATGGCTAGCAAAGTAACTTAGCAATGCTAGTTTAGCTAACACTGCAACCCGTACACCAGGCTATACAATAAACTCACCAAGTGCTTTGGTGATTGTGGAGACTGCAGCCACTAAAATTGCACTACTGCTGAAAGACCGCCAAAATGGCTCTTCTGATGTTTTCAGTTAAATCGCCAGATATGCTCGTGGGAAATAACTGAAGCAACATATGGCGGTTAGAAGTAACCGTTAGGGGACCACAGTCACATGTCCTCGCCACTACAGGCACACTTTAGAGCAGGTTTTCATAAAGCGTTTATTTTGGTATTTCCTCTGACCAGCAGAATAGATGTGCATATTAGCTAAACATTTAGACTTAACATTTAGATTTAAATATAAAAAGTTACAAATATTGTTGTAAATGTTGTAAAAATTGACTCAAAAAAACATGTTTTTATAAGGTTTGGAGCTATAAGCTGTAAACATAGAAAAATGCTGAAGTTAATTTTAGTATATAACCCCATGCATTTGAAACCATGTTTGATTTATTAAATTGCTTGATTCACAATGAAAATACTCATCTTTCTGATGATCATGTATTCAACTATTATTTTCAGCAATGAACCTTTTATTCTATATATTAGACCACACAGACACTTTTTTCCACCCTTTTCAGACAAGTAAATGGAGAAGGTTTTAATTATCTGTAAACCTTTAATAATTTATTAAATAAACAACTTCCAGGGGAGGACTTTAAGAACAGTCCGCCCACAAAAATGAGGAATGTCGGGAAATTTGGCTTAATCTTTATCTCTTTAACCTTATTTATGTAGAACTGAGAAGCAATTTATCCAACATCCAGGAAGTTTCATTTCCCTGTGTAAGAGTTCCAAGGAAACCTGGAATTATGCCAGGCAGAAAGCCAGCAGGTACAAACAAGTACATTAAGGGCGTGTTCTTGTTCTTCTTGTCTGCAAAAACAGACATTTAAGACACCGTTGAATTAAAGGAAGCCAAAAAGGAAAGAGAGAGAGAAGCAAACATGGCTTTAACACAGTTGTTGTTACCTCTGTTTTTTTTCTGCTGTATTTCTGCTGCGAACACTTCAGGTAAGTTTGAAAACACTGTGATGTCTTGAATTGGTTGGTCTCTACTCATAAAATCCAAATAAATTACTTGTTGTTATCTGTGTTAGAACAAATACAAGCCTAATTCAAAAAAATGTTTTAGTCAATGCAATAATTTTCAATAGAAATCATGACATAACCTAAAAAAGTGTACTATTTCAAGAAAAATGTTACATTTTAAAATGGACAAAACGGTTCTGTGGTGAGACAATTTACCATTTCAAAATCTTTTTAAAAAAAACAAAATACTGCATCCTCCAGACAAGAGTTATATTTTTATATTTTCTAATGATTTTTTAAAAGATTTCATTTAAACGTTTTTGTTTAATGTCAGTTAGTGTCGAGAGGGGGATTAATTTTGTTTTAGGCTTGTTATCAGCTCTCAGTTCAAAAGCCTGCAAGTATAGTCTTGCACTGATGGCTATGGCACTGGCAGCTTGCACATCTGGAAGGGAACATTAGTGTTGAAAGGTATACACAAGTTTTAGATCAGATTATATTCACCATATGTTCAGAAATTCAAACTTTGATATGCATTTCCTTTTAAAATATATTTGAGATAATGTTCTTGGGTCTGTCACATTTGTGCACACGTAAAGGTCAGACTGAGTTGTTGTGACCAAACCGCAGCATCCGAAGACTAGCCTCATCAATGTTATTTTGGGTGGATGGATGGATGGATGGATGGATGGATGGATAAGCTTTATTTATTGGTTGCAGTTGCCTGCAACTGAGATGACAGACTTTTAATTGGCAAACCATCCCAGTTGCTGAGTTTTGTGCAAGTTTTAGGGCAAAACTAGACAAGAGAAGATGTGACTTTGGATGTGTTTTAGTTCTTTTGTTTGAAAAGGAAAGTCAACGGACAAACAGATTTAAAACTGCGTCTGTTTCTGACCTTTAAACTCTGAGAAAATGTTACCATTATAGTTTTATACCCAGCTAACAACCTTTCATTTCTGTTTTTTAGAATACACTGACAAGTCTATTTTGTTTTTAAAACAGGAGCATCTGGAGCATCTCCAGCAGTTTTTAACGTTGATGATAATGATAATTCACCAAATAATTCATCAAATAAAACATCTTTCGGACTTTCAGAAGAGGCACTGAAGTTTCTAAATGGCACTGTGTCCACCATCCTTTTACCTTTCTTCTACACGCTGGTCTGTTTCATTAGTGTGCCAATTAACATCTGTGCCGTGATTGTCTTTGCCCGGGGGATCCGTCCCAAGAAGCCAGCTGCAATCTATATGGTGAACCTGGCCTTAGCCGATCTGCTCTTTGCACTGATGCTCCCCTTCAAGATCTCCTACCACTTTGAAGGCAACAACTGGAAATTTGGCCCTTCCATGTGCAGCGTGGTCACAGCTGCCTTTTACTGGAACATGTACTGTTCTGTTCTTCTCATAGCTTGCATCAGTGTGGACCGTCTGCTTGCTGTAGTTTACCCTATGGCCTCTCTTACTTGGAGGAGCCCACAGGCTGCAATCATAGCCTGCATAATCATGTGGATGTTATCCTTCGCTGGCTCAGTTCCCCTTTTTACCATCAGCCAGACTTTTAACGTCAGTGAGTTGAACATCATCACCTGCCATGATGTCCACTCCACAGATAAGATCATCTGGTTAAAGAAGTACTTCCTCACCATCTGCTGTGTCCTCTTCTTCCTACCTCTGCTCATCACAGTGGTGTCCTACGCTCAGATAATCTGGTCATTGAGCAGAGTCCAACATGATGTTCCAGGAACATCACAGAGGAGAAGAAGAGCAGTGGTGATGACTTTGACTGTGCTTGTGATATTTTTGCTGTGTTTCATGCCTACAAACTGTCTGCTGCTTGCACACTACCTGCAGTTTAACACAGAGAAGAGCCAGGAGGCACCCGATAGGTCTTACGCACTCTATGTGGTGTTTCTGTGTTTGGGAAGTCTGAACTGCCTCCTGGATCCCCTGCTCTACTACTTTGGATCCTCCCAGTGCCAGAAACGACTATCTAACTTGGTCAAGTGTAAGAGCATTACACAGAGCAGAGATATCACTCAGTCATCAGATTCTTCTAGGAGATTCTGGAGGTCTGGAATAAACACCTCAGTTACCAGAGCGAGCTCTTTTCAATCAAGCCTCAGAAGCCAAAAGAAGAAATTACTACTCCTCTGAGCTGATATTTTAAATGACTCTTAGCGGTTAAAATTATGAAATAACATCGGTGATTTGTCATGAAATTTAAGTAGCTATAAACATGAGCACGTAGCTAGCAGGAGGGTTTAGAATTCTGGGCATATCTTTTTTCATGATCAGAATGAACTGAATACTTTCCACGGCCATCTCAACAGAAACAGCTTTAAATCTTTGTTTCATAGACACACATGATCAGTCACAGATGCCAAAAGGGACACTGACACCAATCCTCAATAGGAGAACTCATGATGGTTCAGGAGCAGTCAGTCTTACTCAGGTGAGATGTGTTTTTATGTCTTCAATAAATTCTAATTGTATCTTTTAAGATGTGAATATTTATTTTTAATTTTCTAGACCAGTTAGTGCAGATTAAGTAAAAAACCTCTGGCATATGTTAAAAACAGATCCAAATCTAGGATATATAATAAAAGATTTTTCCACTGCATACAAAAATAAGCCTCAACCATCTTACCTCATAGTTTCATTTGCTAATTTAGATCTGAATTATATTTATCATTATATCTACATTTAAACATATATTTTCCTTTCTTGTTTTTTCTCTGTGGCAAATGTATGCCAGTGCTGTGGGGAAGTGGGGGTAATGATGAATAAGGTAAATCAACAGTGTTGAGCTGGGGTAGGGATTAAAATGTATGTACGTACTTCTTCTTTTTCCATTTTGGACTTGTATGGATATTGTTTTATATCACTAAGTTTTTCTTTTGTTTGAGTACAAATGTGCATATATGTGTACACATATGTATGTGCAGGTATCTGTGTAACTGTATGCATATATATATATTGGTTTGTTTCTTTTATATGTTCGAAATAAAGGGTTATCATCATCAAATGCAGTAATATTAAAGTGTCACCAATCAAGTTTAGAATCAGATAAATATGTGGGATCTATACCATTCATAATAAACCGTTTCTAATCAGAGGTTTCTTGTTTTGTTTTGTCACCACATGTGGGGTTACCTGCTGTGGTGACCCGTTTTAATCAGGAAGTAAAATATAACCGCGAAAGCAGATGTCAGAGCAATTCCTAATATCTCTATACTTCATTTTATGGATGATACTGTGTGGATGTAAACTCGCCTGTGCACATGACATCACCAAGCCTGGTAATGAAAAAAACTGTAGCAGTCTGCTTCCTAATTGTGGGATCGCTGGGATTCATCATCCCCACTGTTGTGTGCATCATACGCTATCTCTCTTCACACACAGGATTTTCCAGTTTAGAACAATCATGCTTGCTAAAGACTTCCTGGAATGCTCCTTAGAGTGCATGTTGAATTTAGGTTGTATGTTTGTTTATTTAGAGTATTGTTTTTCACTAGATTAACAGTGTTCCAAAGAAACCTGGGACCAGGCCTGAAACAGCAGGTACTAACAGGTAGGTTTAGGGTGTGTTCTTCAAGGCTGGAACTGTTAACAGACATTTCAGACACTGTTGGCTTTAAGGAAGCCAAAAAAGAAAATATAAAATTGATATATAAATAAAATTTAATTTAATTTAATTGTCATCAAACACAACATGACTTTTCTTTTCTTCCAAATTTTTCTCATTTTAAACATTTGATAGCTGTTCAATGTGAATAAACTATGGGTTTATGAGATTTGCAAAATGACATAATTCTAATGTTATTTACATTTTATAGTGGGTCATAATTTTTATATTTTCCTTTTAGAATTGTGGATATATATTTTAACAGTTATTTTTAATCTAGTGTTGTGGTTTCAGTTCCCTGTGGATGATTTTTAGCATTACGATCAATGTTTCAGGCTAAAATGTGTCAGAGAGAAATGAAAAGACACCCCAGTGTTGTGCCTCAAAATAACCCATCTGGCTCAGTCAACAGTACCAAACCCAGTGATACTAATTTATCAATGACAAGATGAGATAAAAGATAGCCTTCATTAGCCCAAGACATGGCGAAGTTGTTACAACAGCAAAGTAGACAGAAATAAATTGATGCAACTTACCTAACAACAATAATATATTGCAAAAATAGAAGAAAATATACAGTATACGGGGTAGAAGATATATAATTTAAATATATGTACATAAACATTAAATGTGTTTTTGTGTATATGATACAATGATATGGTTTACTAGTAGCAGTAAAACAGACTGTGTCACAGTGCAGTGGTTGGCTGTTATTAGCAGCAGGTATTGTGTACTGCACACTAAGATATGTACAGACCACAGTGTGTGCATGTGTGGCATGTTTTCACATCTGTACATTCACTGCTCGGTGCAGCAGCCTGTCACTGAAGGAGCTGCTCAGTGTTGTCCGGGTGATCTGTCTGGGGATGGGAGGTGTTCTCCAGCAGGGATGACAGTTTGACCACCATTCCCCTATAACTGGCTACCTCCACTGGGTCAAGAGGGTGTGTCCAGTCAAGTCATGTGAACACCTAGGTTCAGTGGTGTAGGTGGAAGATGTTTGTGCCTGCAAAAGTCCACCACTAGCTCTTTGGATTTCCCATTGCTGATCTGGAGGCAGTTCCACTGGCACCAGTTGACAAAGCTTTCGATCAGTTCCTTGTACTCCCTTCTCTCCCCTCTGACGATTAATTCAATTCAATTCAATTCAATTCAATTTTATTTATATAGCGCCAAATCACAACAAAAGTCGCCTCAAGGCGCTTTATATTGTACAGTAGATAGCACAATAATAAATACAGAGAAAAACCCAACAATCATATGACCCCCTATGAGCAAGCACTTTGGCGACAGTGGGAAGGAAAAACTCCCTTTTAACAGGAAGAAACCTCCGGCAGAACCAGGCTCAGGGAGGGGCGGCCATCTGCTGCGACCGGTTGGGGTGAAAGAAGGAAAACAGGATGAAAGACATGCTGTGGAAGAGAGACAGAGATTAATAACAGATATGATTCGATGCAGAGAGGTCTATTAACACATAGTGAGTGAGAAAGGTGACTGGAAGGGAAAAACTCAATGCATCATGGGAATCCCCGGCAGCCTACGTCTATTGCAGCATAACTAAGGGAGGACTCAGGGTCACCTGGTCCAGCCCTAACTATATGCTTTAGCAAAAAGGAAAGTTTTAAGCCAACAACTGCTGAGTCATCAAAGAACTTTTGAAGGAAGTGGCTATCAGAGGTCTTGTGGCGTATATCGTGAATAGAAATGGAGCCAGGTCTGTTCCCTGTGGAGTGCCTGCTGCAGACTACTCTACTACTCTATTAGACACGCAGTCAGGATCCTTACATACTGAGGGCGGTTGGTAAGGTAAGTCCAGGATCCATGTGGTGAGGTGCACTCCAGCTTGTCTTTCAAATTTATGTCTACGATAGGGTTGAAAGCACTAGAAAAAAAACCCAAAACATAATTTCGAGCTCTCAAAATGTAAAAAAAAATGTTTGAGAATCTCAGAGAATTTTTCAAATATTTATCTGATAGTGCAGCATCAGATACACTAAAGGCTAGCCTCTCCACTGTGCGACTTTGTGCAGTCGATTGGACTTGTAAACGCTCAGGAAGTCCTAAAAGTGAATACTGTCTCCTTCTTGCAGCCTATTCCAGCTGCCAAGGTAAGGTAAACCCTGGGCAAGTCACCATTCTGTTCTAGGGCAACCATTTTAAGTGTTTATAAAACAAGACATAGAAATAAAAAAGAAACACAAAGGGACACTAACACCAACCCAAAAACTCATACTGGTTCAGGAGCAGTCTTGCCCAGGTTATAAGCTTTACTTCTGTTTTCAGTAAATTCTACTTTTATCTTTTATGATGTGAATATTTCTTCCTAGTTATCTAGACCAGTTGGTGCAGTAACAGTAACAGAAGCTTTTTGTTTTTTCTCACAGGTCTATTATGCTGCATGTGTCAATTTTCCTTCAGAATGCATGTTGAATTAATCGTCTGTTTGTTTATTTAGAATATTGTTTTTCACTGTTCCAAAAAAACCTGGAAACAGGCCATCCAGGAAGATATTACTAAATCAGCAGGTACAACAGGTAGGTTTAGGGTCTGTTTTCTCAAGGTTGTTAACAGACATTTCACACACTGTTGGTTTTAAGGAGAACAAGAAGGAACAGTTTAAGGGAAGGGTTTACAGATTTAAGCACAGAAAAGTCAAACTGAGTTGTTTTGGATAGTGAAGCATCAAATAAACAGAAGGCTAGCCTCGTCACAATTCACTTGTTGAGTTTTGTATGATTAGATGGACAAAATAAAATAGGAAAAACTGTAGGTTTGGACTTTTTCAAATTCCTTCTAGCTCTCATATAAACTATTATCTGCAGTTTATTTGTTATGATTTTGAGAATACACTGTTAAAAAAAATCTGCAGCTCTGCTGAGAATCCATGAGTACCAGGTCATTTGAAATGCTGCGCTCAATGTCCAAACTAAGTTACCTTCTTTTCTGTTTAAACTGTTGAAAAAAATGAACTGTAACATTAAATAAATATGACTTCTTAACTCACATACGAAAGGGATATGAATGAGCACACTGACACGCAGCTGTCGCACTCTTGAACCCTAATGCAATTACAACCAGTCAACACAGAATCAACCAAGGCAAAAGTGTTACTACTCATTTCTTTTTGCATTCCCACTGCGTATTCCCTACAGTAACACGGTCAAAACAACAATTAAAACAACAATGAAGTTATGTTATGAGACAAATTTCTCATCTACCACACATACCAACTTTTTACCATTTACAATAAAGACAGCATGAACTGTGTACTAACAATTTAGGGGCTGTAATTTATTAATATAGTTGTATTAAATTAACTTATACAAGGTTCAGTTATCTTTGCACACAAAAAAGCAGGTCGAAATGTCAACAAAAGAGCCACTTTTTACTTTCTTACTTTGAGTACATTTCATAGATTGTACATTTCCACTTTTACTTCAGTAAAGAAGTTGAATCAGTACTTAGACTTTTATCAGAGTACATTTTAACATAAGTATTTATAAGTACATAAGTATTTAGACCTCAGAATGTCTGTACTTTTTCACTTTTAGAACTTAGAAATACAAACAAACAGGGACACCAGAAGTCAGAAGTATCTTCCCTACTTATATTTTGATGGTATGCATATTTATATACAGTTATCTAGCTCAGTTAGTGCAGTTCCAGGTTACCCACTGACCCTAAAGACAGAGCTGGCCCAGTTCATGCCTCCCCCAAATGACAGATGCTTTTGGTTGCTGCATGTGAAGTGAAGTGAAAACCTTTGCACTTGAGGATGTTAATACTGTAGTAGAGCCAAATGTAGAACATATAAACAAAATGTGCGCTTTCTGTGTAAAAACATACTAGTTTGTAAGTAAAGCTTTAGACATTACATTCATTTGAAAACATTTATTTGTTTCCGGGGTTTAACCAAGGAAGGACTGAGAAGCAGTGACACATCTTTGCTGATAAGTTTTTGTATATTGTCCTCTGCTGGCAACCTTGCATTACAGTTTTTTTCAGTCGCTAACAAGCGTTTGTCCAAACAGTTGTCACATTTGCAAAACTCTAAACACAATTAGCACAGCATCGGTCTGTTGTGGCCATACCATTCACACATTTCATGTCGTGTTCACCCAATATGCAGTCAGTGAACACATTTCCACAATGCTTACATTTTCTTAACAGACAAGCTATACCTCCCAACAAAATTATGGACTGTTTTTGTAGTATTTACGAATGTTAACACACAACATCCCACAATAGCAAAAACAATATTCCAAACCTTAGATACAGTATAAAAACCTCTGCTTCTGCAATGATATCAGTACAAAAACAATATCAATATCAAAAATATATCTCAGCTGATAATAAACAAACAATTGAATAATTGACACACAGCTGATTTATGTTGGGTAAATTGGGCCAACCACAGCTTATTCCATTCTGGCTTAGACTCAGTGGGGTTTATAAGGCAAGACTTTGAGGAGTGATGTTTTTGGAAACAAAAAAAAGACAAACACTGCAATGTCTGGTCGAGGAAGAGTAAGAGCAAGGGGCCCAGGGAGAAGAGCAGGCCCAAGGAGAGGGCAAGGTAGAGGTGTAAGAATGCGTGGTGGTGGCATTCCAAGGGCTGCAAGAACAGTAGTCAGTGATGAAATTCGTGCCACTATCATTGACCATGTAATCAACCATGGTCTTTCACTAAGAGAGGCTGGTGAAAGAGTGCAGCCCAATTTGAGGCGGTCAACGGTTGCCTCCATTATACGCATCTTTCAACAAACCAACAGGTAAGTATTGCATTTTACATGGATTGTTTCTATTCTCACTTGACATGTCAACGTCTTCCACCCTCTGGGGGAAGAGGAAAGCTCCTCAGTAATGATCAAGAGCTTGCCATTGTAGAAATGGTTGCTGCAAATAATGCAATAAAACTGCGTGAAATTCAAACTAGAATTGTGGCGGACCATGAGATATTTGACAATATCGATAGAATCAGCCTCACAACCATTACGCGGACATTGTCCAAACACAGAGTGCGGATGAAGCAGCTCTACACTGTTCCCTTTGAGAGGAACAGTGAAAGGGTCAAGGAGCTACGACGACAATATGTCCAGGTATAGTGTATATTCAATCCAATGTCCAGTTCTATAAGCTTTGCACTTTGCAAGTAGGTAACCTACACAATACTAGGTTACAGTACAGTATGGTATACAGTAATAACATGACTTACATAAACTTTGTTTCAGAGAGTTATGGAATTGGAGGCCAACCAGGCCCCTCATGAATTCATATACATCGATGAGGCAGGATTCAATCTGGCCAAAAGGCGTCGACGTGGACGAAATGTAATTGGAAAAAGGGCCACAGTTGATGTGCCAGGACAGAGAGGGGCAAACATTACCATGTGTGCAGCAATTGCAAATGCAGGATTACTCCTTCACAGATGTCAGGTTGGACCCTATAATACAGAGCGCTTGCTTGCCTTTCTCAATGATCTCCACCAGCGCCTGGTTCCAGAGCAGGGTCAGGAGGGTGAAAACATGAGGACCTTTGTAATTACCTGGGACAATGTGGCTTTCCATCACTCGCAAGCAATAACAACATGGTTTAAAGTCCACCCAAGACTGGTAAGTCTCTTCCTTCCACCCTATTCACCTTTCCTCAACCCCATAGAGGAGTTCTTTTCTGCATGGAGGTGGAAGGTTTATGACCATCAGCCACATGACCAGATGTCCCTCCTTGAAGCAATGGATGCTGGCTCCAGGGACATCACAGTTGACGATTGCCAAGGGTGGATCCGACATACCAGGCGGTTTTATCCCAGGTGCATCGACTTGGATAACATCAGATGGGATGTTGATGAAAACATGTGGCCTAACCCTGAAGATCGCAGAGATTAGATGCAAATTTTTTGCCTTTTTTTAGCCCCCTCCCCCCTTTTTATCTTGGCTTTTTGCTGTTGTTTTTTTGTTCAGAATGCTCTTGTGTGTTTCATGGATATTTTGTTCACTGTAAGCAATACTGTAAAACTTTCTCTGTCCTATCATACCGTGTTTCTACTGTACCTCCTGTAGTGAACAGTAAAGAAACAAAAACTTGTTTGCTTTTTACTGGAATGCTTTTGAATGTGAACATTACTGTACATGTGGACATACAGTTACCAACCAAGACATTTCTGGTGTCAAAATGGTGGATTGCATGTTTCGCATGCAAATACCTGTAAAACTGAAACATAAAAGTCTATGCAGTTTTTGTAATGTCAATAATAGCCAGTATTTTGAAACCTGGTGTACTTTGATTGACTGCATGTACCTTGTGAAGTGAAAACAAGTGTTATTCTTTGACAGACTAATTTCATTTTGAGTCAGATTTATAGTGTTTTTGTACAGTTAGTGTGTGCAGAGAAAGATGTGTTCTATTTTGAAATGAAGAGTTAGTATATATTTAACAAAATGTATTTTTGAGAAGAAAATTATCCATTTGGCCAATTGTGTTTTGTAGGTGTGAGTCTGTGTTAAGAGTTTAGAAAAAGTATCTGAAGTATGGGTAGGCGCTTGTTAGCGATTGAAAAAAACTGTAATATTGAAGCTGTGTTTATTCACGAGATTAATTACATTTTAAGAATAATGTCATATTTCTCTGCTGTCATCCATGGCTCATCATCCTTTTTTTCTTTTTCTTGTCTTTTATTTTGGCTTTGGAGGTAGTAAAAGGAAGGTGAATGGGAAGGGTTTTATTTGGAAATCTCCTCCCTAAAATTCAAGATTCTTTATTTGTCACATGCATAGTTATACGAGTACAACACGCAGTGAAATGTATCCTGACACACTCCTCGACTGTGCATGACTGTGTTGACAGTCTGGATTCTTTACTGTTATCATTAATATGAAAAATATAGGTACTGAGAGGTTTTTGGTCTGGATCATCAGTGTTCAGATTCTCTCTCAGATCTACAAGGCTTCTAAGAAATGGCGAAGATTCAGGCAAGAGGAACCAGTTTCACTATCCGGATCAGTGCAGGAATCAGCCACCAGCTGCAAGGCTTCCTCAACTTTAAACAGGAGCAAGGAGATGACATGATTGCAAACAGGTGAACTTTCTTCCTCCAGGTGTACAAAATTAAAGGGCAGAAACTCAGGGGAAGACCTTGCATTCAAACAAAAAACAAAACAAAAAAATGCAGTTAACTTGCTCGCAAACAAACACACTCACACAGACAGGAGAGAGAGAGAGAGCAACAAAGAAGAGAGACAAATGGAAAGGACAAGTCAGCACAGGAGGATTTGGAAACCATAAGAGATTTTAATTATTTCAACAACAGTCACTTCATTTCCCCTTAATGGTATTGCCTAAAGTCACCTGCCAGGAAACTTACCTGTGCAGGCCCCCAGTGAGCAGTAGTAGTAAATTGTGAGGCTGTGTCGGCAGGGCAAACGCATATTTATCACATTTTTCACATTTTGTGAAAATGGGATTAGATCATCTGTCCTTTCTTTCATAAACTAAAATATGCCAAAGTCAATGCTTACATGCTTATTTATTTAATTTAACTTCATTTAATTTAAGAAGTGAGATCACAAATAAACATTTATTAAAAAATAAACATGAATAAATGATAAATAAACTAAAGATGGTAATGCCGAATTTACTGAGACTGAAACTAAGAGTTTCACGTTAGTTTGAATAAAATAAAAGCACAATTTCTTTGCCACTTACAGCAGAATAAGATACATATGTGAGTGTGTCAAATGTTCTTCAGTATGTGTTCTTCATGTATCTGGCTACCGACAATTTTTTTTCCACTGAGTTAATGGAGCTCCGGAGAAATTTGAATCAGATCACATGGCAGATATGACTCAAGCAGCAGGTACAAACAGGTTGCTTTAAGGTGTGTTCTTTAAAGCTGGCAATTTAAGGATACCAAAAACTTTAAGGCAGCCAAAGAGTCTCCCCGCAACAGAGCTACAGACATGGCTTTACCACATTTCTTGTTGTTCCTTCTCATTAATTTCTGCTGCATTTCTGCCTCAAATACCTCAGGTAAGTTTGAAAACACTGTTTTGTCTTGAACTGTTCAGTCTCTGCCCTCTACTCGTATACAGAGGGAATATTAATATATTAATAAGATTTTGTTACCTGTTGTTATTAATATTTTAAGCTCAGTATCCTACACAGAGTCAGTATTTTTTATTTATTTATTTATTTCCTATGTTCCTTGTTTGTTTTCTGTGTATGTCAGAATATCCCTCAGTTCCGTGTCGCGTCGTCCCTCATGCTGTGTGATCCCTTGTGTGCCTCTCTATGGAGTTTAGTTTATATTTTTCCCAGTCCAGTTTAGTTCTGTACCATTTCCCTAAGTTAGCAGGTAAAGCTGCATTTTCTGAGTTCATTCCCATGCATGGTGAGTCCTGCCTTTTGGGTCCAATCTCCTCCCTGCACACACAATTTATGTTTCTATCCCCCCTAAACTAAACATGGTCCACAGCTGCAGATCCGTGGAAGAAAAAACTCTTAACAAAAAGTGAGTCACTTAATAAGGCTGGCGAAACATACAAAACAAAAGGGAGGAAGACACTAAGACAAAACTAACAAGAACCAAACGGGGAAGAGCTCAAATACTAAATGCTAAGGACATAGAACACGAAACTGTGACATAACAAAACCCAAATCTCCAAAAGTTTATTCTGTTCATTTGGACGTTTGGTCATGAGAATTTGCATATATTATGATGAAGGAACTAACCTCCCAGCCCATTGTTCATTCAGTGGTGCTAGTTTCAGTCATTATGCCAATGTACTGTTTGCATAATGACTGAAACCTGCAGTCAGCTGAGACTGAAGAAGTCACTTTGATGAGTGACGAAACGTTTCTCCCACTGAAAACGCTACGTCCAGATGAACAGAATAAACTTTTAGAGATTTACTTACCTGGATGATTGAGAATCCATCAAAACAAAACCTGAACACGGGAACCTGGACCGTGATGTGAGAAGACCAGACAATGTGACAATGAACAAAGGGAAATTCACACAATAAATACATAGAGAGGTGAGGAGGGAAGAGCCAGCACTGGGGGTCTCTCCAAACTGAGGAGATGGAGAGGGTGAGAGAGTGGAGGACACATGGGGGCGAGAGCCAAGACGGGCAGAGGAAAACGCACGGCTGGGGAGAACGCGCATGGACATGGAATGAAACACAAGGAGGGGAACATCGGAACAGAAAAGGGAGATGAGACATAGAGGGAGACAAATACATGACTGCGGAAACATTCACAGAGGACATGACAGATTCTCACAGGAGACACAGGATGAAACAGCAACAAAAAAACATCAAATACAAATAATCTCAGAAAAATAAAAGAGAACTAAACTAAAGACTAAACTGTATAAACATCATTCTAATACAAAGAAAGAACCAAATACAGAATAAACTCAAAATGCTGGGTTGATGACACAACCCCCTGACATAAATAATGCCACATTTGTAAGGAAAATGCATTTTTAGGTTGAGCAACAGAGTTGAGTATGTGGGTTGTACTCATGCTGATGGTTGAGCAATGTACTGTTGGTTGAGCAACAGAGTTGAGTATGTGGGTTGTACTCATGCTGATGGTGAACAGCATTTGCTGCTCTTGTTTAATGTCATTTGTTGAACTGGATGACCGAAGTAACAACACACACTGGCAGTTAAACAGCTTATACTTTTAACAATCCAGGACCTCAGTATGGAGTAATCATACATAGCCACAACAGCTTGGTTGGGGTCAGTGCACAAAAGGGAGGAATCTCAGGATGTACCGTGTGTTTTAAAATATTAACATGAAGGTAGTCTATTCTAGCAACAGGTTTATTTTTTAAGAATTCATTAATCCAACCTCCTGAGTTTCAGTTGCCTGTAGATCGTGTCTTATAATTATCATGAATGTCTAAGGCGAAAAAGTGTCAAAAAGTTATGGCTCATGTTACAAGCTACTGTGGCGCTTCAGAATAACAGCCAAGATACTAACTTTTCAGTAAAATGCCGTCATGGCACTGGATCATTTAACCTTTTGTTTCTGAGTTTTTAAATTTCAAGGTTTTTTTTTTTTATTTAAATATTCTGTTATGATTTGTTTAATATTTCCAGCACATTTGTTTTGTGCATTCTTGGTGTGTTTGCTATAGCTCTCAGTTTCTTTAGTTTAATTCCTCCTTGAGTGTTTCTTCCTTCTGTGCCCTGTCTTCTGTGTTTGGTTTATTCATGTTTCTGCTTCAGTTTACTTTTGTACTTTATATTTTTGCCTTTTTGCATTTACCCACCAAAAACCAAATGAACAGCTCATTTTCAGTTTTGCTCTGTCTCCACATGTATGCATTTAGTACCTCTCACAATCGCTACAGATCCTGTGACCATAACAAATTTCAAAGCTCCTCTTAACACCCCTGTTTCACTGTGTTTTATGTGATTAGTTGGGCAAAATAGAAAAGTGAAGATGTGACTTTGAACTTTTTAAAAATTTCTTTTACATCTGAAATAAACTACTGTCTGCAGTTGTTTTGTGTTGGTTTTGTGAGTACACTGTTAGTGGACTCATTTCAATGAACCTTCCATATCTATATCTTAGATCAAAGTGACAGTGTTTTCTCTCCTTTTAGGCACTCAAGAAAATAAAATAGGTATGTTAGAATGAAAGTCCTTCAGTTGTGAGTAGTTGTTAAATTTGCAACGTTTAAACTTTTGCTGCCATGATGCCAGATCTCTCTTGGAAATTAGATTTTTACCTGGAAAAATAAAGGATTAATACAAAAATAAAATAATAATAAATATTCAGATATTTACACCTGAAATCAGCCAGTAAATTATCTGCATTTCATTCCATTTCTTAAATCACATAGATTCATAATAACATTCTTACCTTCTGTTAATAGAGTTTTTATCAACTATATAAGCTACATAGTTGAAATATGTTAAAGTGACACATTTAAAAAAAAATCTCTCTCCCTTTTAGGCACTTCAAACAATACTACAGGAGTGGAAGGGGCATCTGGAGCAGGTTTTCGATATCATAAGACAGCAGCTGCTAAATCATCAAATGAAAGATTTTTAAGCGATGGACTTTCAGAAGAGGCACTGAAGTTTCTAACTGGCACTGTGTCCACCATCCTTTTACCTTGCTTCTACATGCTGGTCTGTTCCATCAGTGTGCCAATTAACATCTTTGCCATAATCGCCTTCACTCGTTGGATCCGTCCTAAGATGCCAGCTGCAATCTATATGCTGAACCTGGCCTTAGCCGATCTGCTCTTTGCACTGATGCTCCCCTTCAAGATCTCCTACCACTTTGAAGGCAACAATTGGAAATTTGGTCCATCCATGTGCAGTGTGGTCACTGCTGCCTTTTACTGGAACATGTATTGTTCTGTTCTTCTCATAGCTTGCATCAGTGTGGACCGTATGCTTGCTGTAGTTTATCCCATTGACTCTCTAGCTTGGAGGAGCTCACGGAACACAGTCATAGCCTGCATAACCATGTGGGTGTTATCCTTCGCTGGCTCTGTGCCTCTTGTTTCCTCTGACCAGACTTTTAACATCAGTGAGTTGAACATCACCACCTGCCATGATGTCCACTCCACAGATAAGATCATCTGGTTAAAGAAGTACTTCCTCACCATCTGCTGCATATTCTTCTTCCTACCTCTGCTCATCACAGTGGTGTCCTACACTCGAGCCATCTGCTCGCTGAGCAGAGACCAACATGATGTTCCAGAAACATCACACGGGAAAAGAAGAGCAGTGGTAATGACTTTCACTGTGCTGGTGATAGTTTTGCTGTGTTTCATGCCTACAAACTGTCTGCTGCTTGCACACTACCTGCAGCTTAACACAGAGAAGAGCCAGGGGGCACCTGATGGCTCTTACGCACTCTATCTGGTGTTTCTGTGTTTGGGAAGCCTGAACTGCCTCCTGGATCCCCTGCTCTACTACTTTGGATCCTCCCAGTTCCGGAAACAACTATCCAATATGCTGAAGCGTAAAAATGATAGTATCACTCATTCACCATCTTATTTATGAAGATTCAGCAAAAGAGAAATGCTGAAATCCAGTCATGCAGAAAAGTCCAGAATCAAGACATCAGTTACCAGAGCGGGCTCTTTCCAAGCAAGCCTCAGTGGCCAAAACAAGACAAGCCAAACAAGAAATTACTGGCCTGACTGACTGTCACATTTTCATTGACTCTGAACTGTTATTTTAAAGTTATAATATAATATCAGCAATTTGTCATAGTTTGCCAAAGCTGCTGACATAAGAGCACGTAGCTAACAGAAAGATTTAAAATTCTCTATTTTCATGATTAGAAGGAACTGAATACCTTCCACTTCTTTGTGAACCGGTCATGTCAACAGAAACAGCTTTAAATCTTGGGGTCATGGCTACACACAGTCAATGAGAGATCCTTTTAAGAAACAAGAAAGAAAACACCAGGAAAGAAAATATGCATTCACATAAACAATACACATTTCATAGGGCAAGAGGTGGGGTCCAACCTGGACAAGTTGCCAGTCTCTCGCAAAGCTAACATTATGAGAATTGCATATTAGAAAATAAAGACAACTTGTGGTTCAGGAGCTGTTGGTCTAAGGCAGTTTATTTTTTTTCTGTGTTTAATAAATTGTACTTTAATCTTTTATTATGTATATTTTTCTTTCTAGCTATCTAGAATTAGATGGACAGAAATATAATGTCCCAGAGGTATTCTGTTGGATTTCAGTCAGGCGAGCATGA
This sequence comes from Oreochromis niloticus, assembly GCF_001858045.2. NCBI lineage: Eukaryota > Metazoa > Chordata > Actinopteri > Cichliformes > Cichlidae > Oreochromis > Oreochromis niloticus. Next base: position 12,371,282 of record NC_031972.2, read on the forward strand.
TGTCTAGTCAATGGTATCAGTTGCTTCATCCTCCAGGAACTGCCTGTATATTCTCACATTGTCTTGCATCACGAGAACCCTACACTGCACTGCTTGGTCAGAATCTACACTGTAATATAGCATCTGACAGGGTGAGGTTATCTAGCCTGTGAAGGTCTGTGCATCCCTCCATGGATATGCCTTCCCAGACCATCACTGACCCATTGCCAAATCTGTCATGCTGAAGGAATTACAGGCTTCTCCACGGCTTCTCTATAGGAACTTGCTCTCATCTGTGAAAAGCACAAGGTGCAATTGGTCGACCTGGTATTTCTGGTATTCTATGGCAAATGCCAATCTGGCTCCATGGCACCAGGCAGTGAGCACAGTGCCCACGAGAGGACATCGGGAGCTCAGGCCTGAGACCTTTCTGATTGTTTGGTCAGATACATTCACACCAGCGTCCTGCTGGAGGTCATTTTGTGCATTTTGGGCTGTTCATCTTTGCACGAACGAGATAATCTGGTTAAAAAATTGTGTCTTCTGTTTTTTTCCTTTTTATTAGGCAGAGTATCTGGGATACTCACTTTTTATTTGTATTGAAATACATGCAAAACCTTGTAGAATAAATATCTACACATTGGAGATATTTTTTTTAAGCTGTAAGTAAGCAGCAATGTCCATGTGCCTTTCTCTCCAGCAGGTAGCGCTACATTACAGTTAAGTAACTCTCTACACACACTCTGCATTGTCAAGCTGCAATTAAATCCAAATCCAAAACCTGAAGACATTGGAGACTAATTGGAGACCTTAAAGAATCACAATGGGAAGAACCAGTTGTTTATTGATGTTTATTGATGTGTTAAAAAATTAAAAACATGGATTATATCACTGCATCATATATATCTTCAATAATAAATCAACAAAAATATAATGATTATACTGTTTCGCTCTCTTGTTATTTCTCACACTGTCCTTTGTTGTGCTTTCCTATTAACTGTGGTTGTAGTGGTTGTATTTAATCCTGTGTCTGTTATTCTTATCTTAGAAAACAGAGTTTCATCCATATAGACATAATAGCACCAAACAGTTGCTGCAGGTTTGCAGGCAGCACATCCAAGATTCAAATCTTCCATTTCACCACATTCCAAAGGTGTTCTACTTGACTGAGATCTGGAAACTGTGGAGGCCATTTGTGTATAATGACCTAACTGTCATGTTCATGAAACCAGTTTGAGATGATTTGAGCTTTGTGACACGATACATTATCCTCCATCCTGTCCAAACTCCTGATCCAAGGATGAAGCCATGCTTTCACATTCTTTACACCAAATTCTGATCCTAATAGCCAAATGTCAGAATCAGAAAAGGGAATGATTTTCCAGTCTTCTGTTGTCTGTTGTTGTTGGTGAGCCTGGGAGAACTGTAGCCTCTGTTGTTAGCTGATGTAGTCATCTACTGCTGTAGCCCATCTCCTTCAAGGAGCATCTCTGAATGTGTTGTGCATTTAGAGATACTCTACTACATACCTTAGTTGTGATGATGTTATTGTTACTGTTGCCTTTTTATCAACTTGAAGCAGTCTGGCCATCCTTATCTGTTATCTGGTATCACCAAGGCTTTTTCATCCAGAGAACTGCTGACGACACCATCAACCGCGTGACGTTCAAACTCACTTGCAAACAATACTTCCGCACTTTGATGCTCGGTTTGAACGTCAGCCGGTTGTCTTGATCATGTCAACCTGGTCATAACCCAGGGCACAAACAAAGAATTATCACCTAAATCCATCATAAATAGTTTTATTATCGCAACTATATTTTTACTTAACGATGTCCAACGTAAGGGTGCTTCTGTTTTATATTCAGGGCCAATAATTTTTCAAATTCGCGTAATGTGACGGGGCATACATTTTAAATACGGGAGTAGTAAAGGGCAGAAACTTTGATCGTCTTACATTTTAAATCACTTAAACAACTTTTTTAAAAAAGAAGAATTGTTCAGATTAATCTCCCACCAGATTACCTGGCTCTGTAAGGCTAAAAACAAACAAACAAACAAAAAACACATTTATTAACACTCCTCTTCTGTCCTTCTGATGCATTTCAGGAATTCAGACATCCTTCAACAACATATACCGAGACTGCGTTTCACATCACAGTCTGGGGCGGCAGAGGATGCGTAAGTAGCCAGGGCACCCGCAGGTTAAATTTTCTTGCGGTTCCATTCTAGGTTTTATGATAGTGTTTGTCTTTCGCTGACTATTGTTTAGGTCCCTAAAATCTTCAATGTAACTTTCAGTGCTTTTAGTATCATACAAAAATCGTGAAGTTCTCCGCGGATTTCTCTTTTAAAAGAGGGATATCTATTATTTTTATTTTTTTATTACTTTTCTCAAAATAACACGCCATGCCCCTGAACAATGATCAGCAAAGCTGGAAAAGCACTGCCATAAAGCTTCGGCTAGAAGCGCAAGTCAAGCCCAGGCATGACAGGGCTGGCTGTCTTACGCAAGGTCGCCTGTAAGGTCACCTGACATCACGCTGGTATGTAAATTAGCTGACTGTGGGCTCTGTCGGCTAGTTCACCGGCACTAGCGGTTAAAACACGGTTTAAGGTCGCTACCGATAGACCGGCTTCGCTATAATATTGTGTTTTAAACTAAGTTTTACTGTCATGTCGTGGACTACAGGATCGATTCAACTGTTCCTGATTTTGTGTTTTACGCAAACTTGTCTGACACACTCAGGTAATGTTTCAACCTGTTGATTCAGCCATTATTACCTTCGTGACTGGCAAACTGTTCATTTTGAAAATAATTGGATCTTTTGTTTGTTTAATTTCATCTTTTCTAAAAGTGCTGAAGACTTATGTCAGTGCTTGATGTTTTAGTCTTGGATAAATTCATTTGTTTGCATCAGTGTGATCGGGCAGAAACAGCCAAAGTGTAATGGATGTTGTAATGCATACAGGTGATTCATAAACATACTAACACAAACGGGTCAAAGTGCCCTAAGCTTAAGGAACTGGGTGTGACATTTGTTCCTATACACACTGTAAGCCTGTCATTCTTCTGCTTTTCATATATTTTCATATTGTGACTTCACAGAAACCAGAGGCTTCACAGGTACAGAGAAAAATGGAAGCCTCTGGATCAATCTAAATGACGAAGAAGTCCTGAGCGGTCGCCTTACAACCGTCTTTCTCCCAATCATTTACATAATTGTGTTTTTGGTGGGTCTCCCCACCAATGCCTTGGCAATCTGGGTCTTCCTCTTCAGGACCAAGAAAAAGCACCCATCTTCGATCTACATGGCCAACCTGGCTCTGGCTGACCTGCTGTTTGTCATCTGGCTCCCCTTAAAAATCGCCTACCACTTCAACGGCAACAACTGGATCTACGGAGAAGGATTATGCAAAGTGCTGGTAGCATTTTTCTACGGCAACATGTACTGCTCAATTGCCTTTATCGCATGTATAAGTGTTCAGCGTTATTGGGCTGTGGCTCACCCGCTGTCTCAGCAACAGAAGAGAAACCGTGTAGCTGTTTCTGTCTCCGTCACTATCTGGGTGGTGGTCTGGCTCATCAGCATCCCTCTCTATCTGTATAATCAAGAAGTTAAGATAGCAAAACCCAAAATCCTGACCTGCCATGATGTCACCAAGCCCTCTCAGAAGAAGATTGCAGCAGGCTACTTTCTGACAATGGGAATGCTGGGATTTGTCATTCCCACTATTGTGTGCATCGTATCTTATGTTCTCATGCTGAAGGCTCTCAGGAACAGCATGAAGGATCCTGCCATTGCCAAGAGACGCAAAAAGGCTGTGGTCTTGATCGTCACTGTCCTTGTTATGTTTTTATTGTGCTTTACCCCGAGTAACATCATGCTGATGGTGCATTACATCCTCCTGCTTAAAGGGGCGGACAACAACTTGTATGGGTTTTACATCACGACCCTGTGCTTGGCCAGTCTCAACAGCTGTTTTGACCCTTTTGTTTACTATTTCATCTCCGAAGACTTCAGGGAGCACGTGAAGAACACATTCCTGTGCCGAAGTGAGAGGACAGCGCAGAGGATGAGGGTCTCCTTCAGCGCTTTGAAGTTCTCCAAAAAAAGCAACTCATATACGTCAGGGTCAGGGAACACAAGGAGCACGGATTGTTAGTGAATTCTTGATTTTTTTTTTTAAGACTTGTTTTTATCATTTTGCTGAAATGTAAAAAGGACTTCCTGGTTTGTTACAGGTGAACAGTTTGACTTTTAATGTTACTGATTTTTAAAGTTTTGTAAAATCTTTGCTTTCATTTGTTTTTTGTTGTTGTTTAATGTGTAACGTTTCTTAAAGCTGCCTTAATTTAATTTATCCAGAATGTGAACAATTGCTTTAGAAATTACAAATGTGTCCAAAATTGTGCCATAATTTTTATTGAGAGCAACTCTCTGACAGCTTGTGCTAAAGTGCTTTGCTGCCTTGCTTATAAATAACATTTAGCGTATATCAAAGAAGATGAAGTCACTTTTTGTTTGTTTTTTGGTAAATCTTTTTACTATATTTAAAAGGTTCTCAATAAAAGTATCATCTCAATTTATTGTGCTTTCTCACTGCATACTTGTTAGGTGTTATCCATCAGCTCACTATTGCTAACCGAACTGGTTACATTTGTGCACAATTCTTTAAATTAGTTGAAGCTCTCCGATGTCGGTGCCATTAATTTAATAAGTAAAAAGAATGTTTTATAAAACTGGAAAATGTAATATATTATTAAATGATATTTCTTTTATTGGTTTTTCCATTATGCTTGTGACAGTTTGTGAAACAAGTATGCAGTTGCATAAATGCCATTGCATGTGGCATTAAAAGTGTTTCTATGTTACTCACTCTGTTTGGTCATCAACATTTCCTCTGACTGTATCATCAGGTAAACAGTTAGAAATGTCAAGCTTGATGTTCCTTATTTTGAAAACGCAGTCAGCTTTGTGTTCCAGAAATTTCCGCCGCTGTTCTTTTTGGTGGGTAAACATATATATATATATATATATATATATATATATATATATATATATATATATACACATATATATATATATATATATATATATTTACAAATCATGTATTTTGAATATCACATTGGAGGACTAAAGAGCTTCATTTTGGTCTTCTTGTTTTCATGACCTGCCAAATAATGATCACTTACTACAGTACAGTGAGAATTCCTGCATTTAAATATGCAGTTTTTGCCTTTGAGCAGAGTTGGGTTTCCTGAAGTAGCTCAAAAGGTCCCTCACAAAGGGAACTATGAGTTCATACTATTTTTTTTCCTTTCATCTACAAGCTCGGATTGTACAGAATGTACCACAGCATTCGGCACACCTACACAGGAGAGACAGATCATATCACTTACACAGTTACACGTTTTGCCCCTTTTGCACTTATTTTCATATAATTTAACTAATTATTTACATGGCTAGATACCAAGAGGAAGAGAGATGGCATGATATTAAAAAACAAACAGTGTGTATTCACAAAATCATAATTTCAGCCACACAAAAACATACTTAAGACCCACCTTTTCCCTACAGTTCATTTACATATTCACAGCGTTTATATTTCCTGTCTGCTGTGCGGTGCTCTGTAGGTTCTGTAACTCTGAAAATAAAACCAAATGACTAGTTAAGGCATCAGTTAACAGAACATTCGTCAACTTAACGTGTTTGACTTTATGCCTGTTTGCTGGCCATGTTTTCTCTTATTTTCTAAAGGATAAACACTCAAAAAACTAATGTAAGATTTGAAATAAGAGTTTCTACTTCTTTCTACTTCAGTGGTAAAATTCAGCCACCCTTCATTTACCACTGACAACGGAATTTTAAAAATGATAATAAAATAATTCTTCATAATGTGTGGTAAAGGTGCCTGTAACTTATTTATTTGCTGGGTGTTTTGTTGTCACTGAATCCACGGAGCGCCACAGAAACCCGTAACAGGAAATGCACCTGAGGGCGGACCGGGCGGGCGGGTTTGGACATGACGCAAGTGTAGGAACAGGTACTCTCGGGGTGTGTCCTTCAATGTTGGAGAAGTCGTCGGACATTTAAGACTCAGCTGGCTGTTAAGACGTCGAGAAAAGGAGAGTTTGCACCGAGAGAGTCTCAGTGATAGAAACATGGCTTCAACACGGTTACTGTGGCTGTTGGTTATTTTCTGCTGCGGCTCCGTCTCATCAAGTAAGTTCAAAATCCCTGCGCTGTCTCGAACTGCCAGGGTGTTGTTATACCGAGCTCGGCTCATGTTTTGTTTTGTTGTTGTTGTTACGGTGTAAAGCTGGGCGTCTAAAGAGCAAATATTTTAACCGAGCTCTTTTTAAATTTGGGATTGTAATAACTTCACAAAAGAGAAAACTTTCGGGAAATAAAGGCTTACTCTTCAAAACTTAAGAAGATACTTGAGACATACAGATGGTAAATGACCTGTATTTGTATAGCTCGAACCGGTAACCTTCCGATTACAAGGCGAACTCCCAACTCTTGAGCCACGATCGCCTCGGATCCTTATTATTATCATGTATGCTTTAACCAAAAGGTAGCTGTACGCAATGAAATGACTCCTGTCTGAGGCCATTGTGGTGCCTCAAATAACTTGTTTGGCTCAGCCAAATAACAGAACTAAACCCAAATTTAGTTTGGGGGGGGGGTGTCTGTAATAACAGCTTAAATGATAGGTCAATTGGTGTTCTGTCTGCTAATCAGTAATTTAAACTGTAATATTTATTTCCGTTTGTATATGTGTTTCAGATAGAAACCGGATGTTCATCGGACACAAGGACCCTGAAAATTCAAACCAAGTTGTCGTGGATGAGGAAGTATCAGCTACGCTTAAGAGTAGCCTCACCACAGTCTTCTTCCCGATTGTCTACATCATCATATTTACAGTTGGACTTCCGGCCAATGGCATGGCAATCTGGGTCTTTCTCTTCAGGACCAAAAAGAAGCACCCTTCATCAATATACATGGCCAACCTGGCTCTGGCTGACCTGCTCTTTGTCATTTGGATTCCATTAAAAATACACTACCACATAAACGGCAACAACTGGATCTATGGAGAGCCTCTCTGCAAAGTCCTAGTGAGCTTCTTCTACGGGAACATGTATTGCTCCATTCTGTTCATCACCTGCCTGAGCGTGCAGAGGTACTGGGTTGTGGCTCATCCGCTCTCTCAGCAGAGGAAGAATAATAAAATTGCCATTGGTGTCTCTGTAGCTATCTGGGCTTTTATCTGGGTCACCACCACTCCTCTGTACCTGTATGACCACACGACCAAGCTAAAAGACCCCAACATAACCACATGTCATGATGTGACTGTCATAAGGGACCTAGAAAATCCATTCGAGTCTATCAGGTTGCCATTCATCTACTTTATCATGATGGGAACAGTTGTGTTCCTAATCCCTTGCATAGTGATCATTGTAGCCTATGCTATGTTGCTGAAGGCTCTGGGGACAAGCATGGAGGAAAGTACAGCATCAAAGAACCGACAGAAAGTTGTGGTGTTGATCGGAATCGTCCTGGTGACCTTCCTTGTGTGCTTCATTCCCAGTAACATCATGCTCCTGTTGCATTACGGTTTACAAAAGAACAGTATAGGAAATCATGGTTACAACATTTACATCTCTACTTTGTGCTTGGCAAGTCTCAACAGCTGCCTGGACCCATTCATCTACTACTTTGTGTCTGAAGATTTCAGAAACCATGTGAAGAACACTCTGCTGTGTAGGAGCAGCAGGGCTGTGGAGCAAATGAGAGTTTCCTTCAGTTCCATGAAATATTCCAAGAAGAGCAAAGCATACGTGTCGGATGTTGGGACCACACAGAGCAGCACCTGTTAGTGAGAAAAGGAGAGGAAAGACTCTGATTCCAGGCCTGGTTTTGCTTTTGCAGTGTAAACACTGTAAACAAGAAATCACATACCAGATAGACTCTGGTAACCAAAGATGAACTTTTATTATATATATATATATATATATTTTTTTTTTTTTAATTTGAGCTGCTTAGCATTAAAATGTGAAATGTACATGAGCACCTGTGTTACGGGTCCACACCTGCTTCAGACTGACATGCAGAGCTTTGAATGGACTAATGTGCTTCTTCCTGTGGGTTGGACTGATTATCTTTGAATGTCAATAGAAATGTAATTTAATATGAATGACATTTATACTATAGACACATTAACCTGTTCAGAGAGCTTGTGAATATATTGATTTAAGAGATAAAATTTGCTTTTTTCATATACATACACAATTCATGCATCCAGTAAGTTTTATTTTTGTCATTTTAAAGCCCTTTTATCACACTTTTGCTTATTCAAAACAAAAACAAAAAATGAAGAGAGACTGGTTGAAATTGTTACAAAGTTTCTTAAATAAATGGTAAAACAACAGGATTTAGTATCTGTGAAACTCCTTTTGTGCTATTGTGTAACTGATAACGTTCCTGTGACCCGTGAGTCACTATTCTTATTTTCGTCCCACAGCTGGATGAGACGCAGTGTCATTGATGAGTCTCTGGCAGTAATTCCTGGAATGTTGTTGTGTAGAAACTCGGTGCAACTTTACACAGTGTAAAGGCCAGTGTTTTAAGCTTGCACTTTTAATGTTCACTCCTGTTCGGAAAATGAGCTTAGCTTGGTGAGTGTTAAGGAATGATTAACAGATCAGTGAGGACGACCTACGTATAATTGCATTTTCTACCGAGTGGTTTTAGTGGCAGACTAGTTTCACCTCTGAAACATAAATAGCTAGTTTCACTTCATCTTTATTCATTTGGTTTGACCCAGTTAGTGTTTTGTATTTTATTTTATTTTATTTTTTTTAATGGTGTGCAGTCCTCTTAGAGGTCAACAGTGTTACACTTTTTTCAGTCAACATTGCCAGCTTCTAAAAGACAATATGGTCAACAAATGTATAAAGAGAAAACTGCAGTCTTTTCTCTGTAGATAAAGAGTGCCGTGTTTCAAACACTGACCCCACCCATTTACCCGCCACCATCCCCCCCAGGTACACGTACACACACAAACAGGCCAAGAATGCTGCTTCCCATTTAACAACTGGTTGTGGGAGCGCTCTGAGGTAAATGATTGTTATGGAGTGTCACCTTACCGTTTGTTAGTACTCTTTGCACATGCTGGGGGCAGGGACAGGACACACCCTGCCCTGGTTGCATTCACTTAGCTCCACAGACAGGCACAGTTCACGTTGATTCAGGAACCACTTGTTGGATTTCCTCTGAGCAAAATTATTTTTAACAAAGCGTAGTGTGACTGGTACGGAAAAGTGCTAATAAAATAGCACTCAAAGATGGGTTTTATGGATATGGCTTCAGCTTCTATAAATGATTATTAGCTTAAGCTCTTTTATATTTTATATTACTGGTTTCATGAAGGTAGGACTTGGTTGTGAGTCTTTAAAATTAGGAACCTATGAAAGGACTCACATTTACTGAAGCAGAATTCATGTAGAAAAGGCTGGAAAGGCTCCAATTATGATGGTTTGTTCCACATTACATTTAGCTGCTCTCCGAATAGTTCAGTGCACAGGTTCAGTCTCAATGCAAATGGCTGCAGTGAGTCTGTACTTCTGTTTAATATGATTACAGTACGATGTGTTCCATTGTTGACCTTTAGAGTGGTGGATATCAGACAATATGCAAGATGTACAATACTCTGCAAATGTCTTGAGTCGCCACTTATTTTTTTGAATATGTTGCTTCCAATGAGCCAGATTTTCATGTGAATTTGTATATGTAAAAGACTGTTATTGGTTGCTGTTTATCCTGCAACTCATTTTATTTACCGAAAGACCTCACGGTTTCCAGCTGGGCCAAGCAGAAAAGAGGAAATGCAGCCTGTGGTTTAAGCCAAAAGTCTACCGCTTAGCAGAAGTCCGGCTTTATTTTATTATTACACAGCAGAAAGTAAACAAAGAATGCAGACAGTGAGCACGGTGGAAATTTCACTTTAACCTCTTTGTGCGTAAGACTTTTTTTTGAATGATCTGCCTATGCTGGAATAATGGCAATAACTACTGCTACATTTAACTAGCAGTGAAGTAGCAGTGCGTGAGACCAAATAAAACCAGTGGCATTGTGGTTATGACATGCTGAACCACAGACAAAGCAGTCTTTGTTTCACATGCTGTAAAATGGTGAAAATGAAATTCTCACGCTGAAATAGTGCCACCTTTAACTCTTAACCCCTTGAAAGCCTAAAACTTTTTTAAACTGAGCAATTTCTTTCATATTACAGGTCTGCTTATAGTGTACATCAAAAGTTAGTTAGAGTCTCAGTTTCTTTGAAACTATGCTAATGGTCGCCAAACCATGCCTTTTATTAATATAAACATCCTTATTTACCCCACACTGCTATTTTGTTGAGTGACTAATATTCAGCGGGTAAAATAAGTTTTGAACATGTCATCAATTTTCTTAGTAAATATATTTCTAACGGTGCTACTAACATAAAATTCTCACCAGATGTTGGTAACAAACCATGCGTTCCACACATGTAAAGAAATAAAATCACAGATGTTTGTGAATTAAGTTATGTGTAATAATGAGAAATCACACAGGAAAAAGTATTGCCTTTTTGCACCTTGCTTTCTTCATGTGTTCTTATATGTGTACTCATTTTACCCGCTGTAAATGTGGAAAATGTCACAGATACTCTTACAGGGGCAATATTCTTTCTTATGTCTTGATCATTTTAGTAAACAGGAATTCAATAATTTCCTAACTCACTCTAAGGGCCATATCCTTGATCTTGATTGTATTTCTTGTGTTACTTCTAAGAACTGTATATTTAAGTCAAACTCTTTTCACTCTCTCATATTGAAGTATTAAGAACATTGACATAACTACTTTCTCCCATGTAACTGACAGTCTGCCTAGAAGAGATAATTTATGTACTCCTGATAAACTGGTGTCTTAATACAATTATGGACTTCACTCCTTTGAAAATTCACAGAACTGTCAGATTCTCTTTCATCCACTATGTTCCCTGGTTCATGTATCAGGAACACATGCACCACAATAAGGATGCCCTGTCTACACCTTAATTTGAATATTATACAACACTCATCAGGTCTGCTCAAGGGAATACTAGGACTCTTTCCTCCTGACTGGATTTATTAAGAAATCTTAATAAAGACCTCTTTCTCACTCAAGTGGCTAAATCCTGTTTATCTTCTCTCTGTCTGGCTGATATTATTCACTCTTCCCTAATATCTGGCTTTTTCCTGTACTGCTTAAAACAACGATAATGCCAACTCTTAGGAAACCCCATACAGACCCTTTCAAATAATTATTGTCCATATGCTAATTTACCTTTTTTTCAAAAAATTTGGGAAATAACTCTTGTTGTTTAGATCTAACTTCAACTTACTAGCAATCATCTTTTTGAATGTTTTCAATCTGGTTTTCAGCCACTTCATAGAGCAGGGGTAGCCCTGGTCAAAATCACAAATGATCTTCTGATGGCAGCTGACACTGGGCTGTTAACCATATGCTCCTTGATCTGAGCTCTGCCTTTGATATCGTCTCTCATGATATTCTTTTAAATAAGGCACTTCGCATGTCATGTTGTAGATTGTAATCTCAGATTGTAATCAGGTATGTACAGTTAAAACATCTTACATCCCAAGCTTCCCCAGTCGTCCCCAGTGTTCCCCAGGGCTCTTTCTTAGGCCCCGACTCAATTTGCTATTCATCAGTAAAGGGGTGACTTACATTTTTATGGCAGGTATTACATGTCTGCCCAGACTAAACCATTTGTTGGTGTGTCATGGGTTTCACACCTTAGAATCAGAAATCGAGTTTGCATAATATTGGTAAGCCACAAAAAAAAAGGAAAAAAGAAAGGAAAGGAAGATAGTTTAACCAAAAAGACGCAAGAATTAACCACCAGGACCTGGTTTGAATAAAACACAGGAGTGTTGGATGTTACAAAACAGTGTGCTATTGAACAAGGTCTTTCAATGTACAAAATGTTCAAAATGCATGAAGATTTAGCATTTTGAAATGTCCAAACTGGTGAAGTTAAACTGACCTTTAATCAAGTTTAAAACAAAAAGTCAAAGAACTTAAAGATGCTGTGAAACAGGACAAAAGACAGACTAAAGCACAAACACAGAAGGGTCACTGGGGCAGACTAGAGATACCTGGGCGACACAGACCCAAGATCATGACAAAGTCATCTACTAAATTGTCAGGATTGATATGTTTTATATTGTCATTTATATTTAGAAACATATAATCCTTTATGCTTAGAAATATATAATCATTTGTATGCTGATAAAATATCGTATCCTTATTAGGTCTGATAAGATTCTGTGTGCACTTGTGTACCATGAGATGACAGGGAGCGGCCTCGATGTTATAATTTCCATTATAGCTTTAGAAACCAGACTGTTCTGTTTCTTAAAGTGCAAGACTTCACATCTTTAAATGTTACCTTTTGCAAGTTTCTGTTTTTATCAAGACATACCTCATACCTCATACACAGTTTAAATTCATTGAAAGGTCGTATGTCTATGTATGGTATAGCTGGAAACACACACACACATGCACCTACACACACCCACACACACAGAATACAGACACTGATGTTGTTCAGATACCCGTGCTTAAAACTGTCACGTGGTTAACTGAATTATGTGTAAACTGTTGTCAATAAAACAGTGAGGCGGACGCAGAGGAATTGGAGTTGCTTGGAAAGGCGAGTCGCATCACTGCTCTCCAACGCTCCCCTTGCAGGTAAAATGTACACTGGTGTCTGTGTGGTTGCTTTCAGTAACAGGTTCTGTTTACCAGCAGGGTTGACTTAAACCCAACATAAATGAATTTTCATAGATCATTAATATGAATCACAGAAGAGATAACACAGTATCCTCCTCCACATTACTGTGATGAAGAGAATACTTTTGTATTCATAGCATATTTATTGGACATATTTATTACATCTTTCATTAAGCTGATTGTAAATACTGAACACAATCATGATATAGCAAGGTCAGTATTTCCCTACAATACAGATACCGGTATTTGAAGATGCAGGGTTTCAGGTAACACGTAACTTTGTCATAGTTGTATGGCTTTAATTTGACTTTAACAACATCTAGGACACAAATATTTGACTTTATGACTGATGTATTGGGAGGAAATTACAAATTAGGAAGTTCCCGTCCTGACGATAATAAAGGAGGTTGTTTCATAGCAGTCATGCACTTTACTCCGCCTCCCCCCTGTGCTGAGCAAATGCACAAAGCAAAAGCAAATGATCTATTTGAAGTAGGCCTCTGTCTATACAGGAAGAGGTACACCTCATCTAGTTATAAATACAACACATTTTGTACATCTGTAATCTTTTACGTAGCATGCTTATACCACTGTGACTTTTGCTGTATAAATATACTACCAGCAATTATCTTGCAGGTTTCAAACTAGGACTTTAAGTTAAAAACAGCAGGGGTGATGCTTATGACTTAAACACACACGCACAGGTCAACAAGCGCATGGGAAACAGGTGAGATCACAGTTGGAACTAATTACGGCCCGAAGAGACCAGAGCCAAAAGACTTTTCACATATGACAAACAGAATTAAAGGGAATTAAATAATATGTCACCTAGAACTAAACAATTACATTGTAAAGCACAAGGATATTGTGACAAAACATTAGCTCATTTAACAAAGAATTTAAAAAAAATTGCTTAAACCAAAGGAAGTCATTGTATTTGTGTTACACATTTAAACACACTTTGAAAGGTTGATCCACCATATGGACACTTTTTTATTTGTATTATTTTTACTCTAACTCATTTGGCCTTATATAAGTCACTGTTTTATTGTTTAATTCACTCTAAAATGACACTGTGAAATGAAAAGATATCCATTTTTTAGAGATATCTTCACACTACGAGAGGAGAAAGAATATAATACATGTCTGTCCAATACAGCACTCAGCAGTGAAGTAGGCTGAGTAATTTCTTCAATATGAGCTGTTAATTTAATGGCAAAGTTGTGATTGTAGGAATGAACTTAATTTTAACAAATGTCTGAATAATTTTTCCACCACTGATTTGACTTCTTGTCATTGCTCCACTCATGTCATGGTTTGTTTTGCATACTGCCAACATCTGTCATTCCACCTTGCAGACAACTTTGTTCAACCCACCTCCTCCCCATCTCCATGTTACTCAGGCTCCATCCGAGCATCCATCTTCATCTCCACCACCAGTAGGGATTCTGAGTCTAATCGCCAAATAGCTTAACTGAATTCCATATGTCAATAAATCCTGTTTGTTTCCTTCTAATGAGGTCTCCTTATTGAAATACAATGAAAAGATATGATGATGTCACTTCTTGTCATTGCTCTATATATGCTACATCTCATGGTTTTGCATACTGTTTTTGAAGCGTGCTCTAACTGACATATGGAAAATAAGACAACAGACCTAACACAACCTTGTTGAATTTAATATTACAACAAGAACAACTTCTGCACTTTGAGGCAAATCAGTGTTAAACCTCAATACTGTCCTGAAAGAAAATACATATATTACTCTTGTGTTACATATATTCATTTCAGATTAAAAAAAATATAGTTCATGTTAAAAATACACACATTATTCATATTGTTCCTCGACATGCATGTCCCAGTATTAGAACAGGATTAACAAAAAACTCAGCTGTGCCCGAGGCTCCTGTCTGCAGTGTTTCTAAAGTAAACGCAATATGGTTGAGCAGTTGTTTCCCTTGTACCACAAAAAACATGCTAAACCGGTTCAGACTGCAGGTAGTAATGCACAGTGATGAATAAAAAGGAGAGATAAGTCACATAGATTGTCACTGCAGAACTATGAATCCCTGAGGTTATATCACCTAGAACTGTGATATAACAGGAGCATAACGGGAAAACACATTGGGGGTTTTTTGTCTTTTTTTTGTTTTTTTCCAGTGGGAAGTAATTTTTGCCTTACATGTATTTGTACACTTGTTGTTCTTCTTGTGTTTTGGAAAAAGACTGACCCCTACTGGTTTTTTGGTAAAATAATAAACTAGAATTTTAGGATTTTATTTAAACATGAAGTTATTTGAGAAAAACTGGACCTGAAAAAAAGGTAGTGATTTGGCTTTTAAATAATTGGTAAAAAAAAAATAAATAAATAATAATAATAATAATAATAATTAAAAAGAGAGAAAAATCATTTGATGTTCATAAAACCAAATAAGATTCTATATTAGTCATAAAAAATTTTTCATAGAAACAGCACCTGCATTTGCAACCGGACACTTTTGTATTGCAGTTTCTCTTTCGGGGGCTTTAATTAGCTCTTCCTGCAGGACCATTTTGTCTCAAAGAGAGAGAATGATGGATTAGTATTGCGCCCACGCATCATACTGGGATGCAGCTAAAAGGCAGCCATTCATGCGTGGGAGTGAGAGGGTCATTGCTGAGGAGGGAGAGAGGGAGAATGTACGTGCAAACTTCTGTGTAATCACTCTGACAGATCACACCATCCTCCGTCAGCAAAGACTCAGAGCGACTCAGTGACGTTCGGCAAATCAAGGAAGGATTTCAAATGGTTTTTTAAATTTTATTTTATATTTCTGGTAGCTCCAAACAAATTACACATGTAAGGTACCCAACCTGAGAATGCCACGGAGACAATTAACAGCACATCAATTCACTGGCATAAGTGAAAAATCTCTATGAATAAGAGATATATGCTCATTGCACAAAAGTACAAGATATTCTATACTATCATTGTACAAAATACAAACATAAAAAAATATCTTTTGACAACTTACCACACAGTCAAACAATGTTAGATTGATTATCAGCTCGTAAAATGTGAAAAATATCCATGCAGTGAAAGATAGCCACATAGTGGGAATCGTTATGATCAAAGAGAGAGTTAAGAGTGGGAGACGTGAAAGAGTGAAATTAGTCTGCAGGAGAGTAGAGAGGAAAAATGAGTATGCTGGAATGAGAGCATCAACAAAAGAGGCAGTTTGAGTAAACTAGCGATGGAGTCATTGAAAGATTAATTCAAGCTCTTTAGTCTTTTCTTCCTTTCATCTCTTCTGGCTCTCCCGTGGCAGAGTGGCTGGAGGCAGCTGGCACAGTGTGGGTGCCCCCAGCCAGTCCCAGTGAGAGAAGAATGGGGCAAAATTAGTGCCAGGTCTCTGGTGGTGAGCGTCATGCTTCGGAGCACCACCCCAGAGGCCAAAGGGCACCAAGTTATGTGTGGCCCAAGGGAAGTCATAGCCACAGTGATCCTCAGTGGAAACATAGACATTGAATACCATGAAGCTCCATGCTGTGAGGCAGTGGCACTGCAGCAGGATGGGGTCTACTGTGGCCCAAAATCCCACGCTAAATAACTCCCAGCCAGACAGGTACTGGGTGACAAGGCTGAAAGGCTGGTTGTACTGGTGGTGGATTGCGTGGAAAGTGCGGTACAACCAAGCAACCCGGTGGTGCAGCAGGTGCCACAGGTAGTACTGGAAGTCAAAGACCACCATACAGCCCAGGATGCCCAGGAAAAAACTGAAGAGAGTGGGGGCTTCAGGGGGTAGAGGGGTTGGTGGCCTCCACAACCACTGTGCAACTGCAGCAGGAAAGATGTAAAGCAGGTGATTGTAAATGGTGACACCCAAGGTGGTCCAGATGTTAGGCCAGGTGATGGGTCTGTCTGGATGCAGCCTGTAGCGGTTGATGCACGGCCAGTTGGGAGCAAGCAGGTCCAACACAGTGTAAAGAGCGACCAGGAGAAAATAGGTAGTGACTGAGAGGACCACGGGGAAGAGAGGACTTCTTAGGAGGTCGTGGTAGTTCTGACGGAGATAGTCCCAAATAGGCTGCAGGACCAAGTCCTGGGAATAATCCCCAGTCACATTGTCTACATTTGACATCCAAGATAAAGTCTCAGTTCTGAGTAACCCGCCCACGCTCATCATTAATATGGCGTTTCTCTTCCAAAGATGGCTGATCCAATAGGATTGTTTTTAACAAGCAACCAAAGAGGATAAAGAGGGTCTGAATGAAAAGAGGGATCCAAGCTTCCTCGTGTAGGTTAAGCGACAGCAAATTGCCTGGTGATGGTGTGCCAAATTGGACTGGTGGACTGTCTTAGCCTCTTATGTATGTTCAAGCCCCACCTCCACCATCCCCTCCACCCCCGTGCATTTTAAAAGAAGGCGCTCTTTAAAGGCCCTTTTTCATGGGCACAAGGACTGCAGCCAGGACTCAGGAGCCGGGCCTCAACAGTTCTCATTTTTGACCCAAATCATGGAGAGAGCTTCCGTCTTCTTGAGAATTTGACTCGGGGACGATGTCATTTAGCTCCTAATGTTCCCAGAAAAAGAAAAAAAATTAATTATACCATACCAAGTGATATTTACACTAGTGTATGTTAACAATCAGCCCTTTCATTTTTCTGCTCCCTCACTCTCAAATCATTAGACAGGGAACACGCACATGCACATACACACCAATACACACAACATCAGAACCAAAACAGTAATTAATCACTGAAAAGTTGTCAAATGAGACATGCATTCAAAAGCACTTCCTTTCTGATGCTGAATAGTAATTGGCTTGTTGCTCAGTTTCAGCTTGTTTACAGAAAAGAAATGATGCTATTATTCATAAGGGGCAGAGACCACAGATCTTGCTTCTATGGTATGATAAAATAATTTTGCATAGCAGAGATTTTAATAGGTTTCTGCAGGCATACATTTGGTCAGTTTTCTGCCTTCAACAACAATGTTTCACTAAACTCCATCAAAATGCACACATCTTGACCTGTACAAACAAATTTTGTAGCTTTGCAAAGGCTAAATTAAAAAAAAAGTATTTGCATGAGATAACAAAACATATAAAATTGATGACATTGGAAAAGCAGTTGCATTGTAGAACGAAAACATTTATTTACTCCTTGTAATTGTCCATTATCTCAAATATTTTACTTTACTGCATTTCAGGTTGCACCTATTCGACAATAAAGATTGAAAAATCACCTGAAAAATGATTAAACTGCACGAGTCAACTGCCTGTTTGCCTGCAGTCCCAATGGACAGAGCTCCACTCTGTAACAACTACGTGAGTTAAATGTGAATGTTGTCATAGTCCAGTCTGCTTACATCTCTCCAGAGTTCAGTCATGAGCTGTATTTACTGGCTGAAAGTAACATGTAACATGCTTTTTTTTTCAGCTGCTGTCATTTGCTGCCATGCTTGGGATCACTGTTCTGCTTTATGACTCCAACTTAAGTATTAGCTGTCAAGACAGACGGCACATTCAAATTTTTAAAACTTTGGTATACAGAGGAGTTTGTGATTGACTTAATGATTACAAGGTGCCCAAGTGTCATGGCTTCAAAACAAGCCTAAATCATCAACTGACATCTCTACTTTGGAGATGTCCAGAAGTCTAGAGTTTTTTTCAGATGCAACTTTGCAAACATCACCCATGCTTCTATGATCTTTTTAGAGAGAAGAAGAATCTTCTCCCAAACAAGCCATCCTTCTACCCTCTTCCACTTACCCAATTCAGGGCCGCAGTTAGGCTAGAATCTTAAGAGTTTGTATTTTTAGAGCAAGGTCAAGTAAATGGAAGACTTGCTGAAATATTTATTTTGTATGTACTGCATATTCCATAAGACTTTTTCTCATATTTTATTTTTTCTTTCTTAAATGCGGCCTGCTGCATGTTCCTTGTACAACACCTCCATCTTCTTACTAGTTCAGGATCACTAGAACCTATCCCAGCTGTCAAAAGGAAAAGCAGGATACACCGGTCTATCACAGAAGACACAACAGAGATTTTCACACCTACGGCCAATTTAAAATCATGATTAAAGTGTGGGAGGAAGCTGGAGGACCCAGAGAGAACCCATGGCACAGTGTGAATATGAAAACACAGAAAGTAGTGTTCTATTTGAATTTTAACACATTTCACTACAAGGCAATGACGCTAACCGCCACACTAATGTGTTCCCTGCAGCATACTGTTAAAACGTCTGCTTTTATGGTCACTTGCTGACAATCAGTTATTTCAGTGGATTTGTTTATTCATGTGGATGCAAAATAAGGTTGTACTTTTCCACACACAGTGCAGTGCATTAAATAAATTCCTATTTTAGTTTTTCAGTAATAACAGCTAACAAATGTTACTGTGTATACTGAAACGTATAATAAAAAAGAGCAAAATGATGATGAACTCCTAGCGGCTCACTGAACATAACAGAAAATTCAAAATATTAAGAAGATCATCGTAATACTTCATCATGAGTCCAATTGCACAAAATGTTCATTTTTTATGTGATCAGCACACTTTTTTATACCAGCCAATAGAGGGCAGTAACATCAAGTCTTGAGCAGAGAAGTCATAGAATATAGTGCAAGAGAGCAATGACTAAAAGGAAATCCTCCTCAAATGGATGAGGAATTGCACTGTGTAGCATAAACATAATCAGGAGTGAAAACACAGCATAGAAGATGCACAGCACAGAGTGAAGATGTATAACTAACTCAACCAAAAGCTTTAGCTTTCTAGTGATCCAGTCAAGCTCAGATGAGGATTGGGACAACGCTGCGGAACAGCCAGAGAACTCATCACCATCAGCAATGGAGAATAGACATTCAAGTGAAACTCCCCACCAGAACATCACTCATCCATTTGTTCGGCTACCACCACCCTCAACTCCTTCACAAGCAGTTCCAAGACAACTTGTACAAGCCACCAATACCAGCATGTTTGTACATGTTCTCTCTGGTTTGCAGCATACTTGAAGACGTAGGAGGTCAAACAACCTGATCAGCCCCACCTTCAAAACAACTCCAGTAGTATTTCAAATCTGATGTTATTTGTGAAAAAATGCACTTTTTTTCCAAGACCAATGGATCAGTAAATGAGTGAGAAGCTGTGTTTCAGTGCATTTTGTTTTCTTTTAAACTGTATAACATTGATTTGCTATTGTTTTGTGTATACTAGGGACCTTTTTTGTCAACTTGTTCTCTAAACAAAAAAATTATTTGTATAGTATATTAATCAGTATTGTAAAATAAAAAAGAATAACTGACTTTGTTGTACAGGTGATTTAAATTTTAGCTTACTGTATTATCCAAAATCCCATCTGGGCAAGCACACTTGGGGCCACCATGGAAACTGCGGACAAAAGTAGCTGGGTCCCAGGTGGGTAACCCAAATGGGCCCCAACTATCAGACCCACTCCTACCCATCTGGGTCCCACACTTGTTTTTTGGCTGGGCCTGATTTGGGGCCCATCCAGGGTCCGTCATTAACCCATCTGGGCAAACACACTTGGGGCCACCATGAAAACTGCGGACAAAAGTAGCTGGGTCCCAGGTGGGTAACCCAAATGGGCCCCAACTATCAGACCCACTCCTACCCATCTGGGTCCCACACTTGTTTTTTGGCTGGGCCTGATTTGGGGCCCATCCAGGGCCCATCATTAACCTATGTGGGCAAACACATTTGGGGCCACCATGGAAACTGAGGACAAAATTAGCTGGGCCCCAGTTGGGTTTCCCAAGTGGGCCCCAAATATTAGCCCTGCTGCTCCCTATTTGGGCCCCACATATGTGTGTTGACTGGGATAGTTGCTTTAGTGACATAGTAATCAATACTTTCAGCAGATACAATTAATCACAAACCATTTTTGGATCAGTGTTAAAAGACCCGTTTATTCTTGGTGTATAATGGACAAAAAAAAAAAAAAACCACAACAGTGGCTTATTTGTTTTAGGAAATTTCTATTAGCTTTTGACATAGAAATCATAAAGCATCTCTGGGTCCATGAATGTATCAAACTAAAAAAGTTTAATGTTAAATGAACATAAATAGAATAATTAGAGCAGGGTTGATAAATTAAACACTAGCTGGCATGAGCCACTGTCCCTGCCATTGAAATTCGTTATTGTCCCCACAAATCCTATTCACATGTTCTATATATTTAAGCTCCTTTAGCCTGTCCACAGTTGCTGTGCATCTGCAAGCCACTTTGAAACCTACCTGCGGCTTTTAACAAAGAGAAAGTTAAGAGAAGAAAGACAGCCACACCAATTGAACCTGCATATATAAATATCTACTTATGACAACCGGCTGGTAGTATGACATCCAGCCATACTACCAGCCGGTTCCTATCCCTGTTTTTATGAGACCACAGCAAAGATAGAATACATCCCATTATCCACATTATCCCACATCCAATTGTGGCTCAAGAGTTGGCAGTTCGTCTTGTAATCGGAAGGTTGCCAGTTCGAACCCCAGCTTAGACAGTCTCGGTCGTTGTGTCCTTGGGCAAGATGCTTCACCCGTTGCCTTCTGGTGGTGGTCAGAGGTGGCGCCAGTGTCCGGCAACCTCGCCTCTGTCAGTGTGCCCCAGGGCGGCTGTGGCTACAATGTAGCTTGCCATCTTCTGTGTTAATGGGTGGATGACTGAATGTGTAAAGTGCTTTGGGGCCCTTAGGGACTAGTAAAGCGCTATACAAATACAGGCCATTTACCATTGCAACATTTTGGGCAAGCTCGATTTTTTGCCCAACGAAAGACAAATCAAGACAAAAAGTTCAATAAAATAAAATAGATAAAAGCCGCTGATCCTAATGTAACTCAAGTCGAATAGCAACAACCACAGCAGTACCAGCACTGTTTTGGGCTAATACTTGCACTGAGGAGTAAAACACAACCTCAGTGTAGCTAAATGGCACCATTTTAGAACAAAGTTTGTAGAAATTATTCACTAAACATTTTATAGTGATTTTTAATGGTTACTGAATTATAAATGTATGAATTATTTACAAGAAGGATGGAGTGTTTTAGTCGTCATGTAGATTATGATAAATGCATTGGAAATGAGTAATTAGTAAGAGAAATTAGCAAGCAAAAAAGTCCTTTTTTTCTCTTTGCAATACTCAAAAATGGAAACAAATACAAAGGTTTAGGGAAAACTTAAACAAAGCTTTAAGGTTGATGCCTTACTCAAAGGGAGTTGACGTAGATAAGCCGGCATCGATGAATTTGTGTAAATATTATACGCAGAACAATAATTTCAACACCAAATCTCTTGGAAACACCTGAGGGCTGAGCAGTTTGAAGGGCTATCTTTTCTTTTCTTTATCATCCTTTCTCTGTGTAACTGCTCTTGGGGGCTGTGTGATAGTATGTGTTGACACCAGTGAAAACATGGATTACATCTGCAGCAACAGATTAATGTCTGGCCTCATCTTCAGGTGAAGGTTTACATTCACTGTAACAGATTCTGCTGGAGTGGAAAGCAAAGCCTCCAGTCAGTTTATTGCCAAACAAAGGAGAAGAACTGAATATCATTCTGGAGGCATCAATATGTTTATTTAGAGGCTAATTCCATGTGTCAATGTGTCATCGTATGATTTTGTCCTTCAAGCAGGTTTGTTGAAAGTGTTATTGTATATTTGTTTATTTGGGCAACCATGTATGAGCCATAACAAAATAAAAACCAGCGGAGGAAAAAACCCCTGGTTATTGGTCACTCTGTTCTGAAAAATGTCTTCAGAAACCTTAATGGGATCTATTCCTGGGGCCAGAGCAGGAAATCCGCAGCTGCTGGCTAAGAGTAAGCAGAGATTTGGTAAGACTGTAATTCACATCAGCAGTATTAACATCTGGCTGCATCACTAAAATTAACATTGAGTCAGCATGTAATTTTGCTAAAATAGTCTCGGACTCTGTAGTTTTTTGTCTGGTCCACTTCCAAGTCAGATCAAGATTGACACATTTAGCCACATTTTCACATGTTGGCAGTGTGAGTGGTGTCCCAAAGACAACATGCGCTTCATAGATAATTGAAAAACTTACTGGGGAAAACCTGATTTTATGAGGAGATGACCCACTATACATGGACCAAAACGCAAAAGACAAACCCCAAATAATCACAGACATCATCATAAAAAAATGGATTTAGTATAAAAATACACAAAGACATAATATTATAACTACCTAAACTGAAGAGAGCCCTTTGAGTACTCCCTGAGAGTAGAAAAGCACTATATAAGAATCAGTCCATTTACCATTACCATTGCATCAAAGAGTAAATCAATTAAATATGGAGTATCAAGCATTAGGTCTCTCTGTGCTAGCAAATGATTTAATAATGTATCAACATATTGATCTAATCTGCATTGCAGAAACCTGGGTACAGCAGGATGATTATATTAGTTTAAATAAATCAACACCTACAAGTCATCCTAACAGTCAGAATCCTCAAAGCACAGGTGGCAGCAATCTTTCACTCTAGCTTATTAGTCAACCAAAGACCCAGACAAAATTTTAATTCATTTCAAGGCCTGACTCTAAGCCTTGTCCACCCTTATTGACAAAGTCAAAAAAATATTTTTAGTTGTT
The DNA here is from genome assembly GCF_001858045.2 of Oreochromis niloticus. Classification (NCBI taxonomy): domain Eukaryota; kingdom Metazoa; phylum Chordata; class Actinopteri; order Cichliformes; family Cichlidae; genus Oreochromis; species Oreochromis niloticus. The sequence goes on from NC_031972.2 coordinate 12,394,720, forward strand.
CTTACCTGTCGTCTTGCTCCCCTGTACTCAATTTCCACTCCCACTCTCCCACAGACCAGCCACTAAGTACAGCAAGTCTAATAACTACTGATATTTGTTTAGTCTTTTGAAAGAGTAGTTGTCAGCAGTAAACTGACCGTTTACATTCATATATATTTGGACAAGGACACAAGTTTTTTTTAAAATCTCTGTTCACTGAAACATATTCCAAATATAGTTATATAATGGACATGGACATAATGTGCAGACTCTCAGTTTTTATTTGAGGGTATCCACATTCAAATTGCATGAAGCAGTTTCTGCTCCTTAACAAGTGCCACCCTTTTTTTAAATGGACCAAAAGTACTCAAAGTAAAACTCAAAGGCTATTTCACTGGCAGCTGTGGGCAATTCCTTCGTTATGTCATTATCAGTTAAGCAGATAAAAGGCCTGGAGTTGATTTGAGGTGTGGTGCTTTCATTAGGAAGATTTTGCTGTTAACAGACAATGTGTTCAAAGGAGTTCAAGCCATCCTTAAGCTGCAAAAACAGAAAGGAAAAAAAAAAAACATCAGAGAAATTGCTACAATAGCAGGAGTGGCAAAATCTACAGTTTGGTACATCCTGAGAAATAAAGAAGGCACTGGTGAACTCAGCAAGGCAAAAACACCTGAACGTCCACGGAACAGCTGTAAAGAAATACACAACTGCCAAAAGAGAAGGAACAACTGGAGGAGATGCAGAGAGAGATGCAACAAGTTCTACAAGATTTTGAATTGCAAGTGTTTTGCAATGCAGCAAAGTACAAAAATCTTGAAATACTGAGGATGAGAAACAAGAACTGCAGAAGATATGTAGAGAAATGCAGAGCAAAATCCAAGCAACGGTGAGCAAAAACACTCATTTGCAAGGACTGTATAACAAAGTCCAGTACACAAACACTCAAATGCAGGAGAAAAAAAGAAGACAAGAGAAAAAAACATGAGGACATGCAGTCTACAACAAACACCACATGCAGGAGGGGAGGAAAGTACGGGAAGAAAAATATCAAGAAATGCAAAAGAAAAACATGAAGAAAAGCAAGACAAAATTAGAAGAACTGGGGAAAAGGTGTAAGAAACTTGAGGTGCAGCATGAATAACGTTTTAGTGACATGACAAACCTCATAGCACAGAACAAAGATCTGCAGGAACTGTGCCTGAAAAAGAAGAAAAAGCACTTTGGGTTTTTCCAGAAGAACGACTCTGCCGCTTCTTCAGTTGAGCCTAGACAAGACTAGCCCCACCTTCCTCGAACAGGGCAAATGATACAATAAATGTTCCAAAAATATTCAGCGTGCTTCAGGGTCTCATTCAATGATAATGGTAATATTGTTTAGAAACATTACTGATGGTACTGTCTCCTACAGATTTGAGTTGGATAACAGGTACCAGTTCAAGAATAATTTACCTTTATTGGACAATAACACTTAACTAATGTCTCACTTTAATCATTTGTCTTTTATGAAGAAATATATGTATTAGTGTTGACTAATCCTCGGGGCTTGTGAAAGCCCCACACACATATGAAGAATAATCGAGATTGTGAAATGAATTTATAATTATTGATCTTTGAATCATGGATCATGATGCACTTCGAGAGTCCCTTTTGTTCCTTTGGGACCCTGATGCCTGGAGCTCATGGTCGATTTACCTGCTGAAATTCTTCAGCATTGTCCCTTCACGGTAAACATGTCTTGGAGAACTAAATCAACCTTCAACAAACTATTTGAACAGTTTTTTTATAATGATTTTGTTCATGATTTTAGTGAAGGAGGGTGAAACAGAGGAAAGGTGCAGGCCCAGATAAAATAAAGAAATTGTGTGGAGCAGTTGGCTGGGATTTTTTTTCTCTTCATTTATTAAAGTCTCTTGATTTCCGAGTCCCTCAAATCTGGAAGGACTATTGCACCTGTGCCTAAAGTTAAAGCACTTAATTTTTAAATGATTTTGCAAAGCCTTTTGCTTTGACTTCCCCTGTGATGAAATTATCCGAGAAACTTGTAAAAACTGAACTTTTGGATGGACCCCCCAATTCGCTGAACAGGTAGAGGGGTAGCTGTGTGCACCTTGCTCCACATGGTTGTGAAGCACCTGGATGGTGTACAAAACCTTTCCTGTTTGTTTTTATGGATTTTTCATCTGTTTTTATTTGTATCCAGCTCCATATTTTAGCAGGATGTCTTATCAGTACATTTAATCTTGATTTAGATCTGATTTCTTGGCTCATTGGCTTTTTTAATGGCTAGACCTCAGAAAGTGAGAGTCTACAATATCTTATCAGATGTACTTTTATCTTCCATGTGAGGGTGCGTCCTTTCCCCACGTTTATTTGTCCTTAATAAAAATGAGTGTCAGAGTCTCTACCAGGACAGATATATAATCAAGTTTGCAGACGACTCAGGGAATGTTTCTCTGCTCCAGGATGCAGACACACAGTAAACTATTATAATAATTTGTACATTACAGCTAAGCTAGGATCATTTTAACTGAGAACCAATAATGGGAACGCAGAGGAAATACTTGCAGTAAAATACTGTCATAATGTCAGGAAGTTAGGACCCAAATTTCAAAAGACTCAGTAAACTGATGAGTTAACAGAAATTTTATTTAAGAAAGTGACAGTGAGGGGAAAAACTGAGGAAATTCGGGGGCCAGCTGGAGATTGTGCAGAGGAGAAGGTTAATCAGGGTTCCAGGCCATACATTAATAGAATCTATGATGGAAGACAGTCTTCAGCCATTTCAAGCAGAAGGAGCAGGCGAAGAATTGAGGCAGGGAGCTGAAAGGAACAGACTAGTGTAAATAACCAGTTCCCCAAAGAGATCCTGGAGCGACGCAAGGTCCTGTTCCCAGTCTGTTGCAGCTTCATTCAGTAGGGCTCCCATGCTGTCATCATCTTTAAGAAGGTGACAGTGAGGGGAGAAAAACAAGGCAACTCAGGGGCTGATCTTGAAGAGAAGGAGAGGAGAAGGTTAATTGGTTCCAGGGTGTTGATTAATAGAATTTGTGTTGGATGACAGTCTTACTTTTTCCATGGGGGCTTCTGAGAAAGGTACAATATTTCCTTTCCAGGGAGCAGGTTAGTGGCAATGCTGGAGAGTGGCAGGCAGGCAGGTTGTGATTTGAAGATGATGGACTTAGGATCCCGAACTAGGCTGAAGCAGTTTGTGCAGGAGGCACTACAGATGCTCCACAGGAGAGGCGAGCTGGAATCTGCTGCCAGCTTAAGGAATCTCCATTTACCAGTTAGTTTCTTTCTGTCTTGTATTTTTATTGTTTTGTTTACTTCAAATTTTGCCAGCTATTAAAGCTGTGATTTTGAGTTTACGTCTCTCTGCTGAGTGGTCTAAAGTAATCTGCTCCTGTGACAGATTGGCGACCTGTTCTCCCACCCTGTGATAGCTGGCACAGACCCTCTACCCCTGTGATGCTGAACTGAATAAACTGATGAAAATGCATGGACGGATGACCTTGAACAAATTGTTGTTGAACTCCAGGCTTTCTGAAATTCTTTCAAAGTTTTTCTTTAAATAAACTACTGAAAGTTCCCAGATCGCTTTGATGCTTAAAGGAATTTAGCGTATTTAAAGTTCTGTAAGTATACTGTAAAATCATGATGTACACTCCTCTAAACAGGGCATTTTGTAGAGGAAATTGCAAACATGGCACTGTTTTGAGAAACAACGGTGATCTCAACATTTCTAATTTTTTTTCTCAAAACAATATTTCAGCTTCTTTCCCAAAATACTATTTCGACTTTAATCTCAAAATTACAACTTTATTCTCAAAATGATCAACAACATTTTTTTCCACTAGCATTTTGGGATCTCCTCTAATCTCTCTGGAGACACCAGGCATACCATACTTTGCTTCAGCTCTTCATACTTTTTCTCTGTTTTTCAAGAATTAAACAATTTTTCCTCTGCACTTCTGCTTCATTCCTTATCAGTTTTTTTTTTTCTCTGGGTCTAGCGGCTTGTCTTCTAAACGCAACCTCGATTCACAGTTATACATGTTAGTCAGTGATGATGGGCCTTTCCTTCTGTTTCCTTCTGTTTTATATTTTTTTTTCTAACTTTTGTTCATAGTCCAGATATTTTTTCTTTTTTTTTTTTTCACACGGTTTTTCTTCCATCTTTAAATAGACTGGATAACAATGATGACTGGAAACAGGTGAGAACACGGCTGACACAGGAAATAGAACTAAACAGTGACAAAAGTCCAAACTGAAAACACTGGGTCAACAACACTGACAGTACATAACACTACATATACTTTCTGACAATAAAACAGAACAAAATGTTGTTGACTCTCCACTGGCATGTCTGCAATTACAGTAAATACTTTGTGCCTTAAACCTACATTATTTTTGATAGTCACTTGGGGGTGATAGGTTTAGCTGGGAAAAAAACCCCAGTATGCTCCTATAGGACTTTACTGGTAAATTTCTGACTTGGCCTTGGTGCACTGAAAACTCTTTTTTTTCACATAACATAAGCCAAGCTTTATTAACAAGAATAATCTGAAGTATGTGTTCAAATCAGGTTATATTGACTATTTGTAAAGGTGTACCATCTGTAAAATGCTGTGAAATGCAGTCTGTTATTACAGAGCAAATATAAAAATGCATATAGTAATAATTAATATCATACTTAAACTAGTTTTATGTATTCTGAATTGATGTTGTACACATTTTCTTCTTATCTTAGCTATTAGTTCCTATCTCCTCAATTAAAGATGTTAGGCGCCCTTCACTGAGAATGGTTAATGATAGTTTAGCCTTTTATTTAAATGCATAACTTTTGACATTATTAGTGCTGAAAACAGTTATTATTTTGAAGCCATGTTTTCTGTATTGTAATGGAAAAGGTCAAATTTTACCTGCAAAGAGAATGGAGACATATATTCTCTTTGTAGTGATCTTTAATCTGCTGCAAATGATAGGCTACATGAGGGGATTTAAAGTGGGAGAGCATCTGCCAAGTAAGCAGGAGACAAGCATGTCTTTAAATTCATTTTCAAATAGCAACAAGATTGCTGGTTTATCACAGGGTAATGAAATGATCATTTAATGACCTATAGCGATGAGTATTGTGATCATGTACATCATTTCATCAAAGTGACTGTTGCTTAGACCTTCACTCTACATCTGTTTAGTTGGACATGATAGACATGGATTATCTTGTGGAAAATACAAGTATTTTGTATTTATTGAAAGATAATTGTATAATGAGACATATTGCAGTGTTTGATGCAATGCCAGTTTATGGTTTTACAGGGCACCTTCTGCCCAGCATTACTAACAGCAGCTGTGAAGGAAACAATTTCATCACCTTAACAAATGGAAAGTCATTTTCTTTGTGACAGTGGCTGCAAGTGGGAGAGAAGTTGCAGGGACACCTGACAACGAACATCTCTCAGGTGTTGTCACGAGGGCTCGGAGCTGAATAGAGTGTTATTCTCCTCTCTCATTTATGACACGGTGACAGAGGAGGGGCGACTGTGTATGAGAGGGACACAGAATGACAAAGGATGAAAGCTGCAGTTACTAAAAATAAACCCAAGAACGAGAACATCAAAACATTTGAATCGCAAGGTCAACCCGAGAGAACAAGAAGAAAAGCGGCAAAGTCACTCAATGCAACTTTCATTGTATAAACTTAGAAAATCAAGACAATTCAACAGGAAGGAAAATACATTTACCTAAATTAAATGGGATAATATTGCACACTTTGAAATGAAGCTTTCAAATGAACCTCACTTTATATTTTTCAAGGAAAATGGAAAAATAGGTATAGCATTTTACTGAAACATCTCCACACATGGAAATTCAGTTTATAAGGCAAAAAAGGAATTTCTGCAGTTCCTGAAAGCTTGGAAGTAAATATCTGGTATAGCCAACTTTATTCTTTAACACTTTAACACTCTTCTTTAAGCAGTCTTCAGGAATAGCCTTCTTGAAGGACACTCAAACCTTTTTTTCCATGTCAACATGCATTTGGTTTCACTCGCTGTCAAGATGTTCCCACACTGCTATCAGTCCATAACAGATAGTTTTTCAGTTTGTGTTTTTCTATCCAGGCATGCTTTTACTGCATTGGCAGTATATTTGGTATGACTGATATGCTGTGAAATGAAGCTCTTGCTTCTGAATTTTTTCAGATGGTATTGCACGGTGGAACACAATCTGAGAGTATTTTTATTTCTTCAGAATTCTATCAATTTTGACAAAATCTCAAACACTACTGACTGAAATGGAGCCCCAAACCATTCTAGGCAATAAAAGTATTTATTACAGCTATAATCCTGTCTTGGTCTCTGCTCTCGAGCTGGGTTTTTTGGTTAGCCCTGGGTTTTTTGGTTAGGCAGAAGGACTAGACTAAAAGTGAATGAAAAAAACACCAATGTCCAGAAAGGCTGAAGAACTTTTGCAAATTTTACAACAAAGTGTGTCTAGTTGCAACTGGGCAAAAGTGTATCTTTCATTGTGTAAACATTCGTAGCTAATCCAGCTAAAAGACCAATGCCTAATGCCTTAGAAAATGCAAATGCATAAATAAAAAGAATGAATGAATATTTAAAGGTTAGGCATAAAAGCCATGAGATGCTTCATGTTCATTTATCATTGTTATGATCAGAAAGCACCTGCTCTAAGTAGTATCTCCATGCTGACCTTTTATGAGTAACACATCAGAGCAGGTAGGCAAGTCTTAACCTATTCTGTCTCTAATGAAGTATATTGCACAGTACTGAACTCACTTCAGGGATATATTAAGTTACACATGCGTCAAAGCTCACGTCTGGCTCAGGATTTGATGAATACCCATGATACATGGTTTGTTTTTCACTTAGCTACACTGATTAAAACCTGGAAAGAACTGTTACCATGGGCGTCTCACCTGTGGAATTAATTATCCCACGTTGCATCCTCTGACTTCCTGATAAACAAGCCATTCAGAAGAGTCTGTGATTTCATTTTTGCAGGACTCTAACCAGGTAGGAACACCACTGTTATGAGCTAATAGTTGTTGTAATGCTTTTTCATATGTGTGTGTGTGCATGTGTATTTTTGTATTATTTGTTTTACATTATTTTTCAGGAAACTGCAAGCACACCTTTAATCTCTCCAGCAAAATGCCAAGCCAGCTTGAGAGTGCAATGGATGCACTGATGACAGTTTTCTACAATTACTCGGGGAACGATGGAGATAAATACAAGCTCAACAAGGGCGAGCTGAAGGAACTCTTGAACAGTGAGCTCACTGACTTCCTCACGGTAAAGCTGATGTTTAAATGCAATGATTATTTTGTTGTTTGTTTTATCTGTTGGGCATTTAGACAAAGATTTGATGTCATGCAGAATTTTCAAAAGGAAGCACAATCCCTGTACGGATTTAAATTAATGGGAACATCCTGGTGTGCTGAAGTATGACTGTGCATTTCATTAACTGATCCATAATGACCAATAGTAATTACATTAATTGGCTTATGGATCTTGAACACTTTGAAGGATGATTTGCTGTTGTCTTATTCACTTAAAAGTCAATCTTAAGAGTGACGTGTTCAAATGATGTAACATCCTGACCTTGTTGGAGGAAATTGTTTTTTCATTGATTGCTTTCTTGCTGTCAAAGTGTAACTGCTTGTGGCTCTCACATGAAACCACCATGGCAAATAAATGATGCGAGGAGAGAGATAGATAAGGTCATTTGAGATAAATCCCTGCCCCTGAGTCTGTGTGATAGCAGTGCGTACAAGCCTGCAATTTCAAATGATTGAGACCACAGCATCAACAAAACAGCCAAGGTCTAAAACCTGATGCCTTCAGATATCTTTCTTGTTACTGTCCGTCCCCCTTCATGTGGGTGGGAGGCCTCAGGTGCTCACACATCATCATCATCATCATCAGTGACCCATATCACCTCCAAATATAGACACCCTCGTGATGTCATCACATCCCTGTGGGCTATAGTCACCTCTGAGAATAGACACAGTGGCGTTCACCCTGAGTTTCTGCCAACAGGAAACTTTGACACTTGACAGCCAAAGCATGATACAGTACTTACTACTACATGTTCTGTCTTGATAGAATTGATAGAATTTTAAAAAGTAATACAAAATTCAAATTAAGTGTGCTCTTGATTAGGATTGTTAGGTTTATTTACTGATAAAACATGCTGCTGTTAGTCTTGCATTTTTCATGTTCATGTCTACTGTCGATTTTTACTCTCACTCAAGGTGACTCTGTATTTTAACGTAGCTTTGAGCTTTTCAGACCAAATTTAAATTGAAACTACATTAGAAAATGCACAACTGCTGTGGTGATATTTTTTCTAATCTAAATAAACCCCCAGTGTGGATTTTAATTTTAACCTTCAGAGAAATGCTGACTTTAGTGCCACGACAGAAAGATCACCGGTGCCTTGGAGATTAGAGGATGAATTAGAAAAACATCTTGTTTCTCAGTCATGGAGGAAATGAGCAAAGTAATAAATGTCGCATTTGATTAGCTGAGGCTCACGGGTCATTTAGTGGCAGCAGCACTCTGCTCTTCACCGGACATGGGGTTTTGCCTTCAGTCAATATCAACCAAGAGTAACAGTCACATTTTCTGCAGTATTACCGGAAGCTTAGAAGTGTTGAAGGTATTTGGCTAAGAAGTCAATAATATTGGTAACAAGTTTGTTTTATGGGAAAATCATTACAAGGCATTACAAGAGCCACAAAGACATAATCAGTCCGATTGCATATTTGTTGAATCACTATCTGTTTGCGCTTTGTTTTCAGTCTCAGAAAGATCCCATGCTGGTGGAGAAAATCATGAATGACCTGGACTCTAACAAGGACAACGAGGTGGATTTCAATGAGTTTGTTGTGTTGGTGGCAGCTCTGACTGTTGCCTGCAATGACTTCTTCCAAGAGCAACAGAAGAAAAAGAAATAGGTGTCCAAAAAACCCCAATGTCCATCCACATTTTAAGCTGAAGCTGAATTGTGTCGTAGTTTTCCCAGAACATAGGATTGTCATTTGTAGATGTAAACGTAACAATTTACAGACTGGAGCTGTTAAACCATTTTTACAAATAATTTTATTTTTTTGTTACATATATATAACTAGAAAAGCCCTTTCCTTAAGCCCTCCATGGTGTTGTTATTGTTGGGTTTTTTGTGTATGGAAGTGTTTCATCCAAACCTTTGTGCATAAATGTGTAACTGCTTTTCTTTTAGTTTAGTCTGCAAAAGAAAGAATAGAATAACTTACTGTTGATTCATTCAGAGGCATTTTCCTTAAAAACGATAATGTGGTCATCTAAAAACCTTTCCTAAATCCTTACAAGATTTTGTTCCAACAGATGTCCCAGTTGACTCTCCCACTTGCTCAGTTTTAAAGGTCATATGTTTATTTAATATCTTGATGATGCAATGAATGGTTTCGCATTTGCTCTTAGCCTCCATTCCCTAAGGGGAAATACCTTTTCCTGGTACAAAGTTAGAGTCGTAGAAAAATACCCAGGCCCACAGTGATTTAGCCAAGTGTTCCCCTGTGACAGTAATAAATGTCTCACTGCGATATGCCATGTGTGGTATTTTGTGCACTTTTGAACAAGATTTGACTTCGGCATCAAACTTACTAAAGATTCTTGGAGACATCATGTTAAATGTAAATGCACTTAATAAATGTAAATCTATCCTGTGTGACTTATTTTGTGCTGATCCACTGTCTTGCACAAGTCTTGCATTCAAAACATTACTTAAGTAAAAGTAAACAATTCTAAGGTGCAAAAGTAAAGGTGTTATTTTTTATTACACACACTAATAAATTGCTTAAAATGGAAGAAATTTCACAATCTTCCTTGTGAAAACAATTAAATGATGTAATCTGACGGAGTTTTAATGCACTGTAAAGCTTACAGTGCATTAAAACTCCATTAAAACAGTAAATTGTTACAGTATAAAATTACTATTATAGTAAATGCACTACTGTAACAAAAATTGTATCATAAGAAAACAGGTAATTGGTTTTATTAATATATGTGAAAAGCATCAGGCATTTAACGATAGCTGTTAATGTTAAATACTTAATATACAATTTCAAGGTTGCAGTGAACCCACACCTCTCCAAAGGCTCACAATACAAAGCTGAGGGGTTATCAGCTCTTTATTGTGGCACAACTGGATTAACTTTGTTTCAATTTCTATCCAATTTTGAATTGAAATAGCTGTTCTGATCCTGGCCCGTTAAGGACATAAAGGAAGACTACACAGATGGGGTGCAGTTTAGTGCAGTGCAGTTGTATATAACACGCATACAAACTGAATCCGGTCAAGCAAATGGTTTAAATTAGCATAAAACTGAAATACTCTAGCACGAGTTTCTACCTGAGTAAATATGCTTTCTACAGCTATAAAAAATCTAATTCAGCTTTATGAATCAGAAAGGCTGTACTTTTGGGAAATGACTGTGTCTTTATGACGCATGGTGATCCCAAGTTGGGTCCAGCTGGATCAGCCAAACACACAGATACAACCTCCCCTCAAGCAGAAATGCAGATTTTTCTCACCTTGGGAAGGACAAAAGTGTTCACTGAAGCTGTATCTTCTAAGGGTTTTCCTCTCTTTCTCTCTCTCTTTCGCTCTTGCTCTCAGCCCATTTCCCAAAATACCTAACTAGACAGTTAATTTGCAGTGATATTCTCAGCTGTGATGTGGACAAAATTACTGAAACAAAATCCAGAGGCAAGTCTGATGCTTTTATGTGAGCAGATGGTGCTTGCACAAACCCTCACCACGACAATGCAATTTGTCTGTGATTGGCTGTAATCGAGCAGGATAATCACCCCATGGGAAGATGCCATGCCGTAATTATGCGTTTTGTTCAATTTTTAAAAGGTTGCAATCAATTCTAAGTGTCATTTGATAATTTTTAAATGTGGATATTTATATTCTCACTCGTGTGATTGCCCTCCACTTTCACAAACCTCTTCCGAATGTTCATGTGATTGTCTCTTTATTTCCTGTGAGCGTCATGTTCAGGAACTGGCTTCTAGCAGAGCAAAAAAACCTACCCATCACACAAAGTTTGAGTCATCAGGCGTGATCAGATCTTCGTGTCCTGTGTCAGTGTATTCATTCAGCTATTGTGGGAGGAAATGTATCCAAATTATATGGGGCAACTGAGAAATTGTTAACATAAAAGCGGTTGCACCTAAAGCACAAATGCATATTTCTATCACAAAGACATTACTAGAAAGAGATTTTTAAAGCAGAAATTTTGCATGATTTAGTATTAGTATTAGTATTTTCTTATTTGTTTAAAAAAGTATCATTCCAAAAAGCATAATTTAATCTATTCCTAATATAATGTAAGAGGATGGAGAAAACAAAAAAGAAAAAAAATTAAAACAATTGTTAAAAAGAAAGATGTGACAATAAAAAACAAGAGTGTTTTCGACACTTCGAAGAGAGAGATAATGGGATATTAACTGGTGAAATATTATTAGTATTATTGGCAAAAGTACAAGACTCATTCCCTGAACACATTTTGTTGTTGTTTATAAAACTCTAGATAAAACTGGAAACACATTAGTATTTTCTGTTTTACCAAACATATGCATATGGCACAAAAATTAGGATTTCTATTGGCTGAGTTTAGCACAGTTGTAGCTTTTTGGGACAGTTTCTCCTCACTCCAAGTGTCAGCCATCCAAATGTAGCTGCTACCTGTGACGTCTTTAAAATATGCCTCGAGCCCTTATCTCCCACATGCTGTCCGCTCCCCCTTTTCGTCACTCTGTGCGTCACCGTTCGTGTCAGAACTCCTCATTAGGAGTGACCTGTGTTTGTGAGTGTGTGTGTAATGCTTTCAGTTTCTTAATTTTCTCATCAGCATTTAAAACGTTGTGAAGAGAGCATTTAAATTTGAAATCATTTATTCTCTACGTCTGTAAAGAAATATTGTAATAATGAGACATAAATTGATAAGAGAAGATAATTTAAATATAATATATAATCCCCTTTTAGAGATTTCTTTTTATTTGCTAATACTGACTGTGTGCTATTAGTAGCAACATTTTATTTATATATGACAGAAACTAAATTCAAAGTCTAAGAAAACTCAAAATATCAAGGCAACATGATTCAATAGATTTTCTTTGAGGTTAACAATAAAATCCATGGTTTGGCACAGGGTATTACACCAGGCACTCTTCTTGAAGCAACATCCCTATTATTGGGCCAGGGAATATCAGTGGGAATAGACAAGCTTGTGGCTTGTGACCCCACCCACCCACTTCTGACCCACCTGCAAACTGTGGCTCACTTTTTTTTCTTTAATCTTTTTTTTTTTTTTTTTTGCAAATATAACAAAGGTCCAAGTTGTTTTCTGTTAAAAAGTCATGATGTTTTATTTCCCACTACCACAGATTTATAAAAATGACTAGATGCTTGTGTTTTGCATTTGGTTTCTTGGTGCTCGTATAACTAGGTGAATCAAGAAAATGAGAACTCGGTTGTGGAAAGGACACCACACATGAGGGGTAAGTAGCCTGCTGTAATTCAGGAGGACATGAAGCTGAACCTGAATCCTTCCACAGTCTGCTGAAATATCTGTAATAGCATGTAATGAGTTCTCTGCAGGTTAGGATTTCACTGATGAATCAGAAGACACTTGCATTGAACTATAATTCTGAATGAATCTGAATATATTTATTGAGCAATATGAGGTAAAACAAGACAGGCTTTCTATACTTGTCAAATCAGGAAGCTGTAGCAAAATAATCCAGTAAAAACAGATTATTAGATTGTATTTAGGGGAATAAAGCATGCTGTCTTTGTGTACTAACCTTGTACTTAATGTATGATGATAATGTATTTTTATTAAAATGGTATAGTTAGCTTCATTTATGAAGTCTGGTCATGTTTGCTTGGTCAGCCTCCCCTGTGACTCAGCCAGAAAATGAAAATGACAGGGGTTTTTTTGTTTGTTTTTTTGTTTTTGTAAAGAACAAATTAATATTTACTTTAAACACATATTGGTGTTGCTTAGTAACAAATAAGGGGACAGACTTTCTACAACAGATTGCTTTATCTGGGAAAGTGGTGTGCTCATCAGAGAATGACAAGAGGACAATAGAAAAAACACTTTCCTGCTGCCCCTGCTGGAACATGTATGCCCTGATCTGTCTCTCACTGATAGTCCAGTTCAGTTGGTCTTTGTGTCACTTACTGGTGCAGTTCTTCACTGAAAATACTTTTTTAGTCAAAATGAACAGAAATGAGATTTGAAATTGTTTTAGTCAAGAATTTGCTAAACTGATGCTGAGATTTTAAACTGAAACTGCTTCAAGACGGGTTTGAACTAAACTTCCCAGGAGGCCTTTCTAATTACAGTAAGGTCATTAATGATTAATTAAGGACATAAATTAATGTCTGTGAAGGTTCTCAGTCATCCAGGTCATCGTAGTCAAAGGAGTTTGCAAAGAAAAGCGTCTGGACTTCTTTAAGTTGCTTGAAGACGTTTCACCTCTCATCCGAGAAGCTTCTTCAGTTCTAAGGTCCTGACCTCAGGAATTCACATGACAAGGTGGGGCCAGGTTTCACAATGGGCTCACCCGAAACCCTGGCTGATTAGGTCCCACACCCGCTTTCACACCTTGGCGCATGTGATTAGAGGATCACCAGGGGGTCCTTTGTCCCTCATTGGGGGGGATACTCCCACTGGGTTTAAATCTGGGACTCTCGGCCATTTGACCTTAGAACTGAAGAAGCTTCTCAGATGAGAGGTGAAACGTCTTCAAGCAACTTAAAGAAGTCCAGACGCTTTTCTTTGCAAACTCCTTTGACTGTGGTTTGAAGAAACTACACGACCAGGAGAAGTACTCCGGACTTCAAGATAGTGCTAATGTGTCCATAAAATGTTCATCTATAACAGATGCTAAGGAATTGTGGGTCTGTTAAATGTATAATGTTTAATTCCAAACCTGTATGGAAATGTAAGAAACACTTTTAGTACCTCATCATGCCATACTGTGGTTCAAGATCCACAATGTGTGTAACCGAAATGTGTGTATGTATAAGATACAAAACTCTTGAATTTCTTGTAAAGATTTAATGCAATACAGGATATTATAAAAGCAAAAAATATTGCTGAAAAGTGGCTTCGTGATTATGCAGCTGTGATATTTTGAGATGCACTGCACTCAAAATATTGAGTGCCTGTATCTGCTCTAATCTCCTGTTGAGTGATTGACAAATAATTAATAATCTTCGCTGAGAAAGGCCAGATTCAAATGTCAAGCTTAATTTTCTGTAGAATAACAGAGGAGTTCAGGATGACTGACAGCATCAAAAGCAACCTGTGAGTCCAAAACACACACATGAGGAACATTTGAACTAAACTACGGCTTTATATAAAGAATGTGATGTGGCTGCTGCAAAGCTTTGATTGACGATTCAATGTCTATCATACTGTACGCACAGGACGGGAAATAGCCAATACAACATGTTGTCTTAGAGTCTTTGTGTCATGGAGTAAATGCGTCATCAGGCTTGTTCATTAACTACATCACTGAGCACAGAGAGAATACATAAGAAGCTGCTTGATTTAGTAACACAGTTCAACAGAACACATTTTCAAGCATATAAACATAATCGATAATGATGGTACAGTCAGTGTAACGTACACTTTTGCAATTTGAAAAACATGTAACACACAGGCTTTAACAAAAAGGATTTTCTGGTGTAAAGCATCTGAGATCCTAATGGTCTTGCCACTCACTGCTTTTGAATCCACAAACTATTAAGATCAACACCTTTGTGAAGCACACTGTTGCACAGGTGACAGTTTTCTTCATTGAGATTCACAAAATATAAATATAAGGGTATTATTTAGCCAGCAATAGCAGCAGCTGCACATCTGTTTTGTATCCATACCTTCTCCCACACTATTCAAATAAGATAAGTAAAAGACCACCAGTGTGGCTTATTAATACAATACACTACGCTGTTACACACACACACACACATTCATACACACATACAGTTGTCGGCTATAAAGTCTTGGGCAGTCGTTCATCACCAGCTTGTGCCTGCACATGTCTCTCAATGATAATACACCTTCAGGCCTTTAATCACAGGTCGCCCCATTGGTTTGTGTGATTCAGGCCTTTATATTTTAGAGATAGCGCCTGTTGTTTTCTCTGTAGTAACAGCAAGAGTTCATTATGTACCCAAGACAGTCATCAAAGGCAGTGACATCATTCCACATATGAGGTAATGATGAAGAAGCACGTACTCCATCGAAGACATGATGGTTTTGCAGACATGTGTTTGCAAAGACAGGAGCCCACAATGTCTGACTTCACCTGCTACGCCCTAAATCTCCTGCATTAAACACGTGACACGTAATTACATTCAACAGTGAATCCATGTTTCTTCTTATATCTTTGCAAATAACTCATTCATCACTGTAGTAGTGACAGAGATGACACATTTTATTAAGATTTTCAGACCCTACTGTACCTCTGTTTTTGTTTTTGGAAAACTACATTTGCCATGAATGTTTCTATGCTGTGGATATGGATTAACAGCACTAAATGCTAGCATGCTGTCAACACTCCAGATGACTGAATGCTAGAGGGTGAACATGAGTTCTTTCAAAAAAGAGGCATTAGAAATATAGCATTTAGGAAAATAACCAGTCGATGAAAATGCACTAAAATAACAGAGACAGTGACATATATTATATATATATTATTATTATTATGTTATGATGCCAACATGTTATTTTAAGGTGTAATGTTATGCCCAAGGAGAAATGTCAGTTTCTTCAATTACCTAGAATATTATGTCATGTAGTAAGTTGGTTTCATCAGCAGCTTTTTTTTACAGGGCACAGCTAGAGGAAATGCAAACGTTATATACCTTCAACAGCTTATATTATCTGTGGGATATTTTAATATGCTTAAAAAATTGTAGCATTACAGATTTCCTGCTACTAGAAAGGTCAAATCCAAGGTCAAAGTAGAGGTCAAAAGGTCAAATAGAGATAATATCTTAAAACCTGAAAGCTAACTGCTGTATTTCATATTTAATACAGTTCAAACTCATACAGCACTTTTTTATGAATTGAACTGAAAGAGCGTCCTTTTTTTTTTTTTTTTTTTTTTTTGATAATAAGAAAACCCCAGTTGAGTGCTTTGTCATGCAATATCATTTTATTACAAAAAACGTTTTTGGTCTTTTTTTTAATCAAATGCCCTCATAATGGCAATGGCATACTCCCTCGCTTTACGTTCACCCTCCATGTCCATGATTCAGCACATCACCAGTACTCACACAAACAGAAGGTGACATTCATTTTAGCACCATTCCTTAACAAGAATGTCGATGACAAACTCCCAAAACAACATCATAAGTCTAATTCTGATAAATGCACAAAGGGCGCTCAAAGCATATAAAAACAAGTGTGGTTCCACCAAACACAAAAGGACACTTAATTAAATTTATTTACGACAAGATGATTGAAATTTAAAAGAAAAATATATTTAATAAAATGTAAAGTGGAGTGTGTAATATCATAATAGTCCTATGACACTTATCTTTTATTTTTCATACACTTTTATTTCAATGTCCTCAGACATTTTATCTAACCAGAGGGACTGACTGTTACTTTCACTTAAAGTAATTTTAAAAACTTTTGCAGTCAAATGCTACATTTGTCACATAAGATCCTGTTAGGATCAGTTATTGAAACAGAAATCTTCCACGTTGTTGAGTTTGATGGTCTGTAGCTCCTGGCTGTCTAATAGCCTGTAGCTGAAAGACACTCGGTTGACAAACTTCCCGCTGGACACCATCCTCACCACAGTGTTATCACAGCCAATCTTCATGTGGGCTGCAGGTAGAGCAAAAACAAATCTTAAGTCTTGACTGATGTTTTATTTAAAGAGAGGGGGAGGCAGAGAGATGGTGTGCACTTACTTGGTCCAGTGAAAGCGATGCAGAGGTCAGTAATGGGAAGCAGCTTTGATGTATCAATGCCATTTCCCCCCAGCAGCTGTACAAAGTCCCCTGATTCTGCACATCCGGGCATGGATCTCTATGGAAATCAACATAGAGTGTGATACAAATACTAACAAATACTAAATACTTATTCTGCACAATAAAGGTACATATAGTGAATTTTTAAGAACAACCTATACTATCAGAATATGCTTTTTTAATATAATATCTTAAGATTAATTATTTTAAGTTTGTAAAAAAATTGTTTTACCAAGTAGGTTTTTGCAGTGAAGGGAAAACAGTCTAACTGGCACACTTTAAAAGCTATTTACATTTTTACCAAAGCAAACAAAAAACAAAAAGCAAAACAAGTCTTTCTCCTTTTTACCTAAAATCTGTTGTATCTAAAACAAAGGGGCAAAACAAAGTGGATGTCTGATATTCTTATTCCTATAAAAAGTGCTCAAATCAGCTGGTTGTATTGGCTGTACCAGTCATATACATTCAAACTGAAGCGCTGCTAATTACATGTGCTGGTGTTTCAGTTTTCAACTTTGCCTAAATATTGCAAACACATTTCTTTTTCTTTTTTTCTTTTTCTTTTCTTTCTTTCTTTTCTTTTTTTTTTTTTCTTTTTTTTTTTTTGCAACATTAAACATGAACTCCTAAATCTTAAACGCTACCCTCATGATATTCTCTTTAGAGCTGAGAGAAAGTGCAGTCTGCTGCCACTTCATCTCTTGGAGCTACACCTTGTTGTGACTCACCTTTAAATCACTCCATAACTTGATAGATTTGAACCTTGTGCCTTATATACCTTATACCTTAGTATGAGATCTTAATTTGCTATGATTTTAGAAGTCTGGTCACTTAAAATCACTAATATTACCAATGCAAAAATCACTTTTTACTGAAGGTTTCAGTTGCTATATAAACTGAGAAACCCTGTAACACTGTATTTGAATAGTAGCAAACAGTGTGAAGATGAATTAAAAGCACTGAGGCAATATTCAAGAGTGTTTAGTGACTTTCTTCACCTTGGGGAGGTGGTTGTAGTGGCCCAGGCTGAACTCTGAGATGCTGATCTCTACTGGATATATGATGGAGAAGCTGCAGTTTCTGTGCTGCTGTGGGATCACCATTGTGTAACTGCCCTCTGGTGACTGTGACATGACATTGCAGGCTGCAAAAAAAATAGACAAGGGTAGATGTTGCAAATGTGATCACTTTGATGGATGTTCAGATAGAAGCATAGGAATGTACACATAACCTAAAGGTTGGGTTTGTACGGGCATGACTCATATATACATGGTGGTAAAGTACCTCTTCAGTTTGTTGCATTGAATGACAAATGTCAAAAGGTCAAAATAATGATATGGTTGTGGTATGTTACACAAGCATTTTTCAAAGGACTATTTCACTATTATTATTATATCTAATTAGTAAAGATCAAGTAGTTACAAAGAAAATGAAGAAAACTGTAATGCCTTCACTGAGGTCAATCTCAAAAACACTTAAAAAGCAGCATCAAATAATTTGGGGTTCAGTATAGCCATCTAATTTGACCTTTCCTTTCATGTTACTGTCGGAGAGCATTTGCAGCCTGTCCTTGGTCCTCATCCAGGAACACAGTGGTGGCAAACTGTCCACTAATGGTGCAAGTGATGACTAAAGCACCATGCCAGGCTGCCAGTATCACCACTGAATTACACACTAATTGCAGTGTAAATGGGCTGAAAGCTCAAATGGTTACGTTTATGTGCATGCAGGGAATTTTAGAGTTTACTTCTGAAAATGATCGTCTACATACGAAAGGGGTTGGTGTGTTTCCTGACTGTCAGGGTGAAGCTGCTGCCGGCACTGTGAATGCGGAAGAAGACCATGGCCACGTTCTGAGAAGAGCGCACGCTTTTCCTCAGCGATCCAGAGTCACAGTAATCCACATAGCGCTCGAACAAAGGCAGTGGGTGATCGTGGGTGCTGGGGAACTTTTCCCCTTTCATCACCCAGCCGTCGAACACCTTGATGGGATATATATTAAAAGACAGAAGCTTTAAATAGAATTTTATATTCAATCACAAATTATTTCTTGATGTTTTTACTAATGATGGGAAAGAATATTAAACTCTTTAGGCTGAAACCATCAGCATCTGTTTAGAATGGAGACAGCATCAGTATGCAATCATTGGGGAAGTGATTTTCAGGTAGCTCACCTAAAGGAAGCAGGTTTGTGCCCAATTACTTTATGTTTAAAGAGCATTTTGTCTAATTAGGAACCAAGATAACAGACTCCAGTGTTTAGTGACAAGGAAACACAGAGCAAAAGCTTTATCACAAAAGCACAAAAAAGTCTTATGTCATTACCTGTAATTATACAAAAATCATGCAATAAAATAAAGTTTCAAGCCCTTAAAGCTCAACGGGACCAAATGCATCTCCCCACCTTGTGATATTTTACTCAATATAAGAGGAGAGGAAAGGTGTTTCACGAGAAGCGCTGTTAGCTTACAGTGATGAAGTCTCCTCCTATGCAGTCAATGTCAACGCTGTCATAATCCACACTGATCACTTCATTGGGCTCTGCCATGAAGAAAGCGGCACAGCTGAGCTGAGGGCGCTCTGCTGTGAAGGTGAACTGGCCCTCCACTGCAACCATGTCCAGACAACCTGAAAAGCATTCCAGAAAGGAATTTGAAAACTTTGCCAACCAAATATGAAAAATATAAATAAATGAAGACAGATTGATCTACTCTAATTACTATTTATTATATTTATTATCAGTTTTTAATATAAATATCTTTTTCTGCTGCCTTTTCATTCATTCTCTACATTTCAACTCTTTTAGCCTATTCTTTATACTTAGGTGTTTATCCAGAGCAATTTTGGTAAAACCAAAATTAAGAGACAGAAAACAAGTCTAATTTACCAAAAATATACACAAACGCTACCTCCCCTTTTATCTGCCCTCCAAATGCATAAGTTGCAAAAATTTTTAAAAAAAAAACAAAAAAAACAAAAAAAACAGCATAAACCATCAATTATATGTTTATTTAAAATATTATAGATAGATGTCACGTGACTTACGTAAAGGTCGGCGATACATCAACTCTTCGGGTATTTCTCTCTTGAGTTCCGAGTTGAAAAATGAATATAATTCATCTTTTGTGATTTCGTTGTTCTACAGAGAGTGGGAGAGAAGTTTGGCGCGTCTCGTTTGTACCTTTGAATCTTCTAAGAAGTTTCTGTATCTGTCCGGACACTTACCTCAATATACCTGGAGTCTCCCTTGAGGACGGACAGGCACAACACCAGAAAGAAGAGCTGCTCCCGGAAAGTGCGCTCCATAACGCGCATCTCTGTCTGCGAGGCTCACCTGAGCGGAGAAAGTCTGAGCTCCTCCGCGACAAGCGCTGCTTTTTATAGGAGCAAATACTGTAAGGACCAAGTGACATGTTCGCCCACCGTGGACGCCCTCCCCTCCCATTAAATCCATTCCTTAAGCAGCCAATTGCGTAGCTGTGACGAGAGCAAGGGACGAGCTGGATGGAAAGACAAAGACAGAAAGGGGAAAGCTGATCTTCCCTTCCCACTCATCTTCCCTCAAAGCGACTCAGGTAGCTGCTGCAGCCCTCCCAGACTCGTACCGATCATTAAACAACTCAAATTGAAGATGTTTGCCCTCTTCTCTTTGTTCTAAATAAAAAGTGAAAAGAGTGATCCATGCACAAGAGCCTTTTACACTATGTAACAAAAAGGATATTAAATCCTTTCAGTACTGTGCAAAAGTATTGAGCCACACCTCCTTTTAAAAATATTTAGATAGGATTATTGAACACAGGTGCAACGATCTATTGAGAAATGTGAAAACACACACGAACATGAACTATATAAGACAAAAACAGTGCAGTGTTTATTATGACCACCCTTCATGCTTTCTTGCAGTTTCTTTAAATAGTTTTCAGAATTAGCTCTAAAAAGTCCTCCAGGATTCTCAGAGGACATTCAATGCTCTTCTCTGGATGTTGGTTACCTTTTGTTCAGTTCTCAATATTGCTAAGCTCTGGGTTCTTCAGAGGCCAATCCATGGTCCATGACTGATGTGTTCCATTGTGCATTTTTGAATCCACGTGCTTTCACAGCATTGACCGTATGTTTGGGATCATTGTCATGCTAAAAAATGAAGCCAATCATATGCAAATGGTATTGTATGGTGGACTGAAATCTGTCTTTACTTTTCTACATTAATAATTCCATCAATTTTGGAAAGATCCCCAAAACCACAGGCTTAAATGCATCTCTCTACCATTATAGAGCTTTCACTGGGTTTTACAGATGGCTGCAGACACTCACTGTTGTACATCCCCCTGACCTCGTCAATACCTAATCGTAATGATTTAAACAAAAAAACAAAAAAGTCACTCCATAAGACCTGTTGCCACTGATTTTCAGACCCATTCATGTTTTTTTATTTGGCATTCCTCAAACTTTTTCTCCCTGTACAAAAATAAAAAAAACATTTAGCTCCTTGGAGCAAAATGTAAAGAAAAAACAAAAAAAAACGAGGGGTTGCTTAAGACTTTTGCACATTATTGCACATTTTAATTTTTAACATTTTTAAATGACTTTAGATGCATGTTTGGAAACGTGAGGCATTGCCCATTCATTATAGGAAATATTAAAATTTTAAAATGTCACTGTCCAGGTCACAAAAGCATAACTTCTTATATGGTGTTGTTAATCAAAATACACATTCATTACTTGAGCTTAACTAAACATTACCTATTTCCCCTTTCTGCTTTATGGATACTTTCATTGATGAATCAGAAGTTCATACACAAACATCTGTAAGTGACAAATTAAAGCACTGTTTCTTCGTGGGACAAAATATTGATGACAGCAGTTATCCTTTATGAAAATAATGTGACACACTGAATACTCTTTTTTCCTTTTACAATTTCTAAGACCTATGTCAATAAATTCTAATTGAAATTTTATTTGGGAGCAAACAAGAAACGATTATGCTATCAAAACACCTGGACAAGCATCAGAATATGGATGGATGGATGGAAGTCATTTAAAGTGGTTTCCTGGAGGTAACCGTACCATGAAGCAGCAAAACAACCCCATGCTGGCATAATACTACCAACACCATGCTTGACATTTGTACAGTGTTCTTAGGTTTGAAAGTGTCAGTTTTGGAGCAGGGCCTTCTTTCTTGGTCGGCACCATTATAAATACAAATAACTTGAACTTGCAGGTTCTTAAACTGAAGATCTTGGAATCTGCAGTTGGTTAGAAATGGCTCCAAGAGACCTTCCCAGTTTGTATAAATCTACAATTCTTCTTAGATCTTCACTGAAATTCATTGTTCTCAGTATTGTTTAAAACAATAAGCACTCTCAAACAAATCCTTTTTTCCCTGGCAAAGAGAAATTACCAGTTGTAGTCAACCATGGCCTTGGTCGTGTCAAGGTAAAATATATTGTAGAATCTTTAATGTGGGCATCCATGTATTTGTTTGTTTTTTGTGACCGTTCAGACTTGTCTGCACAGAATTTACATTAAAATGCATCAACTACTCATGCATCCAGGCGAGGGACATCTAAGAAGCATAATGGGAATGATTACTCAACTCTCAGGTTTCCATGTCTGCTTCTGCATTGGAGTATAATCAAAGCATAACTAAAATAGCCACTTGTTACAATCAGAATATGCACAAGAGCATCTCTGAATGCACAAAAACAGATTGGATTAGCTGGTTTGATGAGTCTAGATTTTTACTGTGACATGCTTTGTATCACGCTGCTGGCGGTGGTATAATTGTGTAAGGGATATTTTTTTGCATATTCATATAATCATCATAATAAATGATAAATGAATTATAAATAATATAATTCTTACTCTGGACTGTTTTAATGTCTGCAAAAACCGTCTTTACTTATTAGTAGATTAAGCACAAATATATAGTTAAACTAACAGTGTAGCTTACTCTTAACTCAAATAATAATGTAGAGAATGTCAAACACAACAGAAACTACAATAACACAGGCTGAAACAGAGGATGATTGTCTCTGTTTCTGTCTCACAGTAGAGTTGGTTGATGGGAAGTTTATACCAAAAAAACATTGATTCATGTAACAACCTTCGATGTTTTCCACACCATTCGCTTCTCACCCAGAGTTCATTCACTAAGCTGCTTTCACGCCTGCCTCGTGTTATATAGTCATAACAAACCCTGGGGGCCTTCAGCACTGTAGTCTGACTTGTTTTTTTAGGGTGAGAAAACTCCAGCCAAACACAAACACCACCCAGTTTCTTGAAATTTCAATTTTTCATCCAAGAGAAACTCATACCATAGTTAATTAATATGCTTTAACAGAAAAACAAATTACATTTGTAAAGGATGTTTGCTTATTTTCCAGGTCTGAAAAGGAATATTCACACATTATTTGTATAAAGTGCATAACTGCAGAGAAAAGTTTCAAGTTGCATTCTCATTAAGAGTCAAGGACACAGAATACTCGTCTCCCACCTGTCTGGGCTCAGTCCCTGAGGTCTGCAGGTGCCTCTGGCTGTTGAAAAGGTCAATCCATTCTAATGCCGGTGTAATCCACACTCAAAACAACATGTTTGTTTCTCCAAGATAAGACTATGTTTAAAGAAACTGGAAAATGTATTACCGTATTTTCACACACCCTGAAGGCAAATTGAATTTTTATGTATGTTTTTGCAATATAGCATTTGTAAAAGTAATTGCATACCCTTCCCCCCACTATTCAAGGTTATTATTTAAAAAGCAAATATAGTAATATATTGATATAAACATGCCTTTAATAATAATGAGAGGGAATACTTTGTTTTCTGAAATACTCAGACCAGCCTGCTTGATACCAACAACAATGCCACCTTCAAAGTCACTCGAATCATCTTTCTTCCTCATTCAGTTTGAACTTGTCTTGACGATGTTAACACAGGCATACCTAATAAAGTGATGGGTAACTGTATAAGATATTCCTACAGCAAGAGATTCAAGAAGATGTTTTGTGTATTTGTTTTTTTTTTCCCCTAAATTCTTCTCAGTGATTTGAAGTAATCTGTAAGCAGCATGGTTTAGCTTTTAAA
Source organism: Oreochromis niloticus (assembly GCF_001858045.2). Classification (NCBI taxonomy): domain Eukaryota; kingdom Metazoa; phylum Chordata; class Actinopteri; order Cichliformes; family Cichlidae; genus Oreochromis; species Oreochromis niloticus. The sequence continues at coordinate 12,418,861 of NC_031972.2, forward strand.
GTTATCCATACAAAACAACTGTGTTTGGCTCAAACGACATATTGTCAATGGACTATTAGTTAAATGTTATGTAATGCAATTAGGTATATGGCAAATGTCATTAAAGCTAAAGGCTACCATCCAAACTTTGACGAAGAAACCAGAAAAACCTTGCCTTTATAAAAGAGCATCATAGAGATATCCAAGTTAAGTTTTATTCGGTGGGATTTTAATTTCTCCAGACAGAGTTTATAAACTGATGTCTATCATCATGCTGACCAAATAAAACTTTAATCTAAGTGCCTTTCAAACAGTAAAGGTGCTTAATTTACTGTGTCTTTACTCTCTTGTGAGGCAGAGCTGTGGTCAAGCTGTTGCTAGTTGGCTGTATTACGCTTAAGTAAAAACATAGAGGGTATCTAAAATGCAAACAAATTAAATCTTTATCTTGCTATGCATAGTGAACAGACACACACCATTTATTTTAAATGGAGTGTAACAGGCAGGCTTTTATCCTTTGTTTATTATTGTAAATAGTAATAAATGTCAAATGCTATATGCATCTCACCTGGTAGCTGGGACCTAACTGCTAACAAGGGAAAGTGTTTTTCATTATTGTAAAAATACTGTGGCCGTTTCTATGGTAGAAATTCTACATGCACATAATTTGCAAAGAACATATATTTTCAATCGCAAATACACTTTGCACGAAGCACACAAATTTTTATCGTTCTAGCATTTGCATACAGATATTTTTATTTGAAAAATCATTAAATATATCTTCTGTCACTTTTAAGCCATGTGTGGAAATAGTCTTTTGCTGAGCTAATTAATGGCAAATTAATGGCAAATTATTAACAATAATAATTAGACGGGCATTTGGAAACCACATCATCAAACAAAGCAAATGAGCTATGGCAGCTTTAAAGATCCAAACCAAAATATACTGGGTTCAGTTTTTGCTTGTTCCCCATTTTTCTTCCAAGTTTCACAACACCAGCTCAGTGGTTTTTTGATAATATCCTTGAAAGACAACAAAGCACTGAAAACATACAACAACAAATGCGAACATTAACAAGAAGTGCTTAGAAGCTCTCAGGATATGAGGCAGAGTAAGAGAAGGTTAACAATGTTGAGTCATGCGTTAAAAACAAATGAGAAAAATACTGGTTAATTCTAAAGGCCGCAGGTAGCATTTGGCATGAAAGAATATCTAATGTAATAGATGTCTGTTTTTGTAAGTTGTAAAAGAAATAAGTTGTACACGTTGAGGTTGAGATAAAAAAAATCTTCCCTAGATCTATAACCTTGTGTTCAAATTGCAATTCCTAAGGGTCTAAGCCCTGCTTTATGCATTCCCTATGTTCTTTTCTGCCAAAAGCTACTCTTTCATTTTTATCTGCATTTTACACAACGTGTGTGTGTGTGTGTGTGTGTGTGTGTGTGTGTGTGTGTGTGTGTGTGTGTTAATTAAAAATATTTGAAATCATCGAATTCATTCATTCACACTAAACTGAATGCCCGCTTCAGGCTGATGGGGTTTTCTTATTCAAAACTAAAGTACTGGTGAAATCAACACAATTCGTACTGTGGAGGACATCAAAGTCAAATTTTCTATTTTCTCACAGTCTATTTGCCAGATGGTGATATGTTTCACTAAGATTTGCAAACCTTACGTGGTGGAAAATTCGGGGCATTGTGAAAGTCAGTAGGATTAATTATCTGAAAACTCTTCCTGTGTGCAAAAACTGTGTTAACCCACTGTGTGTAGATAATGTGCAGGTCAGTGGAAACCATGAGCTGCTGGTAGAGCTAAAGGACAAATCATTATAACACATTCTCTTGGGAAGATTAATGTGCCAAAACAGATAAATGCATAGTACAGATAACAGCACTCAATGTGCCAATACAAATTCTGAACATGTTGCCTCACAGGAGCCAAACAGTGTGACTGATACGCTGTGACTTGACTCTGACACTGTCTTGTATCTGCTCTTCTCTGACACTGATGAATAGGCCTCACAATCATTGGAAAGTCAGTTAATGAAAACTTAAATCATTTGCAAAATTGCAGTTCTTCTGGCACTAACATATTTTCATTAATAAGAAAATTGCATTTCTCATCACACCATAAATTGTCACACCTTACAGATAGTGTCCTGATTCTACAGTTTGATGCTCACGCCAATATAAATGGCTGAACAGGTCCAGGTTTGATCATATCATTCTGAGCTTATTGTTAAGCCACAGTGCCATCTTCTTCAATCACCGCCTGTCGAGGGGGCATGCAGAAACACGTCTACCAATCCTTGTCTTGACATCCAAGTTACTGATTTGGAATCTTAAAAATAATAAATTCATCTCAGACTTTTTATGCATCACATATCATATACAGGATAACAATGATGACACCAAAATAAATTGAAACTCCAAGGAGCATTTTAACAACAAGTTTTGATCATTTTGGTATGAATCTCCTCAAGGCTATATATAAAAATATATCGGTATAAAAATACCTGGTTTGTCTGTCTTAAAATAGTTAACAATCCAATACAGAGCTTTAGTTATAGCTGACAATTAAACTGATCAGTGGTGAATAGCAAACATTGAACATCATTGTTTGTTTCGTTTTAATCAGTTAGAACTTAATTGACCTTGGTCATATTAACTGTAGTAGAAACTAAAGGGTAATTTTATCCTTAATCCTAACATCATTTTCTAAAAACTAAATTTAAGATGGATCATTAGCATATAGTATCCCAGTTTAGGTCCACTACAGTACCCGTTCATGTCACTGATAAAACTTTGCCACTAATGCATAATCTTGCTACAATTTATATCCATATTTTTGTGACTTTGTGGTGTTGTCCGCCTCAATTAGCACTAATTAAACTGAATTTTCAGTGGAAGATACTGAGAACAATGACCCTCTTTATAGAGAACTTGATAACAGATTTTAAAAAATTCTGCTTTACTGTATGGATTTCTTTTTGCTAATTATCCTAAGTGATATCCATAAATGAATTAAACCACGAAGCAGCTCCTGGAACTTACATGAACTGTTATTCTAAAGCTCATACATGTAAACAAATACACAATTATTCATAACACTCACAAATAATAAAAATGTGTTTCAGTGCACAGAATACAAGTTTGCAACAAATGTTTGCTATACATGTAGTAAGCAAACAAGTATTCTGAATATAAGTCAGCATCACTGTTGACAGTTCTTTTCCCTCATTCTCTTTCAGTCATGACTACTTCCACTGGCAGGATTTCTTTCTGTTAAAAGGGAGTTTTTCCCTCCCACTCTCACCAAGTGCTTGCTCGTGGAGCCCAAATGAGACTGTTGGGCTAATAATGTAGGCTCTTTACTTTGCAGTACACAGAGCATTAAGGCAACAGTGGTCCACTGTGGCCATTTCACGCTTTGCCTCTCCAAAACATGAAATGGAGAAGTTGCATTAGCAGCAGGGGGAGATAATATATTTAAAGCCACAAAGTACTTGACCATCAGCTACGGGGCTAATATATATTTACATGTAAATGTATTAATAACTCTGTTTAAACACTTTCTTATGATTATTTTCATGTTTGCTTGAAATAAAATACCTCCCTCTGCTGTTATTCCAGTTTAGTACAACTTCTGCATGAGTGCACATTTCATGTTTTGGAGAGGCAAAGAGTGAAATGGACACGGTGGACCAGCGTGTCTATTACACACTTTGTTGTGATATTATTTCAAGCATAACATAGCTTGTCTTTCAGCTGTATAATGTAGTTGTTGTTTTTTTAGTTGTTGAAAAAAAAATGTTATATATATTGGGCAGTGTGATGGTACAGGTTAGCACTGTTGCCTCACAGCAAGAAGGTCCTTCATTCAAATCCACCATCTGGTCATGGCTTTTCTGTGTAGAGAAACAATGAACTATGGATCCTTGAGACAGCTGTTGATAATACCCTGTTACTAAAAAAATATGCTAAAGGCTCATTTGTGTACACAAACATAAACAGTGAAGAAAAAATGACAACCTTTGGAGGGATATTAATAACCAGTGTTGGGACTAACGCGTTATTAAGTAACGCGTTACAGTAACTACGTTATTATTGTGGTAACGAGCACGGTAACTAGTTATTATGCCAAAACCAGGAACGCGTTACTCGTTACTGGGATTTAGATAGGCTCGTTACTCGTTACTTCGTGTGGTGGATATCGCGGAGCTTCCACAGATTCAATAACATTAGCAAGTGGTGGAGGCCAGCAGGTGGATGAAGGAAAAGGGAGGCAAGAGGAGAGACCCGAAGCGGCCGCCGGTCCGAGTGTCAGGTGAACTGAACTTCAGGTAAGAAGTTATGACCTGCAGTCTATCGGAGTCAGATATAAACCAAGTTTAGGTGGAGTTTATTTTCGGTATGCTGACATTTTCGTATTGCGTGCTAGCTAGCATGACGGAGTTTCTATACAGCTGGGTGGGTGCTATGTTACTGATGTTGAACTTTATTTTGTTCATACGGTTAATTATTACAGTTGCCAACCGTCCCCTAAAAAACAGAGTCGTCTGGTATCCAGAGAAAATATTACGCGTTTCGTACTGAGGTGAAAAGGAACACAGTTTGTCCCGGACTTCAGCTACAATGAAAAAGACACAAAGCTGAAGCTGCACAGCTGCCTCTTCATCTCTCATTCTCTCCCGTTTCTACTTCAATCACGAAACTGATCAATGATCAGCTGATCGGCTTTTCTCTCTTGTTTATTTATTGCCCACTTTGCGCCAGAAAGAGGAAACCAGCGGATGTCGCGTTAAACAACAGCAGCACGTTTAAGCTTGATCAGCTGTTGTTAGAATTTATTTAATATTAATTTCTAGTATCAGCTGATGTTTGCTGGAGCCACAGCTGTAAAACTGCTGGTCATGATATCGGTTTGGATATGTGGTGAGAGGGAAACATGCAGATGAAACCAGGAGATGTCCTTACTGAATCATCAGAGCTGAACAGGTGATGTAGAAACAGGTTTACCTTTTAGGTGACATGAATGAGTTGAAGGGAAGTTATCAACTGTTTCTGAGAGACAAATAACACCAGGATCCTTTTCTAAGTAGCTGACAGCTGGTAACTGTGCAGGGGCGGGTCTAGCAAAGTGTTGCCAGGGGGCCAGGTAGGGCATTAACAGAGAAAGGGGGACACAAGGAAATACTTTTCTTTATTATTCTCATTTAAAATGTCTCGCTTTTAAAAAAAATAATTATCTGAGTCTTACAACAAACAATTGATAGATTGATACATATATACCATCAGAACAGTGTACATCACTGTCACAACAGTGTTTATTATCATTCAAAGGCTTTATGATTTTTCCTATAATGGCGGGCCGGTCTCTAGTCAAAATGCCCGGGACGATTTTTTTGTCCCAGTCCAGCCCTGTATGCAGCTCATCTGCAGTCTGGTGTTACCTACATCTTCCTATTCAGAAGGCAGAATTTCCAAGTTCTGAGTACAATCAAAAGCACCACGACTGCAGTTTTTGTGTTGGATGTAAAAAGCAGGCTAGAATCATGGCGGTCAACGACGGTCCAGGCGTGGGATTTCTCTCGTGGAAATGTGCACATTATTTTTTCCTTTCTGTTGGTAGGTGGCACAGTGCACTTGTGGCAAGTAAGCAAGCTAGAAGACTGGCAATCTTGGTGGGTATCCAGTTACGGAAGCAACACATTAACAAGAGAATTCTGAGTAAAACCAAAGTTACTTTCCCTAGTAACTAGTTACTCTGAAAGTAACGAGTAACTTGAAGTAACTGAGTTACTTTTTTAGAGAAGTAACTAGTAATGTAACTAAGTTACTAATTTAAAGTAACTTACCCAACACTGTTAATAACACATTTGTATTGTATTCATCCTGGGTGTTTACTTTTCATGATACTAATATACTTACATTTCATTTCAGAGAAATATTACACTTTTTACACCACTGAACATACATATCACATTTATTTCTGGGGTGATAAATTGTTAGAATATGTATTATTACATCAGCAATGTTATATTATAATAATAATGTAATAATCTTAAAATACATTTGCTTTCTATGAAACAATCCTAAACAGTGATATCAGTACATCCACAGAGAAAAGTAATGATTGAACTGAAAGGTATGTATCCATGGACTCATGCATATTTGGACAAACATGCATACAAAGACACACACACATACACACACACACATACACAAAGGCTTATGTTTAGCACACTTTGATGGATGAAGTAGGCTTTTGTGTGTGTGTGTGTGTGTGTGTGTGTGTGTGTGTGTGTGAGAAGGATTCAGTTCAGCCATGCATAATTCAGATTTAGAAAAACAAAGGCCTGCTTATGTCATAACAGTTTAAGCTACACATTCTTGCACGTTAGGCAGAAGAGACTAAAATCCAGCTTCCTGGTAAACAGGATGAGAGCACATTCAGCATCTTTAGCTTGTAGGTGTCTTCCTATAAAGGTGTTTCCTCATTTTATAAGCAGACAAAATTGATGCAAGTCTTTTTAAATAGCTCTTTACGTGTGTTTATATTTATTATAATTACTGCACATGCTGTTTTCCACACAGGTCTTCACAATTTGTAATCATATTACAGAAAAAGAAAAACTTCTCAATGGTCACTATATATTGCAGTAATGGGAACTCATCCACTGTACTTCTCATGCCCTCTGCTGGTTGGATGATGGACCCGCAACTCACATCCACCTATTTCAGCTTGTCTACCAAAGCTTTTGAATATTTTACTGTTTATTAATGTTTCTGTGAATTTTCAGTGCAAATAAAAAGGCAGAAGTTTAACAGTTAGCTGAAACTTATCGTTTGCAAGGTTAAATCATGCATTTTCAATCTTTACAAATGACATATTTTAATGCATGTGCTGGCTCTAACTTCAGCTTCTGTTCAAACTGAATGCACACGCAGTGTTGCTGATCTACAAAATGAGATAAATTTCATTAGATGGCACCCTCACAGCAAGAGGGCTCTGAGTTCCCACCTCCTGTGTGACGTTTGGATGTTCTGCCTCTATCTGTGTGGGTTTTCTCTAGGAAACAGTCCAAAGGCATGCTTATTAGAGTAACTGGTGAGAGTGTGTCTGGTTAACTTTGTGATGACTGCTGACTTAAAAACATCCAAGCACAGCTGGATAAGTGGTTAAGATATAAAATGTTTCAATAAAATTGTATATACTGGTTATATCTGGAAATGTTGCGGATGAAGATTTGTGCAAATGGGTGTGGCTGTGGCTCAGGACATCCAACAGGTCATCTTCTAATCAGAAGGTAGGTGGTTTGATCCATGGCTGTTCCAGTCTGCAGTTCTCAGGTTGGGCAAAATATTGAACCCCGACCTGCTCCTGATGCATTCATCAGGAGGTGAATGTTAGCTAGAAAGCACTTAAACATAAAAAGAGGTTTGAGTGCTCAAACAGAGTTTAAAAAAAACAGCACATTTACCATTTAGCAAATTTCATGCTCCAGAATTGAAAGTAAATATTCTTGTGTGCATTGTGAAAATATTGTTCATAATGTTTTAATCAGTGAGCTTAATATGGATAGTGTGAAGATAAAAGCCTAAAGAATAACAAAAAGACGTCTGTTATTTTTCAGTTTCAAATGATTTTTCAGGTTCCAGGGACAGCACAAGAGCGGCAATGATTAAGACCACATGGCCACTCCCTGTCAGGGAGAATTGTTCTGTAACCTCTCTGCTTGCAATTATTGTGTCTATCTCCACTGCAGTTATCATAAAAAAAGCATTCATCTTATGGTCCTCCTCTTCGACTTAGGAGCTACGGGGAGCTGGAGCCTATCCTCAGCTGTCATAGAGCAAAAAGCAGGGTATGTACACCCTCAAAAGGGCCCAAGTCTATTACATAGCTAAAACAGAGACGACATTTATTCATAGCCAATTTAGAATCACCAATTAATGCATGTCTCCAAACTCCACACATAAAAACCCACAGCCAGTATACAAGCAGCAATGCAAAACATTCTGCTTTTCTTGTCTTTTTTCTTTATTTTTTTAAATATGTCTTGAAAATTATTGCATTCATACAGACAAATACATGATCAGGACACTAATGTGTCATTATTGTATATACTTTTACTTCTCACAGGAAAGGTTAAATGCATAATTCAACAGAAAGTCTGAGTTCTGAAGGTCCCTTTTTAATGTAGAATATCCTTTTACTACTTTACTCTCAACAACAGTCTGTCTAACTCACTGTAAAAGCAGGTGTCTTGCTGTCAGTGTTATTATTGTTAACTTATTGCAAGTGTGAAGACACACACACAAAAAAGTACTGAAACAAAATTATGCACTTACAAAAGAAACTAAAAGTAAAGGGTGGGGGGACAGCTAGATTCCCTTTAACAGTTGGCCACTTTAGTCTAAGGAGACTAAGGTGACCTGTTGCATATTGAGACTTTAATGTCTACCTGACTGTGAGTCTGAGGATTTCACAAACTGATTATGCATTTCTGTGTTACAGTTTGTCTTCTGTTCTAAAGTTCTCATGTCTTCCTCCTGAAAATCCCTCTTAGTATGAAATGAGCAAACTCATGCTAAAAGTAAACTAAAATTACAATAAGATTTTTTTTTTTTTTTTTTAAAAGTTATAATAACTTTGCTTAACATGCAAATCAAATACTGCATCTGATTAACCTAATAGTACCATTAGTAGTCTTGTACTGATGTAGATGCTAAAGGTGGAGTTAAATCTACTTAATATCTCTTTTGGTAGTTTAATCTATAGGAACACATTTTATGAGATGATAACAAGGTCTTTAAAAGCAGAGCACTTTAAAGCTGTTAAACAAATAAAAGGAAGTACAGCCAGTATCACGGCAGCTGGTAAAAGAAATGTATTCACATGACTTTCCAGATTCAAATTATGCAATCACGGTGTTTGATAAACTCTTCTGAGCTTCTGAGATTTTAATTTCAAATAATGGTACAGTCATATAATATGCTGTGCGCTGTATAATAATATACCATAAGGCAGATAATTACTTGGGACAGGCCAAAAGTAGACGGCAGTTTGCTGATAAATGCAAATTATGAAATTACAAGGCTGCACAGATAGTATCACTAACATAAAGTTACATTGAAAATATATTGCTTGATACTGGTGGGGAAAGTGAGCTCAGGCGATCCTGACTATAACTGTCAGATATACTGGTTTTTAAATAACCTGATGGTGGAGTATAAATGCCTCCTACATCTCCTTATGCAGCATTTTGTGTAAACTTCACAAAATATCACGTTACTGCTTTTCACCAGGACGTGGTGAAAGGGCACTAGGGCCACACGGACACCGGGCCTGCCCGGTGCAATCTGAACCTAGGTTATGAAGTTCAGAGGCCAGCGTCTAACTAACCATCCAGCACTCTCTACCTGTGGAGCTCCACGTAACTCTGCCGCTCTTCCTACAGATCTCAGATGCGAAACCAGTGCTTACTTAAACTCCCCGCTGTTTGCATTATATACTGAAGGACAAAATATTTGGTTTTGAAACATGAGCGGACTGTCACCAGAGACTTTCCCCCCTAATGGACCACGAAAGGTAGGCGCTTACCGAAGTAAATCCAACTCTTATTTTGGGCTTAAAGTGACAAAACTTTATGTTAGTTGTCACCGTACACTTCCAGACCTACTGCCTATAGCTTAAGGCTAGTAGCAAGGAGCTAAAAACGAGCAAATAATACAGGCTGAAATCTAAGATTATAAATTACACTGACTACCGTGAAAAGTGGAAGGGGTCGCACTGTTATCTGTTCTTAATTGGAATATAGTCGGTATTTTATTTCAGTGTAATTCTTGAAAGAAACAACGTTGTGTTGTTTTATTTAATAATCAAATCATAAATTCGATTTTCTTGCTTTATACGCGTCATGTGTAAAACTGAGCAGACCAAGTCAGAAAAGCTCATTAACATCGCTACTACATAGTTTGTAGTTGTCGTCAGCCAAGCTGGCAAATGAAAAGCCAATATTTTACCCTATAATATAGCCTAGATAACTGAGGAGCTGGGATGACGAACCCTCAGCACGTATGAGGATATTTTATCCTGTACAACCACCTGACTATGTTTCTTTCTGTTTACTTACCATTTGAACCACCAGTTGAACATATATGAGCTCGGCCACCAGAGGGCCTTCTAAGCAGAAGCCTATTTCATACCGAGCAAGTAATATTAGGTTTCACTGTAGGTTCAGTGCTCTTAGATGCAAGTAACCAGACATTTTGTATTTAAAAACAGTGTTAGAGGAGTTGTATTCATTTAGGTATCCATATATTTATTATTTATTTAGATCCTTAAGCCAGAGACCATATTTCGATCACTTCACAGCAGTGACATCAGTGAGCTCTTGGACTACATACATGTGTGAAATTGAACTTTACAAACTACAAACCAGATTAAAACAAAAACTGTTCCAGAATGTTTGTTGTTTTTATCTAAGCCCCCACTTCTCGCACTCTTTACTGGGTCGGATTACACACATCTTTAAACATAATCTTTATTTTGCGCTCAGCTAGACACCAGTAAAGTTTTATGACTGCATCTTGAAGTGTTTTGACGCCAGTGTGCTGACAAATGTATTGACAGACACATAAACTCCTGCCAGTGTGCTCAAAATTGCCTTTGTCGTGATCACACACCCACACACAGTATCACACAGGGAAATAGTGCTACGCTGTTGCAGCTGATAACAAAAAAACTGAATGTAACATTGTAGTATTAGTGACGTATGTGTGACAGCATGTGTACACAGCTTTTGAATGTTGCAACTGTGAGAGCTCAGTGTTTTTTACATACTGTTAAGTGGTTCAATAGAGTTACTTATGTAACACAAATTATAGGAAAATCACATGTTTAGTGTGCTTACATGTTATATGGTTTTTTAACTTGATTTATAAAGATTTATAAATTAATTATTTGCATTTATATATTATAAATGCATAAATAAATATATATGAATAAACATATTTTTCTGAGCAAAAGTAAACTATCCCATAGTGAATATGAATTAGAGGGAAAGCAGCTTAAAACAACTACTAACTGTACTATGTGGCTACTTTTGACAAAGGACAACTTTATCAATACAGCTTTTTCACTTCTCCCTATTCATCTTTGGATATTAGAGCTCCAAAAGTATGGGGCCATTTCTTCCATATCTTATTTCTATGTGTCTGTCTCTGGGGATCACCTGTCAGGTCAATAAATCAAATCAGTTGTATAGTTATGTGGTACATGTGGATGGAACGGCTGAAGTGATGCTGAGAGAATCAGTCACTGAAATTATATGTTTTGCTTGCCCACATGGACATAAACCAGACCTGCTTCTAGAGGCACTGCTAAAGTGCTTCTCTTAATATGTTCTCATGTAGAAAACACTCTGTAACTGTGTATGTTTGCAGCGATACTTTGTTTTGATGGCTAGCCTTTTTCCCTATATTAATACAGTTATATGAATAACTGTTTTAAAGCACTATCAGCAGGAATACTTTCGAAAGGTTTTAACACTACCCCCTCCACTGATGAAATATACCAGCAATTTTTTTAAACATTATACTATAGTTTGAAAAAGAATATTTTATTTATGTGCAGTCCTCATTTAGGAGTCTTGCCTAAATGAATAAAGGGTGGGTGATTGCAAATAAAAATAAGCTAAATATGACTGTTTTGCTTACGGCTAAATGCAGCACTAAGTAAGAATATGTTCAAACAAATGTTTGTTATATGTTCTGAGATTATGTCATTCATATTTGTAAAGTTTTACAAATTATATTGGAGGGTATGGCTTCAAAATAATTTTAATTGACTAATTTATTGTTTACTTCACAAAAAAAGTGGGGAAAAAAAAGTGAAACACAGTTTCCCAGACTCCAAGACAATGTCTTCAGTTTGCTTGTTTTGTTATCCAGTGGTTTCAAATTCACAGCATAAGGTGGCAATGAAAAGAAAACAAAAGCTCTTTCATTTGTGAAATTATTAAGCAGTTCATGTAATTGTTATCGATTTTGCTTGATGGTTAAAATGATAAAAACTTGAAAATAACAATAGAATATTGACCAAAGTGTGTTAGTGGTTTAAGTCCTTAACTGCTAATGTGAAAAAATAATTCAGGAAAAAGTACCTCATTAAATTAGTTTGTTGAAGGACAAAGTTAACATAAGTCAATATGAATAAACTGTGCAGTTAGATTTTAAATAAATGATATGCAGTTGACTGTGTGGCAAGAGCAAATAAGTTTATCACATGTTGAATGAGTATGCATTAAACGTCACAGTAAGGTTAAGAGTTTGTGCATGGACTGTATATCAGGCACTTATAACATTTATTAATGATGTAGAAATCATCACTGTACCTTTCCTGAAATATTGTTATTTTTGTTATTGTTATTTTGTTTTTAAGGTCATTCTGCATCCTGTAATATTAGGTAGCCTACCAAAAAGTGTAAAGTATAAAAGATGGGTATAGCCACCATGACATCACCAACTGGCTGGTGAGGTCCAGTTTGAATCCTTAAGTTGAGTGTTCTTGCTGTCACCGTCTTGGTGTTTTGAAAGCATGTATGACAAAGTAGAGGTGGATCTGACTGTGAAACCACATTCTCATTGTGTAATCAGTTGTTAGTCACAAGTTAGCTTAAACTGAAAAATCTATTTTTCTGATATACATGGACTAATGTGGACTAAGTGTTTTATTTAATATGACTTAAAAAGTGTGATTAAGGCAATAAAATCATCAGGAAAGTGTTTGCAGAGGTCAGGGCAGAGGGTTATTCTCCCAAAGAAACTGGAGTATTTTTGCTACCACAGGTAACGCCCCCTGGGGGCCACAAAAAGAATGCATGTTCATTGTAGCTATGGCTATGATTTTCAGACCTGGACGCTATGGCCATCATGAACTCAGTAATGGAATACCAGCAATATGCAAGTAGTATCATGAAAACTTCTGAGTTATACATCAGGCCAGATTAATTCCCCACCATCAGTCCTTTCAGCTGTTAACATCAAATTGGTGTTATGGAGTCCTCTTGGGTAAGAAAAGGGTTTACAAAACAACTTTTATTCCTACAGCTGTGAATATTTTAAATAAGATGTCATGGAAGATGGTTATTTTAATTTTGCTCTAATTTTGGAGACCTTTTTGGATGTCATATTCTTGCATTATTACAGACTGCAGTTTTTTACTCTAAAGCCAAATGTGCCAAAAATGAATTTATGTTGCTTTGTGACTATTCTATTCTATTCTATTCAGTTCTATACTTCACTTCCTGTTCCCTAATGCCTACGCACACAAACACACCACACACACACACACACACACACACATATAAATATATATATGTATGTATATGTATGTGTATATATATATATATATATATATATATATATATATATATATACACACATATATATATACACATACATATATATATATGACTGACCAGAGAGATTTAAGATTACACCCATCACCGGGTCATGATTTGGTAACAAGCCCACATTGTTAGAGCCTGTTTAATTTTATTGATGGTAAATAATAATATTTTTTTAAATCCAAAATATTGAAGCAAACAATTTAATACAAAATACAATGGAGTGCAGTTTTGTTACAGTTTAAATGCATTATGTGACACATCTGCTTAGATACTCAGTTAAAAAACATAATTATGTTTAAGGATAAATATAATATATTAAATAATAACTGGCATTTACAGAATTCCTGATCCAGTTAGTATCACATTCAATAAACAAATAAGCACGTTATTACCAACTATCCTAATCTTGAGTGGTAGAATGGTAGAATGTTTAAATAAAAATGTTATAATGATTATTGTGCTTACATGTCAAATGCTAGTTTATTTTTGGCAGCAGAACTCTAACAAAAGGCAGTAAAAGTGGTCTATAAGCACATTTTATTAAAAAAAAAAAAAAAGTTCTTCAAGAAAACAATTATGTCATGCCTCCCCATACCAAAAAAAAAAAACAAAAAACTGTATGTCTGGAAACTACCATGATTTCAGCTGAAGAGTAAATGTACCCTGTTCTCTAAATTAACCACGTGCCTAAAGGTGAGGTGGGAGGCTGTTTAAACAGTAAGTGGTGTTTCATCAGGTTCCCATTACTGTGATAGTATTATGCATAATTCACGTGGGGCTTTAAATGACCCCTGGAGTCACAGCATGGCCTCTTGGGAGTTATGAAGGCTCATTCTGCAGATTCAAAAATTATACAATGTTGGTATGATGGAGATAGAGGGAGGAGAGAGAGAGACTAGGAAGCAGAAAGGAAGAGAGGGAGATGGACCGTGGCCAATGATCAGCAAGCAGAATAACTAAAGTAGAGAGATAGAAGAGATTTCATAAAGCCTACTCATCACAGGCCGAAAATGCGACCATGTCACCGAGGATGAGCGGAGAAACAAAGCCGGATATGAAGCAAGAGGTGATGAAGAGCCGCCAGGTGGTTTAGACCATCTATTAATTTTATTCATTAGTCCGGGTCATTTGATGGAAGCGCCGGCGGGGAGAACGGGTTATCGGGAAGCTTTAGATCATAGCCTGAAACACATTTTGTCCTCAATATGAAATCGAAGTCCAAAATCCGCCAATAGCGGGAGCTTCTGGACAAAACCGAATTCGTAGGTCGCATGCATTAAATAATTATCTACACCTCACGTTTTCCCTCCCTTGATGTTCTCGAACGGAGGAGTGTGGAGGAGAGAGCGATTCGACCCCGCAGCCGATGCCCGGAGAAAACAGCAGCCTGTGTGCAGGCAGCTGTGGACGACAGGAAGGTGGTACCCACGAGTCGGTGTTTATTATCTGGGATCTGACTCCGGAGGCACGTCGCTGAGGTATGGGCTGCGCTCCCAGTATCCACGTCTCTCAGAGCGGGGTGATCTACTGCCGAGACTCAGACGAATCCAACTCCCCCCACCAGACCACCACCATCTCTCAGGGCAACGCAACCACGCTCCACGGGCTCTTCATCAAGACCGATGCGGCCGAGACCATCCCTTCCGTCATCACCTACCAGAGTCGGCACTCGCGCAACAACTCGTGCCGGGATCGCAAGGAGAACAGCGGAGGGCACATCCGCATCGAGGCCGAGACGCAGACCAGCCACACCAGCGTCAAGGTACAGTGTCTGTGACAGTGGAACGCGTTGAATGAACCGAACGTGGGTATGCTGGCATATGGTCACCGCATCAGCAGAGTCGTGAGTGAAAAGCACACTTGAGAGAGGGCCATTGTTGTTGTTTGTTAGTAGATGAGGCCCAAACCTGTGGGTCCGGGATTAGAAATCTGGCTGCAGTTCATTCAATCCCTCCTCATTAACTCGCCCTGTGTCAAGCCATGCCTGCAGCCAGCCATGTGTGTAACAATGATGATAATTGAAAGTATGACGGTGGCCTTACTAAAGGATCTGGTGTAGGGAGGGTGTTATGCTGCATAATTGTATTTTAATGCACAAAATGTGTTAAGCTTAAGAATGAGCTTACACGTTGGACTGAGGACTCTGGAGCAGTGTGTAACACAATAAGAAGATAAGGGCATTTTAAGTTTCTATTGAAGAGTACCTGCAGAAGACAGACCATATTTGTATTTAGTATTTCTTTATAACATGTGTTTGCACCACAGTCCACTTCATTGTGTCCACAGGAGAGTTATAATTGCTCATAAATGCGTTACTAAGCACTTATACATGATTACATATGTACTCTGCAGTGTGTTATGAAACCATGTTCTATATAAGTGCTACACTGTTTTAAAGGCAAGGGTTACCAGAAGTTTGTACTTTACAAAAACCCCAAACTCGGGTCTAGCTTTCCCTAAAATCCCCACGTTGCGTGTTTCTCACCATCAGCCATCTCTTGTAGTCTAAATCTGTGCTATAAGAAAAGCTTGTTTGTTCATTATCTCTGAGTACAGCCCCAAAGCTCCAGGCAGAGGTTCCCGGAAGCAGACAAAGCCATGAAATGAGCAACTGTACATCCAGTGGGTCAGTACTTCAGCAACAAAATGCAAAGTGTGTTTCAGATTGCCCAAAGTCAGAGGATCAGCTCAGATTTGAAAACTTTATACCCCATTTATACCCCATTTATGACACTGTTTGCTTTAAGATGTGTAAAAACCTATTAATCGAATAAATTAAGTCAATATGAAGAAGATTATTATTTGAGTCATCGTGGAAAATAGAATTAATTGCTATTAATTTAATGTAATAATCTGTAATGCAGGAGTCAAGCTTTCGGAAACCGCCAAATTTTGTGAATAAGTACGTTAAATGCATTTCAAAGTTTTCAGAGAATACGTTTTTAAAAAAATAAACACTATTTTTTATACTGAAAAAAGGTAAGCGGCTCACTTAATAAACATATTCCAGATATTTAAAACGTTGATAACCACGTGAAGACTGAGACAAAACTGAGCCCAGCGCTGCTCTGCTTAGCAGTTTTCAAATCTTTTCATGAAGTTTGTGTGCTTTTTACTTGATGAAGGATTTCTCTCATGAGGAAGCATGTGAACAGATACTTCTTCATATTTATGATCAAACCCCAGAGGATATAACTGTGTTTTGCTAAGAAGTAGTCTAGCAGATGATCGTGTCATCAGACTCTCAGAATACATTAACCCATTCAGGCCTGGATGAGATTCAGACACTTTTACATAATAAAATCATCCAAGTCTAACGTGGTTCCAGTTGCTTTTGATTGTTCACATTAAAAAGCTTTAAAACTGTCCTTATTTCACATTTGTCGATAGTCTTTAACACTTTTCATTCATTTTTCCTGATATTTGTCTTGTCTGCTCCTAATATGGAAGAAATTTGGCACACAT
The DNA here is from genome assembly GCF_001858045.2 of Oreochromis niloticus. Taxonomy (NCBI): domain Eukaryota; kingdom Metazoa; phylum Chordata; class Actinopteri; order Cichliformes; family Cichlidae; genus Oreochromis; species Oreochromis niloticus. Next base: position 12,435,723 of record NC_031972.2, read on the forward strand.
GAAACGACAAGACATCGATATGACATGAGTCGTTCCCATGAATGAAAACATAAGTCACCTTAACACGAGGTTTCTTGCCAGGAGCTGAAATTATAGCAAACAGTTTGATAACATTTAGGTTCAGCAGTTGAGTACTTTTTATAGATTCGTGTCATGAGTTAAGTGTAGCTCAGACAGTGTGTGTGTGTCCTGGTTTGTCAGCAGTTCCTTACCGCTCTCTCTCAGTACCCCCCTCCACGACTGAGACAGGATCAATGATGCCATTTATTATTAAAACCATCTGCCTTACCCTGCAGGATCTCGATCATCTGCCACGGTGTTGATCACGCTCCTGTGTGTGTGTGTGCATGTTTATATACACCAGTCATTTGTTTACCCCTCTGGTCAGTACATCAGGGGTGTGAACAGTCACATGTAAAGGAGCTGATGCTGCTGACCTGTACTGGTTTCCCCACAGGGCTTCATGCCAAGGCGCTGATTTAAAAAAGGAATAATCCAACAAAAGCATGAATTGGCAGATTCTCACAATCATCCAGCCACATCTTGTTTAGAACACAGACTGTATTTAAAAGATGGAAGTAATTTCTGTGACGTGACCCACTGGTTTCTGGAGTCTGCAGCTCCTCTTTGTTGGTGCTGATGGTTTCTGAGGTCACAAGTGACCATATTCAGACCATAGGGTGAAGTGCAAAATTATCAGCTTATGCTAGCAAACTTGGGTAGCAAGGTGCATCTGCAATACACAGACTCACATTTCTGCTTATAGTGCAGAGAAACAAACTAAAATACAGGAATTCCAGTCTTAGTTTGTTTCAGACCGCACACATGTTATTTGTTAGGTAATTTCATTAAAAATACTCAAATCAGCGCAAACACTGTAAAGACGGCTAGTTCACTAGTAGGTTATGGTTGTGACTGTTGCTCATGCAAATGTCAACTTGCACAATAGCAGATGCTAACACATTTGGTGTTGTTTTGGCACCTAATTTAGTTTTGGTAGCCTAGTGCATGTGGTGAGGCTGGGTTAGAGACACAAATGTACAAATAAATTTGTCTTTGCTAGCATTTCATAATATTTCAGGGTAGGAGAATAGAGATTGTCAGATGACAGAGAGGGAGTGTGCTGCTGCAGTTGGAGAAGATGAGGCGTTCTGAAGAAAACTGCAGCAAATCCCACGTACCTCAAGCACTGCATTTCTACAGGTTGACGTCACAGTTGGCATCCGCAATGACCAACACAACAATCATAACCACAACTATAGAGACTTTAATTAGAGGACATGAGCCATAGCAGATACCATCTGCCCGTGTTAGCACTCCTGTTAACAAAAGAGGCCATGCCTCTAACTCTAGGCCTTAATTGTAAATTATATATTATTTAATGAATTCTGTATTGTTGTTATGATGGAGCAAATCGGCTTTAGAGGCCAAAAACCTTTGCACCAGCTTTATGCATTATTTACATGTTATAACGTGGTAGTCCCTGGGGATTGACTCATATTTAACAAGTCCAACGTGGATTAAACATGCAAAAATTCAGCAATGATAAAGTTCTGTATTCTTAAAAAAATAAAATAAACCAGACCAAACCCAGTTAACGCAATTCTTATAAACTCATGCCAGTTTGTAGAAGGTCTATTTTAAATTTTTTCTTTGGCAAACAAAAGTGAGATCAGGATTGGAACACAATGGTGCTGCTGGTGATACATGAAGTTGTAGGTCAGCAACAAACAGACCAGTGCTATGACTAGAAGATACACCATATAATTTTTGAAGATGCAATTTATTCACAAGTCAGCATATCTAATAAACAGACAAAACACAGTATAACCAAGAAAATGTTTATCATATAAATTGTGAGACTGGATCCATTATACTTTGCTACATTGGCTTTCAAGATTGTAATTTTGATTTACACATGACAACTGTGCAAGTGTGCACACCAAACCAAAGCTAAGCATACACAAACCTCACGGCCTTTGTAATGCATCAAAACCAAAGCAAGAGCCCTACAAGCATTAGAGTCCCTCCTCCTCTCTAATTACTCTTTAACTCAGATTATTGATTTCATTTACACACATCAGTGATGTCTTGCATAACAGTAAGAAGTAACAATGTAACAATTTATATTGCTATTAAGGAGAACTCGTACATCCATTGCAAGCTCTGTGTTCTCTGTTTATTTCAGTTATGAGCCTATTTTTCACACTAAAAAAGAACTTTTGCGATGAATATAAGATTAAAAACATATAACAATGTATATATATATATATATATATATATATATATATATATATAAAATATAAGATTAAAAACATTCAAATTAGCTTTTTTTTGGATAGGGTGTGGGAAAGCCTATGTCAGTGTCTGATGCAGCAGTGAATTTTTTTAGCTGTTTGTAAGGATGACAGCACTGAACAAGTGAATCATCAAGTCACAGATGGAAAGGGCCCAGCATAAACCTACGTAGCTTAAGCATACTTATTTTCTTTTTGCTGACTATAAAGTAATGCATTTTTGTTTAAGTCATTACTTCTCTTGGACATCTTAATGCAGAAATTCAAGAAGAAGAATTCAACAGAAGCCTCCATTACAAAGCAGGATTAGGGGCTTAGCGAGGCAACTTCAGTTTTAACCCTGGGTTTTCTGTGTTACCAAGGTGGGTGCATCGTCACAGTAACAGGTTTAGCCTACTCGTGAAGAGGTTTTGCTTGAGATAAGAGATCATCGCATACAAAACCACTTTAAATTGGCCAGTCAGTTCTCTGGCACATAGTCTCACCATTCCTGAAGTTAGCCTACTTGCCAGTTCTTCTCATCTTTCCTTCGTTGATTTGAGTAGAATCACACAACAATACAGCACTTTTATTATACACATACACACACATTAGCACAGCACTGCTATGGTTGTCTTGCTCTGGGTCTGCACTATTTTTCGAATATAGTTTTTCTTTATTTACAAAATATGCTGCTCTGCTGCCGTTAGACTTATCATGTTTGTAAGTGGTCATATGCAGCTATGTATTTGCATGCTCTTGTAGCAAGATTAGGTAACCCTAAGTTGATATATTGGGTATAGTTTTCTAAGGTTTCTAAGGTTAAAAGATCATCTTAAATCTTATAGGTACTAAATACCAAATAATAGTCACAAAGTATTGTAGTGTCATTATTTATTTAACAAAAGCTGAGCCAAAATGCAGAAACTGTGAAAAACTAACTACACCCTGTGATTCATTTGCTTGTAGAACCACCTTTAGCAGAATAGCTTGAAGTAACTTGAAGTAGTTTTTTTCTGTATGACTTCATCAGTCTTTCATATCACCATGGAGGAATTTTGGCCAACTCTGATTTACAACATTGCTTCAGTTCATTGAGGTTTATGGACATTCATTTATGCACAGCTTTCTTTTTTGATCAGGCTCAGCTCTGGATTCTGACTGGGCCATTGCAGCATTGTGATTCTTTTCTTTTCCAGTTATTCTGTTACAGATTTTCTGTTTTTTCTTGGGATAATTGTCCTGTTGCACGAAGCCTTTTTGGCTGAGCTTTAGCTGTTGGAAAGATGGGCTCACATTTGACTCTAGAATGCCTCTAGAGGAGTTTATGGTCAACTCAATGACTGCAAGGTGCATGGGACCTGTGCCTGCAAAACAAGCCCACACCATCATCATAATTAACACTGTTTATGCTAATATGCTGTGTTTGGTTTTCACCAAACGTGTGCTGCCATATTATTTTTAAGAGGGAGGCTGGCAACCCTCCAAAACAAGCCATACTTCTCAAGTGTTTTTCTAATTGTACTGTCTAGCTTATTTCTACTGAACTTTAACATTTAACATGCTAACTGAGGCCTGTAGAGTCTGACATGTAGCTCTTGGGATTTCTGAGCATTGGGATCAATTTGCTGGTACATTCAGTCATCGGAAGATTAGGAACTTGAATGTTTTCCACTTGTGAAGAATCTTTCTTCGTCTAGAATCATGGACTTCAAATTGTTTGGAAATTACTTTTAATCCTTACCAGACTGATGGGCAGCATAAATTCCTTTTTTAAGGTCATTGGTGATTTAGCTTCTCCTTGGCACTGTGTTAACACACACCTGAATGCTTGAGACCAGTAAACCTATACCTATACTTCTGTTTTTGTAGAGGAGCTCATGCTTGCTGATGATCAGTTAATCAAGTGCATTTAATTGCAAGATGAAGCAGTGAGGGTGTACTTAGCTTTTCTGTGTTATTTATTTAGTTTTTTTCTGTGGTGACTGAGCAGTACCAGGAACAATCATACTTAAATACTGAAATTGAGTTTCCCTTGCCAAATGGTAAACGACTGTATTTTTTACTCCACATAAAGTTGACTGAAAGCTCCTCCTGCTTGAAACCTACAGGATGATGCAGGACTTAGGTTGGGTTCCCAATACACTCATGTAAGTTGGAGAGTAACACTACAATAGCAAATTCCTTAAGTCCCAGCATAAATAGGAACAGAATAAACTAAACAGTTCGCAGTTCCATTGCAGCTGAAACAGGGTGAATGTTGATACTGTTAATACTTACAGCTCCAGTAAAATTGGACTCCTCAGTCAACATGGCGTGAAAGGTTTTGGACTCAACCCGACTCAACCTTAAGGCAAATACCTAGATCGTTACATAGAGGCCCAGCATACTGAGAAGCTTTGATTTTGACTGATGTCCTCAGATGCTGTTCTGTGTGGCGGCTCTTTGAGTGCCAACCTGCGTCCTAATAATGACTAGATTAACATGCTGTTTTAGACATGTAATGTTTAACTTATTCCCTGACATTAACTAATAACATTGACAATTCTAATAAAAATATCTCAGCATGTTTTAAAAATGCTAAATTATGCTAACCAAACATGATAAATCCAGAAATGTGATCAAGAACTGTTATTCTCTACAGTTCTACAGTATGCTGTTACTTGTAGGATGAACCTAACATCTGAAGGTAGCAGTCAAGAAGCTTGTTCACATGACAGATTTAAGTCACGTCAAAATATCAGAGTATCACTGTAAGATTATCATTGACTTCATGCTGTGGACAGAAGTCTAACAGATAAGACAGAGGCCGACCTCAAGTCCATGTAGACACTCTAAGAAGGCCACTTGCAGTGCAGATAAGGTGAGGCCTTGTTGCAAGGACTGTGATTCATGCAGACACCAAGGCCTGGTGTTAACAATGATGAGGGACCTAATTCGATAAGCGCCAAGTGCTTGGTATTTATCTGGCAATATACAAAATAAAAATCGAAAACATTTCTTTATTGGTTTCGATAAATTTGAAAGTGACATAATGCATAGAAGCAGAAAAAAAGATTTATCCCTGCTCTGAAGGACACAGTAACGTCATTCTGTATCACTTCTCATTTCTAAACAGTCTGACTTTCAACAAAAGAGCCACTCATAAGGTCGAATCTACATGAGAAATTCACCCGCTTTGTCATTACTCAAAACAATTACACTCTGGCCCGTAAGCGTTTCTGTTCTCTAGCCATGCTGTAAACTAGCTAGTCATCTTTATAATCTAACATCAACAGAGAAAACACCTTCAAAGGACCACATCAAACATACACTAAGTTTGTTAAGTTTATTGCATTCTGGGGAATAAACTGTTCAATTAAATGTGCTGCGAAATGTTTGATGGTCCTTCACAATGAAAGCAATGTTTGATCTGTATCATAACAATGTGTGTACAGTATATGCAATGACATTATATACCTGGCCTCAGGAAACAATTAAGGGGTTATTTATACAGCACCTTTCAAAGCCAACATTACAAAGTGCTTCACAAAAACAAAGACTGAAATTATTCCAAGATGAAGGCAGCTCCAACGTTCAGAAGTTTGTAATTAGTCGAAGATCTAAGTCATAGGCTTAAAAACCGAAGGCATTTTTAAGGGGGGTGGGAAGGAAGGGCTGTGTGACGTGAAAGGGAAATATTAGGTTTGTGTGTGTTTGTGTGTTGTTTGTTATTTTATGGTATAATTAATTTAGCAAAATGTGTAAAAAAAAAAAAAACCAAAAAAAAAAACCCCAAAAAAACCAAAACAATAAACTCTCCCTTTTCAGGGGATTTTTTTTTTTGTTTTCCATTTTTGCTTGGAAGAAAAAAGACTCAAATGATTATTCATATTAACTATTTGTATACTTATCCATCTACTGCTGAGTTTTTATGAATTTTGTGAACACTGGTGTCATGTTGTAAAAATCAATGCAAACACTATATACAGAACCGCTGCATATTGACTGTTAACTGGAGAGTAGAACATCACATTTTGGGGTGGCTGTAGCTCAGGAGGTAGAGCAGGTCATCTACTGGTTGGAAGGTTGGTGGTTTGATCCCTGTCTCCCACTAGTCTCCATGCCAAATATCCTTGGGTAGTTAGTAAGCACTTAAAGGCATAGATGATAGTGAGTGGGTGAATGTGGCATGTTGTGTAGAGGAGAGTAGAAAAATGCTATATAAGACTCACTCAATGTACATTTTCATGAAAATCAAAAGAAATTGGATTTTTAAAAGCACATAAAAAATAATAATCACTTCATGTCTGACGATGTTTGTGCAAAGTGTCGTTCAGATTGGCTCACCCATTAAGGAGGAGATAGGGTACATATATTACATGTACATATACAATTATAATAGGTTATACTCTGTAGTTTTTTTTGTTTGTTTGTTTTTCAGAGTTACAGGTATCATTGAAAGCTCACTTAAAACATAACCAGCAATTCAGTACAGCAAAGTAGCTTATTTGTCCATTGTGATCATAGATACTAGCATACCCTATATGGGCCACACGTCCTAATCTTTGAATCCATGCAGTCTGCCTTTCAAAATATTTTGAAGGAATGGGTTGTTCTAAAGAGCTCGCTGAATTTGAGTGTGGTACTGTAATAGGATTCCACCATTGTAACAAATTAGTTTCTTCAAGTTCTTCAAGAAATCAAGTTTCTTCCCTCCTAGATATCCTGCAATCAAGTGTAAATGGTATTTTTCAGTTTGGGAACCACAGAAACTGCCAAGTGTCAGAACACGTAAAGTTACAGAGCGAGGTCATTGAGTGACCGTTTAATTTTGATAACTCTTGCTATTACACTCTTATTGTTTCCACTGTAATCTCCATAATAAGATGTTATAAAAATGTAATATGTGTTTAAATACTGTAGATCAATAAATCTTTAAACGCCGATTATTCGTCTGTGTAATCAACAAACATCTGTTTCTTAATTTCTTTACATCGCGTGAGGTAGTGGGACATGCAGCATAATTTGGCAATAAATTATGGCTTGAATCAATAAACAGAAATGACTTGACTGATTTTTTTTTTTTTAATTTGTGTTGTACTGTAGGTTGTACAGCAGCATCGTCCTTTTACAGTGTTTATCTATGTTTACAAAGAACACATTACTGTAATTTCGTGTATTTTTGTGCCATTTTGTTAAAGTGTATCTTTGCAGTATATTTTGCGACTTGTTGCTGTAACAGTGTTACCAGTATCTTCTTCCCTCAACTGTCTCCCATCTCTAACATGTAATGTCCATTCACTTACACATTTCCATCCTCTTTCCTCCCGTGTCTCCAGGCGAGTGGTATCAAATTCACTCTTACTAATGACGACACTGAGAAATGAGAGTCAAATCAACGGCCATATATACATAGTGAATTGACTTTAATTGAAAATGTCTGTGTCATGCAGCTTTTTAACATTTACTCTTTGGTCCACATAAAGAAAAAAGTAGATTATGATTTTTTTTAAAGATTTTAACAGAGCAAAAATAATAAGTTCTCATAAGAGCTGTACAAGATTGTCCTAAAACAACCTGCCTGATTTCTTACAGCTACTGGTAGTATGGGACATTTAATTAAGACCAATAATTTCTTTTATCTTGTTCTTGGGAAATGGCTTATATGGCTTGTTTCACAAACCTGGACATGACAACTCAATACTTTATAAAGAAGAATGAAAAAACTTTGATGTAGTTTACGTTTACCTTACCTTTCTGCCAGGACACTGGCTGCACGTTATAATTCAACTTGTATTACAGCTCCATTACATTGAGACTGAGCTTAAATAAACATATTATGCTGTAGTTGCCTGGCTCTTTTCAGTTCAGTGACTTTGAGAATCCTCTGTTCCCTCTCTGTCATTCTACATATCTGCTGGTGTTGGATTCAAACAGAAAACAGATGATACAAATTATGTTCTTTGAAAACAGATTTTGTCTCATGTCACGGTTAATGGGCCTCTTTTAATACTCCATAAAGCATTAGGTCAGTCAGTCTTTCAACCAAGTTTAATTTATAAGCCATCAGCATCAACTTTATTTATTTTTTTCATTTTGTGTTAGCTAGGTTGTTGGTTTTCACCTGCTGTGGATATACAGGAAAGTTTTCATAGTCTCATTTATACCTGTTATTTTAACACGAAGAAGCATCTGTCTCTGCACTCGATCAAAAACTTTCTTCCACTTACTTCCTCTTCATGTCTATTCATGAGGACTCTGTCAGCTATTCTAAGAAGAGATAGTCCCCGATGATGGCTTTCCTTAACACTTCTTCCATCATCTTCTAACTAACTTAGCTGACTGATCCTTCTCCAAATTGATCTCTCAGCACTGGTTAACAGTCCCATTTCTACTGCCTTCCTTCCTGTTCTGTTTCACATCTGGCTGTATCGTCCTCAAGTAAAACAAAATTGCTCGTATACTCAAGAAACCAACACACAAACCCAATTATATATTTTGTGACTGGGCTTCTTGTTGTCACTGAAGCACTAAACAATGACTCATTCCCCTCAGTCTTCTTATAACTAGGTTTATGCTCTTTTAACACCGAGTCACCAGATGCTCTGAGTCTTTCCTACCAACTCTGTTGGGTCATTTCTTACTTGGTTGACCTTATTTCTTTGCCGTGTTAGACCACACTATGATTGTAGATAGTGATCCCTGCTCAGCTTTCCAGGAATGTCTTTGTGCTTAGACACAAACATCTCTGATGTAAGGACCACAAGTCTGAGACAACACAGTCCTGCATGTCTGCAATGTTAAGTTTAATCCACTTGTTATTTTTTACAGGTGCTTTACAGTAACAGTGACTAGTTCTCTTCTTACTGTGAAGGAGAAAAATCACAAAGCACTTTCCACACCTGCTTTGCATTTGCTGGAAAATGACAGAACTTCACCAAGTTATTACTGAGAAAATTGTGTCATATTTCAAAAAATTTAAACATATTGTCTCCACTATCTTACAACCAGGCATTCTATATATAACTCTCTCTCCCTCTGTCTCTTTCTGTGCACATGCTTTATTATTTTTTTAAGTTAGTAGTTTTGCTTTAGTTGAAAGTGCACATGCTTTTGTGCATGAGTAAACTGTGGTACAAAGCTCACTTTATATCTGTGTGTCATTTGCAAGACAACATGGACAATGGGTGTTTTTCTGTGTGTGCTTTTATGTTTTTTTCAGCTTACGTGGCTCAGAGGTGAAACTGCACTGGACTTTATGCATATGAGGCTGAAAAGGTTTAGGAGCACTAAATGGAAATATCTAAAGATGGGTTAAGGTGTGCCCAAAAGACTGCATTTAAAAGAAAAGAGAAAGAAGAATGTGGGATGAATGTAGCATCCAGCCAGTGTGGAAGTGACCAACTCAGATGTAATGTAAAGACACAGTTATCTGTTGGTTGGTGCTGAGCAAACAGACTAAAAAAACACAGCAGCCTATGATATTAGTCAGAGATGCTAATTTTGCTGCATTTTAACATAAATGTTAAAACCTCAAGTGGCTATTTGAGAAATTCTCATTTTTCCCCATTAGTTTCAGTTTTCAGTCCTGGAAGTCGCTGTTTGCTTTAATAAAATTAAGCTTCTTATATTTCAAGTCTTTTCAAGTCAGAAGTCTTGATGTTTGTGATAGTGGCTTCTTGAAATGTGGGCAGAAATATGTTCAGCTTCAAGCCTAAGCACCACTGACAAATAATGCTGTAATGATGGGTGGTTAAGTCATCGACTGCTGCCTGCTTCACTGCTTTAGTCATACAATTTGTATGACTGCGAGTAGAGTTTGTGTATAGCATGCGTTTTTATGGCACTGGTGCTTCTTGTGAAATTAACAGACATCCTCCTCCCACTCTTTCTCCATCTCTCTCTCTGTTTACGTGCAGAAAGAATACATGTTTCTCTCCATGGGGAGGGGAATTTTAATACTGAACATTGCCCTGAGTGTTTAAAAGTCTGTGTTTATGAACACTTTAGCAGCAAAAGGCATTCAATAACAAGTACCATTTTTAATGAGAAAAAACAGTCACTAATACAAAAAACTAAATAAATAACTGGGTATTGCACACATGTTGACCACTATGATACAGTATGATATGGTACACTGCTGACTCAATGTGTATTTTGAAGTGTGGTGTAAGCATGTGTGTGCATGCATATGCTCAAGAGATGCACATGTAGCTGAGTTGCTTATTCACATCAGAATGACGCATGTGGTTAAGGAGCCTGCTGAAGCTGTCCAGACAAGCTGCAAAAACACACGCACACACATATAGAGAGCAGAATGTGATGCTCCTGCAGTGGGATTATCAGGTAAACCTGTGAGTTCAATCTGCGGCTGGTGGTTAATACCTTCTAAAGAAGTTTGTAGCGGACGGCTCCATTCTGGATTGGCGTTGTGGCATGAAAATATGCGTGTTTGCAGCATGGAAGAGTCATCACAAAATCTGTAGTTAAGGCTCCAGACGTACAGATATTTGTTGTAGATTTAAAAGGCTATTTGCTATCCTGTTTGACTTCACGCATCTGGCTTGTAAGAGGAAATACTTGGCTTGTTGCACTGGGGACTGAAAGTAGGTGGTAAGAAAGACGATTAAAGGTTGTGAAGTGCAGCGGGGGCAGACAGGTTGTGGAAGGAAAAGCAATATGCTAATATGCTGCTGGACATTAATGGTAAAATGGTAAGAAATATTCACAGCTTTTTGCTCTGTCTATTTTTGTTTTTTTTAAGTGAGTGATTTATGCATTCTCAGTGCTGTCACTGTTTCTTCAACAGGTTTCAGCTACAGAAGAATGTGTAGGACCCATGAGATTGTCTCAAGAGCCAATTCAGGTAAGAGTAAGACAGCCCGTAGAGTCGTGTTCATATCTAATGTTTAAGAACAACTGATGAGTGCAGTTTATGGCACCAAATTTCCACCCCCATAAATATTATTCTAAGTGTAATTTAGTCTCCTAGATAAACAAAAAGGATTCAAGATGTACTATGAATTCCCAGTTTGTGTCCAGTTGGTATTTGTGAATGCGACTTCATTTAAACCAGGGAAAAATTACGAATACACTGCCTATGCTACTAATACCATTTATACTGCTTATAGTTTATATCACATTAAGACTTCTTCAGAAAAAATCATTCCATCTCCACTAAAGGACGAGAGTACTTTTGCAGATTGATTTTTACTTGTAAAGTGACTTTATCCAAAGTGTAGTTAACAGTATTTGCTGTGATAATGATTTACCTGACTAAAGTGGTTGAAGATAAATTTACTTTTTTTGATTTAAAGTAAAATAAGTTCTTAGCCACATAAACCCTGTTTGCCTTTTTAGTCCAAAATTTTCTTTTGTATGTCCCCGAAATAATATCTTCCATCCCTTGCGTTGCATTCATTCTTGAATCAGTGCTCTAAGACCTATTTGCTGTGACGTTTTCTGGCTATAGTTTGCCGTTTTAGATGACTATAACGCATCTTAAATACCTGTCTGTCCTCTGTAATGTCGGTCTAGCTAAGATTTCATCTTGCCTATCAAGAACTCGGGTAATATTGTGGGGTTAGGTAGGGTTGAGTCAGGGATTGTCTGTACTCATCCTCTGGTTAGGGATTAGGACGTGCTAACAAGATTTATCCTTATGTAACAGAGAAAGTAATAGCTCTCGGAGGTGACTAGCTGGTTAGGATGTAGGTATTACAAAGCATTCCTTATTCCAGCAGTTCTGCTACTTTATTAGCTGCTCGTTTATTGCTTTGATTTAATTTGCTTTGGTTTGAGCTGTGCTGCTTTGACCCATCTCCAGGGGTTTTTGAGTTCAGTTCAGCTCCCACTCCAGTGTTGTGATGTGAGAGGCCTGGCATGCCACTCGTGTTCATGCTGAGCTAAAGAATCCCACTCTATCCCTTCACCCTCCTCCTTATTTACCAAACCCAAAAGCACTATAGCTGAAATCTCTGGCAGCATGCAAGCAGGTGGTGGGACCGAGGGCTTTATTAAAAAGCCTTTTTCGACTTCATCTCATGGCCCATAAAACCCTAAAACTGCTCTTTTAGTTGTACGTCCAACCTTCTGCTGGATCCATGACCTGAGTCGCCCCTCCTCTACTTCACTCCTTCCACAGGAACAGAGAGATGAAAAGAGAGATAAAATGTTCTGCAGGAGAGAGTTATATATTGTGGGTTTTCCTTGACATTTACTATTACTGCCTGATGGCCCTGGAGAGTTTCAGATTTGCTACATACCTCCTCCGTCAGCTTATCTAATGCTTCATGTGGTTTCACTTGTTACACACATAATTAATAATGTAAAGTGCATAGTAATTATATCGCAGATGTACACGAAGGTTAATTCTGTTGTTGAAAACTTTTATCGCTTTGTATCTAAAAACTTTTAATGCCTTCGCTTTGTGTGTAAGCACAACTATGTAAACATGCAATTACAGTTGAAGCTGTTGCTCAAATAATTCATGTGTTCGTCAGCAGAATCCTTAATGGAAGGAAGTTTTACCATTGGTTTAGTAAAAATAAGAGCTTGTTAAATGTAAAAGCAATGTTTCTGTGTCTAATTAATCGTTGACAATTTTATATGTAAGTTAAAGGCATCACACCTTTGATTTACATCTAGTTTATCATGATATAATATGTTGAAAAACAGCTTACTCATAGAGCCTTTGTGTCCTCTAACTTTGACATAGATTTACTTGGTTATTTATTTTTCTGAAAGAAATAAGTCCTCAGACATTTATTTATTTATTGCAATTTTTTTCTTTTTAAAAGATTTTCCATTTGGATATTCAAAAAATGATCAAATCCAATTAAAATTGATGGCCATTAACCAAATCCTACCACAACCCTAACACTAGTTAGGTAAGCGGTGTTAGGATTTTGTGCTTATTATTTTTTGTTTTTCTTTAATTTATTAATTAATTTTTAAAACATGCTTATGGGAGGACATAAAATTGTACACTGCAAAATGTAATGAGTTTGTTTTAAACTGTTTAAACTGCAGTAGTGCAATTATCATCATTAAGTCATCTTAAAATGGGACTTTAAAGTCATTTGTAATATGTCAACATAAGTAGCAGAGCTAAAATATGCCAAAGTGAAAAGAAAAGAAAAACTCAATAAGGTTTTGACTGGAATGCTGACTGAAAGGTAATTTTTAATGAATTCATTACTTTATAATTATATTTGAAAAGCATGAAATCAGTGTTTTATTAACAGCTTGACCTAAACACTGTCTGCAAGTTTCAAACTAATTCTGGGATGTGTGTGTAGTGTGTATGTAGGATATGCTACCGAAGCCAGGAGGTACTCTGAAATATACACAATAAACTATGCAGGTTAGAGTTTTGACATCATTCATATGAAGGAAAAAAACATTTTTAAGTAACCTCCCCCCCCATATAGTGAGGAAAGTTGCTTTTGTTATAGTCATACATGATAGTCATCTTACACTCTCGTACTATCTAGCTCAGTCAAAACTGTTGTTAACTGCTATTTGAGCTGCTGTTCTGTCTTGTAATTACCTTGGATCTCAATAGGCATGCACACGTAGAGTTTCTTTCGAACCACACCTGGCAATTCTAATTTTTATCCCACATTTAAATACTGTATCACTGCACACTACAGTCTCCCTGTTCTGCATTTTTTATCACTTCTTTTTCTAATCTTTGGGGCAGTTTCCATCATATTCATCCAAATTCTGCAGAGCTTGTGACCTTGTAGTGACTTGCAGCTTCCCCCATTGAGCAAAGCAATGCCAGCGAAGATGGCTTAACCTGCTTGAGAACATGATAAAAAACCTCCCCTACTTTCTTCACATCCATTGGCTAAAATCCAGACTTTATAAAAATGCACATCCTGCAGTGCGGGCAGAGTCAGGACAGGGGAACAAGGGATGAAAATGCAGTGCAATCACAAAAAAGTTGATTGTTAAATTAAAATGCTGAAAGCTGAAAGAAAAGTCTTCATTGGCCAAGGTAGTTATCGCAGTGACATATCTGTTTGGGTGTCTCCCAGTGTTAAATGGCATCTGACTTGGGTGTGCAAACATGGCAGATTAACCTCTGAACTCTGAAAACGTGAGTCTGACCGCAGCAGCAACAGCAGCAGTCCAGGAGGATAAGCCTCTGTGCTAGCTGAACAGTGTTTTCATGCAAACTATGAAGGCTGTGACTAACTGTGTCATTTGGGTGGCTTGATAAGTTTAAAACTTAAATTGTATTTTAAGGGTATTGTAACCAGTTAATTGCATAAACATACATCCATTTACCATTAACAGTGAGTTGCATTTAGAGAGGCGTCTAGCTGTGGCAGATATGATGTTGGTGTGATGGAGTGCAGCCATGTGTTTAAATATGTTTGACTGTGTGTATATTAGATGGGAGTATTAAGACCAACGGCGCCTCCTATCAGGCTTGTCATTGGTGACATATTTGGGTGGCAGGTCAGAGATGTGTGCGGTCTGTGTTGTCCCAGGGTACGCTAGGTACTGTGTGTGTGGAATTTCACATGCTAGCACCATGGTTACACAAGCCAGCACAGGATCAAAGACTGTAGATCTTTCACAGGCACTCACAAATGGGAGCCCATTTTCTCCTCCTGTCCTCTCCTTCTGACATCGTCTTTTGGCATTCTCACCTCTTCTTTTTCATTTTCTATTGTTTCTGTCGCCACCTGTGAAGGACAGCATATGAACACTCTCAAATGCTCTCTGCCTGATTTTACTGTGGAGAATCATGACTTGGACTCTCTTCTGCTTATTTCACCCACTCACTCAATAGCTTTCCCCTCTCTCTGCCGTGCTTCCATGCACTCCGTCTGTCACTCTATCCTTTGTTGTCCTTAGAGGGAGTCAGGAGGTGATGCTGCTGCGAGGCAGAGCTGAGTACTGTTGATTCTGGCTGCAGCCCAGCTGCCTGCGTGTATATGTTGTGTTTCCTCACCACTGTACCAAAGGTGGTTGGTGTGTTCATGGTCAAAGCACAGTGTGGGATCAAAAACATGTCCTCACTCTGCAGGTTTCATGTCTGTCATGATTCTGTGCTGCTCAGTTTCAGCCAAAGCAGTAATTCACCTCTTGGAGAAGGCTTTACTATGACGTTTACATGATGGCGGTTATTCAGCTATTCATTTCATCCATTTTAAATTTCCCCAGTCAGAATCAGGGGGGGTGGACAGGCGGGTGGAGACTCTCCTAGCATGCTTTTAGCAAAAGATAGAGAGGCACCATGAACAGTTTGCCAGCTTATCTAAGGAAAGTCAAGCACACGGATGAGCACACACAATTTCCAATATTTCTCCCAAGCTGCGTGCGTGTCTTGGGACTCTGGGAGGAAATCCACAAATCGCCAGAGAGAAAATTAAAACTCAACCCAGAAAAAGCAACAGAGCTGAGACTGAAAATCAAGACTGATGACACAGTTGACCATTTTCCCGCTGTTTATTTTTCTCCGTTTTTGATTTTACTCACATCATTATACTAACTAAACAAGTAAAGGAGGTGGTAATACTATGTTTTACTTTACAGTTATGCAAGCTTTACAAATGAAGTTGGGGTTTTTAGCTTTTCGTTACATCCAGATAAACTTCCTGTTTTGTCAAGCCTACACGAACACTAAGGGAACATTATGTGCTAATTTCAAAATGAAAGCCATCACTAGAGACAAATGACCGATACATTCTTTTATATTACTTTCTCAGAAAGGTTAAAATTCGATTTCTGTACATCTATGAATATACTCCTTAGGGCTCATTATTAGACCTCAAGGGAACTAGCATTTCAGGGGCCAAACAGATAGATGTTCCCAAGCAAAGTCTCTCTAGGATCTTTGTTCTTCCCCGTGCCGAGAGGCTGTTTTTCTGATTTCCTCTTACGGTCCAAAAACATGCATGTTAGGGTAATTGGTGGTTCTAAAATTAGATGTAGGTGTGGATGTGAAAAGGCAGCCTCCATGTGTTTGTCCTGTGATGAACTGCCGACCTCTGTGGACTGTACCGTACATTTTGTTCCATGTCGCCTGTAAAAGGCTCTTGAGATAGACCCCAAGATTAAGATACAAAATTGTCACCATAGGTCCAAGACCAGTCCCTGCAGTGTGCAAACCACCAGATTATAAATACCCTGAAAGAAGGTACAGTGGTAGGACTTAAGAGGTTACTGCCCCCATGACAAGCCATAGCTAAAGCTATCCCTAAAGGTACAATAACACACTTATTTTATAAATAATGCATGTTAAAGGTAATAAATTATTTCTGTTTTTTTAACCGTTTCTCTATGTACTATCATGTTTAGTAGCCTTATAATATAATGATAATAATATATAGATTGTTCTTAGCAAAAGACAAGAAACAACCAGGCTGGATTTCATAAAATTTGCTGACATTTTAAGCACAGGCAAAGGAAGGAGCTGTTTTTGGTTCCAGTAAGAATAACATTAGGCAACGATCCTGATGCGAGCAGTATTTCGTGCTTTTTGGTTTCTTCATTAGGGTGGGGCCTCTCTGTTTGCCATTTGCATGTTCTACTTGTTTCTTCCCACAGTCCAAAGATATGCATGGTAGATTAAGTGGTGATTCGGAATTAAAACTGTGGATTTGAGCATAATAATTTTGCATTACGTCAACATGAGGCTGTTTAATTTTTCTTTCATGCAGCCAGTTACTTACTGACTCCATAAACAGTGCAGTATGTTAATCTGCAAAAAGGGAGGAGTGGATATAATTTAAGCCAGAATTTGTACCTGTTGCTATTCACTGATATATGTCAGTAGCCTCATTTGTCCTGTAACCTTGTGAAAAATGTAACCGGCACATAAAATGTTCTTGGTCTAGTGTTCTGAATAGTGTCCTGTCTGAGTAGTAGACAAAGTAAAATATCTATTTCATAATTATCCCAGCAATAGAAGCACTCTCTTACCCCCATGTCCATTTCCTCATCTCTCTCCAGGTCTTGCTCGTGTTTGCAAAGGAGGACAGCCAAAGTGATGCCTTCTGGTGGGCCTGTGACCGTGCTGGTTTCAGGTGCAACATTGCACGGACGCCCGAGTCTGCCGTTGAATGTTTCCTAGACAAGCACCATGAGATAATAATCATTGATGGACGTCACTCACGCTATTTTGAGCCTGAAGCTGTTTGCCGGTGAGTGAAGTCTTTGTGACCAGAGTCACTGGTTCTATAGTTTCTGTATTTTCTCTATTTTCACTTCAGTGGATGTTTGGGGAGTGTTTCCTCCCAGCAGCTGGGAGAAGACAATTTAGGAAGTAATTTGATGTTGTATTATATATTTAAGAGAATACTGATACTTCTTTCATGTTTGGAAACCATCTCCTTAAACTGAAAAAGAAAAAAATACTAGCAAAGAAATGATGTAACCAAATCCACATCTTCTTGCCCATAATCATGTGCAATATATAGATCAAACTACATCAGTCGAAAGTTATAGCAAGGAGCAGTGAGTACTGAAGCTCCTATAGCTTTGAGACACTGTTGTGAAGAACTGGTTGGTGCCATCTGGTGTTTGCTGATAGCAACACAGAAGTCTACAACTTGAAACCTGATGCACCAAGTTATATTTACAGATTTCTTAATTCAGTTTTTCTCCAAACGGAAGTACTAGATATTTGACATCCCAAGTTATAGGAAGCCATAGTTGAGCAGGCACTAAAGTGAGTCTGCACTTTGATGACATGAAATCAGTCAGAAGCCTGAAAAAGCTTTTTTTGCCCATTTGTCCAAAGTGAAAGCTGCTGGCAGCTTTTCAGAAATATATGCGACTGCGAAATGATCCCGTTCACTCTCAGTCCTGTGCCAGCTGTTAAATCCTTACTGGTCATAGAGTTAGGTGCATTTGTTTATTCATTTACTTATTTATTTACTGAGAACGTCCTGTAGTGTTGTGTTCTGGATACATTTCTATAATTTTCTTCTTTTAAATAACATTTCAACATGACTTTCAAGTTTTCAAGTCAGCTTATTCTTTGTTTTAATAAATAAATCGAAGCTGGATGTTCCTTCGATTTTTTGGCATCTATTTAAAGAAAAACTTTATTCCATGTTATTTTTAGCCAAGACAAGTGACTACTACTTATGTGTTTGATTTAGTTTTCCTGCAGACCTTTTAGTTATTGGCCTATAGTAAAAAGCTGTGCCCATATATTTTCTTGTGATTTATTTTAAGTGCTTCATTATTTCCCCAAGTAAAGGAACAGATCCATTTATCTCTCCTGTCTCCAGAATACCACAGTTTGGCAACTCCTCCCTGTTTCCTCCTTCGCTCCTTTCCTCAATGTATTTTTTTTTTTCCTTTTCCACCTCCCGTCCTTATCCACCGTGAGGATCTCTTCCATCATCCATTCCTTCTGTTCCTGCTTTCATTCTCTGACACTGCATACTCATTCCTCCTCCACCTCCAGGCCCCTTTCCCGTATGCTTTGCCAGTGGCCTGGCTTTGTGGCCAATCCTCTGAGGTATATGTTTGGTTTGGTGTTTCTGTGTAAAGCGCAGAAATGTTCTGTCCTCCTTTCGAGGCAATGACATCAACCCCCAAATCTGTCCACATGTTTGTCTTGTACATGGGTCCAAGCCACTTCTCCTGAACTCCTGCTGACTTTGTATCTGTATTTGTGTTATTTTCAGGATGATCCGTGCCACAAAGCCCTCTGAAAACACAGTTATTCTAGCTGTTGTGCCACAAAAGTAAGTCTGAGTTAATCTTTTTGTAAATTTTAATAATCTGTCTAATTATTAATTAATTAGAAAATTATTCACATAAGACTTTAAGGTCCTTAAGGCTCAACTTCAAAACAAAGCTGTTTACAGTATCCCATTAGTACAGATAGCTATGCCTTTGCATGGGGTAGTCTTTCAAAGGCATTTTATTTCACAATGTTTTGTTCATGTACAGCATTCCACTTTTTTTTTAACCAGAACCATTTTAAGCAACCATGAACTCTCCCAGGTTCATTTTTTTAACTAGACTTTTAATTTGAAAATCAGCACATCAACTTATTATTATTCAGCACTATTCCAAAAAAAAATGTTATCCTCAGAATATTTTCATATATTTTTATGTAATTCTCTTAAAATCCGCAAGGTCAACAGCAACTTGTTGAGGCAATGACATGTGGTTGGGCATATGGTTGGATTTTATTTTAGTCACATGGTAAACAGACACATTTTCAGTTGAGAGATGATGTTATAATTTAGTATTCTGTGTTCTGTTTAGCATCAAAACAGAAGACATTTCTATTAAAGAAGGATGGGTATTAACCAAACACAAGAACATGATTTATTTTTTTTTCAGTAATATGGCTTTGTTGTTGAAAATGTTCTTGTGTCCTCACCCCCAACCCCGTCATAGCAGATGGCTCCGCCCCACTGAGCCTGGTTCAGCCGGAGACTTCTTCCTGTTAAAAGGGAGTTTTTCTTTCCCACTGTCGCCAAGTGGTTGTTCATAGGGGGTTGTCAGATTGTTGTGATTTTCTCTGTATTATTATAGAGTCTTTACCTTACATTGTAAACTCCCTTGAAACAACTGTTGTTTTCATTTGGTGCTGTTCATTTTGAATGCAATCACTCACATAAAAAAAAGTTGACTGACTTTTGAGAGTTTAAACTGCACAGTTTTCCATTCATTGTTTGAGCAGACCACTCCAAACATGATTTTGAAAAATCAGATGGTAATCATTCTTTTTTGTCACTGTATAGACCGTCTGACCAAGAAGAGCCATCTGTTCTTCCTCTCCTCTGCGCTGGATTTAGCAGAGTACGTCCAACAACTTTTGCCTGTGCTTGTGACTTTGTTTATATCAGATGCAGCCCTCAGTGTGTTATGCTTGTTTCTCCTTGAGGCGTTTCATTGATCATCTAAAGATTTTAAACACTTAAACAGCAGCGTGTTGCCAGTTTTGAAAGAGGCACTTATTGTCCATGTTTTTTAATGGTGTAAAAATGACGTTGGATGTTTCAATACAATTTGCTACTGACTCATTCAATTTTTCCACCCCCCCCCCTTTCTCTCCTTCAAATGTCACTTAACCTTGTTTGGCCTCCAGAGGTTTGTGGAGAACAACAGTGTGTCAGCATGCTATAATGAGCTCATACAGATGGAGCATGGAGAGGTGCGCTGCCAGTTCAAACTCAGGTACAAGTGGAGGGCAAAGACACCTAGATCATATCATGCAATTATGTGAACATGCACAGACATATACTGTGTAAGTGTTCTTTGGTACTGAGTTTCCTAATTTTTAGTCTGGTGGCTTTATTCATCCACAGGGCTTGTAATTCCATCTTCACTGCCTTGGAGCACTGCCAAGAAGCTGTGGAGATCACCAGTGAGGACCACATAATACAGGTAGACATATTACACACCTTCCAATGCAGCAAAAGCTCAAACTTTGTCATGAAATCACAAAGCTAGTGATAGTCAGTATTTGTGTAATATCTGTGGCTCACATCCTCAAGCCCAGCCACCAAGCGCCAAACATGCCCTGATTTTTTTCTGGGCAAAACCTGATTGGCCACTAAAATGCCCGCTTAATTCTATTCATAGCAAAAAAAATGACTGTTATCAAGAATTGAAATGTAACATTTGAACCATGATTTCATGTTTACCCACTGAGCAATTAGTGAAAGTATGGTCGATGTAGTTGTTAATCCAAAAAAAACTGTTTATGACTTTAATACATCTACATGTAAATTATTTTTCTCTTAGTTGTTGCAGCAATTGTGAAATAAATAGAAATACAACAAAGCATCACATTTACACATTTACAGATTTTACATACATTAACAACAAAGTGCTACATAAAAAAATCAAGTCACCACAAAACAACATGTACCTCCTTATAGACAGATTATCTCATCGGGAAGAGATGATCAGGCAAATTTAGACATAAGAGGACAATAAGAAAAATATACAACTTTTTCTTTTACTTTTGTGGTTATTTCCCAGTACGTGAATCCAGCATTTGAACGGATGATGGGCTATCACAAAGGGGAATTGATTGGGAAAGAATTGACTGAACTTCCCAAGAGTGACAAGAACAGAGCTGATCTGCTGGACACCATCAACAACTGTATCAAAAAAGGAAAGGTCAGTCCTGTACCCATTCATCTCCATCCAACCTATCTGTGAGATCTGACAGCATTTCATACCCTAACTGGCCTGTCGTCTCTGAAGGAATGGCAGGGCATTTATTATGCCAGAAAGAAATCAGGGGACAGTATACAACAGCATGTGAGGATAACACCAGTCATCGGCCAAGGAGGGTAAGCCAAGTTAAACAAGCAAAAGTTGTTAGTGCACAGCTCCTAGAAAGAAATCTCTGATTCCTGTCCTCTTCCCACAGGAAAATTCGACATTTTGTAGCCATCAAGAGACCGCATATTGACAACAACAATCAGGTAGGTGAAATCATCATCTGATCGTTTACTCTGAAAAGTTTCCTTCCACCCAAGGCAGGGACAATCATTTCCATCTGTTTGTCACTAACACTGCGCAAAAAAGAAAAACCAAACTGAATTTTAGTATGGGTGAGGCATGGCTAATTCTTTAATAATATTGTACTTAGTGTAGAAGCTATTTAAATAAACCTTGGCACAGGAAAGGTCATTATACAAGGAGTGAAACAGGAGCTTTGGCAATAAAAACTAGAAGTTAAAGGTTTTAAGCAAATATTTACTCATTCAGGTACTTTGGGTAAAGATTTTAATGTGGGACACTCTTTCTTTGCTTACTTAGGGTTTTGGTTGGGTTTTGCTAAAGCCACAACTTTAAATCATTCAGTTCTAATATATTTATGTAGTGCCAAATCACAATAACAGTCACATCAAGGAGAATTCAACAGTTGGTCAACCACCTATGAGCAAGCAATTGGCAACAGTGGGAAGAAAAACTCCCTTTTAACAGGAAGAAACCTCCCAACCAGACTCAGAAAGGGGCAGCTGTCTGCTGCGACCAAGTTGGGGGTGAGGAGACAAGAACAATCTCAACAACAAAGTCATTTTGTTGAAAAAAAATCATATTCTTGTGTTTGGTTATTACCCATCCATAAAAGACAAATATTCAGCTCCTACATGCAGGTGCTTGTAGTTAAAAAAAAAAAAAAAGAAGAAGAAGAAGAAAAAGGGCAGCTACAAAATATTATTTGTGTTGTGGAGCTTAAACAAATGTCAAACTATCAGCAGCGCTAATACTGCAGTGCATTTTGGCCCAATCAAGTCTGGTGATGAAATATACCACAGAGTCCAAACTGCACTTAGTCACTGATTGCAAACTCTGCTGGCAGTTACATCTATATAAATGCTTCAAATGATCTGTAGGCTAAAGTGTCAGATTTACTTCAATACCTCAACAGAACATGTGGGCTCACAGGCTTCCAGCACTATTGAGCACCATGCACAGCTACTCTGAAGCAGGTGTCGCTACGCTCAGCTGGGTTCCCGGCCAATAACGTCATACTATGCTAAGCTACAACTAAGCACCAGGATCTCCCACTAAGGCCTAAGGAAGGCGAGCAGCCAGGCACCAAGGCTATTTATACCCTGGGCAAAGCTGAACAGGCACTAGGTTTAGCTCATTGCTCCTTTTCATCGTGTGTGCATAAGGTGAGTCAGCCACTGACATTTGACTGCCAAAGCCAAATGGCACTCATTCCTGCTTGTCGGGGCTGGGAATCCTTAGGCATGGCAGCGACTGATCCGATTCTAGTCATCCCCCACAACCTAAAATGTGCAGTGTCAAACTGGATGGTATTATCACAGTGTCATTTCTAGATTTTATTCATTTTTTACCACAAATTATCATAGTGAATTGATGCAAAGAAGCAACAAAGGCTTAGCATTTGATGGCGTTTTAGAACTAAATCATGACCCGAGGCATGTAGTACATCTTCACTGCGATTATCTATTTGACAACCCAAGGCCACAAAGGCCATTTCAGGATACCATTTATGTGACATTGGATCCTCACTTAAGATCTTTTCCTCTGAGCACTTAAAGCCCCACATTACTCCTCATCTTTTCCCACCCAGATGTTTGGCTGGAGACCATGGTTTCCGTTTCATTGTGTTGTTTAGTTAGCACTCCAGACTTACAGCAGGTTTTGGGTCAGTTTTGTTTGTCTTTCCCCTCATTATAATCTCAACTATTACAAGCTTTAGCCAAGCCAATTTAAAAGATGTTTAGATGTCTGCTTGTGCTTTGCAGCCCAAGAAGAACATTAAATTGTAGCCAGTTAAATCTGGAAACTTTGCATGTCATTAGACATGTTTACACTGTCTTAATCCTATTTACTCAGTATGAGACACACTCAATGCCTAATAGCAACTTTTAAGCAAAGGGGGTATAAAGAAAGATCAACTAGCCAATTCTATGAGATTGAAATGGATTTTAAAAATGACATGTAGCTGAAGTGTTCAAGGGATAGCTTTCATTGCTCCATAGCGAAATTATACTTTCCTAAATATGTAAAAATGATTTACAGTTATAGACAGTGTTTGTATACATGCATAAATGATTACATAAACATGCAGGTTGCGCTGTCAGCAAGTTGCATAGGTGCAGTGAGTCACTGGGTAAGGAAAATCTTCTTAACCTGATTAGAGGCTCTACCCATCCGAAGAACCTGAGTGTGACTAACAGGATGTACTGTGCAAATTGTTACCTGTATAAATATGCTGTATTAAATGTATGCATGCAAACACACATATTTATAGAGAGAGACAGACACAGGAAACAAGTTTAAAATACACAAAAGCTCATAGCCATGAGTTCTGCCTTTCCAAACATTTGTGAAAGAATGGGTCATTCTAAAGAGTTCACTGAATCATGTGTTGTAGTTACTGTAATAGAATGTGACAATGGTACTAGGTCAGTTCATGAAATTCCTTCCTTCCTAGATATTCCATAATCAACCTTAAGAGACATTATTGCAAAGTGGAAACATTTGGGAACCACAGCATCTGAGCCACAAAGTAGCAGACCATGTAAAGTTGCTGAGTGCAAAGAAGTGCACAGCGCAAAAAAAGTTTCCTTCGGTGTGCAGACTTCAGACTCCTTTAACATCAGCATGAAAACTGTGTACCAAGAGCTTCAGGGCATGGCCAGGCAACTCCCGTATGTGGTCTTAGCACAAAAAGAAAATAACAGAATAAGCTGTTTGGCATTGGCAGAGGACATTTTGCAAGTTCTTAATGGGCACAACCCACGTAATCAACTCTGTTGCTCAACCCACAGATGTATTTTACTTACAAGTGTGTCCATTTAAGAGGAAATAAACCGGTTTTCCAATGGAAATAAAATGTATTCCCAAGAAGCATTGTTACAAGAAAGAAATAATCCACCAAACACACATTTCTTAACCTTTTTTTAAAAAAATAAATGAATCTTTGATTTAGTGCATTGAAATGTATGTTACCGGTAGCTTGACTCAGAAGAACTGCATAAATATCACTAAATAAAGAATCAAACGCAATTAGCATACTGCTAGTGTCACTGTGCTTGAGCCTATAGTGTGTGCTAACATGCTAAGTAGTTACTAGTTTTTAATCTTTGAATTAAGAAGTGCTATGTCACTGACAGAGAGACAGGGTGGTTTTATATTTATTAAGATCTTATCCTGCAGACATACATTTTATGATATGCCGTTTTTACATATTACATAAATCCATTCTGATCAAATACGTTGGTAACACACTGGATCACTTTGTAGGCTATCTACTTTACTCAACGACTTTAATACTGTATTCATAACTGAATTCTCCAGTCATACATAAGTTGTATTCACAATGCTCTGTTATAGTAATACAAACCTGTATATTCCTTGCAGTTCTTTTGCCTAAATCAAGAATTTTGATAGACTGCTATATCTTAAAAATGATACAGACAGTTGAAATAAGATTGGAACAAATTCTTAAAAGTATAAAGAACGTTAAAATAAATCCAGCATTTTGCTTTAGCCCCAAATGCGTCTGATTATATCCATCACAGTAAATGCATATCCGATTAAAATCTAGGTTTTAATAGTCTCATGTTCTCTGTCTACCAGCTCCACAAGTTCAACAAGGAGGAGAGATACAGCGGGGAACATTCTCACTCAGGTATCTTACAACAATGTTGTTTTTTTTTCTTTTACAGTTCCTTTATCTCTTAATTGCAGAGGTGTATTTTATGGTTCTCGCAAGTAGAACTAATAGATAAATGTAGAATGTATTAGAATGATTTAGGATAGGCTCCATTTGGAGAAGGTAAATTACAGAGTGCTAAAACAGGGTTGATCGACAATGGTCTGACAATGAGAAAATAGGATGGATCATCTCAAACTGGTTTCTTAAATATGACAGTGAGTTCACTGTACTCAAATGCATCAGGCATTGTAACCTTGGTTCTCTGAGTGAGAGACTGTCACATATTCCGAGTGGAGAGATAGTCTCGATATGATAGAGAACTCCCATTTCACCGCATCCCAAAGGTATTCTATAACCAACCGTTTTACATCATGGATGTGTAGCCAACAAACATAAAGCAAATGCATGTGGAGCAGAATTTGTGAGGACTGTTTTCTGCACCTTGTTGAATCTTTGTCACAAAGAGTTAAAGCAGTTCTGAAGGAAAAAGGGGATCCAACCCAGTACTAGTAAAGTGTATCTAGTAAAGTGGCTGTTAAGTGTATTAAATTTAATTAAATCAAGTAGCTAAAGCAAAAGTATTATCTAAGCAGAATATATAAATGACACTGTTGGTTTAATAACTTTTGGTTCATTAATGTGTATGTCATTTTAATGTTGCACATGGAGATGATTTGAAGTATTTATATACTGCTGGGTAACCTTATTTCCAGTATTTATGACTGCAAACTGTTAAGTAGCTTTAGCTTTAAAATAAATGGGTGGAGTATAAAGTAAAACACTGTAAATGCAATGGAGTTGAAGCAGAACGCTGAATAACAGTAAAATTTAAACAAGCTACAAATACATTAAAACTGTACTCGAGCTAAGTCCTTGAGTAAATCTACTTTGTTAAATTCCGCTGTCCTATCCATCAGTGGATATTGTAAGGGCGTCACCAAAGTAAACAAGTCCACATTTGTTACTATTCTCAAAGATGAAATTACTTGATAGTATTACATGCATTACTTCCATCTGCAGAGTGCTATTCTCTACGGCACAGAGACAGAAGAAAAGATTCCATGGACGACCGATCGGTGAGCTCCCGTAGTAGTGACGGTAAGGATATTTAAAATGCGTTTTATGTTTTTGAGCCTCTGTTTAAATTGGTACAGCTCTAGTTTGCGCCACTCTAAAAGCACAAGCAGACATCTAAACATCTTTTCAATTGGCTTGGCTAAAGCTGGTAATAGTTAAGATTATAATGAGGGGAAGATAAACAAAACAGGCCCCAAATCTGCTGTACAGCAAGTGTGGAGCGCTAACTAAACAACACAATGTATCGGGAGCCATGGTCTACAGCTAAACATCTGAAGAAGATGTTTGAACATAAAACAACCATAGGAGATTGAAAATAATAATAAAAAAAAAAAAAGTGAATAAAGCAAAGGAGAAAACACAAAATAGGAGTGGGTAAAGAAAGAAAGAATGAAGGAATGATTGGAGATAGCAAATGAGAGAGTGAGTCAGACTGTGTTATGGTAGGTACTTGAACTAAAGAGATCGTACAGAGAGATGTTGAGGGCTGATGACATGCATACCTCCCTCTTCAACTCACTTTGACGCAGCTGCTATTTTAAGTTATCTCAGCTGCATGCTGCTTCTCCTCCGCTCACCCTCAAAATATTTTCTCTTGCTCTTTTTTATCTCTTTCATTCATGAGCATTTTGATGAAAGCCAAAAACTTGTTATTATCACTGAGCATTACTATAGATGATAATCCACAAGCCATAATATAGTGATCACAATACCATTACCATAATGTTTTCTACATTGCAGCTCCCAGTTTACAAAATCGAAGATACTCTTCTGTGGCCAGGATTCATTCTATGACCATCGAGGCTCCAATAACAAAGGTATGCTGCTTTAAGCAGTGGAGTTAATCATTTACAGTAAAATAAACCTTAAATGTACCATAGCAAATGCTATGTAAAAACGACCAGAAGTCACAACTTGCAGTGTGTTTTTATCCCTCGATGCCAGAGACATGTCCAGAACTCAGAACTCATCGTGTACGTTCATCCATCTGGTCTTTTTTTTTTTTTTCATTATAAGAAGCCACAATGACTCAACAAAGAACTTAGAAAAATTAACCTGTTAAAGGTCACTGAAACTCAGAAAGCACTTTTTTTTCTTGGTTATAACCCTTTAAATTTCATACTCTTTTGATGACAGCGTTGTACTCAAATAAAATGAAACATTTATCAGATCATAAAAGAGGAAATCGTGGCATTTTGTTTCCAAAGTCAGCTTTATTGTGACTTCATAATGTTTTTCACTGTTGTAGCTGTTGTCCAAGTAACTCAGGAACAAAGTCGATGTGTTTAGACATATTCATAATATCTAACATATTAAGGATTCAGTAGCTTGAGGGACCACCTTTCACAGTAATAACATGAAGTTCTAACTGCTAACTGGCTACTCTTTTTCCTCATTCCCAGGTAATAAACATCATCAATGCGGCTCAGGAGAGTAGTCCAGTAACGGTAGCCGAAGCTCTGGACCGAGTGTTGGAGATCCTGAGGACCACTGAGCTCTACTCCCCTCAGCTTGCCTCCAAAGAAGATGACCCACACACAAGCGACCTGGTTGGCGGGCTTATGAGTGTAAGAATTAGTTAGTATACATACTTAAATATTGGTTCGTAAGTTGAAATGCCTGAGACACTTTATAAGGAGACATAAGAAACACGCTGTTTTTAATCACAGTGTAAAACTGTTACCTCATGCGTATAAAATATAAAAAGGCATTTTCATTCAGCCGAGAAATGTTTGCCTTCAGCAATCACGTTTGTGTTTTTGTACTGCCAACAGTTTTTATTTAATTTGAATTTGTTGAATAATCCCAACTATGAGGTGAGTCACTGCACGCATGTATTTCTGTTCTGAAAGCAAGTTTTAGGTTCCAGCAGCAATATTATAGACCGCTGATGCAGTCTATCAGTCAAAATGTTTAATGTATGTTTTTTCTCCGCAGTATAGATCTGCTGTGTTTTCTAGTAACTACCAAAAGTACATCAATTCAGTGACAATGTGATGGTAAAGGAGATACCAGCTCTACTTTTCTCTTCCTATTGTTCTGGTTCAGGCTCATCTTGTATTCATCTCTCCAAAGAAGTTTTTTCAAAACAGGCTCTTTCTGACAAAGTCTTATTTGGCCTTCTTGTTCTTGAATGCAACCAGTGGTTTGCACCTTCTTGTAAACCCTGTATCTCTGTTTATGAAGGCGTCTCTTGATTAAAGACTTTGATGGTAAATGGTAAATGGACTGGTTCTCATATAGCGCTTTTCTACTCTCACTGAGCACTCAAATCGCTTTATAAAGAGCGCTTTGAGAATGATGTACCTATTCCTCAAGAGTCTTCTTCTCAAGAGGTTTGCCTTAACCAAGAAAATAATTCTTTAATTATCCCCTTTAGTTGTCTTTTAGTGTTGCTGTGCATTCATTCTTTAAAAAAATGTACCAGATTGTTGATTTGGCCACATCAAAAATTCTTACTATCTCTCTGATGGGTTTATTTTAGTTCCACTGTTTAATTATGGCCTCCTTCACTTGCATCAATATCTCTGTGGACCTTATCGTTGAGAGTTCCAGTGCAAAGACACCAAATACAAGTTCAACACTCAAAATCAGCTTCAGAAAGTGACTTTCTGATGATTGGGCACTGTGTATAAAAATACCTGTAATTGCTAAACAGTTAATGCAGTACTTTTAAACTCCATTGGTTAAAGCTCTGCACTGAATTACATTAATTGAAACACACTTTTAATGGTGTACAGAGGCACAACTAAAAAAGAAACTCTGCAAAATAAAGTTTTAAAAAGCTTTCTCTTCTTGGAAGTTTTACTTGTTTCACCATCTCTATGGGGAGTGGCTCACTTCTGGAAGCAGACTCGAGTGGTCAGTTAAAGAATAGCAGTTTTCTAGTCTTCCATGTTGGGTTTATTTTGATGCTTAGTCAATCCACCAACTCTCCCCAATAAATGCATCTTTCACTCCAGTTTGTTGCACTGTGTGTGCAAGTTGAAATATTGAGCAAGGCTACCACATTATTTGCTTTGGGGTTCTAGTGGAATAGTCAGATGTTAAGAATAATAGGTTCACTGTCTGTCTCAAGAAACAAAATCATTTTCAAAAAATCATTTTCTTCATTTTTCCCCCTCCAGGATGGGCTGCGCAGACTCTCTGGGAATGAATATGTTTTCTGCAAAAGTAAGT
Source organism: Oreochromis niloticus (assembly GCF_001858045.2). Lineage (NCBI taxonomy): Eukaryota > Metazoa > Chordata > Actinopteri > Cichliformes > Cichlidae > Oreochromis > Oreochromis niloticus. The sequence goes on from NC_031972.2 coordinate 12,465,390, forward strand.
TTTAATGCACTGTAATGTCAATGGCAACAAAGAAAAAGAAACAGAGAGGAATACAGCGGGTACTATTGCACACTGGTGTGTTTTCATGAGTGAATATCCACAACAAGGGGGTGAAAAATCAATATATATTGCACAAGAATCCTGTGCAATATATAAATATTTAAATATATGTATATATATATTGGCAACACTGGGACAATAACTTCATAGTAGCTAGCTGTTAATGAAGCATTAGGTTAAAAACATGTGGGACTAGAGATATGTTTGGGTGTTGCCTTTTGGGTGTTGAATGTGGTCTGTTGTCTTGATGGAATCCCTTGAATAAATATTAAGTTTGAAGTTGTTGTTGGCAGGATGAAAGAGTCGCAATGTTCTTGTAACATTGTACAGTGTGTATTTTTCCATCTCAGTTTATTACATAACCCCATATAATGACTACAGTCACAAGAGCACTTAACTGAGAGATGACCCAAAGCAAGAGTCAATTTTCTGAGAAATGGTCTAATTTGTCATTATGATAAGAATGTTTTGTCATCATTTGAAAGCTGTGTCTTTGTAAGTGTAACTGCAACACCACCGGTGCTCCTTCGCTTCTCTAAATAATTTTATTGCACACTATCTTGCTGCCACAGTCTTTACATTTTCAAAACAATTACCTGTAGCCATTGTTATAAATATTACAGAGCCAACACTGGTACAATAGTTCTTTGGTCTTTTTATGGTCACATTTTTATGTGTGTGTGTGTCTGTGTGTGTTCCTGTGATTCTGTCTGTCTATTAGACATGAGTCAGAGCCAGCTGGCTATCCCAGTCACTTTGAATGATGTTCCTCCAAACATCGCTGAGATGCTGAATGATGAGGAGTGCTGGGAGTTCAACATCCTGGAGCTGGAGGCAGCTACACACAAAAGGTACAAAGATGATATAATCCAGAGAGTCCAAACAATATCAAATTCCTTGGATTTGAAAAAGCTACATATGCTTATTGGCTTCAATTCATTTCGTTATCCAGTAGTGATCTGTTTTGCTGCATTTTTCTTACTTTAACCTGTTCCACGCATATTCATCCAGTCCTTTGTGTGATCTCCTGCAGACCGCTGACGTACCTAGGCCTGAAGATTTGCACAAGTTTTGGAGTGTGTGAGTTCTTAAACTGCTCGGAGGCTACACTGCGCTCCTGGCTGCAGCTCATTGAGGCCAGCTACCACTCCTCTAACTCCTACCACAACTCCACACACGCTGCAGATGTGCTGCACGCTACAGCCTACTTCCTACGCAAAGAGAGAGTCAAGGTTAGAAGAAAAGCACACATATAAACTGGGTGACCGGCACATGAGAAAAGATCTATCTAAAACAGGAGATACTAAATAATATTTACACATTTAAAGACTTGTATATTTAGGTTTATTAAGGAAAATATACCAAAAATACACCCAAAAAAACATGTTATGCTAATAACAAGAAAATGTAATGATACTGTTGATAGAGGATGTTGTTTGCTGGTGCATATTATTAAAAAAAACTCTAGATATGCCTGCATACCACCATTTATTAAAAGGAACACAAGCAAAAAATATGAATACGACACAAAGAAAGATTCATTGTACAATCCCAATTCCAAAAAAGCTGGGATACACATACAGATGAACTGGAATAGGACTGGGCATCTCTGTTCACGGCACCTCGTGTGTTCCAAAACCAGATAAGCAGCAGAAAATGATGGTGGATGGATGGATGGATTTAAATTCACTTTTTTATTTTATTTGCAATTGCAACTGAAAAAAAGCCTCATATAGCATCATGCAATACAGATATAGTATTCATTATATAGATTAAATTAAATCCGTCCATCCATCATTTTCTGCTGCTGGTTTTGGAACACGAGGGGAGCAATCTAAACAGAGATGCCAGGACCTATTCCAGCAAGTTCTGTCTCGCATCCATATATGCAGAGCAGTCCAGTACTGATGTGGCCTTTTGTTTCCACTGTTTTCTTCAGAGCAGTCTGGACCAGCTGGATGAGGTGGCAGCACTGATAGCAGCAGCAGTCCACGATGTGGACCACCCAGGCAGGACCAACTCCTTCTTGTGTAACGCAGGTAGTGAACTGGCCATACTCTACAATGACACAGCCGTTCTGGAGAGCCACCACGCAGCCCTCGCCTTCCAGCTCACTGTCCGTGACAGCAAGAGCAACATTTTCAAGAACATCGACAGGTCAGTAGAAGCAGCACACCTGTTGTTTTTTTTTCTTTTTGTTTTCTTCTTAATCACAGCTGATATACATTAGTATGCAGCAACGATGCAGCGTGTGAATAGATGCTGATCTTATTTTACCCTTTGCATACAGGACTCAGTTCCGAACGCTGCGACAGGCCATCATAGACATGGTGCTGGCCACAGAGATGACCAGACACTTTGAGCACGTCAGCAAATTTGTGAACAGTATCAACAAGCCAATGGCTGCCATAGAGGAGACCAGCACGAGTGTAAGTGTCAGATAGGTTCAGAGGCACTCAGTAAGAGCAAATAATAAGGTGTATAAATTTTGGAAAAATACTGAATGTAATAAACTTTTTAAAAGACAGAATTATTTCACATTAATTGTTTTATCTTGACTATTATATCTGTGTTAACCCCATAAAGCCTGAAATATGAAATCATTGTAGCCAGAATGTTCTAATCTTTGAAACTGGAGTGTTTATTGAAGGACAAGAAATGAAATATCAATTTTAAATTTGATTAGTTTTCATTTTTATCATCCTTTTGCTGCAAAAACTCTCAAAACCTCATGCAGTGAATACTGGAGGGGAAAACTGTGACTGAGATTAAAATTTGATTAACTGCTCAGCAGTAGTTTGCTTAGTCTGTTGAAGGATTTTTTTTTCTTTTTTTTTGCAAATGATGCGAATGGTGCCAAATTAGCTCTTTCCAGGAAACTTTCCAGGCAGTTATTAGAAATCAGAGTTACAAAACAGATATGTGATGAGACAATGTGTCTCAGTATATGTGTTTGTGTGTCTTATGTCCTTCATTTTTCTGTATGTTCCAGATGCTTATATCTGCTGTGTCTTTCCCACAGAGCATGAACAGTGACTGTGAGGGTCAGGCCAACATCAGAAACTCTCCAGAGAACCGTCTGCTGATAAAGAGGATGCTGATCAAGTGTGCAGATGTGGCAAACCCCTGCAGACCACTCGAGCTCTGCATCGAGTGGGCTGGACGGATCTCTGAGGAGTACTTTGCACAGGTGTGGGAGCAGCAGTAAAACAGCTTAGTTTAATAGCGGGTTTAAAGCTTAGAACAGAATCATAACTGTGAAGATAGTCAACTGTTCATTTAATTTTATTTGTTTTTGCTTAATCACTTTGCATACTTTATTAGATAAATGGCCTCCTGCTGTCTAAGCTCCCTGTTTATTGAATTACGTGTGTTTCCCTGCAGACAGATGAGGAGAAGAGACAAGGGTTGCCAGTGGTGATGCCCGTTTTCGACAGGAACACCTGCAGTGTCCCCAAATCTCAGATTTCCTTCATAGACTACTTCATCACTGATATGTTTGACGCCTGGGATGGTAAGAGCAAAAAATTCAGCTGTGTTCTGTGTTTCTCTCTCAGGGGTGGTTTTCCACGCAGTGTTCTTAGTCATTTTCTTCTTTGTTTCCATTTCAATAGAGTGGAGTGTTCCTAGAATATATTTACACACATATTAAGTCTGACTGTGCAGCTAAAAGGTCAGGATCATAAATCATAGACTGGGACTTGCTGCTTAACAAGTTTAAATGTTTACTTTCACAGAACAAAAGTACCTGTTGTTCCATAAGAAGCCATTTGCTTGCTAAGGATTCCTCTGATGCTTTCACTCAGACCATTTCCCAAATGATCTTTTGCATCTTTTCTCTTGAAGTGAAAATTGTTTCACATTCTACACGTGACTGCAATCTTTAGTAAATGTCCTAAAGTTACCAGCCTGCTTCTGTTAGTCCAAGCAGTCTTGTTTCACTTGTTTCTAAATACTTTCTGTAGATGCGAGATTGATAACAAAAATGCATTCCCGACAACGCTGTCATCAACAGAAACTGGTGAGGTTTGCTCAGATTGCAAAATAAAGACTGTGACAAAGTTAAAAACTAGTAATATAAGCTGGACAGTCGCTGACTGGTTCATAGACCACCATTTAAAAGGGTTTTTTTTTCTTTTGTTTGTTTGTTTTTGGGATGCCAGAAAAGGCCAGATTTGAGTGAAACTGAGATTAGAGCTAGAGAGTTATCAGCTAATACTTCCCCTATCTCGCTAGCTCGGATAGAAAGCTGCATCCATAAATCAACTTGATATTAACTGGAACACTAAATTTGGCAACTGAAAATCCTAAACTGTAAATTTATATACCAAACAAGACAAAACAGCAACCACCTCTCACTCGCAGAGCAGCCAAGCCCCTAATAATTTGCAATAAATCACAACAACAGTTGCCTCAAGGTGCTTTGAATGAATCAATTAACAATACAAAACTTTGAGCCTTAAAGGCGTCAACTTGACAGCATTATCGTTATCGTTAACTCGGTTTCCCTGGGTCTTTTCCCGCGTGTTATGAATAAATCTTCCTTTTTTTGGTACCAGTACTGGTTTTATTTTGTTGTATTTATCCGCGACACCCTAAAGGCCAGTCCGTAAAAATACAGTCGGACATAACATGGTCGGTGGTGCAAAAAGGGTTGGGGACCACTGGCCAATAGGATGCAACGCCTCTGCAAAACAACTTCCGGTAACATAGAGGTCCATGGGAAAACAGCCCTCTGCTCTCTTGTGCTGCGATCTCAGTAAACACTTTCCTAATAACTTTGTGCAGTCAGTCACAAGTGTCAGGTCATGTTGAAATAAAACATATAAATTTTCTTAAATATGGTTATTATTAGGAAATACTGGTGGCTCAGGACCGTCTCAGCAAAACAGTCTTTGATCTGCACAGAGAGGTTTATCATGCCATTTAAGAAAGCATTTCTAAAGCAGGAAAAATTTATTTTTCTGGATTGGAAAAAGGAGAATTATTCACGGTATGCTAACAACGGATCAATCATAAATTGTTAGTCAGTGAGTGTGCAGGGTCCTGCAGTTATCCTTTTCCAAAACAGCAAGACTGCAGTGGCTTGGCTCATCAGCCTAGATGATGATTTCTGTTTGAACCATAAACCTTGCTTTGCTTTCAGTTTAAAGTTCAGTTTAAAGAAGCTCCCCCATTAATATCTTCAAAAGGCTGCTGATTTATGTATTAATGGTTGCTTTCTCTGTTAAGCCAGGTTTTAGTTTTCAGGATCTGAGCGTATTCACATATAAAGGGGTTTCATATAACTCTTCTGCTGCACAAAATCATTACTATGAGTGCAGTTTGCTCCAGTTTGTTATCAGATGGTGTTAAGAAAATCTATAAGAACAAAACGGATGTAAAAAAAAATGCATTTAAGTAAGAGATTAATGCTGCAGAAAGTTGTTAATCTTCAGTTTACAAGGGGTAAAATAAGCATTTTAATTCAAATTCATTCTTTTCATGTTAAGTGCACTCTCTGTGCTGCTGTTTTATTTGTATGTGACAGCTACCCATTACAGCTCTGAATCGTTATACACGATCTGTTTAAACATTGAAGGTTACCGTTCCATAGTCTAATAAAGGATGGAAAAATTTCTTTAGTTTGTCAGCAGATTAAAGCGAAATCAAAATTAAGTTGTTTTTATTTATTTTTTTATTGACTGAGGAGGTGTTTTTGTATTCTGTGTTCCAGTAGCTGAAATAAAGAGTCTTAGCATGTAAACATGCATTTTCTGCATCACCAAATGAATATATGCGCATTTCAGTTGGACTGAACAGTTTGCTCTCCTCTAACTTTACAGCTGGGCTTCATTTGTTGCATTAGTAAGGTAGAGCTTAACAGCTTGTACATGTAAAACTTATTCACCTACCAGAGAAAATATGCTGAAAATAAAAGCGTTAATGAAAATGTGACTCTTCCAGCTGTCTCTTCAGCATATGTTACCATGGTGATTTAGCCAGGTAGAAAGGGAGCCACTTTCATGACGCAGAAGATTCTACCTCTAAGCTCGTCAAAGCTCACTAACCTATTAATCTTGCTTCCTACTACACCCTTATGGTCAGCTCTAATGTTCCTCAAGTTGTATTTGAGCATGTGGTGGGATGCATTATCCCACTTGATTTTGGAGAGGGGGATATGAATGCCAAGACCTACCCTGTCCCAACAGGAAATTGCATTGTAACATGATTAATGTTACTTACTGCAATGTTGTGTCTGCTCAGTGTAACCTTTCTTTGGGGACAGGCACTAAACCAGTCTGGGTTAAGACCTCTGAATCACTTCCCACATTTCCAGTTTGTTCCATAACTCAAATGCAATGATTGAAACAATTAGGCATTTCAGTCCAACTAAAACAAAACTTCTGACAGTGCCATCTTGACTCCTGGCCTCTTTTGTTGCCGTCAGTGATTTCTGCATTTTTCTTTGTAGATTGCAGGAAAGAAAATGACAGGAAAGAGATAATGAGAGAAAGTGATGATGAGTGGAACGGGACAGTATGCTGCCTGTACTAGTTCCCCATTCCCACTGAATTCCCCTCTTAGCATAGTCTCCCCGAGAGGCAGCTTGTTTACTGTCAGCTCTGATGTCACGGAAAGATTCCAAACGCCAGTGGGATGGGGAGAAATTACAAGAGTATCAGGGGAGTGGAAGTCAGGGAAATAGTGGCAGGGATGAGGGTGGAGGGGTCGGCTACGATCGCTCGACTGGGGAAAGGACAAGCAGCCGAGCAGAACTTCACTTGCACATAAACACAAAAAAACACATGCAGCCTCTTTCAATTCACCAGGGTCACTGTCAGGACAAGGCAGGGGTCATTGTTAGTTCCACAGATGCAGTGTGGGTCGTCAACAAGGCCGGAAACAAGGATGTAAACAACACAAGCCGAAGCTGTGGTGCCTCAGGCTGTGGGTGTGTGTGAGAGAGAGAGAGGCAGAGAGACCTTTGAGCCCCAGCTGACCTTTAATGTGGGAGAACCATTGTAGAGTCTATGTAGCATTAGCAACTGTACACAAACTGACTGCACATAGCCTGCTACAAATGTTAACAGCCCATGTGGAATGATAACAGGAAGTCAGTGGCAAATGTAGGTGTTTATCGCTGAATTCCTGTTTTTGTGTGTCTGTGTGTGTGTGTGTGTGTTTGTTTGTTACTTTGTTTTTTGAAAATATAATTTACATATGTGTTTGTTGCATTCTCTCTACTGGTATTATTCATGGTTCTTTGAATAATGTAACTGATATTTTGAGACTTGATACATTAAAATTACTTATATAGATATGAGACATATGGCCAACCAGGCTATATCTGCAGGTGTCCCTTTAATCTTTTGCCACCTGTCATCTGAATTGCACCATATATGTTCCACATATTTTAAAACCACTGTCAGGTTAAATGAATACAAACTACAGTGTCAACGGGAACAGTAAGTTTTATAGTTGCAGTCTTAGGCTTCAGTCACACAGGGATAGGGCCTAGAGGCCAGTCATGTGGAAAAACAAAAACATATTCCCAGACCAGTTGCGCATGGTTGCTGGCAGTAGCTGTGAAAGCGATTGCTAACGCCCCAGCTGCGCAGGCCAAGAGACCATTCAGTGACCCACCAGAAATGGCTAGGAAAAGTACGTATTCCACAACCGGTTGCTGGAGGTTATTGGCAGCTGCTAGCATGAAAATTGCACATAGCTATAAAAAGCACACTGATAATGCTTTGATTGATGTGGATTTGTCTGCAAACACTACCAAGCAACTAATCAAACTGTAAAGAGTTTTGAGGACAACCAGAAACAGAGAATGCCTTCTAGTTACACCTTTGGTTGAAGCTTTAATGCTGAAGGCTGATGTTGTCCATTTCCAGTAACTGATAGCAACCTCCAACAACTATTCGCCAACTAGTTAGGGTGTAGACATTTTTCCTAAGTGACCAGAGGTTGCCAGGGTTCCAGAAGTTCTTACCACCTTTTACAGAGGCACCATTGAGAGTGTGTTGACAAGCAGCATCTCTCTCTGGCACCGGAACAGCGGTGCTTCAGACAAAACGGCCCTGAAAAGAGAGGTGAGGTCAGCTGAGAGGACTATTAGGGTCACACTGCCATCTATTGAGGGTCCAGCCAAACAACACTCCTTATCCAGAGCAAAAAACATCATCAGGGACACCTTCCGCCCCAACCCCAGCCTGTTCTCACTTCTGCCCACAGGCAGACGGTATCTTAGCCTGAGGTGCAGGTCGATGTGGTTCTGTGGAAGCTGCTTTCCACCAGCCATCAGAAAGCACAGAAACAGCTTCTATTCTCTAGATTATTATACTCTACTAATCGGCCAACAAAAAAATTTCAGTGCAATCAGCATTTCTCTTTTGCAGTAATTGAATTGGTTTTTTATTTGTGTTTTCTAAATATGTACCACTGACTTTATATTTATTTATTTATTATATTTGCCTTTTTTTAACTGTATTGACATTTTTTATATGTCTTTATGTAAGCTTGTGCTACGTAATTTCGTTCTGCATTGCGTCTTTGAGGTAGTGCTGAATGACAATAAAGTAAATCTTGAATCTTGAATCTTGAAGGGGTGTCAACAAATAGTCTCTCAGCTTGTGTGAAGTATCCAAGGGTCTGTGACAAGGGCTGATTTGTGAAGGCTGGAAGGCAGAAGGTTTCCAAACAGCAGTTCATTTGTTGTGTCCCTGGTATTTATTGTTTAGATCCCGGTGCCAAAAAACAATCCATGGACAGAAAACCAGTGAATCAGTGACATGGTCACTGGCAGCCAGCACTAACTGATGCTTGTGGGGAGTGAAGGCTGGTCTGTCTGGTTAATTCTTAATTCTGCTTGTATGACAAAGGTGTCAAAGTAATGTGTGTGGGGCTATATAAGTGCAGACCAGTCAGAGTGCTCATGCTTACCTAATCAATCACCAAATATGCCATCAATGTCCGAACTGGATCATGAAGTAATGGCCGTGTATGAGAAATGTGATGTTTCTTTTTCATCACATGGACAGCTAGATGAACTGCTTACCTGGAAAACCATGGCACTATGAGAAAAAGGCATGTCCATGTAAAACTGTGATACTCACACACTGCACACATTACCTATTACACACACCAAATTTGTCCAAAAGTGGTTTGAGGAAGATTACAAAGAAGTCAAGATGTTGATTTGGCCTACAAATGACCTGATTGAGAAATTGTGGGATGTAATGGAAAATCAAGTCCAAACCATGAAGGGTTTTATCTCCTGCCTTTCACACTTTGGTGCCAGACATCACAAGATATCGTCCACTGTCTTTTGTCTGAGCTATTTTGGTGGAACCAAGATCATCTGTGCAACATTATTTCAATGACTTAATGGTTTGAATTTATAATTAGTTACTATGACTGAAATCTGCCTAACAACACACATCTGTGTAGCCATATTTGTTTTTAATTCTACCAACTTCAATGTGTCTCCTTGCAGCCTTTGCCACCCTTCCTGGCTTAATGGAACACCTGTCAGAGAACTACAAATACTGGAAGACCTTGGATGAGATGAACTGTAAGAGTCTACGTCCTCCGCCTCCTTCGTGACCGAGTCCACATCTCCTCCTTACATATATCACTCCAAGCAGGGTAGGACAGTGAACGAAGCCCTGCAGTGGAACAGTTACTCTTTTCAGCTGGGATTTGACAGAAGTCCGTGACCTCTCAGGGGTTCCTGGATACGGCCTGAAAATTTTGTAATCGGAAGAAAACAGATACGCCGTTTCCATCTCAAATCACAGCCTCTTGTATGGTTCTAGCTGGAAGTGGTACCAGTAGAGAACAGGTGGTCACTGGAGGTTGTCTCCCTGTTGCCACTTTATGGCCCCCTAAAGTATATCTTGATAGCACCTCCATGGTACAGTGTGGACCTCATGGGTCACCTGACAATCTGTACCAAACAGTGTAATACAACAGAAACCTGCACTTTAGCTAATCATGACATCTTACATTTTGAACTCCCTTTTTGTTTACTTTGCTTTTGGAAGTTTTCTTTAAAGCGAATCTTTTCTTTCTGTATCGGTATACTGCTATAAAAGAAATATGGAAAGTAAGACGTGACAATTGCCAGAGGCACTGACTGAAAACAAGAAGCTGAAGTGATCTGGGCATGCATTTTAGTACAAGCGAGTGCAAATCTCCATACTTCCTTTTTCACAGTTCCAGCTAGTAAAAGGTGCTTAGCTGGAATTAATCTTTGCATTAGCTGTGAAACAACGTAGAGACTTGTGTCTGGGACCAAATTCCCTTCAATCCCTGTCCATTCTGGCCCTGTTCAGACAAAATCTAAAAGAAAGGGCACTTCCAGGAGTACTTACCTATGTACCAGGGTGCAGTCCTCAGATTGCCGATTGTAGGGCTATTTTCGTGACAATTGCTGGATCCTGAGATCATATAGCTGCAGAATACCTTGTAAAATTCCACCTGATAACCTACTGTCATTTCTTCTCCATCACCATCTTACGTGCACTGTGAAAGCAGCTAGTGAGGATAATGAAGATCCTTGTCAAACCTGCATGTCAGAACAAATGGAGGAACAGAATTGCACTGTATCAGAGCTATTTAGTTATCAGATGTTACACTCATAGCTTTGTGACACTAACTGTAGACATTTTCACTCCCCCCAAAAAAGATTGACTTGCAAGTATTTGAACAACATAGTTACAGGCTTTCTATTTGAGCCTATGCTTGGCTATTGATCGGGGTACGGTGTGTCAGGTTTTGTAGTTGACATGTTTTTAGTGATGAAATGAAGCCCACATTGACCTGACAGATGTACGAAGGAGCTGCTGAGCCATGTTTAGATTGTAAAAGCACTGCTGCAAAGCCAGAATCTCTCTCTCATTTGTGTTTTTTGCTTAAGCATTTTTACTTAGGCTTGAATCCTGCAACAAAAATCCACACTGAGGACATTCGGCCCCTTTTTTTGGTGGGAGAGCGGGGTCTTTTCAATGATATGGCTTCCATCTACAGGTGGTAGACTCTAAATTTGTCATGTTGTCCGTGAATCAAATCAAACCAACACAAAGGCCCAATTTCAATCTGGCACTTCCACTGTGTGGAAGAGTCTGTTAATTATGAAGGAGGGCAGAAATAAAGCGGGAAAATCTGGGATGCCCTCACCTTTCTCAGGTGAAAACAGGAACTTCCAATCAGCTCCTTTGGAGATGTACACCGCTATGAGATGAATGTATTAATATGTCCATCACATATTGGAAAATACGTCATGTTGTGTTTCAGTTTGATTCAGGCATTTTTAACAAGCTCCCAGTGGTTATGATGATTTTACATACTGCTCTCTGTTATTAGAATATGTTGCAACAAAAATAAGAACAAATAAATTCAGATGCACTTTTAAAAACACGTACAAATGTAGAAAATTTCCACAAGAGTATTTTTCATACTGAGATAGTCTTAAAACAGTCCTTCATATCTGTAAGTGTGTTTCCTCCATGTAGCGAGTAAGTCAGCACCGGTGCACACTTGGTGTTTTGCAAACTCTAGAGCCCATTCCCACCTAAGGCTTGTTGGCTTGGAACAGCACTTAATGTGGCCTCCACATTAAGTGCAAACAGAGTGAAAGGGTGTAGGTGGCTGGACTGGAATTGGTTCAGGATTACATTTCATCCTACTGTGATTGAAGATGAAATACACAACAGCTTAATAAAACACTACTCACTAGACTTGGATATTTAAGATCACCTCTGTTAAGCTTTAATATCTGAAGGTGAAAACAGCACTGGACTCCACTACTGCCAGCAGCAGAATCTTTGATAGACTTTCATAATAAATTATTTTACAAATTCCAAAAATCAAAATGGCGATATCCAGATATCTATAGGCTACTACTGTGGTGATCTTATGTAATTAATTACCTGTTCTTGTCTCAACTCTCCAGCTCAGCTGCTGGTCTACATGTGCAAGTATGTGCGTGGTAATCCGGGAGACGCACATCAAGCAGTATTAACCAAAGGCACAGAGAGCTCTTTAAGGTGCCTTATTCTTTGGTCATCTTTACAGAAACACAAGTATTTTTGTTGAAACATTTCCTCCTCTATACAAAAAAACAAAAACAAAATAAAAATTAAAAAAACACAAAAAGAAGAAAAGCCATACGTGTTTTAGATGTTTTTAAAACTAGGATATTTGGCCTGACGCATCACGGTCTGTGCTACAGTTCTGAGTTAGTCAGTGTTGACGGCCCCCAACGCTTTTTCCATGTATTTTGTACAACTACGAGATTTTTAACGACAGAAGCTGAACCAGGTGCAGTTGGATCAAACGCACGTTCCTTATTTGTTCACCTCCATGATGTACACGATGTATTCACACTGATGTTGTTATTATGCTGAGGATGAAGGTCTTAATCAACGCCTTAATCTTGTTACGTCTCACTGTGTAGCTCTGCTATTGTTGCAATACACTGTAAACTACCTAATGTATCTGCTGTTCATGTAAATACTCGGCCAATATTATTTTTGCTTTGCTTTTTACATATTTTGCTTTCATACCTTTTTGTTGTGGATGTTATGTGTTGCTGTTGATTTCCAAAGTTCTGTTTGTTTGTTTTTTTTAGGGTGACTTGAAAAGCGGCTCCACCTCTGAATGTTTCATAGCTGCTATCGTTGACTATGAGAAGATATTTTTGTTAGTATACGATGAAGATTTCTATTCACACAGACAATTTAAATATTTCAGATTTAAATGTCAGACAGCCATGCCTTTTCCATGAGCAGTAACAAGCAGAATATGATGAGCTCAGTTACATTCGATTACAGCCGGTGACATAACGCTTTGCTTTGAATCTACTGAGCCAGAAGCAGATTGTATAACAGCTTGTTATATAAAGAGAAGCCTTCATCACTTACAGAGATTTCGATTTCCCTCTCATCAATAAAACTGTTGGCCGTGACTGCAAGAACGTGCCAGTTCTATCTTTTGTATCATTTACAACCATGACAATAATTAGAAAGTGATAATATATAGAGTACGGAAAAATATTTTTTGAAAAACACGAGGGTTATTGGCCATGAGAACTGCAATGTTTTCAAAGATGTTACTGCCTCAAGCATAGTAGTTACAAAAGCTTTACGTAAGAGCCGCCATGTTTGTTGAAAAGGTTTAATGTATTTTGCTCTCTCTGGTCTTATTTTGATGTTTTCTGTCAAACACAAAGTTGTATTGTGAGAGACAATTAAAAAGTTCTTTCAATATAAAGTTGTTACGTTATTGGCACAAAGATGTTTTACAGGAATCCTTTCAAGCTGAAATGTTTGCCTTCTTCCCAAGAGTTGGAGGACAAAATCTAAACGACACATCTTTACAAAATAAAAGGTTTCACTTACCAGCATCCTGAAAGCTAACTGAATAAGTTATGTGTGTTTTGTTTTAAGGTATTTACTAATGTTTTTTTTTTTTTTCAAATTGTTGGAAAAGATTCCAAAATTAACTAAAACTGTCCACCATCTCCGATCTGTGAGACATCAATTGACATAAACTACAGCTGGGATGTATTTTCATAATATAATATAATGTTGTACAAAATATGTTGTTGTGATCAGGATGCAGTGCATCAAGTCCTTTAGTTGACGTGTTGATTAAATAAAGCCCACAGTGGGCTGACAAAGGTGTGAAGGAGCTGCAGAGCCAGCATCTCTCTCGTTCGTGGTTTTTGATTAAGCAGTTTTACTTAGGCTTGATACCTGCAACCTAAATTCACGCTGAAGACATTTGGCCTCTTTTTTCCAGTGGGGGGGATTTCTATGTTTTGACTTCCATCTAGTGGTGTTCTAGAGGTGGTACACACTATTATGCTACAGTTCTAAAGGTGACTTGAAAAGCAGTTCCACCTCTGAATGTTTCATAGCTGCTATCACTGACTATGACAAGATATTTTTGCTAGAATACGATGAATATTTCTATTCACACAGATAATTTAAATATTTCAGATTCAAATGTCAGACAGCCATGTCTTTTCCATGAGCAGTAACAAGCAGAATATGATGAGCTCAGTTACATTTGATTACAGCAGGTGACATAACGCTTTGCTTTGAATCTACTGAGCCAGAAGCAGAAAGCAAGTACAGTAACAGCTTGTTATATTTTAAGAAAATCCTTCATCGCTTGCAAATTTCCCTCTCAACAATAAAACTGATATCCATCAGTTCATCAGTGCAATAAGTGCCAATTCTGTTTTTTATATCATTTACAGTCCATCTGGAAAGTAATAACAGCATCTTAATCTGTTCCACATGAAACAGCCATATTCCAACATGGATTAAATTAATTTTCATACATAATTTAACACACAACACCCCATAATGACAAATGAAAAAAAAATTTGCTTAAAAGTCTTGCGAACTTATTAGAAAGTTATAACATGCAGTTAAGTATTCACAGCCTTTGCTCAGTTCTTTGTTGAAGCGCCTTTGACAGAATTACACCCACAAGTATTTCTGAGTGTGACCCTACAGGTTTGGCACACCTTTTTGGGGGAAGTTTCTGTCATTCTTTTTTCTTCTTTGCAGCACCATCATGCTCCATCATGTTGGATGGGAGTGTTGGTGCACAGATATTTTCAGATCCATCCAGAGATGTTTGGGTTCCGGTCTGGACTCTGGTTGGGCAACTAAGACATGATGCTCCCGACATGACGCTTGGCATTCAGGCCAAAGACTGTGATCTTTGTTTCATCAGACCGGAGAATTTTGGTACTCATCTGATAAAAAGGAAGGACTCCCATCTGAGAGCACTTCAGGTACCTTTTGGCAAACTCCAGCTGAACTATCATGTGCCTTTTACTAAGCAGTCACTTCCATCTGGTCACTCTATCATACAGGCCTGATGGGTAGAGTGCAGCAGAAATGCTTGTCCTTCTGGAAAGTTCTCCTCTCTCCATAGAGCAACGCTGGAGTCCTGTCAGTGACCATTGGGTCGTTGGTCAACTCCCTGACTATTGCTGAGACTGGCCAGCCAGCCAACTCTTGGAATAGCTCTGGTGGTTCCAAATATCTTCCGCTCATGGTTGATGGAGGCCACTGAGCTCACTGTGACCTTTAATGCTGCAGAAATGTTTCTTTTTCCCCCAGTCTGTTCATCGATACCAGTTTCAGAGGTCTACAGACAATTCCTTGGACTTCATGGCTTGGTTTGTGCTGTGACATGCACTGTCAGCTATGTCCAATCAGCTGAATTTACCACAGGTGGACTTCAAATTACGTTAGAGAAACATCAGACAGATGACAGATATCGTGGAAACACGATACACCTGAACGTGGTTTTAAGTATCATGGCAAAGGCCATAAATACTTATGTAAATCTTATATTTTCATTTTTTAGTTTCCATAGATTCACAAGAATTTCAACTTTTCACTCATTATGGGGTATTATGTGTGGAATTTTGAAGTAAAAATTAATTTAATCCATTCTGGAATAAGGCTGTAACAGGAAAAACATGTGGAACCAGTTCTGCAAATACTTTCCAGACACACTGGAATAATCATGGCAATAATTAAAAAGTGATAATGTATAGTGTGGAAAATATTTTTGAAAAATACAAGCATTATTGAATGATGCCACTGCTAAAGCACAGTCATTCTCATAACTCTCAAAAACACAAAGAAGCATATTGTCAAACTACATTAAAAAACCAAACAAACACACAAAAACAGCAACAACAGTGCAAATGATTACATGTATAAGCTGCTGAACCTTCCTCCCAAAGCACTACTAGATGATCACAACAGTGCTTCTTGGCACATGGAAGCAGACTTACACAACATGAAGAGGCACAAATGTAGATCTACAGCAAAGCCTGGACAGGAATTGAATTGGACTGTACTAATGTAAAACCATAACAGACTGTGTTTGGTACAAAATGACTTATGTCAGCATCACAGTGCTCAAACACTCCAGTGTGGAAACAAAAGTACTGTTACGTTTGGAAGATGAGGTATTTACAGACAGTTTGTAGAATTTAAGGTAATACACATCTTCAGTCCAAAGGCAAAGTGAATAAATGTAAACACCAACCATTACACTAACATCCAAATCATTTGTGAACACCATTAAGCATCAACTTTCCAACTTTTTTTAAAGCCAGTGACATAAAGATCAAAGTCCTCCCCTCTCCTCCAATTTCTGGAAAAGGGCCAGGCTGCGGAGACGAGACTGTCTTTCTCCGTTCTTCCACAGAATGAGCAGGTGGTCCGCCGAGCATGTAACCAAACCTTTCTCCTTGAAGCTTACAAACATCTGAAATGAGTCCAAAAGACATTACTGCAGCCCTGACATTACATAATTATAAGAAAGAACTTTAGTTTAAGCCTTATGTACCTGGACTGCTCCTGAGTGTCCAATCAGATCTCCCGTCAACTCCAGCATCCTAATGTTGGGAATGTCTATAACCTTCTTTGAAGGAGGCCCAGACTGTTTGTTTGAACGGCCGAAACTCCACATCCCAAAGAACCCTGTCGTGTGGACAGAAAATTACTGTTAGAGGATACCCAAGGAGTAACTTAACATTTTAATATTGATTATACATATCAAACCCAAAAACTGTACTTGTTGCTGATGATATTGCTGTTAAAAATATATTTTCTGTGTTTACGGGTAGAGATGACAGATGACAGGATAGGCTTAAAACAGCAGTAGCATCACTGTCAGAATAGTAACTAATAGGTCTGCTCTAAACATCATAATAATGATGTGACAGGAACACTGACTTGTGGTAACCTGCTACACACCACTTTCATTTGATATACACAATACCACGTCTGGCCAACGTTACAGCACTCCCACCTCCACACACACATTCCTCATTCTTTAAAGTTTTCAGTCATAATTACTCATACTTAAGTATGTAATAGATGATGGAGAATCTAGTTTTAGCTGTGTGTGCGTGCGTGCGTGCGTGCGTGTCACCTGAAGAAGCTGGTTCAGCTGGCAAAGGCAAGTCTTGGATCTCCCACATCCTCACACTGCCATCTTCAGAGCAGGACATCAGCTCACTAAAACAGAGGCAGTGTCACACACATACACACATATGCACACACCGATTGTCTGCATAGCAACAGTTGTTTGAATAATACTCGCAGGCTGATTTACTGCTAGATAATTGTATTGAAAACAAAACTATTAATTAAATTTGATTAAAAATGCACTCGTTCATGACTGCCCCAAAAAATATTTTATCAGTGAAAGATATGACTCCCAACATATTTATCATGTGACCATCTTGTCTTGTAGACATAAATCTATTAATGTTTAGGTAATTAAAAAAAATTTAAATAAAATAAAAAAACAGAAGCTTGATTCCCAGTAGAGAAGGCACAGAAGCCAAGAAAGCCTTAAGATTCAGTCTATGAGGGTTCAACATAACATAAAACAGAAATAATGAGGCTCCCCTTAGTGTTACGGATGAAAACAACAGGAAGGCAGTATTGGCGCTACAGCTGAACTACATGAGGGTTGACTCAGTGAAAGAGAGAAAATATTTTTGTCTGGAGTTGATTTGATCACCTGTTCAACAACTTCAGAGGAAAAGCAATTATTTCAGCTCCACCACCAGTTTGTTTTACACAGCAAGAAAATATATTAAGAACGAGATAAAACATCAGCTGACTGTATGACTGCTTGTTTAGTTTTCCATAATCTTTAATTTGGAAGATAGCTTTTTAAATTTTCTACAGACCCAGTCTTTCATACCTGCAGCTTTCAGAGATTTACTCCACTGCATTTATTTCAAAGTTGTAGTTACTACTTATTTTGCACATTTAGACTCTTAATACAATAAGAATTGTGGAATTTGTTGGTGCCCTGTATAAAACCATGGGCAAAAAACAAGAAGTAAAATCAGCAAACTTTGCTAAGATAAAAGAAACTTTTGACTGGTACTGTACATGGTCATGTGAATCAAGTAAAATATGTCCTGACCTGTGAACTTGACTGAGACTGTTTTTAATTTTGTAGCTAACTCAGACTTTAATAACATTACAGTGCTGACCTGCTTCTCTGAATTAGTTTGGCTAACAGTCACTGCTCATGAACATGTTACTATAGATTCAGTCTCAATGCCTCTTGTTTTGAAAGTTGAGTAAATTGTACCAAGCTATCACTGATCCTTTGTGTCTAACGTTTCCCCACAAGTAATCTAATCACATTGCCGTAATAGCAATCACCAGACTCTCATCCTTCAGTTGGACAAACTCCAACTCAACCATCTTGATCTGCAGTTCGGTTATGAAGATGAGCTGTGAGTTGGAGGGTGACCCCAACCACAACCAGCAGCAGGTAGAGCAGGTATTAGACACTATGATTCTTACAACTGTAGTGTCTATGGTCAACATATAGGAAGTACCACATAAAGATTTTAAATTTTTTACATTTGACCTCATTTCATATCTGCCTTTCTTTCAAGTTGAAAGAAACTCTGTCATGCTACTCTTATCTGATTTTTACTACACTACAAACCTCTCAAGTACTTTTGAAAAGAACAAAGAAAAACCAAATGAATACATACAAAACACAAAAGTATTCCTTTAAAAGTTAATACTAACCAGAGAGTGAGCTCTGAGGGTTTCTTTTTTATTAATGTATTCAAGTAAGCATAGATCACCATGGTGTGCATGTGCAAACTGCCCAAGCTACAGCTATTGATTTTCAGTTGGGTTGTTTAGTTTTCGTTTCAGAAAGTATTTTGTCCGTGTGTGTTCTAGAGGGTAGAAAAAAGAACTGTTAGAGAAGGTGTAAGATCTTACCTGTCAGACAGCAGCATGGTGTGTAACACATTAGAGTCGTGGGCAACCTTCCTGTAGGCCACCACGCTTCTGGTCTGAATACTGTAGACGTAGAGGCCGCTGCCCACAGCTGCAAGGATGAGCTACAAAACACACAAACAGAAAGTTCTCATTACTGAGTATTCCCAGTATACAAGCCCATCCTGCACTTTTCTGTCCTCACATTTCCATTTGTGGTCAGGTGCTGAATGGACATCTCGCTGGGTTTAGGAGCCCCCATTCGTATTTCAGTCTGATTGTAGGCTTGGGACTCCTCCCAGAGAATGTGTTCATAGGCCAGGAGGTTCCACTCAGTCGCATTCCATAAGATCAACTCGCCCATATGGGACCCGCTGGCGAAGAACCCGTCTGAAGAACACAAGAGGAAAAGGCATGAGTCCAGGGCTACAAACACAGTGAGAATAAAGTGTTGACATAGCTTCCAAATGTATCAAACCTGGCGACCAGGTGATGCCAGCTGTGGTTGCAAACAGTCCTATAGAGTCTACAGGAAAAGAGCTTACTGATTTAAATACTCTGTAAAAATGAGTTCACAGTCTCAGCTCCTCATTTTGGGCCATCTTGGATAAAAAGTGAAGTCTATTTTGTAAATCTTGGACTATGTTTCACCAAGGAGGATTACCTGTGGCCACTAATTGGCTAACAGCTGGTGATTGGAAAGTCGACAGCCAGTAAGTAAGCAGCTTAACAGTAAGACACGCACATCTTTTTCAGACCCGTTTTAGTTTTTTTAGTTTTTAAACCAAGATAAAGGGTGAAAATGCTAATCTCAAGCCTTTGAAACAGATCTTCAGTAGTTACATCCACCTTTTACACGGTCTGTGGGTACAAAGTGCAGTCTCTTTGCAGCTTAAAAATCAAACAGAGGCAGAGTTTCATACTGACCATTGACGTTGATAAGAGCTCGGATCTGATCCTGGTGGTCGGACAGGCAGCGGATCTCAGCCACTGACACAGAGGAATCAGCAGAAACTGTCAAGCTGTAGATCACTGCAAAGACAAAGGAATATTTTTATTTCAAATAATGCACTTTTAATCTACTGATCTGTTCATCTGCACCATATTTTGTGCTCTTACTTATTTTTTTATCCATGGCAGCTGCTATGTAGTTCTTCGGCAGTTCAATCAAAGCTGTGATTCCTTTGACACGTCAAAACACAAAAACACTGATCAGCGTCAGGGGCCAGCACGGTTGGCGTAACAATAAAATGCGGTTGTGCGACGGACATTTCTTTCTCACCAGTATCACTGTGGTTGGGTCGCTGACACTGCAGCTGAAAGTCTCTGTTCCACACGCATAGTTCTTCCCCACCAGACAGCCACACACACAGTCGCTCGAGCACCAGCAAACACTGAGACAGACACATAGCTGGATCAGGATGTGAAATATCATTTTAGATTTTGATATGCACGTGCACACCAATGTAGCACCGCATTCAACAAAAAGCACAAAGTACCAGTGAAGAAAAAAATCAAAAGTAATTACCCTATAGCTGCTGCAATTAACCCTAATCTGTGACCAAGAGGAGGCAATTACTGTTTTCCCACTTAAATTAGAACTGGCATCAAAACCTTTAGCCTCAAACAGTTTAATTAGTAACTTCATTTCCTGACAACACTAACCTAATTGCATCGAGTCAGATGACTAGAAAACTTCAAAAAATCTCATTCAAATGAAAAATGTATCTTTCTTCTATATTGAATTTTAAAATTAAAGGCCATTACACAGTGAGAGTGTTGCGAAAAAGTGACACGAAATTCAGAATTGTTCAGATCTGAGCTTGTCGTGTAAATTCTATGTTCACCAAACTCTTTCGGTGGAAAATTCGTACTTAAGGCACTAAGGATAAAAAATAGAGCCAACATCAAGAGATGATGAGCAGGTCCTGAAGTTTCTAATCAAGAAAAGGAAGAAACTGAGATTCTGGATTCATCCCATTCTCACAAGAAGGCAGTGACAGAGAATTTCATGGTTTGATCCAGGAGTTGAAGCTGTATCATGACTACATTCGTACACATTTGAAGATGTCAGTGGGGCAGTTTGATATTATTTTACTATTTGTATATCCAGGATTGGTGCGCATTTTGAGCTATGTGCACACTTTATTCACTTTATTTGATCACTTTATTCTGATCTAAAAAAAATCTGAAAACTCGAGCTTCGTTCCAAAAAGATATGTCCGAACTCATCCAGCAAAATCCTGCAGTCTTTGTGACCAGCTGCATTAAGAATAGGTGAGTCTGAAATATTTGCACAGAAAGCAAATTATGTGTTCTTCTACCATATACATACAGCAGAGGACCATATGTTTTATGGGACAAAAACATAGAAAATGATCTGTTCACCACCACAGTGGATTTTAAATGAAACAGTGACGATGTAACTGAGGTGCAGTCTCTCAGCTTTAATTTCAGGGCTTTAGCTGAAGTACTGCATTAATAGTGTAGGAAATAAAGACATTTGTATACACAGTTCCCCATTTTCACTCACAAAAATAAATAGCTGACAATACAGATGCAAGATGTGAGGTGTGTGTGTGTGTGTGTGTGTTTTTTTAGGGATTACAAAGGTGTTTTTGCTACCTTTACAGAAGAATGAAGATCTGAAATGGTCTGGACCCTGTTGCCTGTATCAGGGTCCCACAGCTGACAAGCAGGATTAAGGAGAATCAAGCCTGAATCACAAAGGCATGAATTACTCATGAAACACTTGCTGTACATTTGTATGCATGGTTTCAGGATACACTGAGGCTTCGGTCTGAGGAGGCAGTGATAAGCGAGGTGTTCAGTGTGACTTCATTTTTGCAGGTGATGGTGGTTATGGCTGTTATCTGCTGAGAATGGCCCCTCAGCTCCTGCAGCCTCTCCCCAGTCTATCAATTGGAAAGAAAAAAAGCAAAAATAAAAGCAATTAGCAATTAGTCCCACTGTGCTGTGTGCAGAAAGAAAAAAAAACTGGCAGCATATTACCTCAACATTCCACACCAAAACAAGGCCATCATCCCCTGCTGAGGCACATCTGGGTAACATGAGAAGAAAGGTAAGAGTTATTTCTTGAATTTAGACTCCTGTGTCACACTGACCCCTCAGCTGAGAATTGCAGGATTGGCAGGACTCTGCTATAGCAGGTCGACTAGTCAATCACAGACACAACCTATTCATACAAGGAATCATTTC
Source organism: Oreochromis niloticus (assembly GCF_001858045.2). Classification (NCBI taxonomy): domain Eukaryota; kingdom Metazoa; phylum Chordata; class Actinopteri; order Cichliformes; family Cichlidae; genus Oreochromis; species Oreochromis niloticus. Next base: position 12,487,466 of record NC_031972.2, read on the forward strand.
CTGCAGCTTCATCTCCACCTGAGAAATGTTAAAAAAAAAAAAAAACATCTGTCCTGGGGCTTATCGCGTTACTTGCCTTCTGACCCTGAACCATCCAAACTGCCTGTTCCCAAAACCAACAGACAGGATGAGCGGATAAAACAGAGACAAAATGAGAAGAGAGGAAGTGTTGAGGATACATTTTCAGACTTCAAAAGCAATCTGGAGAGAATTTTCTGGCCTTTGCCCCCAACTGTGGACCTGTGAGCAGAGAGGACGAGACCCAAAGGAGGGGGTTATTACTGGAGGAGACCAGGCGTAAAGCAACCCCTCCTCCGCCCCCACCTCCTGACATACACACACACTTAGGTCGGGTATAAATCCCAATCTTACACTTATGCAGGTCCACTCTACCATCCCAGTGTGTAGCATGCTTCCACAATACAACGCAAACAAGGAGAGCAGGTGCAAACCTTTATGTGTGTGTGTGTGTGTGTGTCTGCGTGTGTACGGACAGCATTAAAAGGCTTTGGTTATACTGTACCATGCACACACCATCACATAGTGGTGATGATTGGGCTCCTGTCATGCTCTGTAAGTTTGTTGTAGGTGAGGATCTCCTGTCAATCATAGCGGGATGGAGGCCAGCCAAGGGTAGAGAGGAGAGAGGTTATAGAGGGAAAGAGAGATAAGAGAGGGCAGGAGAGGCGAGAGGGAGGGCTGGAGAAGGGGAGAGGGGGCCGTTTGCGGTCGGCTTACCTGAAGTCATCAATCTGCACCAGAAATCGAACAATGTCAAAATGTCCTTTCAGCACCTGCAGCTCAGTGAAGCAGTTTTTGGGCTGTTCCTCTCCAATGCACAGCACAGGGCTTTTCTGCAGACACAAGAGGGAAAGCAGTGAGACAAACAGGCTGCAGTGCTGTACACCCAGCCTGAGGGTAGACAGAAGAGCAAGAGTATGGGCAGAAAGAAGTGGAAACCAAACTTGTACTTCTAAGTAAATATATTTTTAAGGGACAGAAATTGGCATTTATATTTTTATTCACTTTTGTTTTTGTTACTTTACCCATCTCACAAAAAAATAATAGCCGTAGCTGCATTCTTATTTTATATCAAAAACATGACAAACAAATACGGTGTACTGTTAAAGACCACACCAGCTGTTCAATTGTTACTTTTTCTGTAGAGTAAGTTGTTTTGCTTCTCATACTCAAATCCCAACTGGCAATATGTTGGCAATATGTTGGGGTTTTTTGTCATATGTACAATAAGATGGGTGGAGGGTTTCATTACTTCCCTGCTATTGTTACTACTCATGAACGTGCTTAATATTTAGTGCCTGTTACAGGTTTCTTGTGGAAGTACTTTGCAATGTTATCCTGAATCACCTTTTTGACACAGCTGATAAGGCCTATGTTTTATAGGCTAAAATGTTTTGGAATAGCTAGCGATATACAAATTATATAGGTAATTCATGTTCTACTTCATAGTAATGTAAGTGGGCTACTCAGCAACCATCATACATTTCAGTCTATGTCCTGTCCACAAAATATAAGCATGGTCTGACACCACCATGTTAAAATACGACATCTCTTATAATGACCTTACTTTGAGAATAAAGTCAACATAAAATATTTTGAGCATTGAGTTTAGTAATCAGGAAATTATTTGTCTTTTAGCAAACTGAAAATAACAAAAAAAAACACTTTATCACTTTATTATTATTATTATTAGTTTTAAACAATTTTTTAACTGATTGAAGTAAATACAGAATAAATCATTGACATGGCAGCAGTTCAGTGCATTCATTAGCAGGTAGACTTGGTAAAAACAACCTGCTGAAGTTCGAACTGAGCATGCGAATGGTAAAAAAAAGTGATTTAAGTGAGTGAACGTGGAGTGCCAGACATGCTGGTCTGAGTATTTCAGAAACTGCTGATCTACTGGGATTTTCTGCACAGCCGTCTTTAGGGTTTACAGAGAAAGGTCCAAAGAGAAGATATCTAGTGAACAGCAGTGAAAAAGTCAGAGATCAAAGGAGAATAGCCAGACTGCTTTGAGCTAAAAGAGGGATAAAAGTAAATCAAATAACCATTTATTACAGCCGAGGCTTGTAGAAGAGCACCTATGAAGACACAACAGACCAAACCTTGAAGCAGATATGAAATGTTGCTGATAGGTCTCCATTTCTGCTTTAAAATTTGGATTGTAAAGTCAGAATTTGGGAGTTAAAAAACAAAACAAAACTTGAAAGCTGTCTGGTGGTAATGTAATGGTCTGGGGGATAGTCTAAAGAGCTTGGATGACCCTGATGACTGAGAACCTTCACAGAGATACAGTGTGGGGGATAGTTTTTTGGCACACTTTGGGCCTTAGTATCAAGTGATCAAGATTTAAACATCAAATCCTACCAGAGTATTGTTGCTGACCATGTCCATCCTTTCATGACCCCAGTGTATACATCTTCCGATGACTGCTTCCATCAGGAGAACACACCGTGTCACAAAGCTCAGATCACATTAAGATGGTCTCTTTTACATGACAGTGAGCTCCTGTGCTCAAATGGTCTCCAGTCACCAAATCCCAGTCTACCATGGGATTGGGATGTGAAGGAATGGAAGATGGCAGCAACTGTGTGACAACTACAAAGGTAAAAGGGTGTCCAACCCAGTACTAGCAATGTGTAACTAGCAAAGTGACCGGTGAGTGTTTATGCCTGTATTTAGTGGATATATTTCCATAAGTTACACAGGTGGACTCATAAAATCATCACATACATTCCCAAACAAGGCATGCTGCAAACACGAGCTCCCAGGCTCAGCTTACCTCCGCTGAGCTCTGAGCTTCCCGACCACCGAGAATCCACCGGAGCATGACGTCAGCCGGTCAAACAGAGTAAAGCCAGTTTATACAGACGCTTCTCTGAACACGAACCCAAAACTCAAAGCACAAAAAAGTAGCTAGCTAACGTTACAGCTTCTCTATCTGAAAAGTCCCCAGCGTCACACAGAAACAGCCTCTCGCCGTTTTCACTGTGAGGAAGCTTCGGCGGATAACGCTTCGGTTTGTTGGACAGATAATTTAATTTCGCCAGAAATGAGAAAAGTCACGTTAATACTGCACTTTTTCAGCTACATGTTTCAAAATGTTTTCAGTCACGACCACAACAAACCGTTCATGTGATTCGCACTACGGAAGCTTTGCGTGGACACGATTCACTAAAGTCGAATGATAATTGGGAAGTGAATATCTTTAGACCGTTGCGCATTTTAGTGATTTCATGCACTTATGCGACACTTGGAAAATTGAACCCAGCATCCACTTATGCAGTGTTTGTATTCGTTTGTGTGTTTTGCTTAAAATAATCTGCCCATGCCTATTTAAAACTAATAAATCTGCACTCCGAAGTTGCTTTACTTTTCAGCATAAAGTTACATTACACTTTGAAATGTAATACTGAATTAACAATTCGGCGATATAAATAAATAACGATATGAATGCAATTAATGATAAATTAATAAGCTACATTTGAAAGCATAGATCTTGATAGAAATAGCAGTTGACCTGTAGAAACCAAAAACAACTTAATCCGGGGGAGTTGTTTTGTTTTTTTGTGGGTTTTTACTTTGAGATTCTCATTTATGGATTTCCGTCTCTAATGGGGACTGACAGAAACCTGGATTCTGGTCTTGAACTAGGTCAGTCTTTGGAACAACCTAAATGCCCGATGATATGAATCTTGTTACAAAGGCAACACATGTTGAATTTCGGTCAAACGCGAAATCACTTTTTTATGTTGGTCACACCAAACCTATTGGTCTCAGTGCACTTTTAAGCTCAGTAGAGATATAGGCAGATTTAGTTAAATATAACCAATAAAACCAAGGTTATCTTTTTGGTACATAGGGAAGTCAGATGTAAGGCCTGCAAATCCACAGCAAAAATTGCTTTGAAAAGTTGAGAAATGGGGGGAACAGCCTAATCTGGCAAAGATGGATGTATTTTTTTTTTAATATTTTAAACAGTTATTACTCAAAAATGAAGCGTTTTATACTCCACTTTAAGAAATGTTCTGCATATATACATGAAAACAGCCTAGTACTATCAAATTATTCACATTCATCAGTCTGCACAATGACGCTCAAACATTCAAGATTGCTAAAACACATTTTGGAGTCAGGTGAGATCTTTAAATGAGCGTCATTCCTCTTCATACAACTAGATGGCAGTGTGTAACAATAACACAAGATCAGGAGAAGTCTCAAAACTCTACTAGTGAGGGAAATCCTTTTTTTATCAGTTGTTTCCTTTTGTATAAAAATAATGATATAATTTTTTTTATATACTCTTGGGTCAGTTCAGCATTTTCTGCCCACAGTTTCCTCGCTTCCTCTTGTTTATTTTTTTTTCTTCATCGACTTCTGCAATAATGCTGACCTTCTCTTCATCCAAACCTTCTTCCTCAGCTTTACAATCTCTTTCTTTGAGTGTATTCCCTGTTAACACACACACACACACACACACCCCTAGCTGAGTCTGCTCCTGCTCCCCCAATTGAGACGACACGCAGTGTAGGGCCTGTGACCTTCATGGTGGCTCAGATCTGTGGCTGGCACTGATTTCTGATTTAGTGTCGATCCGCTGCGCTTGTCAGGGGCTGCGAGGTGCTTTCCATGCGGTAATAGAAAAGCTCAAGGGCAGCTAGAGAAAGGAGGAGGGTTAGGGCAAGGGATCGGTTGAGGTGGAGTGAATGGGTTTTAGATGTGAGAATGTTTGCTTTACTACAGTATCTGTTAGATATCTGAATGGATGGGTCAAATATATAGATTGCAGAGCACTATTTTGAATCAATATATAATTATTAGAAAAGTTGTGACTCGTGATCCTGTTACTTAGAGTCTACAGGCCCATCAAGATTTTGATGTGTGTAAACCTTAATCTTTAATCAACCTTTACTCATGCATTATGTATTTATGCTGTCTTGTGTTTTTATTAGTAGTTAGCTACTGTGCTTTAGCACATTAGTTTGCTATCTTTTATATACAGTTTATCGTTAGATATTTTCGTAAAATCTATTACAGTCTATTACAGCAAACCAAAGTAATTCTGGTACACTGTGTAGGAACCTTAGAAAGTCTTTTGTTTTTCACTTGGCTATCCATCTAGTACATATTAAATATTAGTAGATATTTTATGAATAAATTGTACTAGATGAAAAGTCAGAGAATGAGAAAAATCAGAAGAACATGCGGCCATGATGGTAGCATTTGTTAGTGTTTCAGGATTGACTGAATTGGATCAAGTGGCAGATATTATTATGTGTCCAATCTCAAAACAATGTAGACAATCCAAGATTTTTGAAAAATACAGGAAATAAGGTCGATAGAGAGAAGAGAAGTTAAAGAACAGATTCAGGAGCACAGTGGGAAGAAATGCGGAAAAGAGGGTTTGTTGAGTGCAGTAGCCGAGGAGGACGAGGTGTCAAATATGACCAATGGTAGAAATCATCTAAGATGTGAAAGCCCTGATGTGATTGCCACTGAAGCACTAAAGACCAACAGATTTAGGGTGAGAAAGAAAAGAAGTCTGCGTGCTCCCTCTTTCTCCACTATAGTGCCTGATCTCAGCCCCCTATCTCCAGCCTGTAAGGAAAACAAATGGTTATGATGATGGAAAAGGAATTAAGTAGTAATTTAACAAAGGGCCAACAACAGTATTCAATAACACACTCCCTCCCTTGCTGTTCAGAGGGGTCTTGTAGAGAGAGATAGGCTCATTCCTGACCAACACACTTCACTGTCCCTCTTCATCAGGCGTTCACTGTGTTCTGCTTTATCTACTGAGGGCCTGCCTCCTCTTAGAGCTGAACACACAGGGCAGCAACTTTATAAATTCACAGCTAATGATAATAATAATATTCTTTTATTTGTATGGCAAAACATAATTACAGAGTTCTTTGCAGAGCCAAATAAAAACTCAGAAGTAAAATTTAAAAAACAGCAAAAAATAAATCAATAAATAAAAAGTAACATAAACCCATTTTGTAAATTTCTTTATAAAGCTACTTCAATCAATACATTTTGCTTCTCTGAATTGTTTGGGGACACTCAGCTTTATGTACATTCATTGCATAAAAATCTTTGAAATTGTTTATTTGTTTCGTCTTTTCTTTTCGGGGATGCTGAGGATGCTCCATTTTAATGTGATAGTAGTCACTTGTCCAAAAGAGAGGTAACCAAGGTAATATTTATCATTATTTCACTCTAAATGGGAGTATAATGACCTAAATACCACCAAAAATAAATAAATGACTGAGACCCTAAACTCATAGAAAGATTTTTACTACCATCATAAATTAAGAAAGAAGAGAATGGTGGAAAGTTTGGTAATTTTCTTATAGACTTATGTACAGAGTTCTCTTTGAAACCAGAGGTGGAGTCGCCCTTAGTGGCTATTAGAAGATAGGCATGTTTAAGGCACTTCCCATTTACTTTACAGACCTTTGAGTCTACTCCCATCTTATATACAACAGACACACTTGGTAAAGTAGTGGATGGAGATCAGAGCATGGTCAAATATTTTGCCACAATGTGCAGTGAACATGCAATTTTGTTGCCTTTGAAATGGTTGTTTTGGAGTCAGGCGTCAGGTAGCCAACCAGCTGCAGTCAGTTGCTAGCTTCAGACTGACTTTGGTGCATGAAGACCTTTTGCAATCATTGGTCAAGACGGTGATATAACACTATAGCAATTGTTTGGAGACAGGTTGTGCAATTGTCTTGTGATCAAAAATGGTCACCCAGTCGTTGATGGTGTTGCATACCTCTGAATGTTCAACTGGTCTTTGGAATTATTTTGGAATTATTATGAATTTTACTTCAGGAGTAACCTTCCTTTCTTGTAGATGCAGTGGATGTGTAAGTAGCAATTTAGGCCTTTGTGTAAGATGTGTTCAGGCTGATAGCAAGAAAGTTAGTAAAATAGCTATAGCTAGGGTTGTTAACAGGTTTAGGTTTATTGAATAAGCTAATCACAGTGAAACCTCAGAAAGACATAATTATTTGTAACTGTAAACATTTCTCCATATTACAAGTAATCTTTGGAGCTGTTTGAGACATCTGTGTCTATTTTTGTTTGTGCTGTTATGATTAAAAACCCACAGAAGTGACTGTCAGCAGTATCTTGAGCTTTCTCTTGACATCAAAATTGTCCTCTCTTCGTTATCCTGCACTGATCCTTTAAATTCGTAGGTGCCACTTGCGCCTAATTTAAACACAAACAGGATGTGCACTTGACTTGAATCTACATTTCAGGTAATGGTGGTCTGGGGCTGACCAGGACAGAGGAATGCATTTGAGCGTCTGTCATTGTGATTTGTCACATGAGCATGACTGTAATTGCTGTGTTTCAGTCATCATGGGTTAATTATCAGCCTTGACCTACAGTATTACATACGTACAGATTATACATGAAGGTGGAAAGATTATTTTTACACAGCACCAAAACTTGGGAGATATTACACCAATACAATATAAAGCTGCCAGTTCTCCTTTATTCTGTATTATCTTCCTCTCTGCCTAACTGATCATCACTGTCTCAGTCTCTCGTCCCTCCCCCCGTCCCCCCTCCCTCATTTGGTGACCCTCTAATGTTCTGTTCATTTTCTCTTATGAATAGATAATGGACAAAAATCAAATCTCTTCATTTGCATGTAATACAATTAAGACCTTTTCAAACAAAGACAAATGGAGGGAGCAGCGAGATGTCAGTCAGCCTCGTCAGCGAGCGAGCAAAGACAGCATCAGCGAACCTCCCCATTTTAACGAAAATTAATAAAACCTTCAAATGGAATTTTCTTGCCACCATCTGGAATAACAATCACCAAGACACTACGAGACTCTGCCTGTCAAATAACATTAAAGCTCCCATGAATTTGGATTCATAGCATGGATCTGAAGCCACCAATGTATCTGTACCCTTTAAAACTAAGAAGATAAGATTTTGGGGATGTGTGGCCTGAACTGACTTCAGACATAAATTCCTTTTTTCTCTGTAGCTTGTTTTAGGTGACATATTGCGATATAATTTTTTCACTGCTATTTAAGTATTGGTCACTTGGTTTTAAAGGTAGATAGTGTCAGCTTGATATCTATATTAGACTATAACTGAGCAATGTAAACTTCAAAGGGGACCTATTGTGCTCATGTTAAATAAAGTTTGATTTGATATGATCGCATTGATAGATGTGATCATATTTGGGTGAAGGGCTGGAGCCTTTCATAATTCTATTAAAAATGCCCCAAAAGACACCAGCACTGCAAGCATGGTGAACAGGTCAACCTCAGGGAATGCAATTAGCCGAGGAGAGGTCAATACAAGGGAGAAGAAGAGAGTCAGTGTCGCTCAGTCACAATATAGTAAAAACTGCTTGTTTCTGGATGATTTCATAAATCGCCTGGTGCAAGGTAACCAGTCTCCAGACAGCAGCAATGGGAATCAGACTGATTGCAATCACTCTCAAAGATATTGGCAAAGGTTTGCAAATAATTGCCATCTAATTAATAAATATAGACAGATTCCTTACACAGTCAGTCTGCACTGATGAATGCAACACATCTGTGACGGGTCTCTTTGCAGGACTTGACCCCATTCAGTAGCAAACCGATAGCAGACTGATAGCAGACTAATTTCATCTTATTGTCAATAAGATTGCTGCCATAAAGAGAGAGGAGCTGAACCTGCTTTTTTCAGTCAGGCCAATAATGGATGAGTTTTTCTGACCTCATTAGCATCTGTGTGTATTATGGATACCCCTCTCATGCATACTGTTTAACTTAGATTAGCTTAGTATAGGTACCATGAAAAAAGAACTTTTGAGCACATATGAAGTTTAATATTTGTAGCTCATTTTATTTTCTACTTGATGTTATTCTGTGTTGCAGATTTAAGGGCAGCTAGTATTGCATTGTTTCATGACTAGGCCGAGTGGCTTTGACAAAGATTACAATAAGTATTAAAAACAGAGACATAAAACCTATTTATTAAGCTTTATTGGTACTGATAGGCCGATTCCTAGCTTCAGAGGTTAGCGCTTTCCCTCTGTTTTCATTGTTGTCAGTGGACAGGTTCGTATGAGTGTTGTATTGATCCTTTAATCATCATATCATAATTACTGAAATGTCAGTCTACTGCTGTTGTTTTGTAAACATAATTACAAAAGTGTGAACATTTGTGTGTTACCGTTCTGATTTCTAATTGCTCTTTAGTATTTGTGCATAATGTCACTCTGACATCCCCTTCTTGTGCACATCATAAACATATGTGCAGAAAGAAAATAACCACACATGCACACCTGAAAATGCATGCAAACACACACACTTAAACTGTTAAACTCTCTCTCTCTCTCTCTCTCTCTCTCTCTCTCTCTCCCTCTCTCTCTCACACACACACACACACACACAAGAAAATTAATGAGCTCTCATTCATAATCCAGGATAGAGAGAGCCATATTCACCCTTGGATGGTTTATTGACTGATTTCATTTATTTGTGTGGAATAAATAGGAGGTAAACATTGGCTCACGCTCGCATTTTCTGCGACACACTCGCTGCACAGCATTCTGGGAGAAATGATCCCACCAACAGCAGGGTCACTGATTGGCTACCTCGTCAGTGTGTGACAAATTACCCAATGAGAAACAGGTTACCCATTTCCACAAACTAATTAACCTGGCTGATAGTGAAACAAATTATTACATTTATGTAATATTATTTCACATCTGTCGCAGGACTGCAAAAATCTTTATCCCGAGGGGCTCACAAATGAAAGCCAAAGTCTATGACATGGAATTACATCAAAATGAAAAGATTCACAATAATTTATAGAACAGTACCTGCTGGCTAATTAAGTAGTAGTATTCTACAAATAGAAGAAGTAAGTCAGAACATTTCTGTGAAAATTGGTACACAATAAAGCAAGTAGAGGTTTAGTCATTGACGATTATACAATCAAATGCACGTGCCGGTTAATCATCCCACCAGGCCTCACTGTATTGTAATATCCTTTAGATGATAATCTGCTATGTTCTGTGTTATATTTCTAGGTGATGAGAGTTTGTTTCACGGTGGTGACATAAGTATTCAGCTGTCTAAAGGAGAATGGTATAACTGGATATATTCATTACAGCATGCTGTCTAAAGTTAGCCTTCGATTAACACTAATTGGATGTAATAGAGCTACTCACTTTTTCTTCTGTAGGTGAATGAACTTTCTGTATGATTATAAAAGTATAGGCACACTTGAATCCAGACTTGTGTAAAATAAAATAAAAGTGTTAAAGAATACATTCAGCAAAACATAACCGGAAGACTGGCATGCCATTTCCCATAAATCCTAAATCCATGTACAGAAAGTCTTCTGTATGTTTTTTTTTAAGTTATTATTATATTTTTGTCCAAAATATTGGCTTTCAGGGAAGTTCTGACTGACATACACAGAAATCTGTTCACATAATCATTTTGCCTTACTCCAGAATATGGGTTAGGGATCTGCGAATATGATTTTGGGGATAAGGAATTACTTAGCTTGGATTTCACAATAGAGAAATTATTGTGGTGTTTTCAGAGTAAATGTATCTGTAACACAGTAAAAAAAAAAAAAATGTCCTTGTGACATAAGTGCATCCATACTCCTCATTTAAAGGTGAATGGATACCTTGGAACTCTCTGTTACCAAAATGCTTGTCTAATCTAAAAGTAGAGTTCTATCAGATACTCACTGGCAGGCACTCACATTTGAGATATCTACTGTTACTGCTCTACTTTTTTATAATCTAAATGTAATTGAATAATTCTCTCATTAGACTGCTTAAAGGGCCTCTTCCACTGCACTTTACACTTACTTTGTTTGGAGATTTGCAGCTTCATCAGCAAACATTGTGTCACTAAGGTTGCCTTGATTAAAATCTAAACTGCAACTCAAAGGTCCACCTTTAATTTCTATGCTCCATTTGAAGATTACATTTCAGGAGTGGAATAGAGGTGTGATGGTTAGGACTCTTGCCTCACTCTAGGAATGTCCTGGCTTCAAATCTGCCTGCTGGTTGGGGCTTTCTATTTGGAGATTGCATGTTCTCGCTGTAACTGCGTGGGCTTCGTCTGAGGACAATAGTTTCCTCCTACAGTCTAGCAACAACCGGCGACCGGTTCGATCCCCGGCCTCTCTGTCCTGGTCGTTGTGTCCTTGGGCAAGACACTTTACCCTACCGCCTACTGGTGTTGGCCAGAGGGGCCGATGGCGCGATATGGCAGCCTCACTTCTGTCAGTCTGCCCCAGGGCAGCTGTGGCTACAACCGTAGCTTGCCTCCACCAGTGTGTGAATGTGAGCGTGAATGAATAATGTCATTGTAAAGCGCTTTGGGTGCCTTGAAAAGCGCTATATAAATCCAATGCATTATCATTATTATTATTATTAACATGGTGAAGAAGTGGTGATTCGACGTTGCCCATAGGCGTGAATGGGAGTGTGGATGGTTGTCTGTCTCTCTGTGTTAGCCCTGTAAAAATTTGTGACCTGTCCAGTGGTTCTACCTCATCATAGGTAGGTTCAAATCCCCCAACAAATCTGAACTGAGTGAGCAGAAGAAGATGGATGGATGGTTTACAAAGGAACTATATTAATTATAATAAAAGGCTTTCCCTAAACTTGACCTGTGGCTGTTACACAAACAGGTGCTGCACACTTCCATACAGGAGAAGCTCTAAAGCCAACCAAGAAACACAGACTTCAACTACCAACTGTGTGCAAAATGGCTTTTATTTTATTTGCATTTTTTCTGACCATAGCCTTTTCTTGCAGAGGCAGTGCATTATTTACTGATTATAAATAAACTTAAACATGATGTGTTATTCCTAACAACCTAAAGTAAAATGATGCACTTGCTGTGTGGAGCACAAACACTCCAACACACATTATGTGCTACACCTCAGTGGCAGGTTCGGGTCCCGTTTCCACACTGGAATACAATCGGAGAAACTAAACACTGGAACATATAAATATCCGTATATATGTAGTTTAAGTGATTTCAAAGGCCATTACTGATGCTTTAAATAAGCTAGCCCTTTGTTTTGTCCTGAGCTTATCACTGTGCATTTGCTTCCTGATAGAAAATTTAAGACAACAAAGCACCAGCTTCTTTGGATCAGGCCTAAAAAGTAGAATTCAGTTATGAATTAATACAACACTGTGAACTGCACTGAAATGTGTGCAGCATAGACTCCATACAAAAAGCGGGATCTCACAGCTGGTTGCACAAACGCTGCTTTCAAGTTCAGCCTGTTTCTCACTGTTTTATTCTTTTATTACAGAAAGCAGTCCTTTTGGAAAATGCCATCAGGTCTGTTGTCACATTTGGGTCACTGGAGCAAGTTGGAAAGAGTCCGTGAGATTTATAAACCTTGTCTAATTGATGTTCCACGTGAGATAAATGATGGGTATTACTTTATAAAGCCTGTTTTATAAGTATTATCAATTTACCTAATAAATATAATTGAATTAGTCTGTAAATTAATTCTGTCTGCTTACAACTAAATCTATAATTTAACTGGAAACAGACAGAAGTGCTTATTAGTGTATTAAAGCACTCATATTTGGAGGCTGACATAGAAGCAGAATGAGAGATTATTCAATAAAATGCAATCATATAAAAATGTGTTTGAAAATGTTATATTGATGATAAATACTGTACACCAATAAAAAATGTCTTTATTATTCATAATGTATCATAAACACTTTATTAAATGCTTACATGTTGCTTGTAAATGCCATTCTGTCATGCAGCCATAACAGCCACTGCTTTTCCATCTCACTTTTGGGCTTTGGAGGTCATTATTTGTGCAATTTTTTTTGGAAAGAAAATATAATAAAATAACAAAATGAAGAAACACACCTTTGACTCTAATTTGTCAGTTTGGTCTTTACTGAGATTGAGTTTGACACCTTTGATCTCTCCTAAATTGCTCATTTGGATTTTGGATTTTGAGCATTTAATGTGGAAGTATATATATCTATCTATATATATATATATAGATATATATAAACTAAAGATAACACGTTACATAGTTTTACTTCTACATTTGTAATAATAACATGAAAACTCAAATTATGACTATTTGATGTAATATTTTTAAGTGAAATCTGCTTCAATGTCTCTTTTATTCATGTTATGTTTTGTGTGAGTTCCCTCAAATTAATGTAGCACAAAGGCAAAGAGCTTAACAGCATCACAAATAACGCAAACTTACTTAGAATAATCGTTTGCTACTTGAGCCTCACTTCAATGTTCACTGCTACCTTTTTAAAAAAAAAACATAAACAAGTTTATACCAGATAGGATAGAAAATTTGATGCAGTGAACACTAAATAAAATGTTCAGATTCATCACTACAATCATTTAAAATCTAAATACCTTCTGGAATGAGCTTATAAAGAAACGGTTGATTCGTGTTGTGGCATAATTGAAAATGGTTTTTATTTGATCATTTACACTGAATTGATATAAACATGTCCATGAAACAAAACTGTTCAAACATTTAAGAAAGTCATAGCTGAGAATAAGCACAGACATAGTTTTGGAAACATAAGTTATCACAAACTGACCAAATGGGAACAAGAGTGCTTCCGCTACACAAAACATCCTATATAACAGATTATAGTTAAGTCACTTTCAATGTCTTAATTCAGAGTATTTCCCCCCTTTCTATTTTTGCTTTGGACGGCACATGCAGTCAAGTCTTTTATTTATTTATTTTTTTACCCCCGTTCCTGTCAAATCGGTCTCCCTCCTGGTGAATCGTCCATGTTTTCCTTCTTTTAAATCTCCAGGTGTGTGGCTTTTGCGTGGCCAGTGTGCATCCCTTTGGTCTTATAGAGTTGCATGCTGTGCAGCAGGAGGGGGGAAAAGGGGGGGGAGAGTGAATCTGTGATCTAGTTTTTGTAGTTAAAAGTATCCACAGAATTTGTCTTCAAAAACCCTCAGTCACCGAGCAAATATCACCGAGAGCCCCGCGGCAATCATGGCGAAGGCTGGATGTGCCCAATAAATAAATAAATAAATAAGTGAATAAATACCGAACTCACGCATCGGTTCGTTTAAATAGAGAAATAAATAGCTGATCGAGGCTACATGCGAAATAATAAATTATAGCCTAAAACAGAACCAGTCCTATGGTTAATAAAGGCCAAAGGGCCCAATGAATAATGTCAGTTCTCCCCGTTTTTCTCGTGAATTGGGTAGAAGAAGAAGAAAAAATGTTATCTGAACAAATATCCCGGGTGTATTTGTCCCACTGTGCCTCTTTGGATGGACTAGGTGGGTAAGAACAAAATGCACAAGATCTCTGTGTTGGTGAAAGAAAAGCTCGTAGCGCTGACCCTCGTCACTAGGTGAAGCTCATGGATACTGTGTGCTCCAGCGCTTTGCGGCGCAGAGAGGCGATGCTTGTCCCTCTCCAGACGTCACTGTCCGGGGAGCTACACAGCTGAGGCGACCCGGTCACGTTCGTCGGGCCGGATAGAGACGCGGGGACCATTCCGGGGAAAGTGGGCTGGTAGAGGTGTGACTGCAGCCCGGAGCCGTTCGACGACATGTTGGATAGACCCATGGAGTTGGGTGGTGGTCCGGCTCCAAGGCTGCACTGAGACAGCGACTGCGCCATGGCCTGCTGGCGGCCCAGAGCGGGCGGGAGCTGCAGCTGAGACACGCCGGGCATCCCTGCCGTGGCCCAGCGGGTGTCGTTGGCGTGGAAGGAGCAGAGGCTGTCGCCCATAGCCGCTGCTGCCGCAGCTGCGGATGGGAACTGAGGCAGACCGTGGTGCGTCGGCAGCAGAGTCCCCGGAGCCCGGAACACGTTGGTGGTCTTCTTGCGCTTCTTCCACTTAGCGCGTCGGTTCTGGAACCAGACCTGCAGACAAAGACGGGAGGAGTCAGGGGGAGCTGATTCAGTGACTTTACTGACAGGTCACGTTATCAACGCTGGGAACACCAATAATAACAATAATTTTTTTTTTTTTTTTTTTTAAAGGTCATGATATCAGTGTGTGATCAATGACAAACACCAGCAGTAAATCACCGCAGAAATACACAGATTTATGAATTTTGGTTAAATTCTCAAATAACAGCTGTTTGCAGTAATGAGTGAACATTCACATAGATTCAATCGAAAACATATTTCCACGATCTTCATGGTTGAAATGACACTAAAGAGTACTAGGTTTTATTTTTATTTTATTTTAATTATTCATTGCCGTTGACATCGTGGTGCCGATTTTTATTATTTTATTTTATTTTTTAAGAAAGAAAGAGAGAGAGACCTATTTATGTTTTGAGGTTCAACTACATTTTTATGTTAAATATTTTCTACTTTTCAAGTTATTTTGTGGGCTATTTATTATTAGTAGTAGTAGTAGTAGTAGCAGCAGTCATCGTATACTTTGAGCCACATTTTTTTGAGATTCCTGTGCTACATCCGGCCTGGGATAATAAAGGCAATGTTATTGCTGCTGTAGAGGGGTGGTTTGCTCTGTTATTCCCGGAGTCCCCGTGCTTCTGTGGGTCTGGCTGTAAGCGGGTGTCTATGATTAATGTGAAGATTTGGTTGAGAAAGTGGGGCGCAGTAATAAGAACGGGACAATCTCACTCTCTTCCCCCGGAGTAGCCCAGCCGTGAAATCCGGCCTGAAATGCATTACACATCAAAGGAAAGAAAACGCAATTTCTCATTCCCCCCCTTAAAAAAACAGAAATAAAAATAAGACAGAGTGCATCTTCAGCACGTCCGGCATTAAGATGCAGAAAGCGGTGACAGGCCCATCGCTAAATCGAATCTGGATCTTGCTTCTTATTTTCAGCGCTGTCATAATAGCAGATGAGCGTCATTTCGCTAATTTTGATTTTATGTAAATGGCAGAGAGACTGAGTGGACTCTTGCAATAATAATAATGATTATTATGGGGTATTATTTCACATGCGAGCGATCCAAGCGCAATTGCCGTTCTCATCCAATAAGGCGCAAGAGTGAGCCACTGAAGTGGCAGCATTACAGCGAGAATGAAATGCAGTCTGATGAAGTTGTAGACTGACCATCACTGTTAGTTCAGGACTGTTAAAAGGTTGATATGAGGCGATTAATCGAGTGTAATAAAGCTGCCGTCAGCATTTGGTTCCCTGTAGATGAATTACATGCGGCAGACACTGGAATTTGGGCCATTTTAACAAGTAAATATTAAAATAAAGCACCCTCGGTTTTTAAAAGAAAACTGATAATTTATAAAGTTTGAATAAAATCAAATAAAATACTACAAACAACCCAATTAATGCACCTGATTTTTTTATAACTAAAGGATGGCATGTTAGTATCAAGCTTTTTAAATAACCCCTGCACTCGTTATGTTCAATGCGAAGATAAACAGCAGTGTGTGTCAGACACACAAGAACGCTCTAAATATGTGTGATGCCACATTAACATTTAAAATAATTAAACTATAAAAACCTAATAATATTAATGATAGACGGATGCCATAAAACGTCGTTTATTTTATTTTATTTTTTACAATGAAGACTACAATTTTGTGAAATACTAAAACTTGTTTTTTGCATTCCTTCTTAGGCAATATTTTGATATGTTAACCAAGCAATAAGCTTGATTGTTTGCGCAAATTGACATAACACATTCCTCTAGCTTAGAATTTGGTTGTTGTGAGAAAAAACAAAAGAATAAATTAAACAAAAGAATCTAAAATCTTAACCCTGACGGGTTACGTGAAAAACTGTGGGTTTTTTGCATCCTAATAAAGTGTTTCGGTAAGTTTCCACTAAAGAGGCGTTATAGCGTCTGGAGAGCAACTTAAATGTGTTATGTTGCAGTAACTATTGAGCCCCAAATGAAAGCATGTGGGCTTTTTTTTTTAATAGTTCAATATTTAATCACTTTTATGTGCAGGTATTATTTTGTTGTATTTTCGGTACTCGGGGAGATATATTGATAATATTTATAACGCCTGTGTGTTTCACATTTGGCCTTTCAAAAGTTCAATTTCATTCCTTTCTTATCAACATCACACTCCCAGCCGCCTCCCACCTGCACTCTGGACTCCGTCAGGCCGATCCTCAGAGCCAGCTCCTCCCGCATGAAGATGTCAGGGTAGTGCGTTTTGGCGAAGCTCCTCTCCAGCTCGTTGAGCTGCGCCGGCGTAAAGCGGGTCCGGTGTCGCTTCTGTTTCTGGGGCTGCTGCCCTCCAGACTGGTTGGGGTTGTTGTTGCTGTTGTTGTTCTGCTGCTGTTGCTGCTGTTGTTTCTCCTGCTCTTTGCTGTTCACCTGCACCGGGTTGGATCCCCCGCCGCTGGTGATATCGTCACCCGGGAGCATCGTAGTCCCTTCTACGCCGTCCGGGCCCGGGCCGAGCTCCCCGGAGTGTCCCGGGTCAGGTCCTCCACCGCCGAGCCTGCATTTCAAAGCCTCCCTGTGGCCCAGGAGCTCCGCCGCGGCATCCTTCATCCCTGCACAGACAACCGCAGCAGGTGAGAGCTGCACATTAAACACTTGGTCTATACAGGAAGGAAAAGGAACATGTTAGGCAAATGGAGTGACATATTCAACTGCACACAACAAGCATGCCTTACATGCGAAAAGGCGGATTTAGGAGCCGCTGAAGCATTGTTTTGGCTGCAGTAGAAGATGAAGCAGTCGTCGTGCATGCTTTAAACGCCTCAACACAAGTACAGACATTTAAAAAAGAAAAGAAAAGAAAGAACAGAAACAGCCACTGCAGCTATTTTCAAGAGACAGCATGCACATTGCAATCTGCTCCTTAAATACTCTTCATTCAATTTGATCACACTGGTATCTTGGAAAATTGTTAAATCAAATTACGCAGTAATATAATAATAATAATTACTTTTCCAATGAATTAAGCGAGTTTAGCTCACTTCAGCCGCATTAAGATCACATAAGAAGCAAATTGACAATTTCTGAGCTTGATTTAAGATTAGAAGTTCCTCCAGCTTACAGTAGAGTTGAAGACCGGAGTTTGGTGATGTTAACTCACCGAGGCGAGCATCCAGGAGGTCGGCATGAGATAGCATTGCGCACCGCTCCAGGGCGAAATGCTATTCCAAAAAAAAAAAAAAAAAAGGAAAAGAAAAAAGAAAAAATCTCTATGACTTTAACCTATTTAAGAAAAATATATAGCCTAAATGAAAGCAAATTCGGTTTGTGGTTAAAAGGGAGGTTCGTTGCATTATAATGTAGTTTAGCGAAATGGGGAGGCGCTTAACAACGGAATGAACCCATGAGCTTCTCCAAACGAGGACCAATCAGAGTTGAAGCCTGAGGTATGTCAGCTTTAGCCCGAGACCCGAGAACCCACTCCACCTGCTCCTCCTCCTCCTCCTTCTCCATCCTCTCACATCCACAAGTTCATTCCTCCTCATTCCTGTAATTGGCTTTGATTTCTCCCCCCAAATTACATCCAATAAAATAACCTGATTTAATATCTGAGCGAAAGCTTCGACCCGCTCAAGAAATGTTGGATCACCACAATATTTGTTTAATTGCGCACGCTGCTCTGCGCGTGCTTTTACAGCGAGCCACTCGGACAAGAGTTATTATTACTCGTATTAGGAAGAACCACATAAAGAGATACCACATGACAGCTACGAGTCTGCATCTTTTAATACTGCTCCTTCTTGTTCATTTTTTTCCTTTTAGTCAGCTTGACGATATCATCCACCTATTTACGACATTAAATACCTCTTGGAGGTCAGACTTTTTTTTTCGTTTTTTAATTTCCCGTTACTGGAACCAACGAACTTTATTTGTGACCAGGCTAATGTTCAAGGCCAGCAGGTTTATATAAAATTCGTCATATCTGAGCACTTTGAAATAAAAGCAGTATAAAGTGGAGGTGATCTCCTGTATAGTTCCAACTGTCAGGCAGGGAAGGACTCGGTCTAAATGATGTGTGAGCAAATTAATTCAGCGAACAGTGAAGTGAGGATGCTCGCCTTTGATAAAGGGACACAGTCAGCCTAATATACCCGAAAGTCTGACACCTGAACAGATAGTCTGACAACACGGGCAACCACGTAATCATGTTTCCAACACTTTCAGGAGGGGTGGGGGGGAGGCATAAGTTGTTTTTTTTAAATCATCTGTCTAAATTATGTTGAAGAGACAAGAAAAAGCTTTTAAAAATTAACTCAAAACTCTCTTTTGTCAGTAAACCACCATTAGACTCAATTAGCACGCCTGCTTTTTTTTTTTTTTTTACTAGCCTACACACAAATGCACACAACAATCTGCTACATTATATATTTAAAAAAAAAAAAAAACTTAAGACAGATGTCGGGACGTTTTGAGAGAACACGTTTATTTATTATGTGCTGGGAAAAAAAATAGTGACACAAAGGAGGCGTCCGAGCGTGAACCCGGGGCTCGTTTGGGGCTCTTTTCTTCGTCCGTCCGGGCTTCAGTTGCCTCCGCGCAGCTTTTATTTGCGTGCAATCTGGTGGCACGAGTGACACACTGGGAGGGATGGGTGGATGGACGGACGGAGAGGAGTCGTGCTCGGGAGTCTGTTTGGGATGTGGAGGAGATTTTTTAACAAAGAGGGGGGGGACTTGGAGATTTTTCTGGTCTCTATTTTTTCTCTCCAAGGCTCCATTTGAAAGCCGGACTTGAGGTAGCTGTGAAGATTTTTTTTTAAGTCGGAGCTAACCGTTTTAAATCCAAATTTTACAAAATCAAAAAGGGTCTATGTCATTACTGATCGCATTAATATTCGAATGCAAAAGTGAAATATATTCTTCCTCTGGCATCACGTTTGAGGGAAGTTTTCCTGACGCCTCCAAAGCTGTGAGGATCATTTCAAATCCTCACATTCCGGGATGATGGATCGTGCGGTTCGTTTTACGACTTGTCCAGAGCTGCACGCTTTTATAGCTGTACAAACACGAGCGAATGACTCCTCTCGTTGCGGCAGGTCGACACAACGTGAGAGGTGATGATGACATGTCAAGCAGCGTGAGATATTTGTGCTGAATGTGGGCCTGAGATACAAAAAGAAAAGAAAAGGAAAAAACAATCCTAAAAATTTTATGCACAAAGATAAAGGAGAGGAGACAGTTATTTTATGGATGCAAAATTTATTTTAATGTATTTATTATTAAATATCAGTGCTGGGAATATTGGCCCCCATGTTTATTTAACTGGTTTAATTATTTTAGATTGTATATAATGATTTAGCCATTAATGAGAATATGAAACCAAAAATATTTCATGTTTTCAGCGCAATGGAGAGTCAGACATACATCTTTAATTCCTTCTTAATATTATTACTGTTAGTGTCTACTTTTATATAACAGTGTATTTCATTAAATGCAACCTTTTACCTTACAGCGTGAATAGATTTTATGTGTGTGTGTTGCTAAAGGCTGTTGGCTAATTAGGGTAAGCAAATGACCTAGGCACAGTTATTACTGCGTTTATCCTCCTACAAATTCTTCTAACATCCTCGCATCAATCTTTTCCGTCATATAAATAAAAATAGAGAAACAAACAAATCCCCCCCCCCCCCCCCCCCCCGGAAGTTAATGCGGCGCATCTGAGTGGAAAGTAGACATTTTCACGCATTGTGGAGATGAGGAGTGACTTTTAATAAAAGTGAGAGGAAGAAAATATCTGAAAATAAAAATGTAACACTGCTGGATGTGGTGTAGGGTGGTGTAGTCAAACCCACGTGTGTTCTTGCTACTGGTGGAGGCACTTTTGATGACAGACCAGACTTGAACCCGTGACCTCCTGGTTCACAGTGCAGGCTCTCCAAACCAAGGCCCAGGCCACTGTTTGCAACCTCTTTCTCTCTCCCTGCTTTGCCTTTGCAGTCTGGATTCACTCAGTTCGAGATTTCTGAGGAGCAAAACAATTGATCTTCCATCTGCATGAGCTCCCGGTTTAACAAATGAGATTCTTGTTTCACGCAGCTGATTTGGTGGGTGTCTGGGGTATTTGGAGTAATAAGTTATACTGAGACGAGGGAGCTGAGAAACGGCTGCAGCTGATGCTGCAACTCGGCTGCAACCTACAGCTCCCTGCTCTGCGTCAGGCAAAAAAAGGAAAAGAAAAAAAGGGGGAAAAAAGAAGTTTGACACAGACAAAGTTTCAGGAGCAGAATATGATGGGGACTGTGCGTAAAACCATGTAGCCTGTTACATAATATCCTACTTTAAAACATTTCTTTAAGTGTAAAATCACTGTATGCATAGAAATTTGAATATGTATTGCTCTACCCACTTTATTAACAGTATGCCACAGTAATTCACAGTTTGCAAATAAAGGCTGCTGGCTACAGTATAGGGTAAAGAAAATACTCCAGTAAAATATGCCACAATTATAACTTATAGTTATAGAATATTCATAACATACTTCACACCGTGTACATTATAACATACCATAATAGACCCATTTCTGTAATATACTTACACATCTATATTATTGCTAATATATATTGTAATATATCTATATCGCGGCTAAAGCACTTCTGGATGGATGCAAACTGCATTTCGTTGCCCTGTACCTGTGACATGTGCAATGACAATAAAGTTGAATTCTATTCTATTCTATTAAGTGTAGAGACTTCAAATAAGGAACAGGTGAATAAGAAGGAACTTTTTTAGGTTGGAAATGGCTACCGAGCATGCTCCGAGGTTATAACAGACAATTAGCTCATTAAGGAGTGATTTCTGAAGACTTAATTGGATTTCCTGATAAGTCACGTGACTCTGGAAGGCGCGAAATGAAACTTCTTGGTGAGAGCTGTAAAAAGCAGCAACGCTATGGTTCCCGTGCATCTCAGAAGCAAATGTGTAGTCTACTTTGTACTCAGTCTGAAAAATGTATTACTGCAGAGCAACATGTTTACAAAGCACGCAAATTAAAATGCATTTCAACGGATTAACCAGGAAAACACAGCTACATCAACCCCACCGTCTGCCGTGCCAGTATAAGCTTTAATACGTCTGATTAGTGCTTTTATTTTTATAAGCAGTCTACATCACGCGAGTATTTCCGTCCACTTGAACGCAGGACTTCGGGTCTGTGTCTTCTCCTCGTTGCGCTGTTACTTTCTCATCCGGCCACGACAAGTTCCGAGCTGTCAGCAGCAGCCTGCGTGGGTCCTCCGGTCACACAAACCCGCAGGTGCAGCGCCCCGCCGCCGCATCTCATGCCTCAATTAGCGCCGCTGCCCTCTGCACGGACTCGATTAGGCCCGTGATTTATCCGAAAGAAATATAATTATACCTCCAAATAAAATAATCAGCATTGAAGAGCGATTTCCTTAACGAGATGGAGCGGGGTAGATGTCACGGAGTAGCAGCGCCTCATTAGGGCGGTAATGAGACTTTGGGGTGATCCCGATAATTATCGAAATCTGTAAAATAAGGATCAAGTCAAATGTAACCTTAATTTGTCTGGCAATTGAGTTCATTTATTAGTATGACTATTTAGGAAGGACTCCCTCAGCCTTAATGTAAGGTGTCGTTATTTTAGGCCATCTGGGTAATAGATGTAACTGCAGAGGGGACATTACAGGCCTGTTTTGTCATTCATGGCTCACACTAACATTTGTCATATGACTGACAGGGTTACCAAATAGCTCTTGTCTTTATTGTAGGTATCAAGACACAATCCATTTCACTGCTGCTAACAGGAATAACAGCACTGTGCTATTAATGTCATTAATCTATGAGATCAAAAGATAACTTTCACATGTGTTTCACCCAGTTTCAATGTGTAAACAGTGCATAAAAAAGTCAAACATCACTTAAAGAAAACACTACACTAATCTACTATAATAAACTGAAGGTTTTATCATATTATTGTGGAATTATTTTATTTTTTTCACACAGGAGAAGCGTGATCAAAATGTGGTGGCACGTTAGCGGTAAAGAAAAGAAATAATTACATCAAGAAAAGAGATTTTGAATGGATTCAGTTGGCCTCCACGGTTCCAAACAAGGCCTGACGAAAGGAATGGACATTTAAGCAAGTGAATCTCACAGTGAGAACAGAAATGCATCAGAAATCATCCTTCAAGCTTCACTGAGTCCAATATGCTTCTAGCCTCTTTGTACTCCTCTGATTCAGCCAATTCCTCTTCTGTTTCCTGAAAACACACAAACACACATATAGGTTTTGTTTTAGTGCCATCTGCTATACTTCCAAAGAAGGAGTTACAACTGTCTTCACTAGACAAACAGGTTTGTTGTCTTCATATAAAAGCAACAGGAAATATTTCATGCTGTATCATAATGGTAGGAACCAAATTCATCCAGGAAGGGTTGAACTGAGGTAAAACTTGACACTGAAGTGTGTTTGCGTTCCTCTGGTAGTCACCACAGTGACAGCACTTCTAATGACCTGTGATGAGCATGTGCATATGCGTATGCCTGTCTGAAGGGAAGAAAGAAGGGAGGATGAGTAACAGGGAAGGGGACAGGTTGCTAATTTCAGGTTAGCTCCCTCTGCCCAGCATTCAGCTCCCATGTGAGTGACTCACACCTCCAGCTGTCTGACTGTTGCTCTGCATTAATTTCGATGACCCTGAGACATCCATGCTGATGTTTGCCTCTCTCCATATCAGCTTAAGTCCAGGAGGGTTTGGCATGCTCTGTGGCTGTATATATACTGTATATAAGTGCAAAGTGTGGTGCTTGAGCTTATTCTAATGATCAGTTCATTAAGTCTACACACATTTAAAATAAAAAAAATCAGACTCAACATTGGAATATCCAGGATACCACGATATACTTTAAATATGTGTCCACTTTGACTGACAGGTGTCCTGGTATGAAACTGTAGCCAATTGTAGCCCTTTCCCACTCGTATGTACTTGAGTCAGCTTGGCATGGCTCGACTTGGATTTTAAGGTCTACCATTAGGTGGGAGTACCTGACAACAGGTACTTTTTTTGTACCCACTCAGCCAGGGCTCCAAGTGATCTGAGACGATCCGAAAACGTGACACCAACAGACAGCATTCACCCAATTGGCTAGTCAGTGGCGTCACTCAATGAGTCATGACAGTCCTTCATAAAAATAAAAACTGCCATTTTTGAAACCCAGCAACAAGGGAAAAGGCTGCACAAAAAACAACATCCTGGTCCCCAAGTGTGACAAGAAGCCATACACTGAGCAGCAGGTGTACAATCGCCTCAACGTCCACTTTTGTTATGGTTTTTGTGTTGCATACAAATGACATCACAGGACTTTTGGTGGCGTTGCTATAAGGACCCTACGCACATTAGGTGGTACTTGGTTGTAATGGAAAATGACCGAAACAGCGTTAAGTCAAGGCGAGCTGAGCTGGAAAAGGGCTTTTAGTGTCTGCTAGGCCTCACCCACACAGAGCTAGAGACCAATTGGCAACCCCTGGTCACTAGTGTGCATTCAAATTTGCATTCTCCGATTCACTGGCAAATGGTTACTGGATGCCGGTAGGTGAAATCAGTTGCCACAAGGTGCTGCACTAAAAAAACTCCTTATGATTGCTTCTGTCACTAGCAGTATGTTGCTGTCCTGCATAATCTGAAATGAAGATGCAGATTCGTCTGCAAATACTTGCTAACTAACTACTAAACTGTAGTGAAACTTGAAAAAGAACAATGCATACTAAAAAAGG
The DNA here is from genome assembly GCF_001858045.2 of Oreochromis niloticus. Classification (NCBI taxonomy): domain Eukaryota; kingdom Metazoa; phylum Chordata; class Actinopteri; order Cichliformes; family Cichlidae; genus Oreochromis; species Oreochromis niloticus. The sequence goes on from NC_031972.2 coordinate 12,512,179, forward strand.
ACCATTCACCTTCAAAACAAAGTCTCTGGCCCTGTGTGACTGGGGCTTAGCAGTCAATTTCAAAGTGACTGTGAGCAACCTCCAGTAAACACAATCAGTAAAGGAAAACTAATTTTTTTCCTAGCAAACTGTGGTTGTTAACTGGTCTCTAGGCATGGAGACCTGTTGTGACATGGCAGTAAATTTAACAGGAACATTTTTACTACTAATACTACTACTTCTAGTACTACATCCTACTACTACATCCTCGCTTATTTATGGTACAGCATTAAGGGAACTATGTAGCTTGTTATCACAACAGTAGCCATAACCTGATGTTGTCTTTTCCATTATTGTTTTTTTTCTTCTGTTACGTGCTGGTCTCATTGGACAAGACAACTGTTTAAAGATCTGGCATTAAACTGAAATCCAAACGTATTAAAATGAGGATCTTAGGCCTTTTCATTCTTTATTATTAATTATTTTGATTTATAATATTTTAATTATTAACTATTTTAGTGAAATGAAGCCTGACAGGAAGGGATTCCTAAGCATGATCCAGGTGTTGATCATGTCTACCAGATGTGAAAAAGGATAGGTTTTTGCTAATACTAATGCCATACTATGTTTAGAAACAAAGAGTATGAGAGTTGTGTGTCTTTTATACAATTATAATTACAATTGTGCAATTTTAATGAAGCTTTACTAAGAAACACACAATTAGTTAGTTATTAGATATTGTGATACATACAAAAGAGAAAAAAAGATTAAAAATAAAACTTGAACGCTAGGGTTAACCATTTTTTCTTGATGCTGGAATTTTACAAGTATTATAAGCTGAACCTTTTTTCTTCTACCCACAAACGCATGCATGAAATTCTTTTTCAAGGAGGCCATGAGATATCAGAAGTCCAACTGAATTAATTATCATAATAGCTTGTGTTCTGTTGTTTTATGAAAATTTTGTTCACCTCATGGTGGTACTTACCAGCAGCTGTAGCAGATCTGCGTGTGCTATGGCCAGCCGGCGGTGACAGTCTGGGATCATCATTCTGGACTCCTGCAACACCTCCATCTGAAACCACACAGAGACCGCATCAGTGCCATCACCACTTTTATTAATCCGAAAGCCCCTGCCACTGCTCCTATTACCAGTTTTCATTACAGGTCTTCACAAAAGTCAACACATTATTGAACATGTATTTTCCAAGCTTTGACCATTAATTTGAACAGCTAGACAAAGTGTATTCACTGGCTGGATTGTGCTGTAGCTTTACTCCTGACAGTGACATGCAGGGTGTCCCTCATGCACTCTGCTGTGGTTAACATCTCTCAACAAGTCGGCAGTATGAAAAATGTTATTGAGTTATTGATCGGGCCGGGAGTTGGGCAGCGGGGGACCACCTCGATCTGGCTCCACACCTGGATGAATGAGCCGAGAGCATTGTGATCAGGCGTAAAGAGGTATTACTACGCCTGCAGTGTAACTGTGTTGCAGCCTGGGGTACTTTCACAGCCGCGGCTAATGTGGAATTCCCCCAGCTGGCACCCTAAAGAGCGGAGAGGAGCTGGCTAACACTGTCAGACACAGTCACTCATGACAGATGCTTCCTCAGCGAGGCCTGTGTCGAGCTGGAAAAAGTCAAAATATGGACTCAGTTTCACATGTGTACATTACACGGCTATGCACACTGTCTGCCTGCCTGGTGGCATACAAGTTCATCCAAGTGCCTAAACTGACATACTGAAGAATGTTGGACAAATTGTCAAGTTGGCTGCCATCTAGATGTGACAAGGTAAGCTAGAGTAGGCAAAAGAGTACTGAAACAGAGAAAAGTCACGGTGCCCTCCCGGTTCAGTGGAATGATCCCATCAGCACAGGATAAAGATGACACTTACAGCGTATTGATTCCATTAAAATAAAAACCTGTAATCCATCCTGCCTCAGACCTCTCATCTCCAACCATAATCCATCTGGCCTCCCAATCTCCCCATTTAACACCAACCAAGCCTGCTGCTCAGCCTGAGCTGCCACTCTATGAATGAACAAACAAAACAACACACACACTGAATTTTAATGGAAGCCGTAAACATAATCAGATGTGATATCCGTGGTTCAGTTCCTCCCTGTCTGAATCAAGTTTGGATCCGCATCAGCGAACACTGGCCCAAATAAAGGGCAGTTATATGAAAAACCACGTCCTTTTCCAACAATCTTGTGTAAGCTGACCATAAAATACCATAATAGGCAAAACTCATATTTGTCTATTTTCTCTATCAGGCTCTCTTGACAGGATCTTGAAATATTTGTATTATTTACCTTTTTTCACACTATTTCTTTATCGTTGTGACACTGGAATGAAGCAAAGACATCAAGAGAAGCTGTGAATTTAGTTTCCCCCAAGTATTAAACACACATTAAAGGCAAATTCAGAAATTCATTTAACATTTAAAGCTGATAAACCCCCTCGCTAGCCTACAAACATTACAATTAAATAAGGGTTATAAAGAACCCATAACGCAACGCTCCGATTTTACATTATTTTGGCATTTCCTTACATTTTCTGTACGCGGCGGGTAATGATTTGTTTATATATTTTGAGGCATAATTGAAATGTCTCTGTGCTTGCAGCACCACATGTGATCAAAAAGTTCCATCTGCTTATTTATTAAACAAACAGCAAACGTGATCACCCTCATCGCTTCCACATCTGCAACACACACCAGATTTCCTCCACTAGATCACAACAGTGATGTAGTGTCTTTAACTTTAACTTCAATAGTATTTTATGAAGGAGCAAATGGTAAAAAGCCAAATTTGGCAAGTAGTGCTGGTGGTGGACAACAACTGGGTTCACTGCACAGTGCTATGTGGCAAAGTTCAATGCTTATGTGCCAAATTAAAAAAAAAAAAATCTTCTTCTGGCTTTGCCACTATGAGCTCTGGACACCATATCTAGAGACTGTTTTCATCAGCAGAGAGTTGGTCCAGTCTAACAAAGAAGCAGACCTTGGACCTTGCTGTGGTGAAACAGTAAATGTGCACATGGAAGACAACCAGACTTCCAGCTTCCATATTAAAAATGCTAAAAGTGATGCAATGCTTCACAAGGACAACACCTTTAAAACTAAATCGGTTTCTATGTTCCTTTCTATGTAGCTTGCAAAGATGACACAATATATTTATGTATATATCATTCTGATGTTTGGTGTTTATAAACCACCAAGTGTTTGTCATCTGATTATGATATACAGTGGTATAATGAAAATGTTTAGAATTACAAGATACAATATCCATACATGTCTGTTCATACATAAGTATAGCAAACAAAGCTCAAAAACTGCCCACACGACTGTCCATTTTGCTAGCTAACATTAATATTATTATATTATTATGAATTTGAACCTTTTAAAAGACATAAGAAACATGTTGGAGTGAGAAAACTCCACAACCTGTGTACAGACAAATGATGGAGGGATGCAGGCACAGTGAGAATGGAGAGCAGGATATGGGCCAGTGATCTGTTAGGGACACTAAATTACCAGCATGTGTCAGTAATTATCAAACTCTTTTAAAGTAACATGATATAATTACATCTGAATCAAGCAAATTACAAAATCACTAATGATTCTCCTCTCAAAACCTAATTCTTCATTATCACTGTGGACTGACCTCATTACATGAACGAAGGGCTACTCAAATTATCAAGACACAATTCACTCCCTAACTATGCGAGAGCAAAAACCCTCCCTCACTTTACTGGCTGAGATCAACACAATGAACAGGTGGTGATAAATGGATAATTCAAAGGCTTTCAAATTAAGACACATAATTGCTGTACAGCATCAAAGAAGCAAAATGTACCTGTTTCTTGATGACATAATCATCTGCCGCCTCTGTTTTCAGGCGCTCAATCTTCTCTTCCTGCTGCTTCGCTTCAGTTATGTACGCAATCTCCTCCTTGGCCAGCCTGCAGAGAAACAAGAAGACGGAAAAGACACGGTTAAAGGCAGCCATACAGTGTTGTTCCATCAAACATAAAACGTAAACACACAGCCTCTCAAGACGGATAATATAGGCTGAACCAAGAAAAGCAGGCTGTGATGGTCACTTTTTACAGACAGGGCCATCTATCCTCATTCTCCCCAACACTCTTGTGACTGAGGAGGACACAGTGAGATCATCTCCCACAGGATGGCAAGACACACACCTCAATAACACGCAGCAAACACATCACTTCTCCTCACTGCTCTGAAGTGGAGATCAGCCTTAAATAATGCTTTGAAATTCAACTTATCATTTACAGAGCGCTCTAACAGTGACTAAAATAGGATGCATTTACATGAAAGACATTTTATTTCTGGAAAGGAGCAACACTTTACACTAAATTTAAACCAGATAACATTTTTTTCTTTAATAACTTGCAGTAGCAGATCTAAACCTGAAAATAATGTGGATGAGGACTATGGTGTTTATATGAGTATATGAGGTTTAAGCATTTTCCTATTATTTTTACGCACTTGTTAAAACTGAGTTTATTAAACTCTTTAAAATTGAGATTAAACAGCACAACACTGTCATTCATCTGCAGTCAGATTTGGAAATTTGTTTTGCTTTGTTTTCTTTACAACCATTAGAGAAACATCTGGCTTTTTAGCCTGTACACAATGTCCACCAGTGTTTGTTAGTGAGCTGCCAGCAATATATTTTATTATAATATATTTGATTGTTTATTTGCTAACTTTTATAGAAAAAAAACTTTAGGGGGCAGTTGATGTCCACGGTCTGGCCTGCTCTAAAATGGTAGAATATATCAATTGTAAAACATGCATTTCATTTTGTATCCTCTTATTGTTTTGCAGCACTTAAACCTTGAACTTATGCATCTTGCAGTCAACAGTATTCACTAATTACATTATTTAACTAAATATATTACAATATGTGAATGCGTCACTAGTGAGTGAGATCTGATTCTTATTTAACGACAAGTACACAGAATGCAACATCATAAACTTACATACTGGATAACACTGATACAAATGTTAAACTAATGAATTTAAATTAAAAATAATAATAATAATAATAATAATAATACAAAATGATTCAATTAAATTTTCTGGCATAATGGCCAAAGAAGGGATTCAAAAGCCCAAGTTCACGTTTGTAAATAGTTTGTTTCTTTGTAATCATCAAATATTTTGTTCATCTCTAATCTATATACGCACATAAATGTAGCTCTGTCTGGCAACTTCCAGAATTCTGCATGGCATAAATGGAAAAGCTGAGGGGGTTCAATGCCGGGAGGGTTTATTTTCAATGTGAAGAAAAAGTAATATAGCTTACATGAGAGCAACAAATCCGTCAGTCAAATTCCTTCACATATCTAGGAGCCAAATGTACGTCATTACATTTGGCTGGTTCTTTTTAAAATGATTTAACTCTTTCCTTTACATACATAGGAAAAATGGGTAATAGAAACGGAAAGCTAACTAAAGAATTTTTAAAAATTCTAAAATTGAGTAATCCCAGTGGATTTCCAATCTTCTAACACAGGCTTTGGAAAATCGAGCCTGTGGCAGACGAATTTGGACAATTACAGATCTTTTTTTGTTTTGTTTTTTACTGCAGAGAGGAAAGCCATATATCCTCTGAAAACACATTTCAATCACATTTACATTTCATTCTTTATTTAAAAATATTAATAGTAGGTCTCTGCCCTGAATTCATCTAAAGATCATATTACATCTTACATATTACTTTTATCAATACACTTTTGAAATGTGCAAAGTAGGACTTCACATTATATCATGTCACTCATGTCTTTTGTGTCAGCATGTCACAGAAAAACACACGGAAATCAGTGTAACCTATATACTGCCATCCAGCTCACATCTTATCAACATGATTATCTGGCTCCTTTATCCACCTTTATTGTCTTCAACACACACACACACACACACACACACACACACACACACACACACACACACACACTCCTAGAAGCTACTAGTTCTTTTTTAGACATTAATTGATCATCAATTCAATCCCTAATTTAGACCAAGTCAGGTGGTAAATGGGCTTCTTTTTCTTGATTATTAGTGAAAATAGGCTTGAGTACATTGATAAATTTTGATTATTTATCAATTACGGCCCAAATGGAACTAAATCTCTTAAATAGATTCCGACCCTGATTGGCATAATGGAGTTTGAAAATATAGCTATTGATAATGATTTCCAACTAACAGTTTTTTTCCGGCTGCGCCTGCTGGTGGGACTGACAACACAAATTTCATTTTTCATAAAATCAGCTGTGTGTGTGTAAGTGAGTAATCCTTCATTAGTCAGTCACATTACTGGAGACCCTTCCCTGCACGTTGCACTGCTCTTTGCCTAGCCAAGGAAGCCAATAGCACTCTGTCATATTTTACATCAATTACCACTCATTCTAATACGGTTCCATCAGGAAGCTTTTAAACAGGCACCGTATGCAATAGCAGATCCTGTCTTTCACTCTCATGCTTGATGTAGAATGAGTTATGTCACCTGTTAAGAGTCAAAGAAGGTGGCAAAGAGAGGAGAAACGATGGAGGGAGGAAGGCTGAAATAATTTGAATAAAACTGAAGGACAGTCTAATAACAAAATGTCCATTCCTCCCCTTTCCAGTCCTGATGTTAATTTCTTATTTCTCCCAGACTTGGAGCGCTGTGCGAATAAGGGGTGGGGTCGTGGCTGGTTTTAAATAGACCTGCCACCTCAGGCTTAATGGAAAAGGCAGCTCTCTGGAAAATAGAAAAAAAAAAAAAGGGAATTAGAAGCCAGCCGACACACACATTCGGTCGCCTGCTCTAGCACTGTATTTTTGAGCCGTGATGTAGTCTGCGCTGGGACCGGAATGACAAAGGCAAATTACTGTTGTCATTTTATTAAGGGCATCCGCCTCGCTAGGGCAGAAAGGCGCTGACTGGAATGTGCAGAAGCCACTGGAAATAGGCCTGGCTAAAAGAGCAGGCAGGTTTCCTCTAAAGTCACATATATATATATGTGTGTGTGTGTGTGTGTGAGTGAGAGAGAGAGAGAGAGAGAGGGTAGAGGAAGTGAAAAAGCTGGGAACAGAGGAAAAAAAGAGACTAAAAGAGAAGGACACAAGATTATGAAGCGACAGAGAGCAATGACACTCTACACTTAAACAGTTTGATAAAAGGTTCATGTCAACGTACAGCTGTTGGCCTTGAGGGAGTGAGATTTTAAATCTTCTGTCTTTTGTTCAAATAACATACTCAACTTAAAAACCTCAGAAGAGAAAGCAGGGATGATACTGGCTAATAAAATACTGCACGCTTGCATTGTTGTTTTTCCTATACTGACCACTCCTGGACACTCTGTGACATTATCCTCTTTGGGATGTCCAGCCTCCATCATTACCACCGGGGAGCCCGTTGGTAATCTGACCCTCATCAAAGTGCAATCGATAGCGTATTACACAAACAGCACTGACAGGAGGGAATTAAAGTCTGCCCAAGTCTGCCTGATTGACGAGAGGTACACTCAGACCATCCCACAGACAACTGAGCCCATTATCTCAAGAATCCTCATAATGTCTACAATATTTTCTATTCCAGCATGGTAAATTTGGCCGTTGTACAAATGTGGAGCCAAGCTCGAAATAGATGCCAACTCTTTTAGTAGGACAGCTTAGACTAGTTAATGAGTTTGCAGGTCCTACATCAAAAGGCCCATATTAAATCTATCTAGAAGTGAAGCAGAAACTAAACCATTATAGATGAGCAGTGTTTGCCTACAGACAGGATTTACAGTTTGGAAAAGAGAAAGAATCAAGATGGAATATGTTCATTATAAAATTTGGAAAACTAGGCAAACAATGAAGAAACAAATGGAACTGGGACGAAACAGCTACTGTACACTCAGTTGTACCGTTATAGTTAGAACACAATACAAGATGTCTGCACTTGCCAGGAATGTGTGCAACTAGCCAACTTGATGTTAAACACTGATGCCGTTGCTAACTGCCGCCAGAAATACAAGTCGGTTAAACCTATTATTGTTATTTTAATAATTTACAACTGCAATTACTGGTTCATGAAGCTCCTAAAAATACACAAAATGTTCGTTTTGCCATTATTTAACTTTGTCCATTTAAGATATAATCTGCTTTTGAATGATTTGTTTCCTGTTTTTCTGTCTTTTATACTAGTTAACTAGCCTAATTTTTTCTGTCATTTAAACAACTCATAAATCACAAACCAGAAACATCCTTACCAGTGAGTTCTTTTTTTATGAATACTATTTCAGATTTTCCTGAAAATGCTTGATCTCCAATTTAATTGCATTTGAAAGGTGAGTCTATTATCTAGCCTGTTCTCACTGATTGTCATACATTAGAAGGCATTAGATATTCATCAGCTGTTTGCAACATAATTTAACGGCATAACAAACATCTCTCTAAACCAAGCCCAAAAAGAAACACTACATTAAAGCCTTTAACAAGGGCTAAGTTTATTGCAGGGCATGTAATACAGGATATCTGTTTAAGGAAGGCGTAACTGTGAACTCGAATTTGTCCTGGTTGCACTGCACACAGAACAGTTCATTGGTGCTCACATCTATTTTAAAGAAAAACGTTTAATTTAATTGAAAAGAACTTTTCCCTTGTAAGGTTTCTTTTCTTGAGGAGTGAAAGAAGCCATCTATGTCCACTGTGAACGACCACCTTTGAACAGAGGCGGTGGCTTATGACACCAACTGTCTGCCATCTATAATCCAGTTCTGAGATCCCTTCCCAGATGCCTTAACGCCCACTCACATCCTGGGCCATCTGACCTCAGTAAATTACACGATAGGGCGGGGCTAGGTTTCACAATGAGCTCACCCGAAACCTTGGCTGATTGTGACCTACACCCGTCTTCACACCTTGGCTCGTGTGATTAGGTAGAGGATCATTAGGGGGTCCATTGTCCCTCTTTTTGGGACACTCCCACAGGCCTTAAATCTGGGACTCTCCTCCATTTGACCCTAGAACTGAAGAAGCTTCTCGGATGACAGGTGAAACGTCTTCAAGCAACTTAAAGAAGTCCAGACGCTTTTCTTTCCAAGCTCCTTAGACTACGATGACCTGGATGACTGAGAACCTTCACAGACAAACACACTGCACAAATCACATGACTTCACTGTCAGTACCACTGGCCTCCAGTGTACTGTGTGATCATGAAGACCTAAGCAAACAACTTACTTACTTACATGTTTGATGAATTTAAAAAAAAAAAAAAAAAAACGTTAAAATGATGCTTGATTCGGGGTAGGGGTTAGGGTTACGTAGGTACAAACTTTATTTACAACATCAAACCAAAAACTCATTTCCAGGTTTTAACTTCTTAACATCCATCAGGTAACCAGCTACAGTTAGGTTTAGAGTTGCATTTAAGGCCCAGTCACACATGGCCTTGAGTCAGTTGGCAACTGCTTGAGAATCACCGGTCGCTAGAGAAAAATCTGTACTCTCCTGGCAGGTTGTGGTTACTGGCAGTCACTGTAAAAAAGACTGCCAAAGCCTCAGTCACACTGGGATGGAGACCGGTCAGTTATCCCTGTTAGCCACCACCTGCTGGGAAAAATGTGTATTCCCCGGCAGGCTGGTGAGTGGTTGCATGAGGCTGCCTGCGATCACTGAAACTGGTCGCAAGAAAAGCTACAAGGTGCTGTGGCAACTACTAAAAGATGACTCTGGTCACTCATAGATTGCATGGAAGATCCTAACTTGCCAACGTCTTCCAAGCGATGTATAGTGCAAACTATGGGCAACCACAGCAGGATGCTTGCAACCAAAGCAATCACAAGGTTTTCAGTGTAGCACCCTCTAAGCGACAAATTTCACCCACCAACAGCCAGCAATCTCCAGGAACATTCACTGAAAGATTTGTGAATACACATTTTTCCAGAGTGATCAAAGGTTGCCAGCTGGTTACCAACTAGTCCCTATGCCAGTAGGATTTCACTCTTCCCAGTTGTTCTCCATTTGTGTAGCTTATAACTTTCATATAGCAACTTACAGTAGGAATTGTACCGACTCAACCTAAATTACCCAACACTCTGGGTACACACTGTGTATGAATAAAAATCCACAACCTGAAAAAACGGTTTCTTGAACCAGCCCCCCCACCCCCCAAAAAACTAAATTTAACAATAGTTTTTATTAAACCAGTTATGATCATCTACCAATTTAAGGAAGTCTCGAGTCCAAAGTACATTATGCAGCAGTACTTTAGTGGAGTGAAGGTGCACTGGCCTGTATTATTCATTAACTAGTTTTTTTTTTTACTCCTCATTATAATATGTACGTGTCAACATTGCCTGCAACAATTCTGACCCCAAAATGGGATGCAAGTATTTGCAAAATCTCACCCCAATTCCATCTCACCGTAACCTGATACCAATATGGAGCTAGCTAGCTTACTCAGCAGGTGCTTCCCACACCCGCAGAGTTTAATGATGATAATAATAATATAACGGTGCTTCTACGTTGGGCTGTTTCATGCAGCAGCTCCAGTTTGCCAAGATGAGGGAGCTTCCACTGAGAATTTTATTTTATATTGACAAATAATAAAATTAATGTTATGTTATGTTATGATAACTTCAGTTTACGAACTTGAGTGCGAGTGACCCAGTTGATATCAGCACGTGGAAGTTTTAAAATGCAGCCAGAAAAATGGACACTTTATTTGATCAGCAGTGTGTTAGCTACGTAGCTAACATTAGGGATAAGTCGACCATCACTTTGAATTGAGCTGAATTACACACACTACAACTATGATACAGCGCTATGTTTGAATGAACCGTGAATTCTAACCCCCACATTATAACTATTAGCTACTCAGGGTTAAGCGACGGTAAGAAATAGCCGCTTTGAACAGAATACACTTTCTTGTCATTCAAGCCACTGGCTATAGGCCGCGCCCCAACACCGCACTAAAGTTAAAATGTCGTTGGTAACACATTTCGACGTGCGGCGTAGGTTTTCGTCGAAACAGCCTGGTCGCCCGGCTAGCTTAGTTAGCTCAAAAACGCCGACCTCACGTTAGCTTCTATAAGTAGCTTGCATAACATACGAAATACTAGTTAAGTTAAACGAAGAGCCAGCCTTACCTTTTAACAATACCAGTTTTAATCTTAATCTGCCGTATTCTTGGATCTGCCATGGCTGTAGATGTAATGTATTACTGGGTTGTCGTGTTGTCGCTAGCTTACTTTGTTAACGGTGTGCAGGTGGAAGTGGAAGGAAGGATGATGAGCTGCTGGCAGATAAATCGATCGTTAGAGTAGCTCATTGTCGAGTTTTCTGGTCTGAATGACAGATCTGGTAGGTAATACAGTTTCGTGAGTGTGTTTCTCTGGTTCTTGTGCATGCTTTTGCTATTTTTCTTTAAATTGCACCTCTATAAACCGAAATCATAGAATGACGAAAATAAATAAACACTGGTGGTTAAGCTAATTAACCAACTACGGAGTACCATTAAGGATTCTGCTATTCAGAGTACTGCCGATGAAATATTAGATTTGACTTTATTTGATTTACCCTAATTTCGCTTTAGCAATAGCAAATTTATGATATAGTATTGTTAGTTTGACAAGCTGATATCTTTGTTTCTGCAATTTTTAAATTTTAGGCAAGAGTTTAACTATTCAATTTCGTGTCGTTATAACGAAGACTAAAATCTAATGTCAGGCTGGTGGACCTCGCTTATTTTCTTCCAAATAATTACTCCTTTTGGGAGACTGGGTGTATGATGTTTGATCTGATGGAGACTGGGAGCTCTATGTTATATGTAGTTGATTTTCCACAAAGTCTGATAATGGTTGTAAAAGACAGCTAGCCCATTTCGGTTACCTGCTCATCAGTGATCCCCAATTTGGGGTAAAGTAAGGTTACCTCATAAAGCTGTAACAAAGGAATTAATGGCCAGCTACTGCCCCTCTAGATAACAGAAATCAGCTGAGATACTCTGGCCCACTTTGTGGGCATCAATACTATGGAAGCACCAAAACATAAATATCTAATCCAGTCGGAGCTACATCTGTTGTTATATGATTGGTAGGGATTGCGAAGAAAAGGATCATTTGAAATGTTGACCTGATGCCATTTTTTTTTTTCAGGGAAGAAAAACTAAACATATTCAACTGTCTAAAGTAAACTAGCTTTGTTGTGTGTCTGCATAAGTAGCCCTGCGGCATTTAAGAAAACTGACTGAAGACATTTAGTAATTTATAATAATCTTATATAGCACTTTTCTACTCTTCTGAGCACGCAAAGCATTTACACAACTTGTACATTCACCCATTCACACCATTTTCTTAGTGCTTTCTAACTAACATTCACACTCTGATGGATGCATCGGAGAATCTTACCCAAGGATATTTGGCACGCAGACTAGGAAAAGCCAGGAATCGAACCACCAACCTTCAGATCAGTAGAGGACTTGCTCTACTGCCTGAGCTACAGCCGCCCCATTTACAGGAAACATTTAGATTTTTCCATAACAGGGACAGTACAGGGTAACTAATATGAAAGCTTCGTCTCTTCCATTAAGCTTGGCCTTGTACTCCAAGTTTGCAAGCCCAACCTAAGCCTTCTATACTAAAAGGGACCAAAGCATTTGATTACACTAATACCAATTAACAATGTTAGTTACAATTACACATGAGCCTCTCAATATGCAACAAATAAATATTTGGGGTAATTTTAAAAACCTAATCTAAAAGAAAAACACCCAAACTAATCAACCATCACTGTTTGATTGGTGTGAGTTTAATATTATGAAGATTTAAGTATTTCATGATATATATAATATTTCATTATAATTTAATAGTATGGAGACTTTTGGAAATATCTCATATGTACAATTTATTGGTACTTGAATACTTGCATTTGATATTTTATATTGTGCCAAATCACAGTAAGCTAAAGACCCCACAATAAATCGCTCTTATATAGCACATTTCTACTCTACATGAGCACCCAAAACTTTATACAACATATCTCATTCACCCTGTCATACAACAATCAAATGACCCCCTTTTAGTGAGCACTAGGCAGTAGTTGGAAGAAAAAACTCCCCTTTAACAGGAAGAAACCTCCAGCATAACCAGGCTCACCTGCCATGACCTGTTGTGGTTGATGGGGGGAAGACAGGACAAAAGACTCTGTCTAAAAGAGCCAGATGTTAATAAAAACTAATGATACAATTCAGAGTGCTGTATAAACACAGTGAATGAAAAAGGCGAGTGAAGAAGAAACAATTGAATAGAACTCAACTGAATTTAATTGGAAATGAATAGAGAGTAAAGACTCTAATAATCTAATGATGTTAGATTATAGATTTGCATGGATTAATGCATCTTCTTTTTCTAAAGCGAAAGAAAGAAATGTCCATAATATTATTCCTTGCTGTTTTCACAAGATTTGTATATTTAGTTTCTTTAAGAATTAAACTGTGTATACACAAATATTGTGTAAGTTAAGGTTTATAAGCCTCAAAAGAAGCCTTTTTTATTTACACAGTAGATCACGTAAATGATACGATTGACATGCCTTATAAAGCTGTATTACAAAGACAGAAAATTCAATATCATTTGAATCTTTGTGTATTTAATATTGATTTGTGTGATCTATAACAAAATGAATCAATTTCACAGTACTTTACATGGCTGCCTGTATCAAAATATATATATTTTTATACTAGAGACCTCTGCTTTCCCAATAACATTAAAGGTTTACAATATTCTTGCACATTAAAAGCTTTGGAACAGCAGTGCACTTGTGAAGTTAGTGCTGGGGGAAAGGAGTACAACTTCTTTTATTTGAGCAAGAGAAAAAGTTTCCACCTGTGAGACCCACCCTCACAAAATGCAAAAAGACACCTAATGTCCCACATTATCCATAAAAGAGAAATTGTGTTAATCACAGCTTCAGTATTCATGTTTTTTATGCACTAGGGTGAATTTAATTGAATCTTGTTGCTGATAGAATTATACACACAAGCATAATTTAAGTAAGAAACTACATTCAGAATAAAGTGAAATCAAAGGAAACAGGGCCACACAACAGAGTGTTGTATGTAGCAGGTCAAATTGGATTAGAGGCAGTAATCAGGTTTGCAGTGATGGTGTTGTGTCTCATAATGCAATTCCACTTCATCTAATAAATCCCAGTTTTGGGTTATATAGATCTTTTTTAACATGCACATACTCAAATTATGTAGAAATTTAAACATATAGTACTGTGAAAAACTTTTGAGCCACCCTTGATTTTGTTATATTTTGCTTGGAAAGTGGTAAAGTAGTAGTAGTAATGTAGGTACTAGAGATGGCACGATACCACTTTTTTATGTCCGATACCGATATCATAAATTTGGATATCTGCCGATACCAATATGAATCCGATATAGTGTGTTTTTTAATCAATAAAACTGTTTTTTAATATATTGCTGCATTTTGTATAAGTTCATACTCAGGTTTAAATAAACAACAACACTAAAGCTATTCTGTTATACCTGTATGTAAAAAATACACTGTGCCCAAAATATTTCATAGTTCAGCAACACTGATCAATCTAATAAACTTAAACCTACTCCATCCTTCCTATTCTGGTATTTTAAAGAGTACTTAGCAGAAATATTAAGCAACCTAACTAATAGGGTTGCAAACTCCCAGCAAAAATAAATAGGGAACCACCCCCCCCACCCTCCACCTCATGATGCTTAATCGACGTAATGAACTTTAATTTGATGCAGAGTGAAAAAAATGCACAGAATTAAATTATTTTTCAAGAATAATTAAATAGATTCAACATCTTTCTTCAACAGAATTGCAGACTGCACAGATGGTACCTTCCCAAAGGAAAAAGTACTATAGCTTACTAGGGTATATTAGACTTAACAGTTACTATATACAGTAATGGACTTCTACACATTTTACATCAGATTAAAACTTTGGGTGTAAGATTTGGATAATTATTTATTACAAGCTAGACATTTTAAATGAGAATAAGAAAGAAAAGTATGTCTTTGTGCCCCCTTTTCCCTGTTAATGCCCTATCGGCCCCCCTGGCTAAACTTTGCTAGATCCGCCCCTGCACAGTTACCAGCCGTCAGCTACGTAGAAAAGGATCCTGGTGTAGAAAGTAATATTAAATAAATTCTAACAACAGCTTATCAAGCTTAAACGTGCTGCTGTTGTTCAGCCGCTGGTTTCCTCTCTCTGGTGCAAAGTGGGCCAAAAACAAAGAAGAGAGACGGACTCGCAACAGAAAAGCCGATCAGCTGATCATTGATCAGTTTCATGATTGAAGTAGCAGCAGGAGGGGGAGAGAGAAGAGGCATCGGTTGTTAAGCTTAACGTGGGAATGCTTTACAAACATTCAGAGATGAACTTACACATGTGCTTTACTTCTCTCTGGGATAACTTCCTCGGAGATGAAATGCTGGTTTGCTAGCGAGGCTACAAATACACACAGCCGCTCT
Source organism: Oreochromis niloticus (assembly GCF_001858045.2). Classification (NCBI taxonomy): domain Eukaryota; kingdom Metazoa; phylum Chordata; class Actinopteri; order Cichliformes; family Cichlidae; genus Oreochromis; species Oreochromis niloticus. The sequence continues at coordinate 12,527,690 of NC_031972.2, forward strand.
ATCACGTGATGCATAATGCTCTGACGTGCTACGGTTATGAGCCCAGTTACGCCGTGTCGCAAGTTTTGTGAGGTGCTTTTTTGATATTTAATGGATCGGATTACATTTTTTATTTCTCTCCGATATCCGATCCAGTAATTTACGTCAGTATCGGACCGATACCGATACTTAATATCGGATCGGTCCATCTCTAGTAGGTACAGACTTAAATGGAAATACGAGGCAAAAAAACAGAGTTATTACAATTCAATCTGAAATATCTTAGGTAAGCTTTCTTCTGATTTCTTGAAGTAATCTTGAGGAATAATTCTCCAGGCTTATTGAAGCTCTTCTTTGGATGTTGGCTAGAAGACAGAAGGCTGTAGATGCTCACTAAAGATGGTTTTTACCACTGATTTTCAGTCCAAGGCTTGTGTAGTTGGGCATATCTCAGCCTTTTCTCCCTGTTTGCTTTTCTTAAGAATGGCTTCCTGACAGCCACCCTTCCACTGAGACCATTTCTGATGAGTAGATGGATCAACTGGAGGGTCGGATGCATCTCTTAGGTCCTGTGTCAGGTCTTTGCTATATTTTTTCCTATTTTTTAAGAACGCAACTTTCAGATCTGTATCTCTGATATAGATAGTTTTTAAGCCTGATGTTTCTTCTTTTGTCTAGATTTCTCTAAATTTTAAGTGCTAGTGCCTAAAGATACAATATAAAAAATACAAAATTGCTTCTCTGCTAAGTTGTGTAGACTAGATACAACACTGGTTGACTCCTTGAGTTAGGAGCCATTTTTAAGCTTGAATGATTTATAATGATTCAACAACAAAGAAAAACATTAGTCTGAAGTCTGCAGTCAGATTCAAGGAATAGCTTGAAAATGAGTGAAAAGGCAGCCAATGTCCAAAGAAAAACTTTGAAAGACCTTCAGAAAAATTAGAGAACTATTGCTGAAAGTCAGGCAAGCAAAGCAAAATACTAACAATAATAATAATAATAATAATAACAATAATAATAATAATAATAATAATAAACAGGAGTGGTGCATAACCTTTGCACAGAACTACAAATATCTAAAATAACATGGTAAAGGTAAGTTATACGAAACACACTAATTAAGTGGAATTTGCTTGCACTTGAATTGTTGCATTTGACACTTCCTACTGCATTTATAGTACATTAAACATTTACAGCTACAATTTCTTATTTTCACAGAAAAAAATAAAGCCGTAAAATTGGAAGAATTGCTAAGCAATAGATTGAACAAATAAACAGTAAAATTTGAATTCAAATAAACAGCATCATATGAAAAATAATTAATTACTATGATATTATCATTGGATTATTAATGATTAATCAATACAGAATTTACTTTAGGTTTACTTTAGTAAGACTTTTAATTAAACACTTGTACTAGTATGCAGTTTTCCAAGCTCTCTTGATGGACCCTGAGCAGCACTACTTGCAGTCTAATGGGTTAATTCCCGTGCTATGGGAACATGCAAGACAGGGATTCTCTTCCAATACAAAATCATTAATTAATTAATGAGTTATTCTTAAATTTTATTATACCAAGGCTAAATCGGTTAGCATAAGAGGGTAGAGAGTGTCTCATTTTCACTGCAACCATCGATCTAATGATGCTAAATTGGAGATCTGCCATGGATATCTTTTTTTCCCCTTCTTCTAAGCAAAAGATATAAGCTCCTGTAGTATGTCTACTCGTCTTCCAGAGTAGACATGAATAAAAGATGATGGGTGTTCCTGCAGCAGCAGAGGAGAAATCCTTTACTGGGCAAAGCTGCTGTGATTGCATTTGAGTGGTGGGAAAACCCCGGGCTCTTTCCCTACAGCTTCATGGCGGTTGATTATTGGTATTTTCCGAGTTTTCCAAACTAATAAGTGGCACTATCAAGCATTTGGAGGCGCCGTGAGACTACAGACGGGGTGCTAGACTTAATTGATATTGAGCGAGGCACTGGTAGGCGCGGACGGGGCCGCTGCTGGGTAATTTGCAGTTTAATCAGCGTTTGTAATGAGAGCCGCTGATTAGTGCGGGGTGGAAATAAAAGAGAGTTACAAGGAACGTCTGTCAGAGTCCGGTGATAATTCACGACTAATTGTAATGATTAGAGCAAACTGGATGACTTTGGAGTTTTCTAAATGTGTTGCCTTGCCTGTGCGTATGTCTCTGTGCGCCCTTGTACTCTTTATATTTTAAATCAGAGCATACGCGCACATTTTTCTACAACTGGCTTTAAAAAATGGAAAAAATCCAAAATTCCCAAATTTAATTCTGGCGATTTTTTTTCCTGTAAGAAACCGTTTGTGAAAGCCTGTGTGTGTGTGTGTGTGTGTGTGTGTGTGTGTGTGTGTGTGTGTGTGTGTGTGAGGGGGGACATGGCTGAATCGCTGAGATTTGATTATCAAACAAAACATCACATTTATAAGAGGGGAGGGGACGTCGATGACGGACTCCGCTGCCGTGAGGGTGGAATGTATTCCTCGAGACGCGCTTCGGCCACTGCTGGAATAGCAAATGCGAAATTAGTGAGAAATGTGCGCATGAACGCTGTCGGTCAATTAGCGACAAGCGAGAGGAAGAGCTGGTACTCTCATAGTGAACATTTGTCCGGAAAGTACACACACACACACACACACACACACACCCTCCATCTCACAAGCTTTATGTCATTTTCTCTGTATTCTAATAAAGTTGGAGAAATAACCTCTGTGGCCGTGACGACAAAAGACAATTGTTTTGTATTGGCTGTTTGCATCTCCTAGGCCTGCATTAGGGAAATTTGTTTTTTCCTTTTTTCTTTTCCCACAGACCTTAAAGTGCTATTTCACTCAAATTAAGCAAACCCTGCCACTAGTGGTATCTAGGCATGCAAGATAGTTTTATTTGTCAGATTGCGAGATATCCATTACCCAAATTTGTATCTCTGCCCTTTGCATAATGTATCGTTATACAAAAAGTACAGATTTTTTTGTATTTAAAATCTATAATGTAACTAGCCACCATGTAGTGCAATCAAAAGTACTTCAAAATTAGTTTAATACTTAAACACAAGCACATGAAAAGTATTCTCACTCGAGTGTCCTTATTACTCAAAACTAGCAATGGCAGTTTTATTGATATAGCACATTTAATGATACTTAAATTCAATGCATTTAGCACAGAAAATTAAAACATGAAAACCTATGTAGGTTTATAATAGGTTTACAAATAAATGAATTAAAATAATAAAAAAATTATTGTTTAACAATAGTCATGGGGAAATAAAGCCTTTTTGTGATGTTAAAACCCCAAAAAGGTTGTTTGTTTGTTTGTTTTAAAAAACACACACACTCAAAGAAATATGTGTAGAATACAGCTGTATCTCAAGCTACAATTTTTCCATATGTATGTATATATTTGAATGTGTGTGTGTGTGTGTCTGTGTGTGTGTGTGTGTGTGTGTGTGTGTTTTGGGCTTAATTTTTTTATGCATGAGTTTGTGTTGCGTTTGTGCCAAAAACAAGGACAATATGTGTCACAAAATATCAATAAGGTAGGACATCATACATACACTAGTGCCAGACATTAATATTTGTATCCAATCACACCATTGCTGTAAACAGATTTTCCTTCTGACTGACCAGAGTCACTACATCTTGAGTCTTCAAATAATTGAGGGTAAAGTATCAGTGCAGCTTCTCACCTGCAAATTCACAGTGTCAATATGGCTGACAGTGAGAGGATGCAAATCAAACAGCAAATTAGTTGAACTGGACTAATATTTAAATATAACAATAAAGAAAACAGCCACACATCAACAAAAAAAAATGCAATGAATGTATTATTTTAGAAAAGCTCATTAGAAAACTTCTATAAAGTCATGAATAATTATTATGGTTTTCTTTGTCCTGTTAAACTGATATTGTAATAGCTGTCAGTTTATTGCAGAGTTGTATTTTGATGTATCTAAGCAATATATGAAACAGTGTTGAGGTAAGTGTTACTTTGTAAATCCCACCTTTAATAAGGAGGCTCTGGATTGTTTAAAGGGAGATAAATGCATAGAGAGTAAACCGGGGCTTTTAAACTCCATTGTGATGAGTTCCTCAATTTTCTTGCCATCTAGCCCTTGGTGTCCCCCTCTCCTTGGGAACTCAATTGGCACCTGAATCTCTTTTTGGGACTCATTGCTGTATAATAAAACCCCTATTAAAATGCATAGGGCCTCCGTGGGCACAGCAGCAGCATCAGTAGCATGGATGACCTGTTTGGTATCAGGTGTGATGTGCCACTACTGACCTTCTCCACCTGATCCTCTGCTGTACAGGGAGATAGGGCTGGAAGAGCCAGCAGGAGTCCACAATCGATTCTCCAGCAAGAGGTTATCTATACGTGGTATTTTAATGTCATGGAGTCACGCCAAATTGATAGTGATAAATATTTGCCGGAAGATTAGGTGAGGGGAGTGTGTCTAGGGCGCTCTATCTCAGACCTGTAACCCTGGCAGAGCTGTTCCTCTCTGTGTCGGATTAGCCCCATCCATCCAGTGTCAATGGCTGTCTTGTTGAGAAAATCAGTGAGTAAACACGGCTGACAGAGAGAGAGGGCGAGAGAGCTGTGAGTGTGTATGTGGGTGTGTTGGATGGTAGATGGTCGTCTGATTACTCATACAAATAGACTCCAAAGTCTGCCTGGTCCCTCCCGAAATGTGTTTTCTCTCTATTCACTCTCTTCTTTCTCTCTTCTCCTCTCCTTCCTTTTCTATATATACTGTTCCTGCCTGCTGAGCCCCCCCCGTGTCCTGCTGTTCCCACTTTGTCCCCATCAATCACTGCAGCATTGTGTCCTGGATGTTATATAGAGTGACTTAATATCCCTTCCTTCATCTATATTCACTCCCAAAATCATTCTCTGTGAGGGTCCATTGTGTGTGTGTGTGTGTGTGTGTGTGTGTGTGTGTGTGTGTGTGTGTAAGAGGGTGACTGAGGGGTTATGAAGCAGGATCAGATGTGATATTCATCTGCTTGCTTGTACCTTTATGATCCTCACATGTAAATTGGATCCAAACATGTAAAATGAAACTGAATGACAATGCAAGACTACTAATATCATGTATTAATGCAGATGTCTAGAGCTTTATTTTTCTGTATGTCATCCTGCAAAATAATAGTTTTAGTTCATGGGAAATAATACAATGAGAAGCTACATATGTTCCTTCAGGTTTTAAATTAAATTTAAAGAACAATACAGACAATTTGAGAAACATGCAAGTTCCGTTTTTTTTTTGTTTGGGTGATAAATGAGTGTCCTTGCCCGATCAAAGACAGCATAAAACCTGGTCTTAACACAATGACTTTGTATTTTAAAAGTCAGGTGTGACGAGTGATCTGACTGATCTGATTGTGAAATTGAATAATAGTTGATAAGTTTGTAGCTTGAACCTATTCGCTGGAACGCTGAAGACAATGTAATTACACAGCAAGCAAGACACGAAGTAGGCAAAGTTCTTTATGTTTCACGTGCACGGGAGAGAACTGAACAAACGCCGTTCCTTCGCTTGACCCCAGTTGCTCTCGTCCACTGTCCCGTAACACTGCTCTTTTATTGTGGTAACATGAATATGCATAGGTTCATTAACATATGACATCTTACATAGGTATGCATGTGAACAAAGAATACCCTGTGTGTGTGTGTGTGTGTGTATGTGTGTGTGTGGGGGGGGGGGGGGGGGGGGGGGGGGGGGGGGGTCAAAGCATGACCCCATATATGACTTCCCTAAACCTAAGTGCCATCTAAACAAAAGGCACTTAGACTACAACACGTTTATCCTACCATAAAACAATAAGACAAGGTACAACCTCTCCCATGCTCCTAAAATGTGGGTGTGAAAGTCAGAGAGCTCTGGAATGCACACAAAGCCTTTTACAGCCTACTAAAGATCACACATCCTATCACTACACAATTGATTATACACTTCTAAGCATATATGGTTAAATATTTCTAAGCATAAATGACAATCACAATACAAAACCTAACAATAGTCCTTTTTGGAACTCAGGAAGATCATAATTTGTACAATAGACTTAAAGGTACACAAGTAACTTTCAGGTTATTTAATAGGAAAAAAGAACATTGTGTTCACAAATATACATTGATTGGTGTGTAATGGCATTTACAAAAAAAATGGTCTGCTCTTATGAACTTATAATTAATCCACTGAAAATAAATACGAGCAGAAGCCGGTTTGTGGGAGCCACCACGTTGCCCCGCCATCTTAAATACAGTGGTGGAGTTGGAAATTTTATGTACTTGGCTAGTTAAAGCTAGTTAAAGAACACAAACAGTACTTTCAAACTATATATGATTATTTAACATTTGTACACGTATATTTTCCTCAGCTTTTTTGTCATCATGTGTTTTTCCTCTGTCCTCCCTCATTTTAACCTCATCCTCTTCTTCCTTCACAACAGCTGTTATAAGCTAATATATAAGCTAATATGCTAGCTAATGTTAGGTTCAAATGCCCTAAAAATCACACTTTCCTTCTGTTAAACAGTTTGATTAGATTCACACATTGTATGAGAGTTTAATGACTGTGTCTAACAATGTTACATCCATTTAAAAAAAGTGGATATGAACGCTAGCTAACAGCAGCTAACATGGACAAAAACAGCAGCGCTTACTGACAGAAAAGTGTAGGCTATCCTCAACAACTCATCTTGGTATTACCGTAGTTGAACATAAGCAAGTGTCATTGATTCATCTACTTGTATCAAACTGCTTTCACAAAGTTTTACAGCCTCCGTCAGTGTGAATATATATGGAAACCATTTATGAATAGGCACTGACAGCTTAGACAGCAGCCTGTGTTCTTTGTCCTACAGCAGCCACTGCAATCTGTAATCTACTGACATCTACTGGTGAAGTTTTACACACTATAACTTTAATATTTATTCAGTATAATCTGAAATGAGTAACTGAGGCCATAAAAATAAACAGGAACATTTTTACCAAGGCCAAGGATGAGGGGCATTTTTCCATAGCCTTCTACAGGACCATGAGTGTTTTTGCAATTACAATATGGCCGCCCTGACTATTAAAAAGAATGCCTGTTTAAGGGAACTTTGATTTAGCTAACATAGCAGCTATGTTAAAACATTTGTTTTTTTTGTTTGTTTGTTTTTTTATTTTGGACAGCTACAGTTACAGATTAAATACATCAGTTAGTGAGTTTTAATGGTTTCTGCTGAGGCTGCCTGTTTTCCTCTGCTAGCAACCTTTATGCTAGCCACCTACCAAGTTACTGGTTGTTGTATCTAATTTTCAGCAAGAAAGACAGATACTAAAATCCTGAAATATGTCTTTAAATAACTGTACTGGCATAAGAAAACCTATAAAACCACAAAAACTAATAAAAAAAAAAGTTCAGTGAGATAAATGAAGTAATTTTGGTCAAGGTTAGAAAACACACAAAAAAAATCATTCGACTTTGCAAATGTTAACTAATTAACTTCAGTGTAATCTAAAAATATATTCTAACCGGATAATTAACTCTGAAATACTTTCATTCCACTCAGTGGCTAAGAACAGTGTCAGTAGCACCTACACAGAGCTAAAAATTCCCCCTGTTAAATTCAATGAAATAGCCTTTGAGTCTTTTTTGCCCTCTGTATAAAATGAAGACATCACATCTCCAGCACCATCCCCATATTTTATGAAGGGTTCCTGACAAATAGGGCCTCCCTGCTACGCTTGGGTGGCCACCTTCATTCCGCTCTTGGCTTGTTTACATAGCACCAGGACCATTTCCACGGATTAAACAAATCACTGCCCGAGGGGGACATCCATAATCCACTAACGGGTCACCAGCAAGACAGTTATAAATGCCTGTGTCTACTACTGGGGGTAGGATAAATGTCCACGTCCAAAGATGACCTTCCCTGAATGCAGAGCTCAGTGCTCCCTGCAGTTTATTATAGAAAAGGGAGAAAAAAGAAAGAAGAAAAAAAAAGAAAGACAGGCTTTGTCACAAAAGGCTTTATTATATTGTTATTAACAGGCTTGTTTCATCAAAAAAATAAAGAGAGCAGCAGTTCTGAAAGGAGGGGTGAGGCTTGGCGATGAGAGACTATCACACTTACTAGCTTCTATCACAGACTGAAGGATTTTGTGACACCTACAGTAATCATGGGAGACTTTCTTCCCACAAATGAAAAGGCCAGTGAAGAAGATCAGTAAAATACTGCGCGGATCTTTGACCAATTTACTTCATCATTCCGCATTACAGCCTTATGAATTGTTCAGATACGATAACAAGCACTCAATCTGCTTTATTATGTACGTTAAATTAGACTTTACACAAAAAAAGAAAGAAATTGCAGTGGCATTCAGTGGCTCCTTGAATAAAATGTAATTTGTGTGAGAATTTGTTGTATCTGTCACAAATATTCACAATTAGCGGCGGTAATTATTTGATAGTTTCTGCAATTACGGCTTAAACGGTTAAATTTGGAACTGTGTGGAGCCTTAATTGGCCTAAATGCGATATTTTGCATATTTGCATAATGAGGAAATTGGTAGAAAATTGTGTTCATTCATTTGTGAAAAATCCTATGAATTTTATGAATTTGAAAGGTCTGTTCCTGCAGTCTGTGACTTTGCTAGCTGCTCCCCGAGGAGCCCGGGGGAAAGTAGGGCACAGGGAGCAGGCCAAATGGAGGTGATTTAAAAGAGAAAGGGGGAGCAGAAAGGTTTTTACAGAACTTTATGTCTGCAGTCTAAGACAACTGAGAGTTTAAAATAGCCAGAGTTAGTCATAGGAACAAAAAGAGCTGTTTGATCATACTAGAAGATGCTTAGATGCCATTTAAGCAAGAAAGCTTGTGAGAACGTTAGTTTTTTTTAGTTATGTGTAATTACAATAATGATAATATCATGTTCACAGCTGGAATAATTGCAGACACAAACACACATTTAGATTTTCCATTAAACATAAAATCATTTAATTTTGTTTGATCACACTGTTGATCACGAAACAGTTTTATTAATATTGTTTAAGACAAGCCTATAGCTCCATTTGCACCCTTTTGGCTCACAGATAATTGCTATCTTTAAACATAACCTGCCATTCAGCAGGCTATTATCTGTAATCAGTTTCAGTAGAAAGACCACAATAACATTTACCTGCAGTAACGTCATTTACATTACCATTTAAAACGTATGTATTCCCATAATGTTGTAATTTAACAGCATCATATTTCAGTAATTGGATTTCTAAGTCAGTAACATTAGGTTGCTGAGTTATGCACAGTGGCATAGCATAGAACTCTAGCCCCTAAAAACATAGGCGGTCTCTGTCTGCACAGTTTAAAAGATCACCACATTTCAACCTTCATTACTAAAAATAATGTATAATTTACAAGTGAATGGGTGTGATATGTTCTTTATTTTTAATATTTGTAATTCTCATATATACAAACGCTTAAAAATGCAGTGTTGGTGTTATAACCTTCACACTGAGAAAATACTATACAGCATGAAAAATGCGATTAAGCAAGACCCGAAACATGTTTTATTTTCAGAAACAGACAAAAAGAATCAGCTATATGTATGTAAATAATTTAAAAATGTACTTTCATCATCCTCTATCACATTTTCTTGTTCACTGGAAAAATACAGGAGTTTTTTTTTATGCTCGTCAGAGGTCAGAGGTCAAGGCACACCATACTAATTAGAAACAAAGCACTTATCTTAAAGTTTAAATAAATGTCCAAATATAGTTGTGTTTATGAAAGTGTAACACTAAAAGTATCTTGTTTAAGTAGACCCAATAGCAGTATTTTAAAATGCATTAGATTAAATTTGGTTGAGTAGTGATATGACACGTAAATTGTATTTTCTGTCAGTGGTAAAGTTACATTTGCTATATATTGCACTAAATTAGACTTGTGGATATTCTGGGTGATTAGTAATACATCAAAATGTTCACGAGCATGTACTCGGGTACGTTTGTGCACTAAACAAATCAAATCAGCATTCAAGTGACTAACTGCAAACGTATTTATTTTTTTAATTAAGACGCCGTGTCATTGTGGTATTTTAAAATGCCTCTTCAAAGTGCTTTGCTTACCTTATAACACACTAGCTGAGAACTGCTGGTCCAGCACACAATAAAGCTTAATACTGCTCAGTGTTGGTGTTGCTCACCTTTCAGTTAAAACGGTACAAATGATCACTTTCAATAATTTTTAGTTGCCACTATATGAGTTCAGACCCATGTGTGCAAGAGCCATGTGTTTCAGTTGTGCTGCGTCATTTAACAGTTACAGTGTCATAGCTGACTTCTCACAGCTTGCTTTCTCTGCCTCCCATTTCTTTTTTTGTGCTTTTCTCTTTTTTCTTTTTTTTGTGATAGTCCAGCTTTGTTTCATTGTTTCCAATTTATTCCTGCAGCTTTGCAACTTATGATGCTCTCTGTGTTTTTGCAAACAAAAACAAATTTTCATTCCATGCTTGTAGGGGTCCCTCCACTGGAGGCCCCGGGCAGTCAGTCACCTTTCCCTCAACTACAATGTCCCTGATTGTGGTGGGCGGTGGTGATTTTGTTAAATAGTAAACATTGCAAACATCATATTTTCCACTGATAACTTGTTACAACTTCAGCATTGTCCTCCAGAGCAGATGTAGCTGTATTCTTTACACTAATCTGTTTTTAAAAAGTAAGTATATTTTTTTAACTTACATCTTCTTAGTTTAGATTTTCCCTTGACTTTCCACGATCTAGCTGCACAGAAGCAAAATGAGTCTGGGTGAGAACTGTGATAAGGTCAGCTCTTAACACTAATCAGAAACTGCTGTGTGCATTAGTGCTCTCCAAATGTTTAGCAACACTTTCAGTATGTCAAAGGCTGGGCGTGTTCGCAGTCACTGTTGCAGCCTTAATATCTTGCTGCTTTAATTGGAACACCTACTCAAGAACACAACATACTTGGTATAAAGATTTATGGGGTAAATGTCAGAGCTGACTAACAGTTAAAATGTTCTTTCAAATCATTACTCAGTGTAAAAACTACTGTCTGTATGTTTTAAATGGCCCACGATTGATCTCAAAAGCATGTTCAGGTTATGTTCTATATATGACTGAACATGAGTGTCTCTCTGAGTCCTGCAGTCACCCTCTAAGAACCAAAACAAGGATGCAGTTTATTTAAGAAGTGAAGAGCTACTTTACCACCAGCCTCACCTCATCTTAACTTAGTTTCATTCTGCTGTAAGTATGAAGGCAAGTAAAAATATAAAAAGAAAAAGATCAGGGTCAAACTCATAAAAAAAAAAAAAACATGATTACAAAAAACTTTTTTACCAACTTCTTGGTTTTTTTGTTGGTTTTTTTTTTTTAGAATTTGTAGCTTTAACTTTTATTAGTTATTCCTCCTTTTAAATTCATAGTATTTTTAATTATACGGTATCATAAAAAAAATTAAACAACAAGTTACCTCCTTTAAGTCCAGAATTACATAAAAAAGCATAATGTAATTGTAAACAGATATGCTGTCTTTCATTATTTGTCAGCACTATAATCTGTAATCAAGGCATATTTTACACTACTCTGTATCTCCAGAACAGTTAAAGGACTTTTGCTGTATATGACTTTAGATTTAGAGGATATTTATTAAAACTTTATTTAGAAATGCTAAAATATTACCTACAGGCCTTGTGAAATACAGATAGTATATATGCTCAGCTGATCAGTTGTTCGCTGCCTACCTACTGTTTGGCCTCTCTATTTATATTAAATTAAAAAAAGAGTCCCTCAAAGCTCATATTGCATTATTTTGATCTTAATGAGAATCTGGTTGTTTATGTTGTGTGTTTTGAGGATCATCCACATTAATTAGAATTTGACAGATCCAATTAAAATTGTGGGCCCATAATGATGTGATGCCACCAGGGGAGCAGCCTCAAAACAAACAGCACTGGTTTAATGTAAAGGTTGAGGGGCTGGATCACAAAAGCTCGAACAGGAGGCACAAGTTTATGCGAGCGTACGTGCACACGAGCCTGTTTTCATCGTATCGTGCTTCTCTGCCACCCCCACCTCCAGAACCTCATAAAGCTCATAGACGATAATGATCCTGCCATAGACTGTAATGATCCCACCATTTCATGGGGTATTACACTATAATGATGATAGTCCTCGACATTTGCATCCCATCCAGCCTTTAGCTGCTGAGCTGCACCACCATCTTACCTGGCACGGGTAATTTATAGAGCGAAGGCGTGAATAAGCCGCTCTGGAATAATACAACCCGCACTTAGAGTCAGCCGCAGAGATTTATTATCGGAGTGTAAACCCAAAAGGCAAATAGGATCGACATGCTGGTGTGTGTGTGCGTGTGTGTTTGTGTGTGTGTGTTTCTGCTGTTTCCTGTTCAAGAATAAAGACATCCACAAAAATCCACCAGTGACAGCTCATAAAGGATGATGGGGAGGCGGATGTGAGACCTGGGAGGGGAGGGGTTGAGGTGGGTGGGGAGGTGGGTGTGGTCAAATCATAAAAATATTTCTATTCCCCCCCCCCCAAAAAAAAAGACAGAGAAGAAATGAGACAGCGCCAAAAGGGAGGGAAGCTAACGCCACCACAAATATGTTCTTTTCGCGAGAAATTTTTCACGACCGTTCTTTACAAACAGAGAGACACATGCAACACAAAGACGGCACGCACTCAAACACACACAATCACTGGAGGGAGGGGGGGAAAAACAACAACCCTGTGCGTATTTTACTCTGAGAGTTAATGGGAATAAAATACCTTGGTGGATGAGTGCAGATGTGTTTGATACAAATAGTCATTTTCCTATTTGCTGCCTCATTGAGCATGATGAATGATGGGAGTCAGGGAGGCGGCGTGATGAATGGCAGCACCTTGGCTCCATTGCATGCCCTATTGATTCTCCTTCTTCATTACTCCTACAACCCAGCTGGCTGCTCCTGCCCTCCCTACACTCTCTCCTCTCCACTGAGGGTGAGAGGAGGAGGAATTGAAGTGGGGTCTTCTTCCTACTGTAAGGCCCCACCTCTAACAGGAACAACGCCGTGTATGCGTGTGTGTGTGTGTGTGTGTGTGTGTGTGTGTGTATAAACATCCAAGTGAAGAAGCATAATGTGTGTGCGCTTGTGGCCTGCTGGGACTTCATAGATAAGGGAAAAATGAGTTTTCTGATTAGCAGATTAGAGGCCAACAGTCTCTAATAGGGACTTGTCTGGGAGTTGCTTAGTTAGAGGGAGGGTGTGTGTGTGTGTGTGTGTGTGTGTGTGTGTGTGTGTGTGTGTGTGTGTGTGTGCGGGAGGCGGGGCTGGGGGGTCAAACTGAGCTTTAAAAAGTATGAATCATTAAATAACAAAGGGAAGTGATGGGCTTCAGTCCAAAAGAGAGAAGATGACACTTCCAAACCTGTAGTGTCCACATATAAACTTTAGCACAGAAAAATCCCACAAAAAAGAAGCAGTAGATACTATTTTTATAAGCAATAGCTTAAAAATACATTACTGTCATTTACACTGTTCATAAAAGATGGAAGTACCCACCCAATGACTTGTGAACTCCCATTTAAATGCCTAAAAATCTGCAATTTGTCCAGTTCTGCCTGAGTTTTTAAAAACCTGATGTGACAAGAACACTGCAAGTTCATGCTGTAGGGGCATTTCGAGGTGGCCGTCCCCTTGCTTTCTTGTCTATTTTACTTTAAATGGCAATAAATATACACAATAAGTGTTCATTGTGTATATTTATTCCCACAGCAGTTTTGTGCTTCATTAAAGAAGACTTGAAACTGCTAGAACTCATTAGTAAAGTGTTAAAGGTTAGAGATGGAGTAAAAACATGACATTCTTCAAGATTTCTACAGAATTAGGGTTCTCTTTGCCGACCATAGGAGTCGCACCTTACTGGAAATGAGAAAACATGCAGGTATAAGGTACTTCTGCACTGGTTTTATGTTTCAGACCCAAAGATTATGCTTATTTTATATACAGTATAAAATTAAATAAACCAATAAATGTGCATTATACTGCTGATGAAAAAAGTTTCCAACAAATTTAGACAAGTTAAAGTAAGTTTAAAAAAGTTAAAGTAAGTCAAATTAATTAAAAATGGCAGGTACAAGAATTGTATCTTCCACTGTCTCTACAGACAACCTCAGAAGCTGGGGCTCGGACTGCCAGGGCCTCCTGCAGGTGGTGAGCCCACAGGAAGGCAGGCCCATGTTACTTCTTTGGGCTGCACTTGGCTGGGCCCCAAGAACGAAGACCTGACAACCAGGCAATCACCCTCAATCTCCCACCCCAGGCCAGGCTCCAGGGCAGGTTCCTGGTAACCCTGGTCCCAGGCAGGATCATTTGGACGCTTGACATTTTTTTCCTTTGAGGTTATGTGAACCGCTGTTTGTCTGCAATGATGGAAAAAATAAGGCTGTGGTTACGAACAACGAAAATGAGTTTTCTCCCAAGGGTGTTTGGAAGTTCAACCATTCAGGAGGGACTCAAAGCAGAGCTGCTACTCCTCGACAACAAAATCAACCAATTGATTCATTATCTAATTAGGATGCCTTCCAGGGAGAGGTTTTCCCATGTCGTACTGGCAGAAGCCCCCCGATCAGACCAAGACCACTGATGGATGGATGGATGGATGGATGGCACCTATCAGGGAGTTAGGGCAATATCCTGCAGATTGTGAAGGGAAATCATGAACTACCGAGTGGCTAATGTGTTTTCAGTTCTGTCAATTAAAATTATAGATCAACATACTTCTTCATTCCTTTTAAACAACATTAGCTTATTGAGTTAAGTGCTATCTGAAATACTCACAATTTGTATTAAAGTGGACCCCAGAGTTCTGGGCACTTTTTTAAATTCTTTGAGCAGTAGTACATTGCTTTAGTTGCTGACAAATTCAAAGTAATGATGCACAAAGAATATGATGAAATAATGAAATTATCTACGTATTATCTACGTATTTCTAAGTACTGAGTGCTCAATGAGCTTTGAAAATCTTATTCTTAAGCATATTTCCCCTGCACCTGGTACAGAAGGTTCGAGCAGTCTTTGAGATAAGTAAGAGGTAAAACATGTGTCATATACATTTGAGTGACAGCGCTGTGTTTTCTCTCAGAGAGAAGATCAGAAAACACAACTTGTGCCAGGGACTGTAACCTCAGTCCCATCGGTTCTGTCAAAACAAAGGCCTGTTCATCCATCAGTCCTCTCATCTGAGTCCACATCTGAGACGCCGGGCCTCAGCACGGACGACAGCTCTGTGGGGGCTGGAGGTATGTTAAGACTGGTCTGTCTGTATGGTGGGGGTTCATTCCTGGTTTAGAGGTCATGACAGGTAAGATGTGGAACTTGGAGACATAGCTGTTGTAGTCCAGCTTGATTTCCAGAGTATCTCCTGAAGTCAAGCATGAAGAATGGTTGTTTTTGTCAATTACCTCAAGTACTAGTTGCAGAGCGTGTCAAAATAACACAATATTAAGATGAAGGTGTTCTTCCATAAGCATCATGTATACGGCACTCTAGCAGGACTGGTGGATGCAAATTCAATCGCAGATTTGAAAAACAGTACTCATTGAAAATAATGGGCAATCTTTGCCACTGATGAATTAAATTTCAAATCATTTCCTAAATGGGCTAGCTAGAGATAGAAATGATCCCAACCAATAATATGCATGCACATATTACCCTCAGAGGCTCACAGACACCATACGTGGCTGCTCTCGCACACACACACACATTTGCAGGCATCTACACACAACCATCTTGCTCTCAGCATGGCCTGCGCGAAGCTTCCCAGACTAAATTACAAATGTTTCAGTGGATTGGAGTTGCAGGACATAATGAAGCAGTGCGGCACGCTGAGAGGTAATTACCCAGCAGCACTCCTGCCGTTCTGCAGCCCTGCGAGGTGAGAGAGAAGATGAATAGCCAAAGTACAAAACCACTGACCCCTCAAAAGTTTCATTTACCATCTCCCCCCTTCTATCTCCCTCCCCCTGGTTTTGGGGAGCTTGGAAGAGGTAATCATCTAGGGACAGTTTTGGTAGGTTGATGAATGGTGTGTGTGGCTTTGGTGCTCATACGCACACGCACACCTATTTATCTGCTCCGGCCTAAACCCAGCCGAGCAGGGCTAGAGATGTGGAGCATGCTGAGCCTTATTGAGTCACCAGGGCTAGCTGAGTGAGGAGACAGGCCAAGGGAGGTGGAGGAGGAGGAGGAGGAGGATGGGAGGGGGTGGAAGGATGGAGCGATGGAAAGAGGACAGACCGCCTGGCTCGGAGACGTGGAGCCGATCAATTTTCCCCTCCAGCCTATCAGTCATGTCCTCTCACTCTGTCCGTTTCTGCTGATGACACACTTTCTCTGCCCATCGGCCCATTTCCAGGCCAAGAGCGAGAAAAGAAAGTCTAGCTGTGTGTGTTTGTCTTGAATGTGCATGTTTGTGTGTATGTCAGTCTGAGACAGAGTGAGAGAGTGCGAGAGAGCACACACCTGGGGGTTGTCCAAGGGGAGAAGTGCTGAAGACGGCGGGGGCTGGCTTCTGTCAAAGTTTCCTCTCCCACGAGTGCAAGTGAGGACTGAGAAGAAGGGAGGAGGAGAGCATATAGCAGCAGCAGCAGCCCCTCAGGTGAGCCAGACTCAGCCTCCTCTCCCAGGCGTGCCAGCGAAGGTGGCAGGATCCAAAGCCTTGTCAATGCATAATGCATTAGAGGCCTCCTTCTCCTGACAGCCCCCTCTGCCGCCTTCCACTCCAGAAGCCTGCCCGCTAATCAAAAACGACACATCCGAATGTCCGGACATACACACATGCGCATGCTTGCACGCCCAAACAGACACACACACACACACACTCGGGCAGAAATTTACTAATCAAAAAGTGTATTTCCTAGAGGCTGACTCCCAAGAGAAATCCAGCTGGAAGAAATTGGAATAATTTATTAGCTTACAAGTTTTCGTTGACAGTTAGCCCGAGGCTATTTATCTCAGTAATAGAGAACGTCTCCAATGTGGCAAAATTGACCAAATCAAACAGCTTTGATCAGAAAATGAATCTGGCAAGGCTGTCTGTCTCTGGGTGTCCCGTGAGGCGAGCGCGAAACAAACAAAACTGAGAAACAGAAACTGAGAGAGAGAGAAAGAGAGAGATTATTTAACAAGTGACCACTGGGGGGGAAAGAGTGAAGGATAGACTCACATTGCAAGTGAAATCTCTCACTATGAATTATTATTAACGCAACAAAAGGCAGCCATCGATATTTAAAATGGAGGATATTGCTGGATAAATAATGTGACAACAGCAGAACATCAAAGCAATTTGTAGAGTTTACGGTCTCTCTTCATCGAGTTTGGGATGCCATAAATTGTCCTGCTTTTTCATATTACAGCAGGAGAATAGCTAATTCACTTTGTCAGCTACAAAAACAGGGAAACAGACAAAAACAAAGATGACTGTCTGACAGAAAAAGTCCCATCAACACTGTACCCAAGATCCGTGCTTTTGTGTGTACTTGGATTATTTTCTCTTCAGTTAGGCCAATGGTCCCCATTGTTTTTAATCTAACGTATCTACTCACACGACCCTGTGAGATGTCTGCTTCCTCAGCATCTTTCATGTTCAAATTAGTTCAGCTGGAGTCATTTTAAACTGGATGTGGATAACCTTTAATCAACCCTTTTTCAGTAATTGCTAGTTTTAATAGTATTAACAGTCCATACATACTTTATGATGTTGGTTTTAGCTACTATTTAATTCGTGTCTTTATTTGTACTGATTAGCGACCAATTTCACCTGTTTCCTATGTTCAGCTAATAACTTCATTAGCACTTTTAGATAACAGTCAATCTTTTTATCCTGCAATTTGAACTATTAATCCATGATATTATTTCTAAATAACTGACATGCTAGCCGTGACTTTAGCTGGTAATTTATATTTTGTTCACTGTTTTAGCCAGCTAGCTACTATATTTGATTTATTTACAGGGCTAATGATATTGCTAAAGAACCGAACAGGTACTAATGCTCTTAGAGATATAAGCTACATGTTATTCATCATTTTAGCTAGCTACTATATTTTCTTTGCTTATCTATAATGATATTGCTAAAGAATTCAACTTCTAGCTATAACTTTAGTCAGCTAATTCATAACATTTTGTTTAAGTTTCAGCTAACTACTGTATTTAAATGTTAATTCCTAATTTTGCCATAGGAGATAGAATGAGTTGTCTACTAACTAGAAGTTTAATGGTTCAATTCCTGGCTCCTCAATTCTTTATTTTGAAGTATCCCTGTGCAAGCTAGCTGCAAGTAGCATCATCATCATAGCATCATCTATTTAAATGTGTTTGTGAATGTTGGATTTGTTTAAAATAAAATGAGTGTGTGAAAGAGGCTTGTAGTAGGAAAGTGTTTTGAGTGCTCAGAGTAGAAAAGCATATGTGTGTAGTCTATTTATTTATCTGTACTCCTAGATAATAATTTCAGCTATTAGACTTTTACAAAACTCTAACATTTTACTCACTTTTTAAAGATTATCTCCTTTCATAGTTTACAGCCCCCCTCTTTCAGCTGCTCTTCTCTACTTATTAATTTGATTTAGTTAACTTTTAACTGTTCTGCTCAGACTTGTTCAGGTCTGCTCACAGTTGCTCATCTTTCCATGTAGGCCCTGTCTACTGCAGAAGTTCCCTCTGGAGTAGGCCATTCATACCGCTGATTTGGATTCAGGTGAGTTATAGTACAACAATCCATGCACTCTTGTCCACTATAATACAATTCCCATTTGCAATCTCTGAATCCTAAAGGGATGTGGAGATGCTTCTAAGCCAAATCTATTTCCACTCCTGCACAGTATATCTCTGTCACTCTATCTCAGTGACAAAGACACTGAGCCGAGCTGTAAAACATGCTTTTGACATGATCCCCAGACATGCCTCTCACGGTGAGGGACACATTCATTTGTCGAGGAGACTGACAGACAGTTCAAAGGGTCATCAGGCTGACACCGAAAGGGGACAGTAAACACACCACAACCGTCTCAATTAGCAGCTGATTCACAGCTGTCACGCATGGATCCCGAAGATAGGTCTCATTATGTTAAATGGATGTCAATCACACAAGCCTCAGGGCAACAAAGCAAAGGAGGCGGTGCTGGAGAGAAGCGAGTTAGAGAACTGCGGCCTGAAGTGTGAGTTTCAAAGAATGACATATTTTGCAGTGTTTGAAATGATCAAACAAGTTTCACTTACGCAGAATAGAAAAGTCAGTTCAGCGTTTCTCTCTTGACCTCCCAGCTGAATGGAGAAGTTTATAGAACAACAACAAATTCTTTCCATAAGTGTTGAACCGCGCAGCAAAGAAACAATGATTGGATCACGGCGGGAAATTTCTCCATAGACTGGCATTAGCATTGACCCCCATCCTCCTCCCTCCCCCACCTCCACCTGTTCTGCTCCACGCCTCCTCCCACTCCTCGTCCTCTCCAATCTATCCGCCTAATGAATTTTTACCTGGCACAGGCTGTTTTAAACTCCATTTGGACTCGTGCCTACAATTACCTCCTCAGAGTCTCCAAAGTAACTGCGCACAGCCTAATTAGTATGCATTATCAATTAACAAACTTAATAGCTGGCAGATTGATTGGATCCTCTGTAGAAGGGGGCAGAGCTGAAGCGAAACACCAAATGAAAAATCATCTCCCCACGCACTTCTCATTTCTCTTGCACACAGATTCATGGATGCCTGTGTTTGAATGTTTTAGCAGTTACTTGACATTGTACATGTGTTCTTACGATATGTGGCTTTTTGAAAAATACATACAAACACATTCATTTACATAATGCCGTGTATTTTTTAAAAATGCAGCTGTGCAAGAAGTATTTAATTACTTTATCCGTGTGACTGCACTGATGCCACTGATGATACATAAGCATCTTATATTTTAAATTTATTATTTTTATTATTATTATTGAGGCATCACTGTGTAACCAGTAGTTTATCATTTTATCATCTCAAATTAGGACAAATGGTAACTACTGTATGAGTAGTATTTGATACTTTGTTTCAGTGTTTTTTATTTAATATAATGAGCAAAATATTGTATAAAATGGTGCTTTATTAAATCACAGGTGGTGATATGAATATAGTTCATGTGTGCAGTATGGTTCAGCTTTCTCACATTCAGTCAGTCACTGTCACAAAATAATACTGCCACTATTCAAAGAAGCACATTAGTTTAAACTCAATCATCTCATCTCAGTCCACAATCATAAAGCTGATTTCTTCCCTATCCTTAATTATTGCACAGCGATTCCTGGTGCAAAATATACCTGACATGCGTGTATTTATAGCACTTCTAATAACTTATTTTCCACCAATGCTGAATGCATGCAAAAATTCACTAATACGTCATATAAAAGAAATAAAATGTAAAAGTAGATGTATTCAGTGGTGACTGAGATGTTTGGATAATCTAAGAGTTCTATTATAATGTTATATTTCACTCTATAAAAGTATTATTTAGAGTCATGTACATATAATTATATTCATGGTTGTAACCACCTACGATGTCATCAAGCTCTGAACTTCATTATGTTTTTTTTAAACAAAGACAGTAAAAAATGCCACGAATCAATGTGTGATTTTCAACGTGACTTTTAATGTGAACAGACTCTTTGGGAATTCTACAAATTATACAAACCCCACAGGGCCAGAGTAAGGAACTTCTTCCATCGTGCCATTTTCATTTCAAGTGATGAAATAACTCTTCTTTTTTTTCATTGTTTTATAAACACAGCATCATCTTCTATATTTCTTTGTATACAATTGTTTCTGGTTTTGATTTTGAGTTTACGTTTTGGTTGTATTGCAACTCCAGGACCCAGCCTCTTCTAAAGTGTAGCTTTTTCTACTGTTCATTGGAGCATTTTTATTATTATGGTACATAAAGAGAAAAAAATTCTGGACCTCAATAATTTATAAAAGCTACTTATGCCTCTTATTATATTATTATTCATCTATAATTATCATAAGTGCCAGTCACTGATTGCTGGTTTTTAGTGATTTATAAGTTATGCTAACATATAACAATGTGATGAGTTCATCGTAGGTTTAGGAAAACCTTGAATATTCACCAACCACTCATTCACAAATATGTGCAGTAGAATTAATTTTTTCAAAGAATGAAAAGAAATACAAGTAAACTATAACCTTGTAAATTGTATATGTAAAATGTCTTTGGTTTGCACACATATGTGAATACACTGTATTGTAATATTTAGGTCTTCAATTGAAAGCACCAATACTGCACTATAAAAGTAATGAGTTATGATTACTGCCAATTCCTGCTTCAAAAGGGTAAACTTAGCTAATTATTAATGTAAGATTTATTAAGTAACTAGGTAGCTGTGAAATAAGTGAAGTTGGTATTAATGTAACACATAAGTATATTAATTGATTAACTACAATACTAAATCGAATGCACTGCTTTTGGTTACATTTGAACATTGCATGTTTGTGATAAAGCCTTGAGATGAGGTTAGAAAAGGACACTTGCAGTAATTCAGTACTAGGAGTTTTAAGAAGAAGAAAGGTGGATGATGGGAGCTGCAAGGGTGAAAAATGAAAAACAGCTTCACTGGGACGCATGTTAGGCAAAAGAAACCCAATTTGTCAGGGAGATGAAAATCATAGTTAAAGCATTCATTTTGTGTACATCGACATCACCATTAAATTGTGCTGTCTGACATAAAAGTCGCTGAATGGATGGGAACGTCAACATTTTTCACTCTTCTCTTAATTAATGCCACCTGTTTCCCCAAAACCTTTTAGAATCATTTCTGAAGGAGGGAAACGGATCACCTGCTGTGTTACTGGCTTCCCTACAAAAGAGCCCAAAAGCCCAAAAGAGATCCAACGGGACTATTATGTTCCAAAGTCTTCATCTGACTTTGTTATTTGTGTGCCAAGTAGGGATATTATGCAGTTTGTCAGCATTAAAGTCCGTAACTTCAGCCCACTTTAAAGGACTTAACATTCTCCCAGTCCAGACTATTTAACTGAAGCATGTGTTTATGAGGGAAAATAACCCACCTTAATATCACTCTTTATCCACAACACTAATGCTTGAATAACATTCATAAACGCATTACCAAAACATGTTTGACAGAGTCGTTTTAGATGCAAATTGGCCAATACGTCCTCAGCTTAAAGTGCGCTGTCTGTGGTGTTAAAATTTAATGCTGCATTGATTCACCGTGTGTGCATTGTAATGAACATTTTCACTAGATTCAAATTGTTGGATTAAAGAAACTCGCTTATTTACATAAATATCAATAATAAGACATTATGACAATTACCCGCCCTATTGGCCACAAACTTTATATGCTTGAAAATATACTTTATTTTCATTAGGAGGCATGAAATGCAGTCATTAGTGCATTAATTAAGGCCACTATAAACAATTATCTGGGTTAGTTTCTCGGTATTCCTGGAATGGGTCATTGTTGTGATGGAATCAACACCACGGTGAGACTAATTTCTACACAGTGCTACTTAGGACAGCACAAAGGGCGAGAATTCCAGCAGCAAGTAAAAGAACAAATGGAATAATGTTTGTGCTTTATGGGTGTTTTTTTTTTTTGTGTGTGGCAGAAATGGCTTCTCAGCACAATAGCAGTGGGGTCCAGAGGATAAGGAAAAAAACAATCCATTACCTGGTGCAAACAGCGGTTGTCGAGATAGTTCATAGCGCGGTAATACAGCGGCAGAAATGTGCTGTAAATGCAGGGAAGCAGCGAAATTGAAGAGTCACATACAATAAGCGTCACCTTAGCGGTGGGGTGGGGGACAGTGACCGCGGGTGGGAGGGTGGGGGAGCCCAGGGGGCGAATTCAGCATTGCCTTTGGAAACACTGCTGCAACTTTGCAGCAATGACAGAAAAATAGGTTTTTCTTAAATTAAAGAAGTAAAGCTGATATTTATTGAAACAAGGTAAAAGGCTGACTTGGGGTTGAAACCAATGCAGTACAAGAAATGACAGGATTGTTGATGAGTGTCATCTTACTACAACTGTCAACCAAATGTCAACCACCAACAAACACACCTTAATTTTTGCTCCGTGTTTCTGAAATCTGACTATGATCAGTGTCTTGCTAACATTTACAACATTTGTGGTGCCTAGGTTACTAGGATGGGCTTAACTTCAAAATATCTTGACATTTCCAATAGAAAATTGTCAGGAAATAAAAATAAAGTATATATTTAATGTCACGGCCATCGTGTTGGCATCATTTTATGTTCCATTTAGGTTCTGCATGTACATAAAGTATAAGTACAGCATAAAGTTGCATGCATTGATCCCCTTAGGTGGATTACAAGTACTTCACAACCAAGTAAAAGTACTCAGCTACTTGATAAAAAGTGCAACACACTACCAAATGTGCCTCCGATACCATCGATGAAAGCTCCCCATGGTGCATGGTGTGTATAGGCAACAGAGAGGGATGTAAATCGCAGACTAATTAAGGAAGAGCCCACAGGTCCCTGTCCAGTTTAGCTTTTAAATTGTGTCTAATCGACTGAGAGCACGTTTAAAAGGCGCGAATGAGTGACTTATCACTAGTCCTGATTCGATTTGTGGAGCTAAATGAACATTTGAAGGGTTTCAAATGGCTGAATGGGCTCTTAGCACAAAGCAGGTTGTGTGCTGCCATTAGCTTCTGACCAAATAAATATATATGTTACACATCATCATCACACACAAAAAAAATGGATCAGTATTTCACTATGAACAACTATGTGACACATCAAGGAATCTATCAAGAGGCACCACAGTGTGTTTGTGAGATAGAGAGAGCATACAAAGGCATTCAGTGTTGTGTGAGCATGTAGCTGTGAAAGCCTCCTTCATCGTCAGGTTTTTTTTTTTCTAGTCTTTTTTTTTTTTGCACTGATGTATATTTCGTTGTGCGCCGGCCTTAATTTTGATTTATAGTCCGTCCATAAATTAGAAAAATATGTTTTAGAATTCCATCCCACGGAAAAAGCCCAGCCCGTGATGTCAGGGGATTGGGTGATATTTAAGATGTCAGAAATACATATTGGATTAGTGCGCTTTGTTCCCCCGCAAAAGCAGGTGTTTAATCATAGCTGATGGCTGGAGCGAAATGCGTTAGGACAGGCCGGGCACCAAAAAACTGGAGCCGCGTTCCCATTGCGATAAATCATACGGCCCAGTGTTGTTCCACTCACACTCCCATCATGCCCTCCCTCTTTTTACCCCTCCCTCCCAACATCAGTCTCGCTTTGGCACGCGCACGCTCACTAGTAGTAGAGTATCACGTGCTGCCTGGCCACGCGCTTCTCTCTCACCTTTGCACTCGCAGGGTTAAATCAACCGATCAGCAGTGTAATTGAAGCACTAGTGCATTATCTGATACGGTGACAGCAAAACAGTTATTCCCTTATATTAATTTACATCTGATTCTTTGGGCTAATCGACACACACACACACACACACACACACACACACACACACACACACACACACACATATATAGTGATATAAGCATGAGCACCGGTGAAGTCTCCTGTCGTCGTCGTTTCCTCAAATTCTCATGGATAATCAGTTAAGGACAAACTCAACTCCGGGCCCTTTGAAGCTCATATAATCTAATTGACATAAATGAATGCGATCAATCATTTGGGGGGGCTTTAACTCGCGCCTTTCTGGAACTATAATAGATTTTTTGTTGATATTAGTATCTTGATAATCCCACGAGGTCATTTGCTCACCTAATCATGGCTCCACCTCAAAGCCCCACACCATCGTCGACACCGTCATCTTCTTAAACTTGATTACTGCGCCCGGTACACCGGCCTGTCCATCCATGAATCCGTGAATTTTTTTCATATATATATATATATATATATATATATATATATATATATATTTTTTTTTTTTCGGGATTGATGAGAGGTTCGGAGCCCAGAGGGGCTGCAGGGGATGGAGAAGGGAGACGTTTAGAAGAGCAAACATTTTCAAGGTCACCAAGTGAACTGGAACCGGGGGGCTAGATGCATGGAGAAAATAGTGCGTTTTGACACCAGCGCGCCGTTTGATTAAAAGGCAAAGTAATGGGTTTAAACACACGCAGCAAGAATGCCGCCAGGCTGTGTTGGCTTTTTTCCCCCCGCAAATTACTTAACGGTGCAGTGATGGAAATAAGGTTGTAATGTTTGGTAATGAAAAAGAAAGCCTATATATTCTTTTTTTTTCTGCTCTTCTTGTTTTCTGACACACACATAATAAATTGCCCGAGCTAATAACCACGGCGCATTAGATTTTTTTTTTCTTTTTATTTCTCCAGTGTGGGAATTGGAACGCATTTCTTTTTTGCACTGGTCAAAACGATGAAACATAAGACGCTTTTGTGACTGGTGAGACTAAACGCCTGCTGAGGATTTGAGAGAGGAATTCGAAGAGAGAAAAAAACTATTTAGGGGGAAAAATGTCAAGCTTGCATTTGTGGGTTAAAGAGGGGCCTTGAATGCCTCCTGGTGACACCGTGGGTACCTGCGGAATAAAGGAATCTGCAGAGCAGAACAAAGAGGATTGCAAAACACACTGGAAGATGATTTAATGCAAGGTGCGTGGAGGAAAACAACCTCGAGCATATTAGCTTCTAGAGAGAAGTGCTAATCATGCATGGTAGCCAGTGGGAATAAGCGCCTGCAAATCAAAGCTGTATGCTTGGCTAAATATAGGCTTTATTGGACATGGAAATTCAATAATCAAACTACCTTGGAAAAGAGAGCAGAAATCCACTGAGGGGCTCAGAGGCCGCTGGATTTTTTTTTTCCCTGAGTCTGTCTGTCTATCTGTCTATCTGTCTGATGGCTGTGCTGTTTATCCTGGAAGCAGCTCTTCAATGAGTCTCTTAATTCCTCTCTAATTCCGTGTGTCAGGGCTTTGCATCCCCGCTGTCCCGCCCAATGGCCCTTTTGTCGCCCCCGTTTTCAGCTCTCCCCGGCATTACTCAGCTCAATGACACACGGCAAATTGCATTTAATAAATTAGCTTAATGGATTCGACGATCGGTTAGCGGGCACAGTGTTTCCTCTGGTTAAGCAAAACATTTATATCCTACAATCTCTCCCTCTCTCTCTCTCCCTCTCTCTCATACTGTCGCTGTTACGTCACAAGCAGCTCTGCGGGAGCGCGTGCTTAATTGCTCACCCTTCTCTGGGCCATGCGCAATAATTTGGCTTTGCTTGTTTTCGGGTGATCCGAATTCATTCACGATTTCGTGGCTAAAGTCTTAGATAATTGGCTCAATGGACTCCAGCATCCCTGACCCCACTGACACTTGTGCGTAAAAGGTGATGCCAAATCATGCTAGGCCCTTGAATCACCATCGCCATCGTCATCACTATCAGCACGACCATCATCCTCCACTCATAAAGCTATACACTGGCTGCACGCGGTTAAATGTCACGAACCCTCCTCCTCCCCCTCCCCGCCACAGCAATCCTTTATGGCCTCTGCATGTTTGGTTGCGCAAAACAATCTCATCGGACATTATTGATGTTACAGATGTTATAGTAATCAAATTACTGGCCTGTGAAGGGCCCCTCTGTCATCGCGCTGTGTGATGAATTATAGTAAAGGTCATAGCCTGCTGGTGCTTTATGGAGGGTTTGTATGTTAACGCTCAGGTGAGTGCCTCCAGGGTCGGCTGGCCAGCCAGGCTCACACATAAACGATCAGGTTGGAGGTTTTTGATCTCAAGAGAAAAAAAGTGGAGGTGGGGTCACTTTTTTGATAACACAACTTTACCTTTCCTATTTACATTTAAGTTCAGCTTCCCAGGAGCATATGGCCGTCAGAAAACAAGTGAGATAAACAGCCTTCAGTTTTGAACCTAAAAGAAATAAACAGGAAGTTTTGTTTATTAGAAAATATATATATCTATACATTTCCAGTCCCTCTGTGCTATAAATCACAGAGTTCAGTGAAAATTGTTGTGCTGGAATTCTTCATTATCCATGACTTTCCAATGAACCAATGGAAGCTCACATTGTTGGTTTTGGCCTTTTAATGTAATTGTGGTAGTAGGACTGTCAAGATATCAGATTTTTAATTCTACAAGAAGAAGAATTATAATTTTATGTGATTATTGATTGTACATCGGTATCTTTCATGCACTAAAAAATGGAAAGACCAAAAAAACATTTTTTTAATTGCTATAGTTATCAGAGTTTTTCTTTCCTGCACATTTATAGTTGATTTATTTTTTTTTAAAAAATGTATTTATTTGTAATGGTAATAAAGACAAGTTCCTTGGCTATAGCTGGTTGGTTGATATATATAAAGTTCTATTTAAGACTTAATGTGTCATCTAAACACAACATTGATTTTTTCTTATTATGACAGTAAATCAGGATGTGCAAACATTTGTAATGTACCTGTAACTGTAATAAAAAAAAATAAACATAGGGGATTTATTCATTGCATGTATAAACCTTTAATTTAAATGTTTGTAACTTATAAGATGACAATAATTTGGTATGTCTTTTTAAATATGAACGTTACTAAAGAAGTAGTTAATTCATGTGTGAACATGTTTGTTCCCCCTGTGGATCTCATTTTACCCAGACTTTATCTTAAAATCATTTGCTTTTTAAACATCACAGTCATATTATCATCCAAGTTCATCAGCCTTTAACAAACTCAAGTTCAAGCAGGTTTTTATTGTCATTCTTATATATGCTTATATATTCTATATCCTTATAAATTTGTAAGAATAAAATTTAATTTCAACAGGAACATGATGTAGACACATAATGTACACAGTGGTACTCAACTGTACTTAAAAAAAGCAAACAGTTACTGTAACTGCAATGACTGCATTACCAGCAGTGTACCAACAGTAACTGTATGGTGTTTGTTGTTCTGGCAACAAGTTGTGGAAGAATATCGGTGAGTGTGAGGAGGAGGAAGCACTTATAATAATAAACTTCAGATACTCGTCACTCAAACCTCTGCAGACTTACTCTGAGGTTATGAGGTTACAATAAAGCCAATCTTTATTTTAACTGTGTAATATAATATTGTCAAGCTACCCAACACAGAGCTCTTTCCTAAGAGAGTAATTTACTTGCTGACAATACACGAGTACAATACATTTATTAAAAGGAAACAACAGTCAGTGGCGATTAAACATGCTCAGTCTTTAGTCCAGTTTGGCTCTGTTCTTTCTTGTTTGGGGGGGTTTACATTTTAAAAAATTACAATATCCAGCTATTATAATATCTATATTAATAATGCCATATAAAATGTGCACCAGGGAAACTTTAGAGCTTTGGTGAAGTTCAGATCTGAGAAGTCAAATTCAAATGTTGTAAAAGAAAAAATCAAATGTTGTAATATAGGTTACTATTGCTTTCATGCTGAAATAGTTTTGTAGATTTGTGTCTTGGTGGCAACTTAATCTCAAGGAGCACAGAAGATGTTTTCAGAACTGATATTAGTCAGATTCATGTTTGCTTGCTGCACAGGTCCACGCTTGTTTTATTATTATTATTTTTATAATAATAATTTTAAGAAGTGGATAACACTTAGCTCAATGGTCTCAAATCAGGCAACACATAGACGCATTAATGTGTACTTTATTTCTCGGAGAAGCTCGTAAATCCAGTGATTTTCTTGAATTCATTGTCCCCACAGAGGAGGTGCACTGGCTGGTTTGGGGAGGAGGGGGGGTGTCTTGGCTGTCATTCCGGGCCACATTAATCCACACGCAATTAGGTGTCAGAGCGCCGCTGTTCGCAGTTTGATGATAGCCTTGGGTTGCGCACGGCGGAGAGAGCCCTAATCAGGAGAGTAAACTCCGCTATATTTCAATTTGGGAGGGCGCTCTTCCGCTCCAGGGGGGCTGTGGCACCGGTGATAAATAAAACGCCCATTTACTCCCCCACCCCCCGCATTCGCCCACCACCGACATCCAAACTGCGCTCGCCACCAGGCCTCGTAATCATAGCCCGCATTTGGACGGCGAACATAAATCACACAATTGGAAACGCCATGATTAGAGATGCCAAACTCAAACAAATGCAGCGTGTAACCTTGTCAGCCCGGCGAGCTGATATGAAATCATCTTCAATGAGAAATGAAACTAAATGGAACAAGTTGACACTTAAACCAAACACTGGGTCCCTCTCTGTGAACTTCAAATAGCGTTCGCGAGGCACGAAACCGAAATCCACACGATCGCGTCCAGATCACAGTTGTAATCTTAACCTAACAAGATTACCGCCGCCCTCTCGTGTAATCCCCCCCGCAGTATTATGACACATCTGTTATTAGCACATGTGACAAAGGTGTCGGTCTGAGGGGGCCGGGCCTTTAAACTCCTTTCAAATGTTAACCAGCATGTTCTTGAAGCCGCTTAAATTGTTAATTGGCTGAACGAGTCCATTTATCTAATCCCTCAGTTTCCCCGCTGTCCTCAAACTCTCCAAACCGCCAGTGGATTTGGGCTCAAGTGCTGCACACGATCTCTATTCAAATATTTCCATATGACAACTGCTCACAGACCACTCCAATTAAAGGCCAGTTGCTTTCTATTTAAGCCGCCTCAAAGGATCTCCGCTGTGTGCGTGGCGCAAACAAAAGGATCTTTCCAAAGCGTTTAGCCTCCCCGCCCACCCCCCAAAAAAGTGACTCCGGCCGACCTAGATCCGCCCACTCAAAGGCCATCTCAGGGGATTAGATGCTGGATTTAGGAGGAGAATTGAGGTTGCAACACTCTCTTTCCCCCAACTATTTCTTTTCTCTTTGCGCTAAAGAGGCCCTGCCAGTGCGTGATCAGCACCGTGGAAATGAGATGCGCATTTAAATCTGAGAGCAGTGTCCACCGCCTGTGGCCATGCGCTGCCAGGAAACCTGCCCCGCCTGGGGGTTAATTAAGCGGCCTTCAGAGCTGCAGGAGAAGGAGAGCGCAGGTTTGATTCTCTCTACATCTGTGATTCCTAGCAAATTCATCCGCCCCCCCACCCCTTGCGTATAAAGGGAGGATTTTTAAATAGTAAATTAGCATTCAGATGAGGTGCATTACAGCTCTGGGCTGCAGAGCGGGACAGAGGAACAGTTAAAGATTATACATTTTGATGTCCAGGGGAAGATACTGATGAGTGCTTGTGACACAGCCTGCATTCACGAGGCGAAGTTTTTGTGTTTTTTTTTCTTTCTTAACCCTCTTGTGGTTTTTCTTTTCAGTGTTTAACTAAAAGAAAAATTATGTGATTTATCACTATTTCACCTTCAGGCTCCTTGCCTTTGGCTGATTTTCTGCCACACATGCACACGTTAACATTACATATGTTGCATTCGGGTTAGAGAGGTGTGGAAACGCGGTGTCCCTCCACTCTCTTGTCTTCCTTCACGCCCTGCTGTTACCACGCGTATGTTTTCTTTGTGCTGCTGCTATTCCTGCACAATGTTCGAACATTGTCACATTTCAAGCACCTACACCTTTTTCTCCTACAATGCCACACATTTTACACTCTGTGTTTGCGGGACCCAGCCTTTGTTTTCTCATACTGTATCCCAGCTGCAAATTTCAAGTTGGGAAACAACAAATAGCTTTGCTAGGGTGGCTCTTAATCGATCAAGATGCCAAAAAGAGTCCCTGCTCAGACAGCAGTGATTTTAGAAGAGAGAAAAGATCTGGAACATGATAAAGAGGAAGAGTTTTCAGAGCAAGAGGCTTTTTTCGCCTTTCTTGGACAGAAAAATGCAGACTTTAGACAGGAGAGTGGGGAGTGAGGAGGGATGGCACACAGGAAATGGTCTGGGGTAGACTCAAATCCAGGCCCTGCAGTGAGGTCACTCACCTTCAGGACATGTGCTTAACAGGTGAGCTATAGCAGCATTGTCAGTTCAGAGTCTGTCAACTACAAAACAAGCTCATCAGCAACCATTAAGGAGAGAAATATGGAGGCCAAAAAATTGTGAAATTATGAAACTGATTGGCCCTCTTGCCCAAAGATTGGGCCACCCTGCATGGCTGCCAGCGTGCTGCAACCAGAGCTAATATAAATGATGGTTACTCTTGTGCCATCAAATCTGATTTTGAACTTTGCTATCCCTGATACTGGGATGTTCCAGATCCAGTAACAACAAAAAGAAGAGCTGCAACGTGTGTGGGCTCAAGATGGACAGGAAGACACTGTATTTAATTCAATTCAATTTTTTTAAAAACCCATCAAATCACCTCCAGGTGTTTTATATTGTCAGGTGAAGAATCTGCTATAATACAGAGAAAACCTCAACAATTGGGCAACCCACCCTGAGCGAGCACTTGGCAGGAAGGAAGGAAAAACTTCCTTTTAACAGGAAGAAACCTCTGACAAGCTGTTCTCTGATTCATCCACTGGAGTGTGAATGTTATATAGAAAGCATGTACAGGGAAAATAAAGTGCTTGTATGAGTGGGTGTCAATGAGCAGTTTGAGTGCTCAGGTAGAGTAGAAAAAAAATATTTTAAAAAAGTGATAGTTACAGTTATCTGATAAGAGCAGCTGTTCTTTTCATGCATTTATCAAACACACTCAGTAATCATTCACAGTGCAGCTCGGCAAAAAGTAATGTAGTGAATTTAGTAACTTCCTCAAGAAAGAATTATCAACTGATTACTCTCTCCGTTTCCATTTTCAGTCTGAAATTGCCTTCACTATCTTATTTCCACAGGGAGGGGGGGGGTGTTCATTTTCTCCATCTAATGACTAGAGGGCAATACGTCTTCTTCATCCTCACATCATCTAAAGTTAACAATGATACACAGAAATGTCAGCGTGCTGGGGTTTAAGAATTCAGCCGTACACAGTTGAAACAGTTGAGCAGAGTCTTTTTTCCATATTTGTGCAGTAGTCATGCGTCAATGGGTCAAAAACTAGTGAGCGCCAGTCTGTGGGCCACAACACTTAAAAATGCTTCACAACAGCTCCACATCAGCCCCTGTAGCACTCAGTATACACAGTCGTCGGCCTAGAAGTCAATCCATTATGTGGAGTGATTCAAAGGTTTGGATCCATGCAAGCAGCATCTCCATTAGACATTTCCTGTATTTACTTCCAAAGCTTGTACAATTAAAAGAAACTGCTATCATTGTTCCCGCAAAACAGATTCTGTTCATGGATATTTATGATGATTCATGAGCGGGGGTTTGACTTTGACGGTGGGAAAGTCAGATTTGTTTACTTACCTACTTTTTCCAGACTGAACCGTGACTGAAACATGTTCACTAAAAACTGAGTTTGCCTACAGCTGTGATTTAGCTGAAGACCAATCACTCCAGAAAACTTTGCAATTTCAAATGGTTCACAAAGTTTATCAGAGGTTAAATATTGCCCACCATCAGAAGGTATGGATGTGTTTTTTTTTAATGTTTTATTTCATTATTATAATTATAATATATAAATGAATACTATAAATATAACAACTTTTTTTTTTTACCTTGGCGCTCATTAGTTATAAATTTATGATTTTAAGTCAGAAGATAGTCCGAGATCACAAATCCGGAAATTTAGTTTACATTCACACAAGACATGGAGAACCAGTGATTCCCAGTGATTTTTGGCATTTTTGCTTTTAAAGATGACTCAAGCAGTTAATAAATGATCAGTTATTGTTTTGTTTTTTTCAGCTAAAAAAATATTTGGCAGATTTTTTCATGGTGTATTCATAAAGTAGTTAAGTATTGGCAAAATCTATATGTTTTTTAATATGAAAGAGGTGTAAACCTCACAATAAATGCAGGTAGGTTCAGTAAGATTTAAGAGATGCTAATACCAACAAAAATAATTTGATGCTGTTTATTTTCTCAGTTAATCAGTGAATTGTTAAGTGTAAACTCTCTACTTCCCAGAGGTGTTAGTGGCAGACAGTCCAGAATGCACATTAAGACCAACAAACAAAAGGTACAAATCCTCACTGTTCTCATCTGTGTGGTTGAAGCTCCGATTATTAGCAATAACTCCAGAAATACACTGTGTTCTAAGGGGAAATAAACTCATGCAAACATAATGCACTGCGTAACGAGGAGAAAAACAGCAGATACGACTGCTGTCAGTAACCAAATCATGAGGAAGGGCACAGTCAATTTTCTAAATGCAACTAAATTCCTTGAATGAACATCCCATTCACTGAAAGCAGAAACAAACACACACACAGAGGCACTTCTTCTCTGATTTCCAGGCTCCGCTCCGGCTTTTATAATCATTGAGAGGAAGGGAAGGCTGATGCAGATGCAAAGTGTTTGCAGGCAGAGAGCCCTGGCACTCTGCTCGCTGTGCTTTATTGTGCGCTGGCTGTCACATACAGGTCTTCATTAGGAGCATCGAGAGACTTGGCGAGGGGGCTTTTGTGCGTGTGAATCACGGAGGTTTATGTGTCTTTTTGCACCACTAATATGCCACTATGTCAGATGGAGTCTGCTTTAGTGCAAGCCTTTATGGGGGCAAATTGGTGGCGAATAGGACAGCGGAGCACTTTAACAGCACTCACCTTCTTCTCACCCCTTTTAACTTATTAACTTATATTAACTCATTTTAACCTGTCAACTGCGCTGCGCGTGTATCCCCAAATAAATCACAGCAGCGTGTGCAAAAGAGTGTGTCTCAGTGCAAAATGCGTTTACCCCTGTGTGAAGACACACACAATCAAGCCTTTTTTTAACCCCACCCCACCACCACCACCACCACCACCTAGTCACTACTAAAGAAGCCAATCTCCATTTTGACTGCGTGATCACTTTTTAATGCACTTGAGTGGCTTTTAAAGTGCAATAAAATGCTAATTAAAGGCTAGTGGTGGGTTTTTTTCTTAAAGCCTGACCATAAATGTGTTTTCTTTTTGTGCACGCTTTCACTGTAACAAGGGGGAACTACAAGCATGAGTCAATTGTTAAAAGCACCTGCAAGACGGCCCTCGGTGAGCTGTGCTTCTTTTGAAAGAATAAGAAAATAGAAGGTGAAGAACGTCACCTTTGAAAGAATTAGCAAGTGGCTGGGCTTTCTTTTTCATTTGAAGGGTGGGTAAACTAGAGCATAGACCCTTAAACCTGAAGTATGTTCCACATTTTCTTTTAAGAAAATCATATTAAAATGTTCAGATGAGAAACTACAACTAAATATTTTTATTGCCAGATTTCACAATGAATCTTATTCAGTTCAAACAAATTCTGTTGTATAACAATTATAAATGATGAAAACAAGCAGTTATGTACCAACATATGTGCCAATTTGAATACGAAATTCAGAACAAAATCTGAAGTCACATTCAATTCTTGTTTCATTTTGTTGGAACGTTAGAAATTTAACAGCCAGAAAAAAAATCATCATGTGTTTAAGAATTAAATGTTCTGCAAATTACAGCCTGAATGATATCTGAGCAAACATCACCTGTTGAAATGTTCAAAATATTGATAGAAATCAAACTGGATGGTCAAGTGGAGATTTCTGGAGATTTTGAGAGAAAAAACTCATTGTGAAAAAATGTGATTCATTGTGATTTCTTTTTTCTTTTTTTTTTAAATGGAACTTACTCTTATTTGTCCACTTCTTTAGATACATCTGTTCAACTGCTTGTGAATGCAAACATTTGCTCAGCCAAACATATGAAAGCAACCCAGTGCATTTAGGTATTTAGGTATGATCAAGACGAGGTGCTGATCTTCAAACTGAGCTTCAGAATGAGGAAGTGATTTGAGTAACGTTGAACATGTCGTGTTGAATTGCTGATCTACTGGGATTTTCCCAAGTGAGCAGCAGTTCTCTGGGAGAAAGACCTGTGTTGATGTAAGAGGTCAGAAAAGAATATACAGACTGCTTCGACCTGATGGGAAAGCAAAAGTAGCTTAAATAGCCACTCGTTACAACCTGAACACACAGCAACTGAAGCAGAGGAGCTACAGCATCAGAAGACCACACTGAGTCCAAGTTGGACCAGCGGTCCCCAACCCCCGGGCCATGGACCGGTACTAGTCCGTGAGTCGTTTGGTACCGGGCCGCGAGAGTTGAGGCTTGGGTGTGAAATTTATGGTTTTGAGGGTTTTTATCGTTATTTTTTTAATCGTTTTTATCGTTAAATCAGTTTCCCCAGATCTTTTCCCGTGTGTTATGAATAAATCTTCTTTTTTTTGGTACCAGTACTGGTTTTATTTTGTTGTATTTATCCGCGACACCTTAAAGGCTGGTCTGTGAAAATATTGTTGGACATAAACCGCTCCATGGCGCAGAAAAGGTTGGGGACCGCTGAGTTAGACGGTAAGCTAAGAGCATGAAACTGAAACTACAATTTGCACAGCCTCATCAAAATTGGACGATGGAAGATTGTAAAAACAGTGCCTGGTATGATGAGTGCCAATTTCTGCTGCAACGTTTGGACTGTGGGATCAGAATTTGGTATAAACAGCATGAAAGCTTGCATCCATCGTGTCTTATATCCAAGGTTCAGGCTGGTGGTAGTATACCTGTGTGGGGGATATTGTCTTGGTCCACTTTGGGCCCCTTAGTACCAACTGAGCATTGCTAAAACACCCAAGCCTTCCTGAGAATTGTTGCTGACGACTCCCAGTCCTTGTCCAAACAGTGTGCCCATCCTCTGATAGGTAGGAATCTTCCAACACCGTGTAACAAAGCTCAGATCATCTCAGACTGGTTTCCTGAACATGCTAATGTACACAAACGGCTTCCACAGTCACCAGATCTCAATCCAGCAGAGCAGCTTTGGGATCTGGTAGAACAGGAGACAGCCGACCAAACTGTGGTCAAGCAGGCAGCGAATACTCTTTTTACTAAGATTAAGGCACTTTTTTATTTTTGCAACATCCAAAAGGCAAGTACAAACCGATATATGTATTCTACTTTGTATTTTATTTTCACTAAAAAAGTAAAAATGTATTAGTATAGAAAATACCTGTTAACTGTTATCACACATTTCATTTATAGCGTCACTTATGAAATACCATGTAAGTACTTTTCAGCCTACATCAGTGACATCTTTAAAAGCATATTTCAGCAAGTAACCCATCAGAAACCCTTCGCTCCTCATCTCCTCTGGACTGTAGATCGATAAATGTGGGAAACCAAAAAAGAAAGTGAAAAATCAAATCAGCAGAGCTGAATGTGTCTGTCCTCCTAATGAGCCTCTGATTGAACATTTCACTGGGCAAACATGTAGTCATTAGTCTCTGTGCTCCAAGGAAGCATTTAAAAGAAACTTCAGTAGGAGAAAAAAAATCAAATTACAATACAGGAGACACAGGAATAGCTGTGAAGCATCAATTTAAGCATAATCACCACAATTACTGCTCCCATGGGTCTGCTGAAGTTACACTGTGATTGTTTTCAGGGAAGAAGAAGAAGAAAGAAAACGTCTTTGCGAAGATATGACACCTCTTCCTCAGATGTCACACATCTTCTCGTTGCCACACAGGTCTGTGTTTTAAGTGCGTTCAGCTCATCAAGGGAGCATAATTTTGTGTTTCCAGAGGATTAACTGAATTAGCGTGTTGTGAAATGATCAGTTGCTGTTTATGCACTGCAGACTTTTACCAATCAGCCTGAGAAACAAATCAAAGCACGCGTGCATGTGTGTGTGTTTCGTGAGATAGTTTAAAGGGTCAGTTCAAGGAAATTACAGACATCTTTTTGTTTAAATTAACTTTTTATGGCAATTTAAATGAAATCTAAGGAAAGAATTGTGTTGTAAATACATGTGAAAAGTGAAAATATATGCTGTCTGGAAAACACATTTTCAAAGTGAACAGCGTAGTAAAAATGGGAGTTTTTGACTGAGTTTAAGGAGATTTTCTAAATGTGTTTGCTAAAGTGAAAAGAAAACAAAAATATCATCGTCGTCCTAAATGATCTCCCATTGCCCCGAGCTGGAAACCTTTAGCATGTATATCCAGCACATATCCAGGCACCAATTTAACCACCCAGAATATTTTTTCACTTCTGCTACTCTGCCTAAAGTTCTGAGCTTAAAGTGTTTGAGGTAATGTAACTCTTCTGGGACTCCAGTAACTTTCCTTTTGTATCTCATACTAGGCCTTGGTCAAGCCCCTCAGTGCACCCCATTTTCACTCCCTCGTTCTCTTTCACTAATCTTGGGTAATATTTTAGGTTATAAAACAAGTCAGCTTAGTAACTTCTGGCCATTCTATGTGTCAGAAAGCAGTATTATTCAAGCTACACTCATGGGTTAACAGCCTTAAAGGCACAGTAGGTGATTTTTTGAGGTCATACAATAGAAAAGTGGCCAAGATCAACATCACCATCCCACTTAATTGTATTTTTAGGTTTGTAGTTACAGATCAGTTACATACATAGTATGCCTTATAAGTTACTTTTAATTCAAAGTTCACAAATACCTCTTTAAACTGTATATGACCATTTAATATTTGTACGTGTATATTTTTATCATCTCTTTCTCATTCTGCCTCTCTCCTCCGTCATTTCCACTTCGCCCTCTTCCTCCACACCTCAGGCCTCATCTCCTGAATTAAAGTCAGGTCACAATATTGTCACAGTTATTTACTGACAGCAGATCAGGCACGCTATCCTCCTGTCTTGAACAACAACAGCTGGTTATAAGCTAACATTATTTCATCTAATGTTAGATTTGAGTTTCTTTCCCTCTGATAAACATTTTGATTACATTCTCACATTGTATAAGTTTATTTGCTAACTGTCTTTGAAGTGGATCCATTTCAAAAAAAAGTTTCACTAATACTAGCTAACGGCAGCAAAAATAGTTACGTTTTATGTGAGAAAAGTTCAGGATATCCTCAACAACTCACCTCAGTATCACTGTCATCATCATCGCGATGATGATGATGATCATTGTCATGATCATTGTCAATGATCATGACAATGATCAGCCAATGAGTCACTTACAGACTCATCGCCTCATATCCAACTCCTTTCACAAAATTTTATAGCCTCCTCCACAGCGAATAGACGTGGACACCGGCTGAGGTAAGCAGAGGACTTAGGCTACGTTCACACTGCAGGGGAAAGCGCATCAAATCCGACTTTTTTGACCCTATGCGACCCATATCCGATCATGGTATGACAGTGTGAACAGCACAAATTTGATATTTTCAAATCCGACCTGGCTCACTTTCGTATGTGGTACTGAATCCGATACATATCTGATATTTTAGAAAGCGACTGCTGTTTGAACGGTCATGTCGCATTAAATCCGTCTTTTACGTCACTGACACAAGACAGACGCCAATTATCAGCGCCGGAGAAGCACCCAAGAAGACATTATGAAAGCTTCCTGGCCATCCAGTGCAGATGTCAGTGAAACTGTTGGGAAGACAACATTGGAGAAACGTGAACATTTTATTTGTACTGTATAATCTGCAGATTCTGACAGAAATCTGCAACTATCCTTTGAAGCACCGCTCCTCTCTAAAACAGCAATAAGGAAAATTATTAGGCCACATCTAAATAACAAAATAACTTTAAAACTTAAAGCAAAATTGGGAAACGTAAAGTCCGAAACAGTCAAACAATTCTGTTTGCTCTGGGTCTAAACAGAGCACGTTGTGTGTGACGTCTTCTTTTGCGCATGCAGGCCGCTTTGAGGGTTCACACTAGAGCGCATTTGCTGTCACATTTTATTTGTAGTGTGAACAAGCAGACAAAAAAATCGGATTTGATCAAAAAATCGGAATTGAGCATTAAGACCTGCAGTGTGAACGTAGCTTTAGACTCAGATTAGACTCACTACAGTACAGTATAGGGTCAACCTTACAACATAAAGCAACTTGAGGTGACTGTTGTTGTGATTTGGCCCTGTATAAATAAAATTGAATAGATGAACAAGTTGTTTGTCCTACAGCAGCCACCGTAGCTAGGATTATGCATTTAAATTGCGAGGGGTCAGAAAACAGAACTTAGCCGACTGCAATCTGCAATCTACTGACATCTAGTGGTGAGATTTTGCACACTGTACCTTTAAGCATAATAACGGTAATGACTGAAAAATCAAAACAAAATGTGAGGTTCTTTACAAGAAGTCTCACCTTTATTTTGGACATAATGTACTTTCCTGAAACAGTTTTTACTTTCAGAACTTTAAGTCTTATGTGATATTATTTGTTGTAGGCCACACGTGAGCCAAACATGGCCTGAGGGCTGGAATCAGCCAATAGGCGATCTCAACCAGCTTCTTAAAAGGAAAAAGATAAATAAATATTGGGGAAAGATATCTTAATAAATATCTCAAATCTGACTGTAGGCATTCCCCTATTCTTTTTCTAACCATTAATAATGTATTGCGTTGATAACGTTAACCTGCTATGAAAAC
Organism: Oreochromis niloticus; assembly: GCF_001858045.2. Lineage (NCBI taxonomy): Eukaryota > Metazoa > Chordata > Actinopteri > Cichliformes > Cichlidae > Oreochromis > Oreochromis niloticus. The sequence continues at coordinate 12,567,119 of NC_031972.2, forward strand.
AACTGAACCCTCGGAAACATGAAGCTGTTGTGCAACCCTGATTTTTATTTTCGATATAAATTACTCAACAAAGGTAAACGTGACACCAGAAATGTCTGAGGGACTTGGCCTGGACATTAAATAGTCTCTAATCTGTCATTACCTTGGTACAAAGTCTGTGTGAAGTCTGATCACCCATGTGAGATCAGCACAGGTAGTAGTCCGGTTAATTCACAGCAAGCGAGGGATCGCCATGTGTTTTGTAGCCTGCATGCTGTGCCCAGACAACTCCGCCACTTAAACCAAAGTATTTTCAGTAGTGAGAACACAGCTGAAGCACACCGTTTCCTGTCGTGTGCTTCACATGAAAAAGGCCAACAATCTCTAATCGGATTCTCCCGACACTGTCCGGGGTCATGCGTGCAAACCACAGACAGTTAAAGCTGCTGTGAAGTCCTATTTTAAAGCCTCAAAATGAGTGTTTCTACAGACCGGAAGTGATTAGCAACAGGCAGATCTTATTATGAAACCCACACTTACTAGCTATTAACTTATCAATCGCAAGCCATTAGCGAGTAAGCTAATGACTTGGATAATATATATATATTATTATGTGTGTGTGCGCATTTGACTCCAATGCCTGACCAAGCGCTTAAAATGTTGCATAAAGGATAATTCTTTCAAACCACTTATACGACTATTCATAGTACTGGTGATGGCGTTATTGATGATGATGATGATAATGGTGATAATAGTGACTATGATGGTAATGAAGACAGCACTGATGATGATAGCAAAGATTATGGTAATAGGTGATGTTGGCGATAATGATTGTGGTGTTGACAATAATGGTGAACAGGATGGCAATAGTGAGGATCATTGTGGTTCTAATGATGTCATTAAAAACCCATTAAAAACCAGTGGGTCATAGCTGTAGAAGTCCCAGTTACGGCTAGTATACAGTATGAATATGTTACCATCACTTTATAATACATCCGTGCTGTTAGAGTTCAGCCTTCATCCGTGTATCAGAGGGGATATGAAAAGTGTTGGATAATTATAATTCACAACATGACCTTTATTGGTTTTTGTAAGAGTGGAAGAGTGCACACCCAAAAAGATAACTGAATAGTAAAGACTTTCACAGGATTACAAAAAGAGAGAGCTCATGTGTTGTCTGTGAATGGCTTTTTAGATACTGATAAATCAAATAAGTGGGAGACGATGATAAAGAAAGAGCTGCTAAGAGTACTATTTGCTTTGTTTGAGTCTGTAAGAGAAGCTGACATGTTGATTAAACAAATGTAAATGTAATTTTACTGTTATGACAGAACTAAAACTTGAAATGTAGCGAAGGAATAATTTGGACTGCCACTGCCGTCTTTGCTTACGCGTGCTGTGTCTTTGTCTGCACTATCCGTGGCTCCTTGTCAGATGAACGAGGGGTTGATCAGACTGCACAGACTAATGAGAAGTCGCTCTCGGTGGTAAGGTCAGACAGGCGTTTCCCGAGCCGGGCTTTTCTTTCTCTCTGTGCCATCGTTCCCTTCATCTTGCTCTGCTCTGTTCAAACAGAGGCTGTGATAAGACCAAGTGAACAGGCCCATCATGTCACTATGCTGCAGCCCAGTGAGGGGAACCGAATCAAGCTGTCACCGTGCAGGAGTGTTGAGGGAGAGGTGAAGGGGAAGAGAGGTAGCCGCCTGTTCTCCCATTCCCTCCACAGAGCCCATTATAGCAGGTGCCAACACTGGGAGACAGATCTCGCATGCACACACACTCTCACACTCACACACACAGTGTTGTTTCCATTACTTCAGAGCACATGGCGCTGACTTACATTCATCTTCTAGAAACTTATCCAACCTTAAACCAAGTCTGAAAATGTAATGTTTTATGTTATGACAACTTGATTTTGTCGGCCCAAGTGAGGTTGTACATGTACAATGAAAATAAAAGTAATTCTATTTTGCTATATTACCATATCTGCTTTAGTTTAGCTTGTTAGCATTCTTTCTTCAAAGCTATATGATTGAAATCTAGCAGATGATGAGCTACTAGCACAGAGTAGCACAGACCCATTTTTTAATCTCAATGTTAGCATCTTAGCCTCTGTCATGTGTTGTTTTTTAAAAAAAAAATATTTTATTTAATCTTTTGAGCAAAATGTTGCATTATTTTGGTGAGAAGGTGAAATGCTAATGCTATCATTAGTAAGCTTAGCTAGCAAGTCACACTCATTAACTGTAGGGAAGGAACACGCACACACAGATATCTGATAATTAGTGCTAAGTAACAAAGTGGTGACATACTAAAGCTTTACTCTCTAAAGCTGAAGCACAAACTTTTTAAATGTCTGCAATTCACAGCAGGTCCTGTTCCCACACAATTACTATACATATGCTTTTGTTGTTTTGCTTTTTTGTTCCAGAATATGAATTAAAAATGCTAAAGAAAATCTTTAATGATGCTGTTGGGATCAACTCGCTTTAGGAGCCAGCCTCAGTTGGCCATTAGATGAGCTTTGGATTTTGGGGTTGCTGGGAGGTGTAACATGATTACTAGTCTCTACTTCAGTCACATATTGATTGATAGAAAATCCAGTGCAGTGGCGCTCTTTTCCTTAGTATTTGCTTTATGACCACATGCTAAGGAAAATAAAGTTGCTTATTGAAAGTAAGATGATCACCACGGTTAACATGCCTATACAAGATTTCATAGCTATTTATCTGATATCAATCATCCTTGTGTTTACATAAACCTCTGATGATTTGACATGTGATCAGTCCAGTTACTCAAAAATAATGTCCATATGCAATCTATTGACAGTATAATGCCATTTTTCTTCTCAACATCAGTTATCCTGCACCTGGCCTATATATAGGGGCCTTCGGCTCTGCTCTTGTATCTGTGAGTCTTATATTGTTGTTATGCTGAGGTTGCCAAAGTGATTCTGTTTGCACAGCTATAAAAAGACAATAAACCAGAGCCAGCTAAGCTTCCGTTAATTAAATGCACATTATTAAGCTGTAGTCAGACAAAAGGCATCTATTCATCACCAAGATGTTAAACGAGTTATTTCTGTAGCGGGAAATAATTTCAAAAATTAAATTAATAAACGAAAGATGAATTAGTCTCTTTCTAAGGGATTATTTAACCCTAAACAATCAGTCAGCAAGCACAGCTCTAATGTTTATTCAAACCTCTCCACCATTTGCTGCTCTCTTCTTCTGTTTATGCTCATCATCGTACGATAATACACCAACATATTGACGCCAATGTCCCCTACACGATCAGAGTTCAGCAACTACACTTGGTACCCGTTTATATCTTAGGTCGCTGAAGGTTCTTTTCTATCACACATTATGACATCATCATGTTGCCAACCAGGTATTCGTGGTTTCTGACAACAGTCAGAATACAGTGGCAGGGACATGGACTATTTACTTAAAATAACCTCAGACTTTGTACTCTAGTGTTTTCAGACTGAACCTAAATCACAAAATAATAATAATATTCTTCAATATTCTTTAGTGAATACGGACACTCTTATATCTTTTTTTTTTTTTGCAATATCTCAGTCAGTAAGGTAATCTGCTGACGGAGCGTATGGGGATCAACTGGGAATTTTTCTGTGGTTCTGGGGGAGCCAGCAGGTATCAATGTTCTATCCACCAGTGTTGTTTAAGAATATAATTAGATCATAAAGAAATAAAGAAAGTTACTTCATTGTCAGAAAATAGTGAATTAAGAGCAATATCTCTTTAACCTGTTAACCTGTACGCAGTCATGCCGCTAAAATTCTACTCTAACATGTGGAGCATCTAACATGTTAAGATCCCAGTCATTTAAACTCTATTAAACCCTTTATTACAGGTTTGGCTGCTTAGTCTGTAGCCACCACTAGCTGCTTTCTAGGCTTCAATATCAGCTAATCTGACCTCTCGGTCATGTTGATGGTGTTAGTGATTTCGGAAGCTTTTTTTTAAAAAAACCCAGTTACCTAATAATTGTTTGGTTATGGTCTATTTTATTCATATGTTCCATATATTCCACATATTTCATCCTATATGCACTAATTACCAGGTATCTATATCTGGTAAAACCACTTGCTAAGCTTGCTAGTGCTAGCTTGTTCGTTTGCACCCCACTCTCTCATCCAAATATGGAGCTACCCACTCACTTTGTTACTTTGAGAAGAAAATTGTAATTTGAGCATCACCTGGATGTCATGATGACTGTTTACTTAAATGGTCCATATGGTTGTGGATGTCTTGCCAATGGAGGCTAGTCATTGGCAAGGGCAGGTACACGTTTAAAGGGTTAGGTGCTTGACTTGAATGAGTGGATGATTCTGCCCACAAACCTCTAGCTTACCAGCTAAGTCACTCACTAGCTCAGATATAGATATCTTCATTCAGCCTCTGAGGAATCCTATTGCTCGACACACACACACACACTATGAAATTGTAACTTAAATGAATCTTCTTTTGGGCAGAAATCTGGTTTGGGCTGATTGTGTCAGAGCCAGTCACATAGACACAATCATATAATCACCGACAAGTTGCCCGCCCACTGCTTCCTGTGGGCCTCATGTGAGAGAAAGTCTTTCTTTTTGTGTGAAAACTTGTAAAGCGTGCAGGTATGTTTGGAAACCTTCTCTGTGTGGATCTGTATGATGAAATGCAAGGTGTGTGTGTCTGGCAGGCCTGACGCAGTGTGTTGTGTGTGTGTGTGTAATGGGAACAGCTGGCTGAGGGAATGAGTACAGAGGGAGAGGTGATGGATGCGAGTGGAGCTCCTGTGACAGATGAGCTAACAGGTGTTCACCACAGCCCTCAGAGAGACGCTATTTATGAGCCGGAAAAGACAGCCAGACGCAAAAGCACACTCCGCCACCGGCCTCCTCAGTGCTCAAACACATCACGTACATCTGCACAACTTTACTCAACAATGAGCGACACGGCAGAACTGCCTTCAGACGGCACGGAGGTTTTAGTTTGCAAGAAGCAGCTTTGCTCAACAGTCAAGTTAAAGCCTTTTCATGGCTGTATATACACAAAGTCCTCATGCATCTTATACTGCAAAAATTACCATAAAACATTTTTTATGGCTACGGTGCACCTAATCTTGCATCTTACTTTTACTTTTGCTTACTTTCCTCAGTTTGCAACTAAGCTACAACTAAATTTGGTGTACTTCTCATGTTTATACTGACTCTGCTTCCACATATAATGCACTCTCTTTTAAAGGTGAATGACCTTAGCTTGTAGGAGGGAGTGATTCAAGAGGAATCAACCTCTTCAGTTTAAAATGCAAACAAGTAGGGGCTTGTGCAAACGGTACCAGCCTCAGCCCGCCAATTAGAGCTTAATTTTTGTTTCAGCCACATTCTGTTAAATAACTGGACTGCATGACACAGCTTAGTTTTAATAAAGTCACATTTTTATTGTTGAGATGTAGCAGTACAGATAAAAAACACTCTTGGCGATCCGAGTCTGATGTTTGGTTTTTTAGATAATGTCAGGCACTTTAACAAATGTGATTTGGTAACGTTTCAAGGCTAGAATGTAAAACTGAATCCGTGTTTGGTGTCACAGGTATTCATACAGTTTTATAATTTGACATTGTGGCATTTTGACCCACAAACACAGAGCATCCCCCCCTCTCTCCTCATATTGGCAGCAAAGAAGTTGAATGAAACATTGCAGAGGCACAGACATGCTGGCACTGTGAGTGGAGCGATGATGCAGTCCTTCCCCCCAAATGTATGTACAGATGTTGGTACATTATCATGCTTCATCAAACCATAAACAGCATGAGATTTAAGTAATTACTGTCGAGGAAAATGGCCAGTTAGTCGGATATTTTTACCATGGAGTTGTGTCTGGAAATACTTCAACACAACGACAGCAAGTTCAGTTTAATTCTAATTTATTCTAACTTCCGTGAGGCTTCTAAAGATTTAAGATTTCAATTATTCCCGTGTTTGAAGATATTCTGTTTCCAAACACATAGACCACAGAAATAAACACTGAATAGCATTTTTCAGTTGTTTACACTTTGTGAACACTTCTCGCTATGGTTCTTCTGCATTTCGGTGAAATCTTCAATTAAGCGTCGCCTCAGTTTATTTTTTATTACAGCGAGATGAAAAGAGGGGAGGATCCTACGCCTGGGCGAGGGCTTGTTTGAGGTCTCGGAGCAGCATGGACGCCATGACGCTCTTTTCTGTGTTGATGGTAAGCAGCGCTCCCGAGGACTCGCTCAGTTCTAGAGACAACAAGACCAGAGCTCTGCTGCTGACAGTCCGCCCACCAAACCTGCAGGAGAGGAGGAACACTTGGATCAGTTTCAAACAACCAAAGAAGAAACCAGGAACTGAAATGCAAAGCTGAGAGTGGGACCTTAAAGGGCACATATGGGTCACACTATGAGTGCACCTATTGTTTAATTCTATACCACCATAAATACAAATTTACATATTTTTTCTGTTTACTGATCTTATTTGATGATGATATTAGATGACCGTCTAATATCATCAATATCAACCTGGCGAATGACATTGGTCCCTATCAGTAAACAAAGATATTAAGCCAATACTGCAATTTAAGGCTACGTCCACACTAATGCGTTTTCGTTTGAAAACGCATTGTTTTCTCTCCGTTTTGGCCTCCCGTCCACACTGAGACGGTGTTTTCGCTCATGGAAAACGCAGCGTTTTGAAAACGATCTTGAAAACGCATACATTTCAAAACTGTGCTTTCGCGTTGCAGTGTGGACAGCGAAAACGGAGACTTTCTAAAACGATGACGCATGTTAGTCATATGATGCAGTCATGTGACCAATTAAACTAAGATAGCGGAGGGCATTATACAGCAGTTGTTTAGTTTGCTCTGAATTTTGACAGCCCTATTAAAGATTAATATCAGTCTGTACATGCGCCAGAAAGCTTCTCTTCAAATTCTTTAACTCTCACTCGCTTTTGCAACTTCGTACTAGGGCTGCTCGATTATGGCAAAAATGATAATCACGATTATTTTCACTGAAATTGAGATCTCGATTATTTGACGATATTTATTTAACAATAACAATGTATTGAATAATGGCTTTAAAGATTGTCAAAAAATAATATAAAATAGTGTGCAAATACTGATTACAGCGCAAATGTTTGCAATATAAAAAAATAAATGAAAAATGTAAACATCTATGTTTAGTGAACTTCAACATACTGCACAATATTTGATCCACGTCTGACTCCGCGAACCCATAATGTTTCCACCAATGTTCCCTCAAATTTTTCATGTGTCTGAGCGAACACACAAACTCCCTGAGCGGTCCCTTGGACCACTGTGAGCGACATCAGACGTGTGCACTGTGGTCACGCCAGCATCTAATCCATCCAAGTTACATGGTTTATTAAAATAATCAAATTACAGCATTTACATTTATGTTAGACTACTTTTAATTAACTGCTTTAGCCCACTTACAATGAAAATTTAAAAAATCCTGTTCATGACCTGTGTAGTATGTTAACACTATTGGAAGAAAAATAACTTGAACTCCAATTTTGAAAACAACTTTCTTTCTTTTCTTTTCATAAAGCTCTGACTTGTATTATGAGTCTGTGGTCTGGGAGAGAGTCCTATAACTCTCTGTCTGCAAAATACAGTATATAATGACCAATGTTGGGCAATTAATTATAAAGTTACTACTTCAAAAAAGTAACTTAGTTTGGCAAACAACAAAGTTTTTTGCAGCTATTCATTTTTTTTAATGCAGCCAAGGCGTTTTTAAATAAACATTTCAAACTATTTACAGAACAATCAGCTGTTCTGCATCAAATCTGATGCCACACAAATTATTTGTGCCACTCCAAAAAATAATTTCTGTCCACTATGAGATAAAGGAGAACAACAGCCTGATACCTGCAGGCCTGACAACAGGAGATGTATCACTGCTGTAACACCTGTAACATTCAGCAGCAGCCTCATTGTTCTGACACACCAACAAAACTATTGACTACACTACACACTAACTGCACAAGATTTGCGCTAAACGTCTCAAATCTCTCACATCTCAGAACACCGCCGTCACTCCTAAAACTTCCCCCCGTTTCTTAACATCTAGATGCCACGTTGCCATATCAATTTTTGATTGGTCGACACGGTACTTTTTTCGACCAATAGGAAAGGCTGGGGGGTTTTTTGGTTTTGTTTTTGCTCACAGGCGGAGAGTGCTTTCGAGCGTTTTCCTTATAAAACGCCGTTTTTACCGTTTCTTCCCGCAGTAAATATAAATAACGATACTATTCAGGAAGAAAACCAAACATTGCATATATTTTTATCATAACTCTGGTTTTACGTGGCCTATCAACACAATTTAAAAACTGGTATAAAGTCCACACTTTTTCCGTCAATTGTTCCGTCTGTCCTGCTCACATCTCCAATGGTTGTACACGTTGTCATTAATGTGGCTTCACTGCACATCAGCCACGCCGCTCTGCCAGCTAAAACATCGGTGTATGCACATAAAGACGCTGTCATAGCCTGTCAACGACGTTGATTGGCTGCGTATATACGAATGTGAATCGCATTATTGGCTGGACTATAGAATAAGGTGGCATCGTTCTAATCCCATACAGGAGCAGCCAGTCACTTACTGACTAACACTGCAAAACAGAATTGTTAAAGTTTTAATTTTAATTTCCATTCAGGTTAGATTTTTTTTGTGCGCAACGCAGATTTTCTGTGCGCAGAGACCGTGCCATTTGCGCACGTGCGCAGCTTAGAGGGAACATTGGTTTCCACACCACTGAAGTCGTTTTACCTCTCTTTTCAACCAACGGCATTCTTTCTTCAGCAGCCATTATCCTCTCCTCTCCAAATAACTTATGCTTAGCTTTCCGAGCTTCCCTCGGGTCCTCTTAATTGTTGTGACGCGTGTTCGAAACGCAGAGAGGTGCGCTCGATTTGCCACACGGAGCAGCGCGAGAGTAAAGCACGAGGGAGGTGCTAATAATCGGCTCAGTCATTTTTAATGATCGTTGAAAGCCCAGATCGTAATCGAGATTAAAATTCGATTAATTGAGCAGCCCTACTTCGTACTTTTGTGTTACTCGCAGCAACAACTCCACCTCATTGTTAGTCCATTTAAAAAACTCAGTGCTTTTCCTCAACATTTTCACGACGTTTCAAAGATCCGGAAAGTAAATAAGCAGCAGACAGCAATGAGGCAGGTCGAATCTTCTTGCGCTTCACGCATGCGGAGTACTGGAACGTAAGCTTTTTCAGCCGTTTCAAAGTGGACGCGCAACTCTGTGACGAAAACGCTGTTTTCAAATCTATCCGGGCTAGTGTGGACGTAGCCTAAAATGCAGATTCAGCTGACGACAGCACTGATATTTTTGTCTGCTTGATTAGTTTGTGTTATTTCAGACCCAATAACTTTAAAATCTTTCAAACATTCATCATACCCTCTGAAAATTTGTCTGGAAAAAACTTCCACTGAAACATTAGCACAGATGTCGGCAAGGATCTTTTAAAAAATGTTATTGTGATATCAGCGGATATATCTATTAATCTCTACTGTACGCACAAAAAATAACAACTTTACTAAAATTTTACCCCTTTAGATCCACATAAACACTGATAAGTGATAAATGATAATTGCGTTGTTTCCCCAAACTCATAAATCTTTGCAATGGAAGCTTCTCCAACATCTCACACCTTGTAATTACCCTAAAATTAGGCAATGAGACAAAAGAGGAAAACGATGTGACAGGAAATACAGAGAGCAATGCAACAGACAGTTCATTATCCCAGCTGACTAAAGAGTCATTAGGGAGGAGACACGCCCTGCAGTCAGTCAAACTGAATTTCTCCTGTTTTTATGGACTCCGAGTGTCTGTGAGTGTGTGGGAGCCCCGAGACCAGTATGGGGGACGCCCCGTCCCACCAGCTCCCTGTGGGCAGTCAGGAGAATTCTCAGCCTCCCGTTTCCTTGGATACCATCCCCTGTAGACTGGGGGCATATCTGTGCACACATGGTCCCCATTGAGAGTGCTAACAAGAGGCAGACAGGGGCTATGACCCAGTGTGACCCTCTTTGAGGGTGCCGGGCTCCCTCTCCTGCCCCCCTTTGGCCCTCTGCATCTCTGAGCCTCACGTGGCTAACTCTCAGCCATCTGCCTCCATTTAGCACTACATCCCCGTAACAAAGACCCCCCGTGGCAGCCCGCTTAGGCCTGACAAACAGCCCACAAAGAGCTCCACTTAGGCCTGACTAAAGCCTGTGAAGAGCCCCCACAGGATGGCCCGTGAACAGGCGCCGTTACAGAGGCTGCGTGGTGGGAGCGACTAGCACATCCACCAATTAGCACGCACACGTTAAAGATGGGAAGGAGGGTGGGGGGCACATGCGTACACAATGAAACCCAGTGTGTCTGTGGTGTGTCTCTGGGGATGCTGCTAAATTACCATAAACAGAGAAGAGGGAGTTTATCAGGGAGCTCTCAGGGAGGAGAGAGAGAGTCCTCCTCAGGCTTAATTAAAATATTAGCCACTTCAGCAGGAAACAGCAGCCATTCACGAAGAGGATGAATTTCTCTCTTGCAAAAGTACCAACCTCTTTTGCCCCGCTCTTATTTCTTTAAATAATTCCGGGCATGTGTATTCATCTAGGTTTCCAGCTGTGTGCAGGATGTGTCTTCAGCTGCACTGCATTCCAATCAAAACAACAAATTCCTACTTGTGCTGAGGAAATGTTTTCTTCTTTTTTCACCGGAGAATCACGAACACATCTAAACATAAATGCTTGTCCCTTGCCCTGTTCCCTAACCCTCCCTCCCCCCACTGTCAAACAGCCTAAGGTGTCTATGTGGTCCCTGTGGCTTTGCTAATAGATTTAGGATATAAATCTTTCATTTACTCAGACAGTTAACACTACCCCGAGGCTGCTTTTATTTCATCTCAGGAGACGCTGCCGTGGGCTTTTGTTCACGTGTGGTAATAAGAGCGACTGAAAGAAACATGATTGGGTTTGATTTCTGAGCGTATTTGCTTTGAATACTCTCACTTTGCCGTCTGTAGCTGTGTGCAGGTGCAAAAAACAAAACAAAACAAACAACAAAACCCCCCATAAACATCAGACAATCTCAGGGCGTTTTAAGGACTAAAAGGGGGAAAGATTAAGGTCAAGCGCGCCTTAAATGGGTCATTGGTATTCTCCTGCACTCTTCACATATCGGGCTAAACACTGGATTAATTGCAGTGTATGGAAAGAAAAGCAAAGCATAACCCCTGGACTTAGAGCAGGTGGATTGGCATCGATCGGCAGGGCTGCGGCTAAGCATCACTCTCCAATTATCTGTGATTCTCCTCAGTGCAGAGAGCCTGTGTGTGCCATCTGCCTCCCCTCCACCCCGTCACTGGAAACACAACGTCGGCTTCACCTTTACATTCGGCCTCACGCGGAGAAGACAGCGAAGGCCCAGAGGATATGGCTCGGCACGCAAGAATGGATTAAGTACACACTCCTCACCCGCATCTCAACTAAACGTGCAACCATGTTTGATTAAAGAAAAAACAAAAAAGAAATACATCATGTATGTTTTCACCAAAATCAGAAAGGCTGACGCTGACTGTGTGGAGACTACAGCTGGATGCTTGAGCCATGCTGGTTCTTGGCCAGGTGGACAAGTGTCCTTCAACTGAGTGGTCAGTGAGGCCAGACCAGAGCCGAACACAAGCGAGCAGACTCAACCACGGCCAGGCAGATGGCCAAAGCTATTAGCCCCAGTTAGAACCAGGAACCCTCCACGCATCTCCAGAGCTAAGCCATACAGACAAACTGCAGCACCGCACTCGAAGGGCAGAGGGACAGACAGACAGCAGAGGACAAACACAGACCGGAACAAGAGGATAAAAGATAAAATAAACCTGCCACAGAGGACAGAATTACACATTTGTATAATTAGTCTGGTTTTAAACAGAGACAACTTCAGTGAACAGAGGAAAATCCAGTATTTAGACGAAAAAAATAATAATATCAAATTGTAAAGTAAAGAGAATGAACAGCTTATAAATCAAGCGCCTGAGTTTTTTATTTATTTATTTATTTTTCGCTTTTCAAAATTAGCCTCTAACAGGAGGGATTGGCAATGCATGCAAAATTCGATCAAATTTGCTTTCAAACGGACTGAAAAATAGAGCACATTTATTCTATTCCGCCTGTTTAGACATAAACAAGAACAGCGTTTTCTACATTTGCTTTCCTGCTTGATTTATTGCCATCCTCCTTTCCAGCAATCAATTTTTGTGTTTCAGTGGCATCCCCACCCCTCCACCTCCGCTCGGCCTCCACGCCTGTTTGGGAAAAGCAGTGCTGCACCCTGCTGATAAACAAGGGGAATGCAGGGATGTAGATGGGAGGCAGGGGGTTGGGAGGAGGCAGGCTGTTACTTTGTTAAAAAGCACCTGTGCCGACTAGAGCGCTGTGATCTATAACACAAAGCCTCATGAGCAAGAAGTGTGTGTTGTGAACTGTATCATTCTTGGGCTTCATATTGAAATCCCATCCATTATTTCTACATTAAAGCCCAAGTCTCACTCTGCAAAGGGGAGATTCCTGTGTGATCTTACCAAGATTAGAGAGGCCTTTCTCCGGGGAGATCAGAGCAGAAAAACAGGGCCTGGATTGGAGGTCACCTCACATACCACATTTAATGCAGAGTGACCTCTACAATAAGCTCTCAGTGGGTGTATCCGATCTGATCGATCACTTGGCTTTGTGTGGGTGGGTTGGGGTGTTATTCGGGGGGGTGACAGTAACACACAAACACCACGAGTAAAATTATCAACAGTGCTCAAACACTGTGCTAATATTATGCTAATGATTTTTTTCACTGCAGATTCTGAAATATAAACATTTATTGCTTTGCACTGCTTCATGCACTGATCTGCCACAACATTAAAACCACCGTCTAATGTTGGGTAAGTCACATCCACATGGTTTCCCAGCAGGACACTGGACTGTAACAAGACTGCAAATGCTTTTCACTTTACCAGGCTCCATGATATATTTGACTGTTTGGGGGATTCAGAAGAAATGCTGGACTTCTGATGGGCGAGTTTCACTACTTTATAACAAACTGTTTCAACAGATTAATTAGCTTAGGGTTCAGTATCTTGCCCAGAAATAGTTGGGGATCAAACTACAGACTTTCTGTTTAGCAGACAACCCGCTCTACCTCCGAAACCACAGGGTTGGGAAATGATGATTAAAAGCAGTCTGCTGACATTGTTAGAGAAAGACACATCTGCAAACTTCAGACTGCTCATTGTCTGGCCGACCAAACAAAATATCTACACCTGAATAGCCAAAAGCAGCACTTTTGTGCTTTTCAAAACTATTTTCATAATTAACCTTATTACTGTATGTTAAGTCTGTATTGAAAAAAATCACTTATACAGATGATTATTGCAGCTATTGAAGCTCAGGAGGTAAAGAGAAGTTCAGCAGTCCACTTCCTGAGCTCCTCCATCCTGTGTGATACTGAACCAATAAACTGTCCCGACGCATTCATCAGTGGGGTCACCAGGTAGAGCAGGTCATCTGCTAATTGAAAAGTTGGTGGTTCAATTCCTGGCTGCTCCAGTTTGCATGAAAAAGTATCCTGAAGCCTGAGCTACTCTCTGATGCGTTCATTGGAAAGAGGCATGTTGTATTAAACGCTTAGAATGCTCAAGTAGAGTCGAAAAGCACTACAGAACCAGTCCATTTCTAAGTGTGTGTGTACGGGTTCTTACTATCTTGATGGGGACCAAAATCTGACATTTACTATACTGGTGGGGACCAAAATCCAGGTCCCCATGGGGTTGAAGGCATTTTTTCACACTCAAAATGTGGTTTTAGTGTTAGGGTTACAATTAGGTTATGGTTAGGGTTTAGGGTAAGGGTCAGGGTTAGGCATTCATTTTTGATGGTTAGGGTTAGGGTAAGCGGCTAGGGAAAGCATTATGTCAATGGGATGTCCCCACGAAGATAGCAAACCAGATGTGTGTGTGTCTGTGTGTGTGTGTGATTAGACAAGCACATTTAGCAATACTCTTGCCAAATTACTTTATAATAATTATTATATGTTTTCCATTTTATTAGGTTACCACATATAACCACCTCTTACAGATCACGCTGTCAAAGATGTCAGTTATGCTTGAGGAGACTGTCAGGGAGGAACACCACCTTATCTATCAGACAGACCTCCATGGGAAGCAAGTGCGGAAGAGGTGGTCACCGTATGGACAGCAGCGGACCATATGGAAGAGCGTCTTTATCACTAGAAGGGTACGGGGTAATGCTGGGATGCTGTCCTCTTCTTCAGCAGTCACAAATGCAGCAGGGAGATTGATAGCGTGGAGTCATTTGAGCTATCGGTTATTCTGAATGAAGTATGGGCTTATTGGATGCACGTCTTTCCCGCTGGCTAACATTGATTTCCACTCACTCTTTAAGCTCCCTGTGCCCTTGTGCAACTGTGTCCCTCTTCTTCGCTTGTCCCTTATTTAGCCAGCTTCTCCAACATTTCTTTTCTATTGTGGCCTTAATCCATAAAGAAATTATCACAAGATCACTCAGAGATGAGCAGACAGAGACACGGGACGGTATTAACAGACAGACACAGAGACCGTGAGGAGGTCGGAGCACGGTGCAGAGGGATGGAGTGAAAGACAAAGAGGAAGTGAAAGAGAGACAGCAGCGCGGAGGGAGAGACAGATGGGGGTGCAGAGATGAATTGAAAGAGAGACAGAGCAGGAAACAGAGGGAGAGAGGGAGGTGTAATTATCTATCAGGTGTTCGGGTGTGCGTGACAGAGGAGGAAGCTCATTAGCACACTCTGTGTACACCAATTACACAGCCAGGCTTCTCAGGGCATTCCCCTGGCATGTCTATGTGAGGCTGCTGGGGACAAACAGGCACTTCCACTCAGTGACACCCACATGCACGCTGCTTAACCAAACTCGGCCTAAAATGCAATCACGCCGGGCGCCCGGGAACAACTCGCAGACAGTAGTGTAAGACTACTGAATGTTCTTATATGAGGGCTTATTGTTGGTGTTAGCTGCACAAACATCTTTTTTTTAGTGAGGAAAGATTTGCTTGTAAGTGTTGGTTTGTTTGTTTGTTTTTTAGAATGGAGCACTCCAGTCAAAATGTAATACAAATATAGGGGGAAAAAATTCATTATAATGTACTTTAACTTGATAACTCTTTTACTATTAGGTACACTTTACTTGGATCTCCTTTCACCATCTGCCTTAACGTTTACGACATTCTTCAAAGATTCAACAAGCTGCAGGAACATGGACCAAAATCTCAAAGGTGCTATTGGATTGAGATCTGGTAGCTCTGGAGCTATTTGAGTACACAAAGTGTCCAGAAAGGGATGGAGACAGCAACAACACTTGCTTCTAAGGATCCCAAAGTGTCCCAAAAAAGTAGAATTACAAGACCACCATCATCAGCCTGATCCTTTGATACCAGACAGGATAAACCAACACCATCTTGGTGTTTAGACCCAAATCTGACCCTGCCATCCAAGTATCGCAGCAGAAATCAAGACTCATCAGACTAGGCGATGTTTTTCAATCTTCTATCCAATTTTGGTGAGCCAATGCAAATTGTAGCTTCAGTTTCCTGTTTTTAGGTGACAGTAGTGTCTTCTGATGCTGTGGCCCATCTTGCTTCAAGGCTTGATCTGGTGCACATTCAAAGACACTCTTCTGCAAAACTCTGTTAAAAAGTTTGTCAATTTTCTATAAGCTCAATCTCCTCTGACTTCTAGCACCAACAAGGCATTATCGCCCAGAGAACTGCTACTCACTGGATGTTTTCTCTTTTTCTAGCATTTCTCTAAACCCGAGAGCTGGTTGTCTCAGATAAATCTGACACCAACAACCATACCACATTCAAAGTCATTTAAACCACCCTTCTTTCTCATTGGATGCTCAGATTGAAGTTCAGCAGAACATCCTGACCACGTCTACATGCCTAAATGAATTGAGTTGCTGCTGTGTGCCATGTGTAATCTCAGGGCTTCAAACTGATATTCCACAATCCAGTGGGTGTCGTCACAGTGGTTCTTTTAATGTTTTATGTAACTAGTATTCTCCCTTGAAAATAAGAAATCACCAAGTCTTAACTGATGAAATAAAATCACTGTGTATTTGAAGGAATAACCAGAGTTCAAGTTAACTTTGGTAAAAAGGACACTTAGCAGTGACCCTTAAGCCAAACGCTAAAGCCATTCGAATCTTTACTGACTTGGCACACAAAAGGTATTTCCAGTCTTTTTGCTAAGCTAACGAACTGTTGGTGGTAGACAACCTAAAAAACACACATCTGGAAAAAAAACATAGTGCTTATATAAGAAAATCTCAAATCTATTTGCAGGTCTAATTTATAGCAAAAAAAAGAGCTTGATAATAATGGAGAGGTGAATGACGAGTGCGTCCCTTTACCTGCTGAAGTTATTTTGACTAGAAGGCACTTCTCCTACGTTGGCTACAGACAGGACCTGCTTGTTGATGGCTTGCCTGGATGCATTAGCTGTTGCCATGGTGATGGTTGCAGATGTTTCATTCATGCCCTGGAGCTTACCTGAGAAGATCAAAATGTTTAGCCACCAATAAAAATATAGTTTGGCATTTTTAAATCAGTAAGTGCATAATTGCAAGTCCACAGTCAAGTAAAGAAAAAACACAACCCTAACTGTGCAGTACTGTGGAATCAGGTTTCAATGAAATGATGCCTTCATGAATAAAGCAAAAACAGACTCCCTGGTTGGTTCATGAACACTCAGCAATGAGCAAGCAGTTTAAAAGAAAATCACTGGTTAGATAAAAATAAAAGAGACAAATATATTAAAAACCTATTACCATAAGAATTAAACTCCACTCATTTGGTTTTAAGAATGATAAATCTGCTAGAGAGAAAATGGTCCTGAAAAGCAAGTTGTTCTTTTTAAATTCTTTTGTCTGATGCGTTTCAGAGGCACTCAAAGAAAAAAAACAAAACAAAACAAAAAAAACCACACATTGAATGAAACTTAATTAATGCAGGAGCAGCATTTAGGAGGCACTTAAGAGCACACTGATGGCTCAGATATGAGTACGCTCTCCAGTCTCAATAGCGATAACAGCATGCACTTCTACAGGTGTTTGTATGTGCTGGAAATACTGTTAAGTGCCTCAAAGAAGCAAGCAGTGTTTTAATGACAAAGGTAAGGAAATGCTGATTAGTGAATGACTAAATTTAACACTTGCCTCTCTGTGTGTGTGTGTGTGTGTGTGTGTGTGTGTGTGTGTGTGTGTGTGTGTGTGTGTGTGTGTGTGTGTATTTTGTATCTATCTATCAATCACAATCAGAACAACAAAGTCACAAAATTGCAAACTAACTAACCAATCAAGTCATTCATATTTCTCATTTTCTGTGAAGCTTCATTACCGATTTGTCAAAAACATCTTGCCATTGCGTTGTCTGACGGCAGTTGCAGCAGCAAAAATCTTCTAAATACAGCGAACACCTACGGCTTCCTTCAGGTGGCTAAAATCTCTTTTGCTGTTCTGACCGTGTCTGCTCAGTTTCTGAGCTGTTCAGAGCTCCTGACTGCTTCGAGCAGTGCCTGCTGCCAAATACTTAAACACCCTGACAGTCCAACATCTGAAAAACTCAACTATCCCCAGTAGAGGAAAAACTGTTTAAATGGTTTCATTTGAAGGTAATATACAAAGTGATTTTACAAAATTCGCTGATAAGCGCAGCAGAATCTTAAATATGATCTATCAAATTTATTTGCTTCTCTTCAATTCATCAGTCAGTTTTGCTAAAGTGCTTGTGAGATTATAATAATTTCAGTATATATCATGAATTGCCATTCCATTTCAAAATATGAAGATTTGATTCAATTTGGTTCAATTTGTTTGTTTTGCTTCTGTGTGTTAAACACCTTGTTTCATTTCGGCTAACAGAACTGAAAAACACACTTTTACTTCATTTGACCATAAACTTTGAGTCACACAGTAATTCACCTTGCTCCTTGCAGAAGTCTTGTTCCGTCATGGTGCTGGGCATTAACAGCTCTCCTACAGCAGGCTGGATGGACACACTGAACTGGTCCTCCTTGGTGCTGACGAAGGATAAACACGCACACACCACAGTAGTAAATGATTTATTTACAGAGGGAAAAAAAACAGATTCTTACAAAGAAATAAGCAAAAATGAGATCTGTGCACTTTTGTGTATGTATGCTCGGTTTGTGTATGAAATGTTTCTCTGATCATCTTGCAAACCATGCTGGGTGAATGGCATGTTGGGCCACATTGATCCCCCCATCCCCCCAATCTCAAACTGATTTTCTGATAAGGTTATTGATCGGCTGCACAGCGGTGCCAATGGCATTCAGCAGGTTGATTGGGCTAGGGCTGATTACTGGAGGAATAATTGTTATTCCAGTGAACCAGGATCAATTGTGCCTGATGTCTCACCTGGGAGTGCTGGCACAGAGAAAGGTAGGAAAAGGAGAATTAACAAAGAACACGCAAGAGAGGAAAAAGGAACATAAGAGAAAATGACATGTAAGGGTGCCGCGATGATGAACAGGAGCAGAAAAAAGGTTATGAGGAAGATGTACAACTGAAGGTCTTTGGGGTGGGGGGGAAACCACACCTGACTGAATATGAGTGGATGTCAGGCTGTCTTACCACAACTGGAAGTTGGCTGCTTGTGTCGAGTCGCTGAAGTCAATACCCATGGATACCGTCACCGAGGCCCCTGGCTCCAACCGCTCTGAGAGTGGAAAAGTGGGGAGGGAAGACGAGAGGAGAAAAGGAATCAGTGAGTGACAAGGGCACAGTGTGCAGTGTGGGGAAGGTGGAGAGAAGGGAGGTGGGGGGCAGCAGCAGAGTGGAACAGACAGGCATCCACACCACTTGTGTTTTCTACTTCACAAAGCAAGGCCACCGTGTGTGAGAAATCTATCCTTCAATCTCATTCCACACACCTCAGCCTCAGCTACAAAAAACAAAAAAACATGAAGGACTAGCATATTTCCAAAACAACAGGCTTGTCAAAGGGAACATCAGCACAGAGAGAGACAGGAGTGAAGCAAAGCCAAAACTGCTGAAGAGTGAATCTGGACAGCTGAATGCTAGGGGTGATGGAGGAAGAGGAGGAGGAGTGGGAGGTTAACCATGAGAAGAACACAGAGAGACAGAAACATCCTGCATGCCTCCCTACTCGGCCTGCATTTCTCTCTCTGTGGAGCAGGCCCGTTTACTGTACAACTCTTTCCATGGATAGAAGAGAGGAGGAAGTGGAAACCCAGTGAAAAACAGAGCTGTCATGGACGCCCTCCAATCCAGCCTTCTGTAATGGGCTCTAATTCAAGTAAAGGGTTTGCTTTGTCTTTAGGGTCTTTGAGTCTGTACACAAATAAATAAGCAATGTGCACTATTAGCTGTATATTTTATTTTAAGAAGAATATCGATTGGGTTGTGAACGGTCAGCTGGGTGTAAGGACCTCTAAACAAATAGCAAAGGAACAGTTTATTCTTGTTTTGGTATTTAAATTTTTATTCTAACACACAGGGTAAATATTGAGGTAATCTAACACGGACTGGGGAAGAAGGTAATCAACATTACACCTACACATGTAATGTACATATCCACTAATCTACATCTACATGAATCTAAATGTTTTGGCCATATCGAGATAAGCTACATGTAAAGTACTTGTTCCAAATGAGTTAACAGAAAAGCTGTTAATCGGTTTAGGAACATGTCGGTGAACAAATCAAGTAATCAAAGGGCAAGATTTCATATTAAATGCAAACTGTGTCATGTATTTCTCCTCACCACACATTAAGGTTTGTCTGTATTCGTCCCCTGCAAACTTATCCAAATAAAGTTCAGCCGCCCACTCGCCAGGCTCAGTTGATCCAAATTAGACACTGTTTGGCTGCTCGAGTTCCTTCAATGCCCAATCAATCTCCCCGAAACTGACAGTTTTAACATGCTCTAACGCACAACAGTTCTCTTTGTGTGTGTGTGTCTACACAAATGGAATATGCCAAGTGTAGTCATCATACAAGAGTGTGTAAGGGCAATAAGTGTGAGTGTATGTTTGTTTGTAATGATTAGAAAAGGGATTAGCTGAAGTAACGTTGGCTGTTTTCAGGCTCAGGGAATGAGATTGTGTCATTTGCTGATGAGAGGTTACAGTTTTTTTATTTCATTCATTAATATCCATTTAACAAAAACAAACAACTGCACAAGATGATTGGGTACTGTTCAGATCAAGGAATTCTTTTAAGTCCCTATCCAGACAGTAAGATTTATCAGGACTGAACAAAGGAGAAGAGCAGAGAATCTGAGTAAACTTGCACTACTCCCTGACAAGGTGCCAGCGGACATCTGCCAGATTACCAGTAAGTACAATAGTAAAGGGATAGAATTATCTCCTTTCTTGTAATAAAAGCTAGCCCAGTGTATTATAAGCTAAAGGAAGTAAAAAAGGAAGCACTGATAGTATTTTTGTTAGTATTTGCAGAATTCTAAAAGCTCTTATTATCGCTGCCACTCACACACTTTGGGTGACTGATCTGTTTTGTTTGTGAGAAAAAAAGCTTCTTCCAGTGACACCCCTTGACACATACATTGTAACTGCATTACTAAAAGTAGTAAAAGTTTTGATTATAAGCAACTAAAAACAGCTTGCAGAAGCACAACAAAGCATGCTAAGGAAGAACACATCAGGAGACGATACATCATTAGCACAGATTTAAAACTGTAATCCTCAGTGTAGAAGAATTACAGAACATCATCAAGGTCACATATTTCTTTTGTTAGCACTGATGTAAATCCATGACCTACTTTAATTATAAGACAATGCTGAACATGTGCCATCCTGATTAAAAATAAGTAGTGTGCTTACTGTTTACTGGGTTTGTGGTGACCCACTGTGGAGTATTTACTGAAATCAAACTCACCAATGGTGTTAAAGCAGTGGATGTTCAGGCTTGCAGGGCTCTGGTCTCCTATATGGATCTCCTCCAGGGCGTGGTCTGAGCTGTTGGTCAGTATGACCTGTACTGCAACCATACTGGGCTGGTACAAACATGGTTGCCTGGGGAAATGGTACTTGGCCGACAGGCCTTTTCCTGTCATATGGTGAAGCAGCTCATAGGTTTTCAAAGGGCCAAAAGATGAAGTGGTGACCTGGAAGGACATATGAAATAGGGATATACCACTGGTTCTAAATGTGGGGTTTTTGGAGTCATTTTGAGGAAACAAACAATGCTGACAAAAAAAAAAAAAATCATAAAAAAAACTGATCATTATAGTAATAAACTCCAGTTTGGGCAGGAATGAACCAAAGCCTGCTGATGATTAAAACACAAAAACAAAAAACAAACAAAACAGCAAATGCAGCACAATACCCAACAGTGTAAAGCTTCCTGAATCAACACAAAACCAGAGACTGCTTTGTACATTGCAGCGCAAATGCATCAACACAAAAAGCCAAATTAATACAAGAATCCTCGGTTTGCCCATCACCTATATTCACGCAATTTATTTCATCCAATCAGTGGCCAAAAGGCTGCATTTTAGCAATGTGGGACGAAGCGTTGGCTGCCCGCTCTCGTACCCCAAAGCTCCCTTTATTAACTCTGTAGGATAAAGAGGAGCGCATTTAAGAAATGTCCTCCAATCAGCCCAGTTAGATGGAAATGGGCTGGATGCTCAGTCAACCCAGGCTGAATAAAAACAACCTCTAATGAAAAGAAACACAAGTGCCTGCATGGGCCAAAACTGCCATTCGCTGGCCTTTTAAAGGGGCTTTTACCTTTTCAGAGGCAGAAAACAGCATTAACTTAAAAAACATACAGACATGAAATGAGGGGGAAGAGTGTGGTTGAATGTTTTTTTTAAATGTAAAACTTAAACATCTCATTACTAGAATAAAAATTGTTAACAACTGGTGCGGCTGAGATTTTTATCCGATGCTCTAGAAAGAGAAGATAGGTCAGCCAGCAGTGGTACACTACACAATGCAAAGTGGGGAAAAAAATCATCATGTGCACAAACACCAGACACACCTCTGCTGTAGGAGGAAAAAAATACAAAGTTTGGAAAAAAAAAAAAAAATCTCAAAAGTATGACAGCTCTCAGTAGTTTAACAGTCAATAGAAGTCAAAGGTTCTTCTGTCTGGAATGACAGCACTAATTAGTTAAAAACATGAGACAGATATAGCCTTTTCACACCTTCTGAAACAATTAGCACCTGAATGCACTCACACACCAGCACAGAGCCTAAACAGATGCATGTCATTCTGGTGAAAATAATAATGAGTACAGAGACTTAACAAAAAAAAAAAATCTATTTATCACCTGAAAGAGATAAAAAAAAAAAAAAAAATACCTCAAATAAGTCACAAGAGTAACAAAATGAATGGCAAAAGAAAAAAAAAGATTTATGAAAAAAAAGCAAGCGGTGGTAGAAAAACAGATCCTGTAAATAAATGATTAAGCAAGGTGTTTCAACTAACCGAGTTAATTGAATATGACTAAGAATATAATGCGAGGAAACTGTGGAAACGGGCGGGCTTGACGGTATAGCTCAGCATGTTGAGTAGTGTCAGCATGCATTGTTTTATTAAAGTTGAACGCGCTGCCAGAGCGCTCTCAGTTGGGTGGGAAATGTAAAAGGCATCCTTCGCCTTGTCATGTGCTGCGTGAGGATGAAGAATCGCTTTGACATACGACGAGAGCTGCGGAGATGAGTCTGAATGTGCTCGCTTTCGAGGAAGCGATCAGACGAAATCAGACACTATCGCTGTACTCTTGGAGCAACGTGCTGAAAAGCAAAAGGTCTGACAGTTTGGATAAATTTAATGAAAAAACAAAGACACAAATGTAAATTAGACGGCATCATAGTCTTCTTTGCTTATTTCCTGCTGCAAATTCTCCATCTTGGGACTATTAGAGTAGCTTTATGAGACTGCTGGCTCAGAATAATCCTTTAACTTTCTCAGTTCTTCTCCTTTTAACGTCCAGAGCTGTGTGCCTGAGATGACCACATTAAGGATATCTCCTCTTAGTGACATGATACAAACCAAAGATTGAAAGAAAAAAACAAAACAAAACAAAACAAAAAAACGTCTGAAATCAAGTTTTTAGAGTTTTTGCTCACAGGGATTAGTTATACACTGACCACTCCAGGCCTCGAGGGCCGGTGTCCTGCAGATTTTAGATGCGTCCTTGATCCAACAGCTGATTCAAATGGCTAAATGACCTCCTCAACGTGTCCTGAAGTTCTCCAGCAGCTTGGTAACGGACTAATCATGTGATTCAGGTGTGTTGACCCAGGGTGATATCTAAAACCTGCAGGACACCAGCCCTTGAGGCCTGGAGTTGCCCACCCCTGCTTTAAAGGGACATCCACAGATTAGTAGCAGCATGCCAACCAGAGACCACACCGAGACGATGACATTCTGCGACTTCAAATGAAGTCCAGGATGCCCAGAAAGAGAACCCAGTGCTTGTGGACTCACGTAAACTCAGCTCTACCTCAGATGCACGTAAATCCATTCCAAGCTGATGTCGCCTTGGTACAAGAGAAACCAAAGAACAGTCTGAAGCCTGCGCTGTTGGCTGAGTCAGATAATACACTGAATTCATTCTTTTTCTTTTATAATCACCTCATTATAGACCTTTGCTGAGACTGGCTTAGTTATGGTTCCTAGGATATTTAAAAGTAAAATAGGAGGCAGAGCCTTCATATTTCAGAGGACCAAGCTCCCAGTTTGGATTTAGGAAACAGACATCTTCTCTATTTTCAAGATTAGGTCTATGTACAGGCTTATGTCCTACACTTAAAACCTTCCAGCCCTAACTTTAAGCTTTATCAAAAAGGATCAGGTAACCCTGACCCTTCCATTAGCTACACTGCAATAGGCCTAGGCTGCTGGGGGCTTCCCATAATGCACTGTGTTTGTTCTTCACTCACTTAATTTCTCTCTCTCTGTGTTTATATACCACTCTGCATTGAATCATTAGTTATTGTTCATCTCTGGCTCTCTTCCACAGGGTGTCTTTTGCCCCGTGTCCCTCCCCTCACCCCTAACCGGTCATGGCAGATAGCTGCCCCTCCCTGAGCCTGGTTCTGTTGTAGGTTTCTTCCTGTTAAAAAGGAGTTTTTTCTTCCGGCTGTTGCCAATAGCTTGCTCATAGAAAGTCATCTGTTTTCTTTCTATTATTTTAAGGTCTTTACCTTACAGAGTGCCTTACGGCGACTGTTGCTGTGATTTGGTGCAATATAAATAAACTGGATTCAAGTAAACTTCAGAGCTTTAACACAAATCTGCTGCTAATAGTAGGATTCAATAAATATTATATCAAGTATTACTTTTACTAAGTATGACATCTGTGGCTTATTTTCAATTATCTAAGTCTTCAATAGTAACAAAAGACTTTTGGCCATTTATGTATTTTATTGCTACCAGTATCAATAAATTCATAACCACGAACACATACAGAATAAACTCTGCTAACAACAACACCATCATCTCCCCTCGGCCTCTTGACATGCTCGCAGCGTCTCCTGTGCCCAGACCGCCGTCTCTAAAGGAGGTCAAACAAACATTTGTTGCTGCGCTGTAATGCTGCTCTGCCCCCACAAGCGCCCGTCACGCCACCGCCAGCCCGCAAATTTATTGGGCCACTTTTGGATGTGTCAGAGCAGTCGGTGTCGATAAAGCTCGTCGTAATGTTTGCCACCCCATCACAGCAGAGATTTACCTCCCTGACAGACACATCCTGTTTCAAGGTCTTATATGTCGCCTCGCCACAAGCAGGCGGCAGCGGCAGGAGGGACGGACAGCGATAGGACAGGGTTTCAAACTGCTTATTATCACCAATTTGACACAGCGGACAGTTAAAGCCTGACACAAGTGCCCACGCAAGCCGCTTCACCCTTCCATCCATTGTTGTCCTGTTATGCGGTGCAAGCCCATAACACCTCAAGTGTAAATAAGATGGGAAGAGGAATGTAACCTTGACTTCTCTGTCAGTCTGCCTTTTTTCCCTCCCCGCCTCTCCGAGCTTGGTTCTCAGTCTCCACCTTGGACAGGAAGGAGGGAGGTGACAATGAGCGAGGAAGTTGATTGAGAGGCTCTATTATGCATCAACTTAAAGGAAGCTCCCGTGATGGATGACACAGACACCAGTCACCTTCAGAACCCGGACGACACGTTCCTAGCATCCTCTCTGGCAAATGACCTGAAAATCCCGCTGACATATTCAAAAGGGCTAACCAGAGCCGGGCAGCCTTGTGCTGTGTGTATTAGAAGGCCAATTTCAAAGAAACCAGGGTGAGGCGTACAGAGATGTATGGGCATATATTGAAAATCCATTTCTGTTTTTCAGACACCGGATTCCATTATGCTATACAAGAGTTGTGAGGATTAAGGTGAGGGACATGTGTTTGACTTTAGGGCCTAATTGTTCCCTTCAGTCAGGAGATGACAATTAATTGAGGGCCGTCACAAGGACCTTGACTGCAAATTGAATTAAATAAATGTTACTACAGCCTCCTAAAACTACTTTAATGTAACAAGAAGTCTCTCTGGCGCATATAGACAGAGGTTAGTTCATTTATGCCAATTTGTCTGTAAATTAGGTATTCTAAAATGATTAATTTTGAAATTTTCCATTAAAGACTATTAGCAATAATAGAGGACTGTTATTCAGAAACAGAGGTGTCCTTCATCGAGTTTTGCAAGTGCTGTTAACAGCCTGTCAACACTTTCTTTGAATTAGCATCATAGTCAAGAGATCTTCAACTGCAACTGATTATTTTCTGCATTAACACTTAATAACTTGGACAATAATTGAATCAAAACAATAGAACTGAAGACTACGAAAGCAAGTGTTCAGATTTAATAGCTGCAGCCGTCAAATTTGAACCATTTGACTATTAAAATTGTGTGCCGAAACCTTTTTTTGATGACTGATTCTGATCGGATAATCATTTCAGCTCTACTCAGAGCCAAATACAAAAACATGAATTTTAACTAGACACAACTTTCACAGACACTTAGATCAGGACCAAAGAATACTAACAGATGTATGCACATGTTTATGAATCACAGATCATTCACTATTCACTATCAATGTGCAGCACTAAGAATAGTAGTGGATGATAAGAAAACACATTTACTCTGGCATACGGTGGCACGGTGGTTAGCACTGTTGCCAAACAGCAAGAAGCAAGAAGGTCCTGAGTTCAATTCCACCAGCAGGCCGGGGTCTTTCTGTGTGGAGTTTGCATGTTCTCCCCGTGTTTGCGTGGGTTCTCTCCGGGTACTCCGGCTTCCTCCCACCGTCCAAAGACATGCAGCTTGTGGGGATAGGTTAATTGGATAATCCAAATTGCCACTAGGTGTAAATGTGCGAGTGAATGTGAGTGCGAATGGTTGTCTGTCCCTGTGTGTTAGCCCTGCGACAGACTGGCGACCTGTCCAGGGCGTACCCCACCTCTCGCCCTATGACAGCTGGGATAGGCTCCAGCGCCCCCCGCGACCCTGAAACGGATAAGCGGAAGCGAATGGATGGATGGATAAGAATAAGGAAGCAACTCGCGTCTACTTGGATATTTTCCCAAGACTGCACATTGTTATTCACAGGAAGAAAACCTGATTTGGTCACAAAGCTTTCATAATAAGAGCTTCTACTAAATGTTCAACACTTACTTTTAAGCACTCAACGTGGTTATATGTTGGTGCTTCACAAAGCTTTTGTCTACTTACTCTCAGCAGAAGGTAGTGAAAACGTGCAACCACCACAGATAGGTTAATAGATGGACGTAGCCGCTGTGACATCAGCTGGTTTCTGAGCATTTTTGCCATTCACCATTTTGATGTTTTAAAACTGGATGTGACGACAAAAGCACAGGTCTGAGTGAAACTACACACTCACTGGCTAACAACTTGTCAATCACTAGCTGTTAGTCAATAATCACGTGGTTTCACTGTAAAACCCGCCCCTCCTAATTATTTCAGTTTTTTGCAACTAGCATGGCTTCTCTCATAGCTTAAGAAACCAAAGGGTCAAAGTTAGCCACGTCCATCATTTATGGTCTTAAGTTGGAACCACAGGTACGCTCCCTGGTAACCACTAACAAGAATGCAAGCTTTTATACCGCTTATGGCAAGAACGGGCAATGTGGACTATTCTTCTTTATTTAGTTGCTGCTCCTCTAACCCAGCCACTGCTGCAGAGAAGACATAACATTTTTTGTAGTGGAAATAAACACGGTTACTCCATTCACTTCTTCAAACAAACTTGTCAGCCATTCAAGCACTCAACTCCTACAAAGCACTGTTGACCCAAATATTGTCTGTTTTTTCTTTATTGGACATTACTGGGGGAACACAAGTCTTGCATTAATATTCCTTAGGTTTGTTATGTTAAAAACAAAAAGCCATTAAAACTTGACATCATATCAAGTTACAGCACATCTGCCTGCTCTCATCTGCTTTATGTCTGTGTTTGTCACACTGTCCCACATGGTCTTGTGGGTCACCCACAAGTAGCAACCCACTACTACTTGTGCATGGCACCGTGATGTAGGGATTAACTGTGTTGCCTCACAGCAAGAAAGTTCCTGGTTCAAACCCCAGGTGGGGCTTTTCTTTGCCACTGTTGGTACTCCAGCTTTCTCCCAAAGTCCCAGTGCCATGCATGCTAGGTTAATTGGTAATTCAGCTGTCTGTCTCACATCCATGGCTAAACAGCTTTAAGTGTATGAAAAATGTGACTTGTAGTCTGAAGCAAGTGCAAGTCTATTACAATTGATTTAGATGTTATGTTTTACTGTCATTTTAATTAATATTTTAACATCTGGTCAACGGACAGCAGTTGACAGTTAGCTATGTAGCTGTCAGTGGCACATTTACATTGAGGTTGAGTAACACCATAGGAAAAGCGTACTGTAGTACAATTCAGAAAATACATTTATAATCACATATTTTATTAAAGTCAAATCATTTATGGAGGTCAGATTTTGAAGGCAAACCTTCACAAGCATTTTAATGATATTGTAACCTTTACTTGAGGATCAGAAAACATGATCTATTGTGAGAAATAGACTCACAGTAAAAGGCAGAAAAATAGCCTAGCAATTATGTTAATAAATGCAAAAATAAAGAATTAAGAGCTTAAAGCAGTGGCTCGCATTAATTAAATGGCAAAGTGTTTTCGCTAAGTTTAGGTGTCAGCTGTTAATGAAAACACGCACATGATCATTGGAAGTTTGAGAGAACACAGTCTTAACCTTAATCACGTCAGAAAAAGACCAATGCCGACAACAAAACCTATATGAAAAAGATAAAATGCTTATTTACAAACAGATATTAGAAAATGATTTGCGCCTGAAACAAACTTATTAATAAGCAAAAAGTGGCTAAGGCAGTCAGCATTAAAATACAAACATTTCCCAAACTACCTGCTGGCTACACTGACTGGCTGCTTCCGTGTGGGCATTTATTCCTATTTAAGCCACAATCTCCGCAGTTTGAGTGGCAGCAGGAGGTTTGGAGGGCAGGAGCTTCTATATTCGTGGCGCTCGAGGTCCTTTTGCTGATTCATAATTAGATGTGAACCCAGAGCGCCCACTACGGGGGAGGTCAGAAGGGTGAGGAGGGAGGCGAGGGAGGAGGAGGGGGTGAGCCGGCGTCCGCCTGATGGACACCAAATGAACAAATTATGATGGCCCCCTCTGGGTGTGATGGGGTCAAACGCCCCGCGCCCCGCCGCTGACAGTTCAATTTCCCCCCAGCGCAGCCCCATTCGCTGACTGCTAATTATGAATGAAAAGTTATCAGCCTCAGCCACCCCGCCGCACACACGGACAGCGGTCGGAAGAGGTTTGGGGGTGAGGTGGGATGGTGGGGAGGATTTAAGAGGCATTTGTGAGAGATCCTAATGTCAAAATGTTATTAGAGAGAGCGGTAGCATGCAGAAGCTGAGGAGAGGAGGAGGAGACAGAGGAGGAGGTGGGTCAAAGACAGTGGCCAGGGTTAATCTAAATGCCTTTGATAACCATGCAGTAATTCTCTAAAAAGGCCCGAGCGCTCAGCTGAGACAGACTCGCTGCCTCTGTGGGCAGATTGCTGAGAAATAGAAATGACACTGGGGCCAGCGTGTGTGTGTGTGTGTGTGTCTGTGTGTGTGTGGGAAAGAGCTGTTGTTGAAGAGCATGCATGGGGAGGGGCGTGCGTAAATAAAGGTGAGGTTATTTACCCTTGTCTATGAATCCCGTTGCCCATCATGTATTTATGCATAGAATTGACTCTAAATCAGATGTTGATGTGCAAAAAGTTCCCTGTTCTAATCTGCATTTCTATTCTCTATTACTCCCTGGCCTTCACCTGAGGAGAGATTGGCTAACAAGACTTGTGCTGCATAAATGCTGGCCTGAGAGCAGCTGTCAATCATACTGACTGACAGGCGAGCAGGACTGATGGGCAAACTTAGAATACAGACCAACTCACCGCAGGGCTACGTACAGCAGCAGAGGCCATTCACATAAGCTGGGAGCGCGCACACAGACACACACAGTTAAATCTGGGTGTACAAAAAGTTAGAGACAGCCTAAAGTCACTTTTAAAGAGACCAAAGGAAGCTCATTTACATGCCTGTGATGACAACAAAAAGTCAGGGAAAAAAAAAAAAAAAAGGCAACGTAAAAACATAACGCAACCCAGGCTCAGCCCTTCTTTATTATAACAATCCACTTGAGTCTTCAGTTCCTTGGATGCCATTAGTTCAGGAAGAGTCAGGGTTTATGTTTATAGCCAACAAATTACATTTATGCAGGCATTTTATGCCTCGTTTACGGTCAATGTATTGATTGTGTTACGTGCCAACTATAGTGCTGTCCTGTGGTGCCAGAGGGCCTACTGCAGTCTTCTCATGAACAATAGGTGTCACCACTCACATAAAAACCTCTGTATCACTGCTGTATGTGAGAAGAAGTCAAAACAGGAAGCAAAGCAACTGTTTTTGGGGGTTTTTTTGTTTTTCAAAGACTTCACCAGAATGTCTCCTCTTTTTTACTGTTGTTCGGCTTCTGTGTAACGTCAGAATCTCTGAGCTCCTGTCATTGAAATCGCAGTAAACTGCGACAAAAATCATGCTCACGTCTTTAAGCTGGGACAAAAACTGTGAATGACAAGTTGAAATGACACTAAAGCACAGTGAGCAGTTTTGACGTCACTTTTGGTGACGGTGACAAAAGTAAGCAAAAAGCAGTTGTTAGTTAGTAGAAGAGCTTCTAGCAATGGATTATAGTGGCAAAGAAGTAATGGGGGGAAACGCCTAGACTAAAAGTTTCAGGTAATTCAGCTTCAGCTTTTTTTGGAAGTAGTAAATTACCCTTTACATGTACAAAAAAAAAAAAAAGACTACCATGAAATAAACTGTTTTTGACTTGACTGCATTCTTATCTCTTCTTTCCTGATGCGTTTTCACCCTCACACTTATAGCTCCAATTCAGTCCATTCCACAGATACAGATCCTGCTGTCAGCACACATCTCCTCTGTTAATGTTCCTAAGATTTTTTTTCCTGCTTGAGAAAAAAAACAAACAAACAAAAAAACAACAACAAGTGTAACTAGACACTGAAGTAATAAAAATATACAAACAACTAAGCGGTTTAAGGAATCCATTCACTGACGAAAAAAAACAAAAAAAACATTAACACTTTATCTGTCATTTATTTCACCAATATCTTTGGGAAAGCAAGCTATACCATGCTTACAATGTTAAAATCAATAAATAGCTTTGTATTAGAACGATAATCATTACTCACAGCCCACAAACAACAAAACTACTCAATTAGATTCTAACCTTCTGATGTGACATTGTCAAAGAACAGAGTTTCCATACAGCTGTGACACAAAATAAGACACAGCAACAGCACAAAGAATAGTCTGGACATTTCCCTCCCAGGAGGGAGACAAGATACAAAATACACAGACATGCAGAGTCGCTCACATACTGAGGAGAGAAAGGAGCCGTCACACTGGGAAAGGTCAACCATCAGATATACACAACATGAGGACACAAGGGACACAACATCTGACAGAGAGAGATGGAAGGTGACACAGGAGGAGGAGAGAGAAATAAGAGAGAGAGAGAGAGAGAGAGAGAGAGAGAGAGAGAGAGAGAGAGACTGAGGGGATGGACTCAGAGATGAGAGAGAAATAGAGATCAAGGGTGTGGAAGTGCAAAAGACAGCGACGGTGAGAAAGACAGACTATAAGAGATACAGGAAACAGCGAGAGCTGTTGGACCATCCTGACTGGCTATAAATATAACAAGGCAGAAAAGGTCAATAGTTGGCGTCTGGAGCAGAAATGTTCCACAAGGGAGTGAGGCTCATTTCACCATCTCATATGCTGCTCTGCTGTACTGTCAGTGTCAGACAGAAAGGAACGACTGACTCTCAACGCACATTGATGGAGGAAATGTCAGCCTGTGTGCATCTAATACACGCACGCACACGCACACGCACACACACACTAACCTGCACAGCGGAGGAGATGTTGGAGAGAGAGAGGCCTTCGAGATCGGACAGCAGACTTTGAGAGAGCACAGAAGGCTTTGGTGCGTTGGTGGGAGCAGGAGAAACTAAAGAACGCAAAGAAAACAACAACAACGTGAAGATTATTAAAGCTACTACAGCGATGTTGAACACAAAGTTACTTTTTAAATATAATAACGATATTAATAATAATAATACTTTATGACAAAAGAAAGCAACTGAAGGCTGTTTAACTTTTACTCCAGTGTTATTATTAAGTCGCATCACAACATGTCAAAACAAACTGACGTATAGAAATATTTCAGCATTGAACGTGAGCAGTCATTATTGATATAAATGTCAACAGGCACGGGATCTTGTGTCAAAAAGTAATTTAGGAAAACCTGATTCAAATCCCCAAACATGAAGATTATCTGGATGCAGAGTTAGACACACAATCTGCAGGTTACAAACCTGTTTTAAACTAAAGGCCATTGTTGGGGTTCGACAGGATTTAACGTAACTACTCCTCACACTGTGATTCTCCTGTTCCACACAGGCTGAACGGCCCTTTTTGGACGCAGGAACTATAACTCTGAAAAATGTTTTCACCTGAAGAAGTTTAGAGCTCTTTTCCATCATCATCCTACAAATCCCTGTAAACATCCGTCTTTTATGCTCCCCTTGAGGTCCACAGATACTGCACCAGTATCCATGGAGTAATGTCCAAGACATAGAAGTTAATGACATTTTGCTTTCTATACTTGATAGTTTGCATCAGTCACAGATAAATGTGCAGCAGATATGTGCATGGACTTGTGAGATGAGTTTCAGCAAAGGTTTTCTACAGCATGATTACCTACAAAGTGTAAGCCAATACATGAACTGACATCTATATGGTTAAATACAGTCCCACACCATACAGTATAAAAGATGGACCACATTTTGAAACCTCAATGCTTTGTTAGCTTTTGGAGCCAGAGATGATCTCATTTGGAAGAGAAGCAATTTATCAAATAACTCCAGGAAAATTGGTTAGCAAGCTGTCTCCATAAACTGTGCAGATGCATCAGACAGATACACATATCAGCTAATTAGTGCAAAGTAATAGACCAATAAAACACTCGAATTTCACTCAACAGAACTGAAGCTAAAACTTCTTGGGCGGTCTTTACCTCACAGCAAGATACAATATTAGCAAGACAATCCATTAAGATGCTTCAAAGGCGCACCATAGAGGGCTGCAGGTCAGTGACTCAGTAGGTGAGATGACAGCGACCAGCTGCAGCTGCCTGTGTCCAGACATCTGGACATAATCCTCCAGATGGATGAGTTATACATAAATTCACCTCACTCAGAGCTGTTATGAGGTGGGAAACTTTCTATACAGTTAAAAAGGCTTTTCCATGCTGCAAAGTTGGGAGCGTGTGGAGACTGAACTAAACTGCAGTTTTTGGCACTCTGGCTTCATTTTTTCAGCTGAGGTTTCCGCCTCTTGGTCCACACGTTGTAAATATTTAAACTCTACTACAATTTCTAACGTGATGTCGGGAATGCCTATACTACAGTTCTCCAATGAACTGGACTTTATTTTTAGCCAAGCGATTAATGCAAGTCCAATATTCTCTCTACCTCTAACTGGTACAATTCAGTTCTCCTCACCAGGACTTGATCATCTATGTCTGCTTGCTACTTTGGGCGGTGGGGAAATAGAATACACATCAGAGCTTTTTTTGTGAAGCCTGCTGCTCTTGTTAATGTGAGTTTATGCAAGCGCAAACTGTAGGAAAACTCACAGTCATCTAGATCCAGTAAAGAGACTTCCTTCTTGGAGTTCACTGCCACCTAAAAAGAAAGCACAACAACGTGATGGTTTCAATTTCAATTTCACCGACAGTGTCTCTGAACACATTCATCCCACGTTCACGGGTAACATGTCTGGAATTTTCAGTGACCGGTCACACGTCATTTTGTGTCACAACTGCTACTCACCACCCTCTGCAACTGAGTCAGGCTTGTACGGTGTTGACAATAAAACAGTGCTTAAACGTAAGAGGGCTTTTATCACTCCTTCTCCATACCCTACTAACCAACCTGGCACCACTCTCATCGCATAAAGAGCCATAAAATTCCACTCTGCATAGCCCAAGCTGAGCAGATAGGGAGGGGGGGAAAAAAACCAAGAGATGTGAGTGAAAACAAACCATAAAGTTAGAGGCCGTATCTTATCAGATTTTCTCTGATTGACGCTCGGTGGTGGTAATAGAGACGGAAACCTTGTTACTAAAGGGTGTTGTGATAGAGCAAGACAGACAGAGAGAGAGAGGTGTAGAAAGAAAGGTAGAGATGCATAATTCATAAGCCATGCCCAAATGACAAAGTGTATGAAATGAGAATTTCATAGCGTAGAAAAGCAAACGGAGGGCGAGAAATAATGTGATGAGCAAAACAGGTAAGAAAAAGATTGTGAGGGCTGAAAGGGGCCAAATGAAAGGCTGGAAAGGAAAAAACAAAAGGTGGTATAGTGGAGCCAAATCATATCCCAAGGTATAAATCCTGATTTAGAAGCTCTTGTGCACCTACAGAACAACAACTCGCTGAGAGAACTGCACATTAATATTTAGAAGGCTAAGCAGAGCAGGGCCATTATCCTAATTTCATACTCTATACTGATTTAGGCATTAGGCATTGTAAATATTATACATTATCATACGTTATAATGTGACAAAGGTGTGTTTTCCTGTATTGTTTTATACCATCATCTTCTCTTTAGCACCGCATAATGCATCTTTCTCCCCTTAAATTTCATTTATAATGTCTATTTTTAATAGTCTAAGAAGTTCTACAAAGACACTGATTCAAGCCCATTATTGCAAACGTGTGCAACTACAGCGACCAATAAGTTGAAGCTCATTTCAAATGCATTCAATTTAGAGATATTGCAATGATACAGAGAGATCCCCAGTGATCTTATAATCACATAATAAAAAGCAAAGGCAAAACAGTGGTGCGTGCCAGTGGATGTGACATCATTTTTGGCATGCGCTACTGTCCAACAGAAGATAAGCGGTGTGGGCAGAATCAGCCTCAACCTTCTACAACAAAGCAGCAGTTGAGGGTCATCTGATCCAGCCTGAAATGACAGATCAACGAATTGCAAACAACCCACAACGCCACCATCTTTGCAAAAAGTAAATGCATTTTATTTTTGGTGGAACTGCACTGATGCTGTTGGCAGCCTCTGTTTTCAAAGTTAGAAACTCTCACTCGCAGTTTAATCCAAATACGCCCACTTCATCCATGCATTATATCATCACCTTGGGCTTGGCCTTTACTTCAGTCTTCTTCTTGGGTGTGGGCGAGTCTGATTCAGAGTCCGACTCAGAGTCCGACTCTGAGTTGGAGGAGCTTTCAGAGGATGAGCTGCTAGCTTGGCCTACAGGTCCATTGCCATTTTCATCAGAATCACTGAAGAAGAAAAAAACAAAATGAGCTTAGGAGTCAGAGAACGCACATTAAAAAAAACCCAACACTCTCCATTATTTCTTAAAAGTAAAATATGAATTTATTCCATAATATAAAACAGTCTGGAAACCAACAAACAAAACAAACTTGGTGCTATTGTTTTCCTATTTTCCATCCAACTTGAAAGCTTCAGCTCAGCCCCGATTAGAACAACAAAGATCAATCTGTTTTTGTTTGTGAAGTTAATTCAATGTTGCATTTACTCAAAAAGATTTTTTCCATCTTTCTCCTCTCTCTTTCACTCTTGCTGTCCCTCTTCAATTTGTCCCGATAATGAGTGTTTACTCCGCCTGCCTGGGATTTTCAGCCGTTAAATTAATGAGGGGAATTGTGACGGTAACTGGCTTTTTAACTTGGGCGATGATGAAAAGCCAGTATTAATTTGGCCTACAGATTTCATTTGCTGCGAACAGGAAAAAGTGATATAAATCACTGTGGGCCTGATTAGGCCCTGCCTGAAATGACTGGGCCATAATGAGGGCATTATGCTGTGTTTGTTGTGGAAGCACTGGGGTGAGCTCCTCTAATTACCGTGTGTATGTGTGTGTGCGCGTGTTTGTGTGTGTTTGAGCACTGGGGTGAGTTGCTCTAATTATACTCTCTAATGGAGAGAACAGGGTCAGCCGCCGGCCTGTCACACAGTGAAATCAGGTACATTCGGTGTGAGTTTGTGTGTCCATGAGCAAATGAAGTAGAGTGCATAAGAAACTAAATTTGCTAGTGTGTAAGAGAGTGTACGTGAGCATACTCAGTAGTAATGACTCAAATCTCATTCACTGGTAACACCGGGCTGTTAAATGACCAATCAAAAGTCATTATCCATTAGCCATGTAAATGTGGGTTACGCTACTGGAGGAAAATTCTCATTGATTAGCTTGTTAATGGAACTCGCGCTAACAATATTCCAGCAGTGCTGCCATCGTGTGTGTGTGTGTGTGTGTGTGTGTGTGTGTGTGTGTGTGTGTGTGTGTGTGTGTGTGTGTGTGTGTGTGTGTGTGTGTGTGTGTGTGTGAGAGAGAGAGAGAGAGAGAGAGAGAGAGAGAGAGAGAGAGAGAGAGAGAGAGAGAGAGAGAGAGAGAGAGAGAGAGAGAGAGAGATGGTGCATATAGAGTGTAACAGGTGTGTATGATGTTTTTTTCCTCCATGTGAATCTCCCAGAAGGCTTTAACCATAAACATAAAGGATCAGGCAAAACATTCTGACCACTGACAGGTGATGTGAGTAACACAGATCATCGCTTCATCATAGCACCTGTTAGTGGGTGGGACACATTAGGGAGAAAGTGGAAAGTGTTAGAAGCAGAAAATGATTGGCAAGCATAAAGATTTCAGAGTTTGACAAGAGCCAGATTGTGATGGCTGGACGACTGGATCAGAGCTTCTCCAAAACTGCAGCTCTCGTCAGGTGTTCCTGTTCTGCAGTGGTCACTATCTATGAAAACTGATCCAAGGAACAGTCATGGGTGGCCAAGGTTGCTGGCCCGTGTTGTCCGATCCAACAGACGAGGAGCTACTGAAGCTCAAACTGCCGAAAACGTTCATGCTGGTTTTGACAGAACGATGTCATAATACACTGTGCAGTACAGTTGGTTGTGTATGGGGCTGCGTAGCTACAGACCATTATAATGTTTGGGGGTTTTTTCCTTCTAAGAGATCCACTGGATTTAGTTTTCATGCCCCTCGTATATCTTAGAAGTAGATGAGACAAAGACCATGGCTTTGAGCTGGACAACTGCTAGGCTTTACTCTGGCATCCATAAACAAACCAGTTTGAATACAGCTATACCTTTGAGTTGAGATTTTACAACATTTTCTGATTGCTACATTTTGTTTTGAATGTCCTTTTTTCAATGTGATTGAGGAAATTTTGCATCCTCTATCCATGCTATAGGTGCTAATGTAAATCATTCTGACAGGGATAATGCTTTATAGTTTTACATCTTCCTGACATATCAAGTCTGAGGGGTTTAGTGGAGGAAAGCTACAGCTGAGCATTAAGAACTGTAACTGTGAGTGGGCTGTGATGAATAATATAAACTGCTGAATCTTTCAACAGATGGAGTTTGCTCGGATGCAGCAGAATCGTGGGCACATTTGTTGCTGACTACATTGCTCGGCGTTTCTGGCAAACACACACCTGCTTAATTAGCAAAGCCAGAAAGAGAAGAAGAGAAAGAAGCAGGTAACATCTGGACGCGCCGCCTTTGCAGGGAAGAAAAATTATGCTTTCAGACTGTGACAGACAGCAGGGATTTCAGCGTACCTGTCAGCAGCAGGCTTGTTTTTCTTCTGCTGTGCTTTCTTGGTCTTTTTCTTCTTTTTTTGATCCGATTCAGACTCACTGGAGCTCTTTTCAGATCCACTGGAGCTTTTTCCAGAATCACTGGAGGTCTTCTCTGAATCTTCACTGCTTTCCTCCTCGCTCTCACTGCCCGATTCTGTACAGACACATGGACAGTGTACATTTGAAACCCAAAACAAATCAGCCTTTATTCTTTGCTGAGATTTCCTTTCATATTACTTATGGTCTTAATTTCTTCAGCAACAGCCACTCAATGTACTGACATTCAATTAGCACCTTATAGTATGTATTTATAGCTGGACCGGGGGGGGCACCATTTCCACCTGAATGTCAAATACAAACGATTTTTGCTATCAAAGATGGTATGAAACAATGAAACATGGAGACTGCTACAGTGACACCGCCTGCAGATTTCTGAAGGTCCCTTCTTAAGTTTTATTTGAGTGTTTTCATCCCCATCTTTGTGTTTTGCAACTGCACGTGATGAATGATGGATGGATCTAAAACTTCACTGGCTAACAGCTTGTCAATCATCATGACTCTGAAATTACTGTTGCTCAACAATAATACATTCCAAACCAAAAGCACAACAACATCAAATGTTGTTCAGCTCAAATTTGTAAATTCTCAAAATGATCAGTTAGCCAAACCTGGATAAGCATCAGAAAAATAGACAGAAGGATAAAATTAGAGACACATTTCTAAATACATTAACAAATCTGTATAGTTTAATGTTATTATGCTTAGTAAAATGTTGTGTGTTCTGTTTTGCTTGTGTCTACAACACTGCTGATCCTGCATCAAAGATTTGATTTGATAAATGGTAAAAAACAAAAATAAAAAAAATTTAAAAAATGGATGGATGGATGAATGGATCCAGAACCATACACACAGAAAGAAATGTTTTAATGCAGTGAAAATCTTGCTGTGCTTTACACCTCCAGCTTCTAAACAAGATACCAAACTTTGATATGCTTTGCCCCGTGCAGGATAGTCAGATCATGGCCTCAAATAACGAGTGTGTCACTAAATCAACCAGTCATGCTAATGTTGGTTATGCTAATAACCAACAACATTAACTTGGCCTCATGAAAGGAGAAAGCCCCTGAAACTGTAAATCGGACAGACAGAAACAAACCTTCGCTGCTGCTGCTGCTACTGCTGTCTTCACTTCCACTGCCGCTGCTGTCGGATCCTTCCTCCTCTTTCTCGTCTTCATCGTCTGAGTAGAACTTGTCATCAGATTTAGGCTGTTTGGTCTTCCCAACTATTGGTGCCCACTCTCTCAGCTAAATGGACACAGTAGAGGGAAGATGGACCGGTTAAACTACAGAATCCAAGCCTTGTAATTTAAGGAGGAGTTAGAATCTATAAAAATGTGATTCCTAACACGTAACAGAGGCATGTTCAAATTTTGCACGTTGTGTAGCTGCTGGTCACTCCACACAGGCTTCCTAAATGTAATCAATTAAGCAAAACCAGCAGTGACTTTTTCAATTAAAGCAGTTTTTAGCAGTATGTCATCACCACCAAATCCCCAAATATGTTTCTGCTAAAGCTCAGACTTAAGTTTGTTGTCACCACTGCTTTATTGTTGCATATTGTTTATTAGGAGACACATTAGCAGCCACAAAGTAACGGTGATAAACCTGAGAGAAAATGCTAAAGCAATAATCTCCCTCACAAAATAAAAAACAAAACAAAACACAAGGATCTTTAATTCTATAAAGGTTGGAAATGATCATGCTTAAAATATAAACAAATCTTTTCTACATTTTCTTTTCTATATTTTCTACATTTCTCAGTCATTGGTTGACTGATAAAATGTGAGAAAAATGCACCACTTCCTAAAGCCTCAGAGAATAAACTAAGGTGCTGCACTAAGGCCCAGTATGCAGCAAATGAGAATTACTTTGAAGTGCAATTTGAAAACAAGAATAAAGATTTGCAGCTGGAAATTAGCAAAACCTGTCCCCTTTAAAAACAGTCAGTTTGTAGTTCCACTCCAGTCAGCCAAGTAATAGTTGATGAGGTAAAACCAATGATCTTTTCATTTTTTCCTGACAAATGCTTCATAATGTTAACAGAGAGCCTATAACTTCTAGAATCAGGACTGAGATGTGGTGCATTCACTTCCTCCCCTAAGGGCATAAGTTTCCTCACATTTGAGTTGGTGTTTAATGTCTGATTTGGCTCACGTTTTTCTTTACACAACTTGAATGCAGCAAATATGATGAGGAGTGTGTAAAAGGCAAAAATACAACATGAAACTCCAAGTTTTTCACATCTGAACTGAACATATACACACACTCAGTATTCAAAAAACTCACTGTGAAAAACACAACAACAAAACATGACTGAACGACCGCATTAAACATAAGTGAGTCCAAAAAAACAATTTTTAATGTGTAAAATAGTCTCCTGAATTTTACACATCTGGTGTGTGGACTTTAGGAAGGTGGATTTCTTACTGGTTCAACAATCTCCACGTTTCTCACAGACTGGTCGGGAGCAACAGCAGGCCAGTCTGGGAGCTCCTGGTACCCAGTGGCTTTAAGGTTAAGACTGTGGGAGAGAGTGCCCAGCTGGTAACGGTCTCGATCTGAAAGGATCAAGAAGAAAAATTATGGGGAAAAAAATTAAAACGTTTAATAAGTGGTGGGGAAATGGGATGGGGCAGCAATGGCCTCACTGTGTTCTAAATGAAGGAAACAGCACTTAGTGGCATCTTCTTCACCAAGCACCATCACCTCTCTGTCTATGATAACACGTGATCACACTCCTTGCTCTGCCTTCCCAAAGGGCAGCACAAGAAGACAATCAGTGTGTGTGCTCTGGGAGGTGTGATTTGCCAACCACAAAAAAGGACTACTTCTGAATATTAAGAATGACAGAGGCCGTTAACACATTCATAAACATCCAGTAAGTGCAAACTGAGCTGGAATTTTAATGTTGCAGAAGGCAGCTTTTCTCTGGTGTCAAGCGGAGGGAGAGAAAGAAAAGACAGCTAAATGAGAAAGCCGGAAAAAAGGTTAGCATGAGCTCAATAATTTACCCATCTCATTAGTGTGAGGTAAAGGTTTCTGACCTAACTGCCCTTCAGAGAGACACACACACACAGCAGAATAATAAAACCTCAGCCTGAATCAACTTTGCATACTGCAGGAAATAGAGCCACTAGGTTTGAAATACATGAGCAGCTAATATGTATTCAGTGATGCGGGAGAGGAATGAAATTTAATCTCAAAATGGAAAAGGTATTTAAAAGTACCTTTGAAGGCAGACTCGAGCACTGGAGCCGGTTTGGGGGCCAATAAGATGCGTCGAGCGTACTTGCTGAGCGCACCGCTCTTCTCGTTGGGCACTATCAGCTGCCGTATAAATCGTGTTCGGTCTCTGATGTCGTAGTTCTGGTCGTATTTGCCGAGATTCAGGATGTACTGGGTCAGCAGCTTGGTCTGGGGACAAAAGTGTGGGTGTTTCAATGCTTTATGTACTTAACCAGCAGGACCCCCGAGATTATAAACTTGAAGGGAGACCAACCAAAGACAGACCATTAGAAGGTTGTGAATATTAGTAAAAGTTAAGCATAACAAAAAATATCAAGGAAACAATTTAAGAGGAAGATTAAACCAGTTAAAAATAAATAAATAAATAAAATAATTTAAAAAAAAATATCATTAGAGGTGCTGTTTTGGACAGAGCTATGAAAGCATAAAGCAGACACGTTTCCATAACATCCAACTAACACTTTAGAAATCAATGAACCCTTTCAGTGATGCCTGCAAACCTGATGTACAACCAGCTGAACTGAGCCAGGAGCAAATGTGACTGTTGCTCATCAACAGGCATCTCCTTCTCCACAAGGCTAGGGTCCTTATTTCAAAACCCCTGTCTCACCCAAGCACAGGGAGACAGAGCATTTGCGCCAACATAAATGATTTAGGTAGACATAAAAACAAAATCTGCTCCTGTCGTGACAGCAGCATTATCACCCCAATCTTTTACTGCATTGTCATTACAAGGAGCAAGAGGTGTGATAATGTGCTCGTTTGAGAAGGCAGCGTCTGGGCTCATAAAATCAGCTCAGACACCAATTTTACCTCATCTGACTCAATGGGTCTGCAGACACCAAGTGGCTCTAGAAGATGCATTACATTAAAACTGCTTCACAGCTCTGTATTTGAAATGGGTATTTAGCAATTAGTTGCAACTATTTGCACACAAAGCTCTGTAAAAGGTTACACACACACACAGAGTCTTGATTTTTCTCTGCATGTTTTATTTTGCACCTGCTTAGAGTTGGTCAGGTAGAGCTTTGCAGCTAGATTGACAGTCTGCAGCTTGACGATGTCCTCCTCTGCTGTGAACGTCTTTGCCATCTTGCGCAGTACATCGGGCGCAATCTTTGGCACCTTCTCGCAGTACTCTCCCATCAGCCACAGGATGCTGGCTCGGGCCATGGGAACCTGCAGTTGAGAGTGACATATCAGAGACAAAGAGCAGCACCTGTCACAGTGTTATTTCAGACACAATGCTCCAGTGATAACTTTCACGAGCAGCACAATCATGAACCGTACAGTGACGTTATCGAAGAGCTTGGCCATGTGTTTGATGATGTCACCGTGCTGAGTGGGTTGAGTCTGAAGCAGCTTCTTGATGACCACGATGCTCTCGGCCACCACGGCCTCTGGAGAACCGAAACAAGTCTTCACAAAACTGGACAGAGCCGACATCTCTAATGACAAGCTCAAAGTGCAAATATCGACTCAGGTAACTATTCAGGGGGGGCTTTTTACCGTCTCTATTAGAAAGCAGCAGCACCAGACCATTAAGGCATGTGTCCGTCACCTCAGAGATGTTGGTGGCGCACCTGCCGATGGCCTGGATGGTAGCTGCTGCGAACGCCTTGTCCTGACTCTTCACGTAGGTCTTGGGGAAAAAAAAGAAAGATCAGATGTACTCAGTGTAATACCCCAATTGGAAAGTAGGTAACACTTATCACACAAAGAAAACAACAAACCTGGAATTCTCTAAGAATTGTGGAGATGTTAGCTTCATTAGCTAGATTGGTCAGGATCTCCAACTGGAAAAATCATAAACAGAAAGGTGACTGTTGTTAGGTTCACGAAAAGGTCAAAGAGGCTCAAAAGCTAATATAGCAGTATTTAAATGTGTCAAGCTTGTACATAATATTATATTATTATAAATAAAATTAAGGTCAGTATCCTTATTTGAGCTTATATGTACATAATGCAGAAAATAAAACAGGGGCTACCTTTAGTGTTTTGATATGCGTGGCATCTGTCGATCTCACATAGAAACTCTTAATGAAGGGCTCAAACATCCCCTGTTTGAAGAGAACTCGTGTTAACTTACTACACAGGCTGCATCAACCCAGCACACTCATCCCTCTGCTATCCATGAGCACTCACCTTTCTCTGTATAGACATCGTGGCGATGTTCTGAAGCACAATGTACTGCACTTCTCTGCACACAACAGCAAGAAGACAGGCACATTCAGACATGGACACAGACACTAGCAGCAAATACGCAAATGCTGTATTAATATACACACATATATATGTTTGTTTGTTTGTTTGTTTTTTTTACCTGTGGCTTCTCAGGAGTCGAACCAGTGACTTGGTGACAATACTGACTTCATGTTTAGGAGCCAGATGCCAGTAAAGCTGAGCAACAGCCATCACTACCTAAAAATATCAACCCAATAAGATAATAAGTAGATTATCTTACAGCATCTTATTAAAACAAACTTGTCACTTTCTGTCTGCTCACACTAAAATCATCTTCCTTCACATGCATTTGCTCAGCTCTACACGGGCACTCTCAAAGAGACTCTAAAAGTCATTTTTCAGCAGCGCTTTAAATAGCAGGAGGACGTGTGTCCGTCGTTGCAGGCACAATGAGAGGCTTCTGGCGTCTATGAAGATTGAGGATGTCGCCGTGTTGTCGTGAGTAAAGACACAGCATGTCACATTTTAATCAACACTTTCATTTGGGAGCATTTTTCCTTCCCGCTGCTACATGTCGACAGAGACCTTGAGGCTCCTGGATGATGGAGACCCGCACTCACTCTGGTTTTTATCGCTTTTATTCAGGCTTGTGTGGCGCACTAAGACAAGTATTCTCATGCCTTTGTGTGTGTGGCGTGTCCTGTGTATGTAGTACTTTGAGTGAATGTGTTATTGCACATAAATGTATCCTTCCAGGGTTACAACAGCATTAGCTGATGTGTTCAGCTGGCAACAGACACAAAGAAACGCTGCGTTTCCTACTATTTCCATCAACTTTAGGTGTGTGTTTATTCGACTAAAAACAGTCTTTTTAGTCTATGCATGTTTGCATACCATTTAAAAAGTGTGTGAATAATGTGTGAATGTAGCCTGTAACTGGTTTATGAGGGGGACTGCTTCTACAGGTGGTGTTACAGTTTGTTAGACTGACGTCTGAATCACACAGGGCTAGGGGTCTGT
The DNA here is from genome assembly GCF_001858045.2 of Oreochromis niloticus. Lineage (NCBI taxonomy): Eukaryota > Metazoa > Chordata > Actinopteri > Cichliformes > Cichlidae > Oreochromis > Oreochromis niloticus. The sequence goes on from NC_031972.2 coordinate 12,611,061, forward strand.
CTGTGACCCCCCCCCAGGCAACCTCTGATCTCTCACTTCCCAACTGATCAGGGATGATTGTTGCTGAATGTTGCCCACTGTCTCCAGATGAAAAGCACTGCATGATCATTTTGGCTGCTAGAAGGCTGCTGCAGTTACCTATAATTTCTACACACTGCAAACACTCGCTATATTCTCACCAAGCTATGCTGAAACTTGAAACGAAGAATGTTCTCCTTCAAAGTAAAAGCTGTGCCTTACCACTGCGACCAGCACATTTCAAAAGGTTCAACTTTTGCCTGTTTCTGTCTGCATCACACTTTAAAGTTTCACTGCGTGGCGAGTAGCTTGTAAGTTTTTGAAGACAAATCAGCATCTTCCATGCAAACTACGGTCAAAACGCCTTCAGGTGATTGCTATTATAATTTGACGCTGTATAAATAAAACTGAAATATGTGCTGTGGCAATATGTTAACAACTACAGCAATCACAAAGAGGTTTTTGGTGCAGTACTGTATTCCTCTTTGCCACCAATTTCATACTTCCAGCAACCTTCAGCATCCACCCATCAAATGGTTGTAGAATATACCCTTCTCCCCAATGACCAGCTGTTACCGACTGTTCTCCGGGCCTGCATGAATGAAACTTTTGCGACTCATTTCATAGAGACTTGGCATATAACTATAGACCAGTGACACTGTTTTAACAAAAACTAAAACAGTAAATTTACCTCCTATCTTTCTGCAGATACCGCCTGACTGCACCAGTCTGTATCTCTGCATCTCTCACTGATGCTAATCAATCAGCGATACAGATTCTTATTGATGGAGCATGAGTTACCATGGCAATGTGAACCACCTTAGTAACCATGAAAACCCTGGGTTATACCTGAACTTGTGTCTACATGTCAGCATTTGAGTGACTCACAGCGGTGTTCCTGCTCTGCAGTAGAGGTTTGGTGTTCCTGAGCAGCAGTCTGTGATCTGGATCCATGACATAAGGCTTTGCTTCTGTCTGGTCTTTTTTCTCCTCAGAGTCAGAGTCATAGAAGGCTTTATTCTCATCAAACTCAGCACCCTGAAACACAAGCATAGTACATCAAACTAATGCAAAAAACTATTTTAATAAAAATAACCCTCTAGCAAAATTAAAATTAATGATTTTTAATGGATTCTTGTGAACTAAAAATGCCCAGCCCTCAAGCTGAAGTAACACTGCCTTTTAAGTCTTGTTGGAGTGCTAAGTTGTCAGCTAAGGGTGCCAGGCTTGGTTGGTGAGATGCATCTATAAGCTGTACATGTCCTCAGATATGTCCAATTAATTCATAAGTATCATATTAATAAAATGTAGACTGTCATAAAAAATGAAGCACAAACTTGTGGACTGTACTATTTGTCAGATAACTCCATTAAAAATGCTCCAAACGGCACCAACAGCAAAAACAACATTGAGAAGTCCAGTCCAGTAACTTGAATCAGTGAAGATGGATCGCAGCAGACACACCTGTCAGGCAAAGCAGCTACATACCTAACCATAAACCTCACCAGAATCCATACAGATAAGTAAGGGGGGGGGGGGGGGGACACGACAATTGTCATGTAGGGCGGAACCTATTCATAGAACACATGTGTTATTTGTACCAGGCTGTGGATGTGTGTTTTAATGCTCTAAATTTGGGCTTTTTAACCTGGATGTTTACAGAGACTGACACTCTTTTGGAGCTGGCGTTAAGTGGCTATTCCAGGAACTGCCATTTTTGGCACGGACCACTTTGACAGATGTGCTGACACAGGCAGCTGTGGCCAACTGTCTGCTAGGCCTCTCTTCCTCTAATTTAAGTCAGTGAACTGGTGATCTTGAGTGCATTTAAGCTCATGGTTCACTTTGGAGAATGTTTAAAAGGCAATAGCTATCAAGTAATGTGGTTTGGTGTGAAGTACAAGGACAGTTATTAGTCTGTTTGATAGCACTAAATAGCCTGTGCCCGTGTGATGCACCCATGCAGTTTATGGATGCAGCTTGCTAACCAAGCTTCTTAGCATAATTCAACCCTGTTGTCTTAATATAGTAACTTCTGTCTCCAAAAACATAACAGTAGTCAACTGTTTCACAAATGTGCAGTCCAAAAAACCAACAGGTGGCATCACACTGGCTTTGCACATCTTTTACATACAGTCTATGTAACTGATACTTTACAAATGTGAATCACCATTGGCTTTAGGTCCATGAAACCCTTACCTCCATCCAGGGACTGGTGAACTGTGTCCTGGCATAACGGGTCAGCATAGAGATGATGACCACCTGGCCCCACTCCTCCACATCCACCAGCAGATTACACAGTTTTCTGTAGTTCTTGTGGATCAGATCGATGCGATCTGGGCACACCTCCTCAAAGGCCATGACCACACTCCCAGCCACCAGCTATAGAAAGGATCAAAATTAAAACAAAGAACAGAGAGAAGCAAACTCATGAGGAAAATGGTTTTTTTCCCCCATTTATTTCACTCCACTGTTAACATGTGAGTTAATGAGGGTTGTATAGATTTGTTAAGCAAATTGTTTTGTTAAGCAAATTGGCCAAGCTGCAATATACACAAACTCTAGAGAAATAAAACACTGGTTAACAGACGTGACCCTGGTTGCAAAGTATTATAATTGCACTTTCAAAAAAGCAATGGCAATTTACAGCTTTGATTAAAATACACAGTTCATCCTGTAAGCAGTTAGTTGATAATTGAAAGTAAATTGTTTGCACTTAAAAACATAAGTTATCTACTGCTTTGTGTTTGAGAGAAGCCCGTCAGTAAGAATGTTTTTCTGAAGCATAAGTGTTCAGTTCATGTGGAAAGCAAGCCAAGGAGGAAGCAGCAGCTGAGAGATCCAATAATCAACTATGCTTTATTGGTAAAGGGAAAAAACCCATTTGACTGTTGCTCACCCCCCACTCCCACCCACACCATCACCCAACTGCCTGCTGCCTCGCTGACTGACTGCAAGGCTGAGTGAGTGACACGGCGGTGTATTAATATGCAAACAGCATTATCGCAGGCAGGTGAAGATGAAGAGAAAGGGAGCAGAATTCAGTCTTCCCAATTAAAGCCTTCTGGCCCCTGGTGGCCCTGTGGGAACCCAGAGCATTTACCCATCAGCACTGTCATGAGCCTGCATTGATTGTGAGTGTGAGAGATGTGCATGTGCATAGCTGCCGTCTGTAGATTCCCAGAGAAATCACACACTTATAAGGGCGGATGAATTACTACAGGATCAAACAAGTATGTTTTACTATACTGCAGTGCTGTATATAGTTATATTTCATGACATGCACAGGAATTTTATGTATATTCAAGGAATGACATGGCGCTCTGGACACTGATTAATGTACTAAGGCCAATAGTAACACACACAGACACATGCATAATTCTAACTTTCATTTTTCCCCTCTTGATTATTCCGACTCATTTTTCATGTGCATTTCTCAGTCCTTCTTTGCACGTCTTCAAATAACCCAGAATGCAGCAGTTAAGCTGCCAACAAAAAACAACAGATACTCCTGTCACCCCTATTACTGCTTCACTTGCTTCAGTGAAATTCAGAATTTTAAAATGTTATTACTTACAGTGTATCTGGAAAGTATTCGCAGGACTGTGTAGAATTTTAAGGTGAAAAATGAATTTAATCCATTTTGGAAAAAGGCTGAAACATGATCAAATGTGGAATAAGTGATCCACTTCTAATACTTTGCGGATACACTGTACAAAGTCCTATAAACCCAGGCTCCTGTATATATAGCAAAACTGTTGACAACTCTTTCCAGTAGTCAGCCTGTTCAATCATCAGGTCCACACTCCGTTTTAAACACAGAGGCAACCACACCTTTGAGGTTGTACCGCTTAAACTTTCTGCCATCATCAGCCCACTGGGTTATCTGAAACACCCTAGGTTACACTGCTGTTATGTTAGCAGACAGGAGAGTAGCTGCTCTTAAATAACAGAGACCAGTTAGATCAGCACGAAACATTTTCATAACCAATTAAATCCAGTAGCCCGAAACTACGACTAATCCAGCGCTCGATACAGCCCCTCAGTTTCTCCTCTGTCTGAAACAAGCTGTTTTAGCTCCTCCCGTTTTAAGGCAAACCTACCCCTAAAACCGTTTACCTGTGATTGGAAGCTCTTCGCAAGTTGATCTGGTCTTCAACAACTGCTAAAAACTAATTATTATACTTTAGCTTTTACCTAATGTTTCACCAAATATTTTTAATTGTAGTTCACACAAAAAATGTGTTTGGAAGTATAACCCCTAACCCATGTTTCACTATATCCCACCATCATCATCATCATCATCATCATGAGTCTAAATGGAACTTTAAATAAAAATGATTAGTTAAAGCCACAAAAACTAAATCATCACACCTCTATCCAATCCTTTCAGAATTTAAAAAGAATTTAAAGCACTTGTACAACCACTGTAATATATAGAAAGACGTTCCAACGAAAACTATTCATAGAGTCTGACCGGTAGCATAAATCTTTCCAGCAACCTTCATTTAAGCATCAGTGTCAATAACATTTTACAGCAGACTAACTTAGTCAAAGCATTTAGTAAAACATGGATTTCTAAGTATGTCTGTGTGTATTTTTGTCTTACTTCTGACCCTCTCCTGTCTCTGAGGCTATTAAAAGCAACACTCCTTAGCACGTGCATCCTGCAGCAAGGCTTTGTGCATTCTCTACCAACTTCCCCCATTAGACACAGCTCCAAGGTAAACTACATGCACCATCAACAAAACTGACACCCCAATCTATGGAGTTCATACACCTCCTCCCCCTCCCCTACCTCGGCCATATTATCTACCCTGCATGACAAGCCGGTAATGGAAAAATCACACTAAGCAAATGGTTCTTCTAATAACAATAAATTTCCTATAAAATTATGAAGGGCTCAAACCGTTTCCTTGCATCCATTTTGCTATGAATTCTAATTAGGGTGCCAGGAAGGCAGAGTGCTGGGTCATCACGTCAGAGACAACGCGCGCCTTTTTGATTGATGGCCCAGTGTGGGGTCGGCCTATCCTCCCTCTGCTTGCTCTCTTCTTCCTACCTCCCTCCCTCTCTCCTTTTTCTCTTAAATTAATGGGCATCTCACCTAGCCCCTAATCATAGTACCCCCACTGCCACTCCCCCCAACTGCTCCTCCTTTCTCTTCTCATTTCAATTTTGCAGAAGGTGCATGGGGGAGAGGACGGGAGAGATCGATCATTTATCTTGTAATGGCTGGATAATAGATCCATCACAGTAAAACAGCTGCACAAACTCCTGTGTTGTCTCTGTCATCAGGCCTTCCCATTTTCTCTTTAAACCATCCTGCCTATAAGCAGCCCCCCCAACCCACCACCACATGTGTCACAGCCATTTAACCAACAAAGAGGCACATCTGTAAAGGTAAATGTCAGCAGGCCAGGACAACGCCACAGCCTGAACGATAACCAAATGCTTCCATCTTCCACTAATCCCATTGTGATACCAGCTCAACAGCTTTAAGCCACACAGCTAACTTATTAGTGATACATAAAGAGAAACTGTGCAACAAATTGAAATCTGACTGAAAAGCTGCCAGAAAAACGTGAGGTCCCAATAGAGTTGTTGTTAAAAACTGAAATTTTGATAGCTTTATAAATACAAAATATGTTTTTCGTTATGTAAAACCAGATCCGTAGCCCTGCTGTACACCCTGAATCGTCGACATTAATTATTAGCACACCTAAATGTCTAGGCATGAATGCATATAGATACCCTTTACAGTCAAGTCTCATCAAATTATTTATAAGCACATTTAAAAACAACTGGCATTGATCAAAGTGCTATACAGCGTTAAAAAACATCCACAAAAGTCCCATCAAAACTCGATCTGATTTACAGGCAAAGGAATAAAAATGAGTTTTCAACCAGGTCTTTAAAAACAGTCTTTGTTGGGGAATGGGGTTTACTGGGGGTTAGGAACAGCTATTGGAAAGGCTCAGTCTCCTCTATGTTTCACCCTGGACAACAAGACAACTAACCCAAGGACATCTCCTTAGCACACTTCCATGATCTCGTGGGAACGTGTAAAATTAAAAGAGGTAACAGTGACCTTTCCAGTCACCTTGTGACAGACACAGTTTGGGGAATTGGGCTCTTTTCTAAACAGATATTTGTAACTTGGCTATGATATTTTGTCATAGCAGGAGAAGAAAAGGTGGATTCTTTGACAAATTCATGTGATGTTCATATATCCAAGCCAGAATTAGTTATGACTAGTCATAAGCAATGGCATTCCTGAAAATGCTGATATATATATTTTTAAAAAGATACAAAATGCAAAAATTACATAAAAAGGATGGTGATCTGGGCTGTGTTATTTTTATGAATTAGATATGTAATCTTTCAGTCATTTACAACTGCTCCAAATGCCTCGTCTTCTTGACCACATTTTCTCCAATATTATAAGCAACATTATCGAGAGGCTAGCCTGGAAAATTAGCATTTCACGTCTGCAAACATCAACAGATGTGATTTTGATGAAGAAAATCAAACCAGCAAAAGCTGAGACATACTAACTCACACTCTGCTACAGAAGCAAAATAGCCCAGATTTCTAATGCTGAGAGTTAATTTTTGGCAAGAATTGTATGAAAATAGTGTTCACCTGTTAACATACCTGTTAAAACTGTTACCTTTTATTTAAATTGCAGTCTGGTTTTCATTTTTAGATTTCAGCAGGGATGAAAATCATAGATCGGCACATTTGTTTGTTTGGACCACACGTATACTGTGAGATATTCATCTTTGTAAACTTAAGCCAGTCATAATGTGAGATATTCTCTTAATATGAGACAAAGATTAAAAAATGCTTTGCCACCCCAAAGTAAGTGCGACCGCTGAGTTCATAATAGAACCTACATAACAAATATTCACAATCATATATAACAACTGATGTCATCATCAGGGTTTTTATTTCACACTTAACAAGGATCCTAGAAAGTTATTAAAGGCAGCACAAAACAGCCATCCAGCTAGTACACTAACACTCGACTGTAGTAGCAGGAGTAATCCTTTACATTACATATAATATAACAAGAACCTCTGATGGCACCGATTCAGCTCTGGGACATTATTGTGGGACTTGTAAATTCTACATGGCATCGTCGAATGCATCGCCTCACTTGAAAGCTATTCAGTATCCACTGCATTTAGGTTTTTCACCATTCATCACCGACTGATGTGCTTGTGCGTCTGTGTGATGATAGTGCCCTCTCTCTCTGTCCCCTGCCTCACAATGTGGGCTCCAACAGGGAGAAGTCATCTGTCTTCGTTAGCGTCTGGGGCTAAATATGCTATGCATCTGGTACTGGGCTTTCCACCCCCCCACTCCCGTTTGGCCTAAGCCGCTTTGCTTTGTTTATATAATGGTAGGCATACTCTATGAATACATAATTATAACAAACTGTGCATGATTTGCACATGCAAACACAACGCACTGCATCCTCCAGCCAGTGTCTACATATTTGAAATTGGCATTTCAGCACCCTTAGTATTCACTGTGACCTCGTCAAATTAATGCGCTGCCTGCTGACTTCTAATGTGCCTTCTGCATTGTGTCTGTGATTGGCCAAAATGCAGAATTTGAGAATCCAACTCATTTACGGTCCATTTTGGGAGAAAACTTGAAAAAAAAAAAGAAGAAGCTGGCCTTTGAGAAAATTAAGCTGACACTAGCATCAGTGCGAAAATTCCTTCCAAATGGACACTTAACAAGGAGCATCTGAAGATGTGTGGGTTTAAGTGGGTGTTAACAAACCGTGGCATTGCCGAATGAGCTGTGGGATGGAGAGCTAAGAGAAGAATCACTTGACTGGGGCGCCCTCCAGTGGTCTTCGTTCTCAAACATGGGAGGTGTACTGTCAAGCACTACAGTACTCTGTGTCTGCTTACCGTGCTTTTGTCTTTCAATAGTTTCTCGATCACTTCGATCAGCTGCTCCTTCTGATCTGGGTCCAGGCTGAGGACAAAAGACAAAGAGGTTGGAAACTAATTGTCAACTACAGAATGGCAATTATTCACATACAGACTAACAAATTAAATCATGTCCCTGCTGTGTGTTCAGAATACAAAGATGTCTGTGCGTGCTTAACCAAAGCCACTCCCTGCATCAATCCGTCACTGCTTCACTTTAGACTACTGTAAAACATCATTCCACATATTTTTATAAATATGTGTAAAACACCCTAGGTTACACTGCTGTTATGTTAGCAGACAGGAGAGTAGCTGCTCTTAAATAACAGAGACAAGTTAGATCAGCACGAAACATTTTCATAACCAATTAAATCCAGTAGCCCGAAACTACGACTAATCCAGAGCTCAATACAGCCCCTCAGTTTCTCCTCTGTCTGAAACAAGCTGTTTTAGCTCCTCCCCTTTTAACGCAATCCTACCCCTAAAACCACTTACCTCTGACTGGCAGCTCTTCGCAAGTTGCTGTGCTCACACAAACAGGTTGCATGCCATGTTTAATATGAGTTTCTCTCATTATAACCCTATATTCAGTTTGAATTCATTTTATTCAAAAAAATCAATTAAAATACAAATTTCAAATTGATAACATAAGATAGTTCTTTGTGAAACAGACTTCCCCAAAGCTTATAAGTTGCATAAAATCAGGTAACAAACAGCAAATGTATATACAATTCCAAATGTACATTATCACACCAACAAGAATCACTAAATATCCTAAGATTGCCGTAGAAATCATAAAATAAAAACATTTTTAAAAATCCAATACATCTAGACAGTGGCACATGAAAACGATAGGATAAGCCTCATGTAGAGCAAAGTTTTGACAGATCCACGCCATACAGGCTTCAAAATCAAGTAGCAACAGTTATTTTAGAGGTGTTTGTTGTTTGAAGACAGGAATTTTAAAAATGCGTTGAAGCTTATTCCAAATGTATGGACTTCTACAGCTCACAGTAAAACTTATTACCCCACTTTGTGAGGGGGGTTTCTGTCTTCTATGTGTACATTGGGATAAACTCACAAAGCCTTTTGCCAAGTCTCTACAATATAGAACAGAACATAAGGAAAAGCATAAGAGGTCTACGGTATATAGAGCATGAAGGAATTTCATGAATCTGATAGGAGTGCAGATAAATAACAAAACTGTGCCTGGTTTTCTAAAGAACCATCACTGATCATCAAACATGCACCTACTACTAAGATAAGAGAGCGATAAAAGCGGGGCAAAGCCCCTTATGCCAACATTGCCCAACCTTCACTGCATTAACTGCTCAGTTCACTGTTGAGGCAGTAAGATGAGTCAGTAAAGCTTACAGCTTGCAGCTGCTTTATCCATTGATGTCTTTACCTGTACAGCTTTTGGATCGCATGTGCTGAAGTCTTCCTCACATATGGGGACAGGTCAGCTGCAGCCTCCTTGATGGCCAGCATCATAATGGGGACAATAATGGGGACACGGATACTGGACAAAACCCTCAGAGCACTAGCCCGGATGAACTGGTTTGGGTCCTGGCACAGAAACAAATTGTCAGTGAGACAGTGCGCTACAACAAAAACAGTGCCTCCCAGCACCAAGAGAAAAGCAGTGAGAAGTGAGACATTTATCATCCTCTGATCATCAACACATTCATCTATCCGCATCCAGAGAGACTGAATGTTACCTTAAGGGCCCGCTGGAATGTACTAATAGACAGCAATGCCAAGTCCTGCTGCTCCTCTGCATACCTCACCAGGTACACGTACACAAGCTTCTTGAGCTGCGAAGAACAATGACATCAAAAACGGCAATAAAACGAAACGGCTATAAAAGAAAAACCATTGCAGCAGACATGGAAATAATTGAGCAAACCAGCTGTGTTGGAAAATTTAAGCAGGTTTGTGTGAGGACACGCCGTTTCGTTTTTTTACAGACAAGAAGAGTACAAAATATAGAAAGAAATAAAACACAATACGGCTTCCTTTACGTTGATTTTTCTAAGGGAAGAATTTGAGTTTATTATTTTAAGAGACTGGGGATTGGCGGTTGGGGGCGGGTCGAGGGAGGTGGAAAGCTTTCCTGTTTTAATTTCAAAACTTGCACTCTCAATAGAGAGCAGTTTCAGACAGAGGAGCTGTATTATGTGTTTATATTTCCCTCCCGAGTCTTGTGCTTTGGCTCCCTCACCTATTCTTTGCTCACCGGAAAGCCTGAGATAATATTTGTCCTGGATTCTGACAAGTTTAACTAGAGGTCAAAGGTGGTTTGCCTGCTGATTCACATCAGCTATTCCGAGAGAGGAGACTAGACGGAGCTAATTTTCTTCCTATGAGCCCGTTGGGTTGGAGACCATGAAACTGGGAGGAAAGGGTTATGAAAAATGATTTACCTAAGGAACTATTTTTAATTTATAACCTGATTTAAACTAGAGGTCAGGACTAAGGTTACATTTAAGGTACAAATCACCAAGCGCTTTAGCTAGTAATCAGCACCATGCTTTCTAATGCAACGAGTATTGACCTGTGGTATCAGAGCACAGTTCTCAATCATCATTGAGGCCATTACTGCTGGAAGTAATGGCATTACTCACTATAAAAAAAAGGAGACAAAACCCATCTGCCCTCAAGGATCGGGTTTGTGTGACCACAGAGCATGCAATGGACTTCGTTTTGAACTGCTAAGTAGGCAATTACGTGCAGTACAGGTGAAACTTGCTCCATCTCATGTTATTTTATTTTTTCCCTGGATTTCAGGGTAAAATTCAGTAAATAAAACAAAGAGCACCAACATTAAATCACGAAACGCTATCAATAAACTGCATGTTCTTGTGCAGTTACGCTCACGCTCTAATTGGTGGGGCTCATGGGCAGCTCGAGATGACACGAACTAGAAGGGATGACGGCGGGAGCGAAATAAGAGGCCATTTTTAGTACAACATACTGTAGCTGAGCAGAAACTGAGAAGAGAAAGAAAGCACAGACCAAGACCTCACACTACCTTAGCAGCTGGTGTGTATGAGGCAGGAGAGAGAAGATGTGACTCGGAGCTCTCTTCCCCCAATTACATCCACCCACCTGCTCCCATACCCCTGCCACGAGCTGGTTCGGCTGCATGCCTCGCACACAGCGCCTGGCCTGGCTGGACCCCCCTCCACACCCCACCACCCCGGCTTACATGCTGCCTCTCATGCAACCTGATTATTCTGCTGCTGCTAATCAATATTCACAGGCTCTGGGCATGGGAGCGCCTCTTGAGCTGCTGCTTAATGTTCGGTCATTCACTGGAATAGGCGGTGGTCGAGTTTTTCCAAGGCTCGCAGTATTCAGTGGCATGCTGACGCAGGCTCACAGCAGCTTTACAGAATATTTATGCTGTTGCTGCTGCTGTACCAATTTATGGCTCAAAGTAGGGCTGAGAAATAATCTAATTTTAATTAGCTCTGCATAATAATGCTGCTGTTTTTTCATACTTTGTAGTCCAAGACACAGAAGTCAGTGTAACTTTCTGAACTTGCTAGAAACGTAATACACCTAACAAAGAGGTGCATTTTCTTACCAGTGAAGAGATGTATTAGGTATTTATTTCCAGAACACAGACCGAGTCTATTTAACAATATTATCTTAATCTGCTGCGACCATTTCCTGTTTCCTTGCTTTGCTTTCTGTAGAAACACTAACTTTAAATGTTCAAGCACATGCATGCAATCTAAAGTAAGAAAAAGATTGTCAGTGGATCTAACTATTGTTCTGTAAGTTCCCCCCTTGGGCGTCATGCTTTGGGAAGCCACGTGCTGCGTTGCGTGAGAATGAAATGAATCATAACAGTGAGTAGTGCGAATTATTCCTCAATTGTGTCATACCTCGATATTTTTACTCGCAACATTCTTCACCACAGCAGGAAACAACTCGGAGGCACTTTTGCCCTTGGCAATGAGCTGGAGAAAAAAATAAATAAATAAAGTATAAAACAATTTTATTACCAGCACAAAATGGCTCAGTTACTTAAAAGAAATGCTTTAGTGGATTCCCGTGATGCACTCACCCCGACAATTCTCTTCATGGCCTCCAGTTTGAGCGACTCCTTGCTGCTCTCCAACATCTCTTTAAGGTCTTCATTCCTGAGGACAGAAGGCATCCTGGGTGTTATTGTGGTCAGTGGTTAGTTGCTTTACTTATGCCCGAATTATGCTTCAGCGGGAAATCTAGGTTGAATATTAAGCAGTAACCATCCGCCTAACAGTTTGTGTGTGTGAATGTGTGTGTGAATGGGTGGATGACTGGATGTGTAAAGCGCTTTGGGGTCCTTAGGACTAGTAAAGCGCTATACAAATACAGGCCATTTTGTGCACCTCTAGAGAAACGTAACTACATGTTGGGTCGAGGCAGACTGCAATAAGTCCAATTGGAAGGTTACAGCCTAGGGTTAAGATGGTAAATGGTAAATGGACTGGTTCTTATATAGCACTTTTCTACTCTACCTGAGCACTCAAAGTGCTTTACAGATTCACTATTCAGACAGCAGAGAAGCACTTTGATTCTTCATGCTTTTATCCAACATTCACACACATTCCGACTGTGGATGAGACTGGAGCAGCCGGGGATTGAACCACCAACCCTCCAATTAATAGATGAGCTGCTCTACCTACTGAGCTAGAGGAGGAACATCCTGGCATTTCGGGTTATAAGTTTTTAGATTTGAAGCATAACTCATGCTTGTATAGGACATAGGCACAAATACAAGAGCCATACATGGTCAAATAAATGGATGATGTGTACGCTCACAATGCAGCAACAATGGTGTCCTAAACAACAACACAACAGCATCATAACAATGATGCTACTCAGCAATCACACGATCACCATGTTAATTCCTTGACTAATTCAAACAGGCAATGTTGCTCAAAAACAACCCACACAACAGGATGTTTGTTCCACAGAGATGCTGTGCAGGATGGAAAGCAAGCTGGAGACAAAAATAATGAATGCAGATATGTTCTGTTTTATTTTAGGTATATAATAACCTGGTGCTTATCCAAAATGGTCAAAATTAATGACAAGGTCAAATCTGCCAATATTTAGCAGCAGTGACTCAACAACATGGCGCTTCAGCTGCAATCCAGATGCATGACATTATTTATCACTGACACAGATGCATTGTGTTTATGAGCTTTGGGTCTGCCCATTGTGAGGAAGCTATGTCTTAAAAACATTAAGTGAATTTAAAAAACACAAACATCCAAATTGAATTTAGGCAAAAGCCTATTACAATTTGGTGGTCTAAGGTCAAGGGTCAAGATTTTATCTAGAACTCAGGAATTTACATGCTAATTATTTCACACAAATGTCTCATAGGATAAAATGAATAAGCAATTATATTTTATATCCTAAAGCTCAAAAGGTCAAACTTTAGTTTCTTAATCTGTAAACAAAAAAATAGTTTTTGTTGGACAGCAACTAAATCTTTGAAACCTTTACAATATTTTATATACAGCCTCAAAATGATTGAACTAAATCTGAAGAAAGCTCTACTGCATGTGAATATGTAATATTTTGTTTGGTATCACTTCAGTATCACTTCAGTCAGTTTACACCACTGAGAAGCAAACATAACTAATGAAATTCCCAACAACCTTGACTTTACTTTATATGTTACTGTAATAGACAAATGGTGACACTGTTAAATGATATAAAAACTGTCAATTTACACTGTTAACAAGCATTTTGTTAAAAACACTGACATGTCAGATCTGCTACCATGGTATGTGAACTTGTCCAGACATTTAGATCAAACTTTAAACTGTCTTTAACTGCTCCCTTGTACAAAATCCATGAGATGCTGAACTCGCCTGTGTAACACCAAGGCATCACACTCACCAGTGCCTAGCAGTCTTTCCAAAGGTGAGAATGTGCAACTTTGGGAAGGAAGAACTCCCTTTTAACAGAGTTAAAGTTCAGAGGTGACAGGAAAGAAAACAGCATCTACGCTTCTACAACTTTGGTCATAACTATTTAGACCTGATCCTGTGACATTTTTTAGCATTCAGGAGTTAAAACAGCTTTACTTTTAATTCATTATAGGTTTCAATACTTTAATTAAATCCACTTTAAACATTGCCAAGTTAAAAAGACTGCACTCAAGTCAATGACTGTTGTTGTTGACTGTTGTTCATACTTTTTTCATATGATAATCTTAATTCTAAAGGAATAATTTGCAATAGTAATCTGAAAATTCAGTTTCCATCCACAAATAGTCATCATTTTAAAAATTTGTTACCTCTATTAGTTACATCTAAAGACTTCAGTGTTATTTAAAGGAAACGCATATATTTAGCTGTCAGATGTTACAAGAAAACAATAACCTGTGTTGTCTTACTACAGTACCCGGCTTTGTGTGAGTCCTTAGGGCTACTGTTGGTGTGTGTGAGTGACTGTTCTTCCTGACTGAGCTCAGGCTTCAGAGTAAGCTGTAAGTTCTCAGCAGACACCAACACTGTCCTCATGGCTCCTGCTGCCTCCGAGCGCAAAGAAGAGAAACCAGCGTCCATACTGCTGCAGTCCATTCAGTGGTGTCTGTGCGTGTGTGTGTGTTAGCTGTCTAAAGAACAGAGTCCACAAAACCACGGCTGACTGAATTTCCACGGACCAAAGAGAGCTGTGGTAATTACTTTCCTTCAGGGTGTACTCCCAAGTTCTCTTGGCTTTATTTACAGCTGTCTTCTTGTCCAGTTCATAACTGTCAAAGCTAGGAACTGTGGAAAAACAGCACAGGCTCCACTGCTTTGTCACTGTCATTCACCAGTACTCCCTTCCTCTTCTGTTGGGCAAAGGGGGAAAAAAAAAAAAAGTCACAAGATGCCCCGTCAGCTCACTAATGGCAAGTTATCCTTATGCCTGAGGGTAATGACCGCTTACTTGGCTAATTAGCCATTACCATATTAAACTGTTATTCCTCTATTCTGAAAAATGCTGACTTTCATATGGAAAGCTGTCTCACCTGGCTCCTGGTTGTGTATGTGACTCTGCCTCTGTGTGACTATGGTCACTTCCCTCTAGAGGAAAAAGGAGGGCCTTATCTCTGGTGGGTAAACACTGAGCTACTTTTCATCACCACCACTGCACAATAATCTACTTTAAATTGGCACCACTAAGAGCACATGCGTCTGCCAAGTTTTACTGACAATGCCAACAGGACAGGCCTACATCAAAGATAACAGCACCAAACTGAATGTCAGGAAATACTCCTGGAGATGTGAATGGTACAAAAGGGTTTTGAAGAGGGAGAAATGTGGACTTTATTCCAGAGTAGATGACTAACATGAGGGACTGAGTAATGACTCAATTTCGAAATGTTTTGAAAGCAACATTGGCGCAAATTGGGCAAAGTTTTTGCTCTACACAGTATCACATTCATCACACACGATATGACAGAATTATTTTGGCAGGTATATCCAAAGCTCCCTCCTCCAAAACATTTTCTTGAGTAACATGATAGAAAGTAAAAAAGGACAAGGACATAGCTACCATGTTGAAGTCCTGTTCTAAAGTCTCAAGGTGAGCATTTTCACTGTTACCATCTTCTGTGTTTTGAAACAAGCCATGGATGAATCTGACTGATTATCACGCTCTCATTGGCTGGGGATTTCTGATTGACAGGTTGTTAGCCAGTGAGCATAATGTGGATAATTTCCACAGTCAACTTACTGCTGAATTTAGTAGAAACTACAATGAGTAACTGAGCCCATCAGACAAATGTTTACAAAGTCAACCTTCCTACACTTTTATGGGACCGGACATCTTTTTGCAAACACAGGTATCGCCATACGATGGTCACAAAAAGAATGCACAATTAAAGTGTGTGCTTTTCAAGCTAAATTAATCCTTTACACCATCTATAGTAACCATTTAAAACCTGAAATATACTCTGTTGCAGAACACAGACAGCAGGAGACCTAACGGCCAAGAAGTTATTCCCTTTATAGTTCTTTGTAATCCGCCGCCTGGGCACATGCTTGGTTGGTGCATTGTAATGTAAATTCTCTGCGGACGAAATTCACAACACAGGGACCCAAGTGGACCCATGAACATGAAAAGTATAAAACAGCAATCACTACTTGGCCGTCGGGTCACCGGCTGTATGTGTCCACAACAGAGTATAATCCAGTCTTCAGTGAGCACTAACAGGAAGTACAGTAGTACATATTTGCACATGAGTAGAACAAATCAGTGTTTGGTAGCGACAGCAATATCCAATTTTCTTTACTTTTTTTTGAAAAATAGCATCCAATTTTTTTTTTTTTCTGTTTACACCAAAAACCTAAACAACTCAAATAGTTTTTTTTAAAAAAAGAAAAGAAAAAGAGCTGCATCACATGTGGCTGATTATTAGCTTTTCAAATCTTTTTTCCCCTATCACTGCTGAGATTGATTAGAATATAATATACCCACGGCAGTCTCCTAATGAATATTTATCACAAACAGGCCACATGTGTATCCATCTCATTTAATGCTGTGTTGTAATATGTGAACGCAAACACATTTTATTATGTAGTCTCTCCTTTTTGCAGAAATCTGATCACAGATCTCATGATGTGTATGTAAAATAACTTGTATAAAATTTGAAGAAAAAAAAAATGCTTTCATGGTGAAAATATTTCTTGGCACTTAATCATCATCAATTTAAACTAACACGGAAATGAGTCTGAAGTACCAGATCTAAAAAAAGGTGGTTATTAAATGGGTCCAAATTTTGCAGCATTTCCAGCTTTTTTGAGCCATCATAACTTTGTAAGAACAGGAGCTCTTCCAGTGAAATTTTCAAACCTGTAGAGCACATTTAAGCTGTCGTCAGCAGTTGTAACCAATTCAATTACACACCCCCACCAATGGTCCCAATCATTGGGACAAAATCATGATTTTGTTTTGTTTTTTTCTATCTATTCTACCTTTAGCATCAATATCATGTGACATAACATAGTTTAAGCCAAAGGGGCTGAAAAATGCTGGCAAAATTAAAAAGCACTAAATTTCATTGCACCTCTATGTCCTTTAAGTACCTGTAACTCGGAAAATATTCATAATATGAGGGTACCGTTTTCTACTGTGTACTGAAGTTACTGGGAAGAATAAACAGCTGACCCTGAGGAGATCAGATGTGAACTTTTTTTCACATTTGGTTGTTTTACGTGGAATCGCCCTGAAGTTGAATAAAAGGGGAGAAAATTAAATGTACGATCGGCCATGCCTAGAAGCGTGGCCGATGCAAGGTTGTTAAAATATTTTGATCCACATTATCAACAGGTTGGGAAAAGCAAGACTAGTCTACAATACTGAAACAGCAGTAATAAAAGAAGGATTGTAAAAAAAAATGACTTTGCAAGTGGGATTTATCAGCTGATTCAGGGATAAACTGGCAGCAGCAACACGAGTAGCAAGAGTAGCAAGCCTAAATTTGCATGACTCCTAACTAATGCCAGTAGTCTGGAAATACCAAATAACCATTTAACATGCACAACCAGCCTCAAATACAAAATTCAATCTTCCAGCACTTCCCATGCTTAGGGAAGTGAAAATAGTATAATTCCATTTAAATCCATCATTCCTTTTATTTTTTGTGACTGCTTTCAACACAGAGAAATACAATAAGTCTATACAACCAAACTGCTCGGCCACAGTGAGACATCTCTTAGGTCACAGATAATAAATTAGTCATATGTTTCTATGATTTGTTGAACCCTAGCACAGAGCTCTCAAACAGAAACAAGCGCCCTTTAAACACTAGAACATATTAGAGCAAAGTTACATCTCTCATCACGTGCAACACACATTGAGTAATTTCAACTAAACTTCCAAATTGGATCTAATTTTAAAAGAACTGACTCTATCCTCAGCTATTAAAACATTAATGACCAAATATGCAATGTATTCTCCAAGCATGGACATGGTGAAGTTGACAAGCCTTGCGTGCAGCACTAATATGAGACATAGATCTATGCACTAGCACAAAATGCCTTTTGGATTCACAGACTTGGTCATTGTGAATTGTGTCCGACAGACATACAAACAGAAGGATCATTCAAGCCCTTGCATATTCTTCTGGTCCCTCAGCTTGGCCCTGAGGTGGCCAAACACATGACCAAACCTCCCCCAACTGGGTAGATGATCATGTGAGACAGTGTTAAGGTTTATTTCAACTTAATAAGAAACATTTCAGAAAACCAAGATCTACATCAGTCATGAAAAGCAAATAGATACATGAGGACGGTTCCTGCAGGAAAAGCTTAAAATCAAATCAGCAGCTGAACTGTGACCCAACACTTTTATGAATGCATGGAACTTACTAACAGACTGAGGCCTGACATATGCTTTAGTAGGAAATTTACTAAAGCGTACTAGATGCAGTGTAGGGTTAAGAGGGGTTTCCGGTTACATCTCAAGGACGTAGGCTTAATGCGTAAGTCTAAATCAAGTTTGAGTTCCTCAGATTTTAAGTACTGCAGTGAAGTCTAGACCAGAGAATCTGGTACCCTGTGTATGTACCTTCAAACACAGACTGTTACACTAGAACAACTGAGATGCATAGTCACAGAATTTGCAAGAAATTCCCAAAGTCAAAAGATGATTAAACTGGTTATTGGCTGCCCTCTAGTGGTAGAATGCAGACATGGAACTTAAAATACATGAGCAACACAACAAACAACCCACTTTCAGTTTTATTACAAGCTTATGAAGGCAACTTATTAGCATTTCTCCATTTGCTGGTCTTACAAAGAAATGTACTGACTGTCAAATTCTGGGTCAGTATGTATTTCCTTTTTTTGGTGGTATATTATGTTTTGCTAGTTATTGCGCTTTTTTCTGCCAAGAAAACAAAGAAATTCTCATGATAAAAAATACATTTTTAAACTTTTCATTTTGTCATCATTCCATATTTGATAATTTACTCTCAGCACAGGAATAAATGTTTGCAAATGGGGCAGTTATGTGGGCTACATCATAGGCTCTACATAGATTTACAGCATTAGTATAAACTATGCATTATGCAGCACAAAACTGATCCAACAGTTAAAGATCAACGATATAAGTAAAAGGCCATCTTATTTGTTGACGAGTCAACAGGCCCAGTATAGACTGATAACTGACATTTGGAAAACAATGGTTTTTAAAAAAGCAGTTAATACAGCAGTAAACTGAACTGTAGATCAAACATGGAAAGATTCTCATATGCTACAGTTTTATAAAGGTTGAGACAGAAAGAGGTAAAAAAAAAAAAAAAAAAAAAGTACAGACAAGAAATGCAGCAAACTTATCTTTCCAAGGCTTCCTTTACTTGCTTAGAGCTGAATAACAGCAGCTTTAATGAGCATTAAAAAAATGAAGTTTTCTACATTTTCTTTAAGCCTTTTGACCACTGTGTAATAGGGTCAGCACAATCCACCTGCAGCAACAGGACTACACGTGTGTCCCAGCGCTCGCTCATTTATAACCAGCACACACAGCAGATGTCATCCTAAAGTGCTTTAAACTCTAAAGTGGTAAAAAACCTTTGAAAGATTTGGAAGAGAACTCCAACGATCAGGTGTTCCACTATAACCACCCACTTGGCGACAGTGGGGAGGAGGGCGTCCCTTTTAACAGGGAAGTGTGTAGCATCCGCTTAAAAACGTGCAAGCACTTTATGCTGTTTCACAATAAATGACGGTATCTGAAGATTCTGTGATGAAGCCACTGCAGTTGATCTTTTATCAAGCTCTCCCTGTGCAGTGATTGCAATGACTAGAGCCTTACTGAACTAACCCAAACAATCACAAAGCCACACGCATTGAGCGGACAGAGATGAATACACAAAAGGGCCACCAAAATTCATAATCACAGTAAAATACAAAGTAATCAGGTGGAGATGGTAAAAAAAAAAATGATCGCAAAAATGACAAAACATGTGACAAAAATTGTACACTACAATATGAAAAACAACCACGAGATGGAAAAAATAACAGCAAAAAACAGGCAAGACAAGTACACCTTGAGCACACAGAGAGATGCAAAGCAACTGGACAAACCAACCAGAAAGTGGAAAGCTCAGTGACCACAAACCCAAAACACGTCCAAGCCACGTCTTCCCATTTTATCGCTCAACTTTGCTTACTGCAGAAGAGACAGGGGGCTGCTTCTATGTCTGCACCCAGGAACCATTTCCCCTCCCTGGGGAAAGTGCCTGTATTAAAATACACTACTACGGATCTGATTAAGTCCTGAAAAGTTATAACTCTGATACTGGGTACTACCATCAGCTATAAACCGCTAACCGTCATTTGCCACCATTGCCCTGCCTGTGGATGCTACTGGCCTCTTTTCAAGACTACGACACTGGAAATTAGCCATATGGAGTTCAACAAAAACAACCCAACTGTGCCATAAACCAACCACCGTGACGACAAAAGGAACACATGCTGGGCTAGCTTACTTTTTAAAGTCGGCGCTGAAAAGTCCGAAGGCAGCTCCGGTGCTCGAGGAGGTCGGGGTGCTCTCTTGACCCGCTTCCACCGCAGCCTCCGCTCCTCCTTGGTCGTTGTATGAGGCTCCCGTCGACATGCTAAGCTTTAAGACAAACGGCCGACACAGAAAACTTACTCGCCTTTTCTTACGAGCTATGAAATGTTCATAAAGTTGGTGATAATGTTAACTTAAGGTTGACGCTAAAGTTCCTGCAAAAGCGAACTTCTTTAATGTATCACCCAACTTTTTACACGCAGTAGCGGAAGTGTGAGTTGGACAAGTGAGCGTCACATGACAGGGATTCAGAGGCAGAGAGGTCATAGATCTATCGCAACTAGAAGAGACCCTCAAATTGAGTCTTTTCTCCGTTTCAAAGTTATTAAAAATGTAGTTCTCGCGTTTGTCACTTGTAGACTGGACTATACTATTGCAAATTCTTAACAATAAATTATTACAAAACCCATATGCTGCGGAAGCCGATAATTGTAAGTTAAAAAGACGGCCAAAAAAATAGATGTAGCCACAATGTTGAATAGCCAAAGCATCACGATAAAGTCCACAAGGTCAAAACAGCAACATTTTTGCCAAGACCAGGATATTTTCAGGAAAAGTGAGTTTACCTGAAGTTTGTGCTATTGTGTAATAAAATATGACAACTTTACGACAAAAAGCCTAAATGAGTGCGGGTATAAAAAAAAATAAATCAAACATTTTCCAAGTAGTAATATTATTTTTAAAAATAACTTTGGGATATTTTTAATTCTTTCGTTTTACTTAGATAAGTCGATGTACGACCTGACATTTAATCGGAGATAAAATGTCACAATTCTATGACAAAATGTAAAAATTAGTGCGAGTAAAGCGTTAAATTCTTTCTAAATAAAACATTATATTAAAAAACTAACTTTTTGGATTTTTTTTTCTTTTGACGTTTCCCTACTTCCGCCTTACGTCTCGTTATGTCACGTGTGTTCCGCTGCTGGTGACCAATCCTCCACCTGGACAGTCAACATTTGACTTCACCCCTTGTCTTTTCTATTACAATTTGTTCGAAACAGTTGGTCTTTTTTAACTGTGCGCCGACTTTGGTTATAAATATTAGCCTTAAGACACATTTAGCGGAATAAGTCGTCCTCTTTGGACAATGTCAGATTTCGACAGCAACCCTTTCGCGGACCCGGACTTCAGCAACCCGTTTCAGGTAACCTTAACAGGCTACGTTAGCCACTTTAACTTTAGCTGCTGTATCATTTTACATTAAGACTGGGTGGCTTTGCGTGGCTAGGAAAGACTGGCATAGGGTTGGTTTGAATAAACCTGCTCTGATAATGCGACTTTAAATTAGCTGTTGGCAAAACCCTCCCGTCCTCCGGTTGCTCGGTTTCAGTTGAACTGTCACTTAATGTTGCCGCACTCTGACTGGCAGAAGTGACATAACATTAAAAGATATGAGGCTAGGCTTCCAGGTGTTGGCGCTTATTCAAACTGAAGCAGGTTGGGTCGCTGGGTTCTGTTATAATTATCCCCCGACCCCTTTAAATTCCCACCTGTTTGACACATTTCCTCACATTTACGCCCTGGTTAAACAACTTATGCTCAGATGTTGCGTATGTTTTCTTTTATGTTTGACATTACGTTAGAGTGATTGACTTAATTTGCCAACCTGGAGACGATAATGTAAAAAACTGATCACCTGATCATGTAATGCTATGTAGGAACGTAAAAACAGAGAATAAAAAGAGAGACAAACATCCTTTCCCTTGCTTTTATTGTGCTGTCGGCTTTATTTAGGCGTCTGACTGAAGACGTCTTGTGTTTACGCTCACACAGTGTTGTGTCATAATGAGAGCATTCATGTGATCATGTGCTCCTTGGTATTTCAAGGCCTGTCCTCCTCCGCTCATATCAGGTGTACTCAACAAAACAATCAAGTTGTGCTCTTTTCTGAAATTTCTAACATTAATGGACCAAAAACATAAGACTATTTAATAATTAAAATAATCACGAGGTGCTTCCCTCAGTCTCATTATGACCACATTGATTGTTTTAACATTGATTGTTTGATTGGAGCATACCACGAATAAGCTAAAGGAGTGTTTGTTTGTTTATTTAACATCAACCAGCCAAACTGGGTTTATTTCTTGAGCAGTTGATTGAGAATCTAAACATTTAATGCTGCTTTTAGTATTTTCTATGAAATGCTTAAAAGAGAAAAAAAAATGGACTGTCATTTGGATCTCCAAAAGTTGATTCTGTTCTCCTGACGTCATTTAGAGTTTCTTGAAACCAGGAGTAACATCTTCAGTGTCCTTGTTATGTCCATCAAAAGCTTAAAATCATTTTTTTTTTTGTCATACACAACAAATAACATGAGCAAATCTTCATATTTGGAAACTAGAAGCCCTCAAATATCATTGCTCATTCAAAGAACATTATAAATTATGCTCGTTAAATGAGGATAATTTACAAAATGCACATTATGGTGTATTCTGTTTGATGTTAAACTAGTGATTGAACCCACGTATTTGTGGTAATCCTGTAAGTTATTTACAGTAAGCTTAATTTAAGATCAGTCTAAGAGTCAATATTGTGCACATCCACACACACACACACAACTGTGTTATGTTGCTGGTAAGAAGCAGGAAGTAAAATAGCAGTAATTGATAGATGACAACACCTTGTTGTGTTACAACAAACATAACAACAAAAAGAGAAGCCAAAGCCACAGTCGTCTAAGCTTTTTATACGGGTCGTCTCACTTGGTGTAGTTTGCTGTTAACTTCCTCTCAGTAGCCACCAGTACACTGCTGCTGATATTTAGCAGTATAAAACAGAGCAGTATACAGCTGAACTAAATAGATCAGCCTTTTGTCATAAATAACAGATCTAATTTTCTGAGTCAGAATCAGACTAATCCAGAATTAGACCTGTAGTTCTTTAACCTCAGACAGTATACTTGTTAATAGTGATATATCCGTGACTGCTCGGTTCTACACAGTACAAGGAAAGCGTGTGTGTTTTCGTTTTCGTTTTTTTTTTCTCAGAGAATACCACATTTAAAAAAAAGAAAATCTATTTTAGTTGGTTTAATTCATTGCACAGACTTAAAAGAACCCAGTGTTGATGGGAAGATGGTACAGGCTGACCACACAGACGCAAAGAGAGTGAATAATTAATTGGGTTCATTAACATACTAACACAAGTGCTGAAGCCCTGCTGTCCTCCCACTTCTCTGTCATGCATTGGCTCTGGCTGCCTTGCCTCAGGATAATGAGAGCTTTTTCCCTTCTCTGAGCTATGATCAATAGTTCATGAAATCATATGGTGACATGTGGTTCCAGGGTACTCGTTGGCTCCTTTCCTACTAAGCTTCATCACTCGCAGTCATGCGTCAGATTGTTGAGGCTGTTTTGGCCTATTTCTCTGGATGTAGGCTCAGACATTAGGCTCTATGTTAGCGAATAAAAAACTTTGTAAGGCAGCTAAGAGCTCACTTCGTAAGGTTTGTAGCTTAATCAAATGTGAAATGAGTAGAAACCATAGAGAGTTGAAGTCTTAGATATATCGTCGTCAGGTGGTTGAACAGTGCACCTTTTTTGCTTCCTGCACTTAAATCAAAATCATGGTGAACACATGTTTGCTGATTCTTCTTGTGGTTTTTTTTGTGGGGGGGGGGGGGGGGGGGGGGGGGGTTGGGTTTTTTTTTTTTTGGTTTTTTAAAGGTTCTGGGGCAGGAACTCCAGAGCTGGAGGTTTCAAAATGAATACTTTGGTGAATCTGCAGTATGTGTTTGTCCAGCCACGCACTAGTGCAGTGTTAAATTTTAAACACGACAGGCCCTGAAATATTTATGCTCCTGGTCTGGTGACAAGGTGTGTGTGTGCTTTTTGTGTGTGTGTGGCGCAGTAGAAATTTTGTAGAAATTTAAGAGTCAGAGAGACGAAGAGGACTGCACTGCGACGGGATAAGGACAGCACTTCGGACTATACGGATTAGTTGTTAATCTTGAGCAACAATTTGAAATTCGTGCGTGACTGACAGCAGCTGATGGTGAGCTTATTATCAAAAGAAATGTGTGACAGTGTAGCTTAGCTGACACCGACAGTAAAAAGGAGTTTTGCATGAAAATGGAGGTAGAATATAAAGTAGTGGCTTGCTTTATTTTGAAAGTAGTTTTGATATGTCAGTCTGGCAAATTAGGACTGTACTTAAAAGAAGCATGGAGTGCTTTAGCAGTTTAGGAGCACGAAGCATAACCAAAGTATGTCTTTTTATTTCAGTCTTTGGCTGCCAAAGCAGCTCAAGAAACTCGTGGTCTTGGCTATTTATAACGACGTTCCCGTGAAAATTATTGGAATCATCTTGTCTTTGCCAGTATTGAATTATAGGCCTGTTGCATTTTGAATACAGAGAGCTTTGGCCTGGATCTCAGCAGAATAATGGAGGGTTTTACTCTGTAGAGATTTCTTCTGCTATCCCTGGTTGAAACACAAAGACAAGACAGATCAAACAAAGTGTATTGCTTTATAGTATTACTCCATTACATTTATCTCATTTAAAGCATTCGCTTTGAATCCTTTTTTCTTCCTTTTTTTTTTTTAGGATCCATCAGTGACACAAGTGAGACAGACGTCTCCTCCAGGTTTGGAGGAGTACAATCCCTTTGCAGATGCCAAATCGGTGAGTACTTGGATATTTCATTTAGTAGCAGTGAGGTTAAAGAGCAGGTAGGTCCACCAGAATTACTCAGTAGGTATTTGAGTCTAAAGTTTTACTTATTTTTCCAGCTTTGTTATACATCATGTGAAAATTACATTCCTTCAAAATTATATTATAATATATATAACAGAATAAAAGACTAATAAATCCCACATCTGGTCGCCAAGGCAGACAAGTGTCACAACAAAGAGTTGTGATTTATCTGTAAAATGCCAAACTCTTCAGTCAGAGAAGAGCAGCTGATCATTATTCAGTCTCAGTTTATGGTTGAATTTTGGGTTGTTGTGGGTTTTTTTTTTTTGTTTTTTTTTTTGTTTTTTTGTTGTTTTTTTTTAATAAAATATTTCATCATATTAATAGATCCCAAGCTAATAATGGAATATACAATTACAGTTTTGTATAGTTCAGACATGTATTCTGTGTGCTTAGCTATGTTATTGGTCGTGGGTACAGACCAGGCAAACCGGATCTCTCTTTGTTGCCGATGTCACTGCCCTGTTGTTTCAGCTAGACATGGCCTTATCTAACACCTTATCTAAATGCCGTGAAATATCAGCATTGGTTCGACTCTGAGCCTCTTCCCAATGACTAATCTCACCCTGTCTCTAGCGATGAGTCCAGAAATCCTTCGTAAGAAGTTTTTTGTTTTTGTTTTTTTCTCTTGTCTGTGGTTGTAATCTTGTTATTTGAGTCGCTGCCCACAGTCTGTATATATAGGCAACTGCTAGAACATAAAGTGATCAATGGTTCACATGCTTAGCTCCTAAAGCCACCAAGACATGTGTCCTGAAAGCTTCCTCTCTAAGAATTTCCAACTTATTGAGGTGGAGGGGTTTGACTTGCCCCTGGTAGGGTCTCCAGTAGCAAAGTATTCAAAAGATGGCGATGGGTAAGAAAGTTGGGATCTCTGTTATCCTCCCCAGGAGAGGAATACTAGGAATCCTTCAGACCTTGGGTTAGGGTCCATTGGCAAGACCCTGATTATTAAGCCTTTACCCGTGCAGCCCAACAAGCTCAGCCATTCTTCGATAGCTTCACCGCCTACAGGAGGAGCCACCGTTATTTTGTGCTTTCTAACTGCACGTATCTTAGCACATACACACATGCAGTTACATAAGACTAAATCCTAACATTGAGCAGTGGTTCCCACCTTGGAATTCACGATCCCTTTCAGCAGTCGCAAGATATGTGACTGTGTCAGTGTGATCATTTTCAGCCATCTAAATGTTATTTGAATGAATCCATTTGAGAAGCAACTTTATCAGTGACAAAGGGCTGTAAGAAGACAGTTTCAAATAAAAAGTTTGGAAGCCAAGAGACTGAAGTATTGTGGTCAGTTTAGCTTTTTGAAGCTTTGAGAAGAAATGGCCTTAAAAAGATCTTGTTATAGGGCTGCAAAAGGTTGGGCACTAGATCTTTGAGCATGGATCTTGTATCACTGCTTAGCTTGGCTCAAACATTTTTGTTTCTCTTAAGAGCTTACACAGGCTTCTCTTTCTCTCTACAGTACAACCTCATCAATTTCACAAATTTGTATTGTACTTTTTTTTTCATACATGTGCTCTTCACAGTTTGTTGCTTTCATTTTGTTTGTTTTTTACTGTGCATCTTTATCAATGGTCTAATAAGATGTGAGATTTAGTTGTACCATATTTGACATTTTCTTTGGCTTGTGTTTTGAGTATTGCAATACAAACGTCTGATTAACTGTGAGGTCACATCATTATCAGTTATAGGGATCGTGTAGTTTTGCTCTAACCTTATGTACTTTGTAGACACCTGCAAGTACGGCCCCCAAGACTACGGGCCCTGCCGTCAGCACTCAGCCAGCCATCATGAAACCCACAGAGGAGCCCCCAGCCTACTCACAAGCTCAACCACAGGTATATGTGTTGATGGTATACAGCCAAATAACAGCAGTTATTTCAGTAGAACCTTTGGCTATGCTTACAGCTGCTGCTGTAGTTTCTGCCACTTTCTTTTCAGATTATACAAAGGCATTCTTATTTTTACACAAAAAAATGCTGATTGAGTTACCAAAGCTATTGGAACTGAGATGAGAGCGTTACGTGTCACCATGAGTAAGCAGACTGTGCTGCATCTATTGTTTTAGTCCAGCAACACCAGCAGAGACTGAGAGAAAATGTATTAACACCACGGCTGATTTCACACTGAGTTTGTGGACAGAAAAGTGGCTCTGCGGGAGACCGCCTCTATCTGTGACTGGCCTTTGTAGCAGAAGCAGACAGAGTCAGAGGGAAATCATGGTTGGTGGAGGAAATAACTTGAGATTGAGCATCTCGTTTGTGAAGCAGACTCTGGGGAATGTGTTGTTATGATGTCTGTTCTCCTGCTGGTGCGGTCTCTGCAGAGAATTGGATTTATTCCAAAAGTAGAAACAGAACATTTGTAGTGAGCAGGGAGGGGAAAAGTAATTGGCCAAACAGTCTGTGTACTTTTTCCAATGTGTTGACATTTGTTTGTGTGCGTGTTTGTGTGTGTTTGCAGGAGCAGTCGCAGGCAGCTGCTGAGCTGCTAAGGAGACAGGAAGAGCTGGAAAAGAAGGCTGCAGAGCTAGACCGCCGGGAGCGAGAGATGCAGTCAATCAACGTATCAGGGGGTCAGTATGTCATCACAACACAGATCAGTGCTGTCATAGCAAAGCATTACAGATAATGATGATGCTTGTAAATGCACAGAATGGCTCATTATATATGCCGAGCAATGACTCCACGTTAATTTAAATGTTACTTATCATGCACACAAAAAAACAAGCGGTAATCAGTATTTGCACTCAGTAACTGCTAACTGTCATCTGACAGAAGAGCAGCACGTAAAACCTGAGCAACACTTTCTAAAAGATGTTGAAGTAACTCACAAGCTTGACTTTGATTTTTTTTTCCTGCTATTGTAGGCAGGAAAAACAACTGGCCTCCTCTCCCAGAGAGGTTTCCTGTGGCTCCGTGTTTCTACCACGATATTACTGTTGACATTCCTGTAGAGTTTCAGAAGACAGTCAAAATCATGTACTACCTCTGGATGTGTAAGTAAACGTTTTTCTTTATGTTGACCCCTTCAGAAACTTAAGAAATTTGCTGTCTTGTACCAAGTCTGGAGTTTTTCATCCTCTGGATTTCAGAGCTAGGCTATAAGTAGTGCATCACCTGTGGCCTACTTGTACTTAGGGGGACGGCCACTGCAGCTCAGATTACTCATGCTCTTTAGTTCCTTTTTTTGTGCAAAATGACAAAAGAGGGTGTGTATATCCATTTACAACTAAAGAAAGGAGTCGAAATGACTCATAGATGTATGTAAAATTTCATAGTGAGTAAGATTTATAAAAGAGCTGCCTGCTAATGTACTGCTGTACAAATCTGACAAAATGATTGCATCTGCATTTTTATTCCTGCTTGCATACATAGTTTTATGCACGTTGCCCACAAACTGTATCTAAAAGATGGACACTGTGACATCACCCATTGATTCTGCACTTACCAATGAAGTGACCATGTTTGCATGAAACATTTGTGCTAAATTATCAGCTAATACTAGCAAGCTTTTTCAGCAAACTGCATTCTAAACTACGTTCATACGTGCAAACACATAGACACACATCTGATGAAATAATGAAATTGTTAATGAGCTGATAATCTGCTGTTTCAGATGACTTCTTTAAAGTAGTCCTGAGTAGTTTAATCCACCAACTCCCTGAGTCAAAACCTCACGGCTCCTGATGGTGAAAAATACTGTCTGTGGGTGTATGTGGGAGGGGGGGCGGGGAGGGGGGTCAAGACTTAACAAATGCACGTGCCACAGTCTTGCAACTTGAAGAAGCAGCTTGGTTATATGATTTACTATAAGGCTGGTTTACAGAATTCAGTCGTTTTTACTAATTAGTACAAAGACTTTGGTTTTTGAATCAACAGGCTGTATCTTTTTCAAGCTCAGGTGAAGGGTCTCGGTACCACTGGTATGTCAGCTAGTGGGCTATTGTCATATTTCACACTGTGCTGTAAAATCCCTGCAGTCAAACTGACTCAGTGAATGTGTAATACCTTTAACTTTGCAGACACTGTTAGGCCCCAAATGGTAATGAATTATTAACTGTGTGTGTGCGTGTGTGTGTGTACGTGTGTTGTTTCCAGTCCTGCACTGTGTTACATGTTTAAATATTAAGTTTCAGTGTTTCCTTCTCTTCCATCCAAGGCTTGATTTGGTAGGACATTGGACACTTCAGCCTATTTTCCATGTTTTGGCATGTACACTTAAACAGCAGGGCTGGCACACTGTCCCACTTAAGCCGAAGTCTCCCTCCACATATTTACTGTATTTTTTTTCTCTCTCTCTCTTCCTCCTGACCTTCAGTGCACACTGGGACTCTGTTTGCAAACCTGATCGCCTGCCTCTCCTGGTTTGCTGTGGATGGAAACCGAGGTGTGGACTTTGGCTTGGCGATCCTCTGGCTTCTGCTTTTCACACCGTGTTCTTTTGTCTGTTGGTACAGACCGATTTATGCTGCATTCAGGTAAACGACATGATCCAAAATTCTGATAACAAGTACAACAATCAGGATGACCCTCCTGTGCCCACTGTGCTCTTCATATCCTCCACTTTCATCTTTCTACAGGAGCGACAGCTCATTCAGGTTCTTTATTTTCTTCTTCGTTTACGTCTGTCAGATTGGCATCTATGTCATCCAGTCTATTGGCATCGCTAGCTGGGGAGCCAGGTAAGATAACATGACTTAAAATAAATTTCCATATCACTGTATTTGTATGAAATTTTTAGGTTAGACAGATGTTACAAAGACACATCTGGGGTTACTTAGTGAGGTTGGCTTTGCATTTAGTCTAGACTATGGTCTTCATTTTATACTGAGAAAAAAATCTGTACTCCATATATCGTAGATCTCATGAACTGATTAGTTAATGTGATGATGTTTAAGACCAAGTCTGAAGTATTTCTATATTTGTGTTAATTAGATATTGAACTTCTTGTCATTTTCTTTTTAATAAAGTGAACAGGTAATTTTTTTTCCTGCATTTTCTTGCATTTTTATTTTTTTTTTATGAGAATACACATTTAGTCTAGTGAGTATTTACAGTGAACAGCCACAGCATTAATGCCACATGGATAATTCTGTCTAGGTCAGTGTCTATGATGGCACATCCTTTGGTCCTAGGTAGTGTGGAGGACAGGTCTTTGCTTTACCCCCTGTAGTTTTAGTGCTGTGAGTGTGTGATGGAAGGCAGCCGGATGGTGTAAACTACAGCAGTCCTGTTCATTTCATGTCACTGTTCAGTGCGACTTTATGGCTCAGTTATTAATTTTAAACAGGTAGTTATCTCAGAGGATTGAGATGGTAGTGAGACTGGTTAGTTGTCACGTTGTTGTTGTGTGATGATTTTCTCATCCCTAGCGGGTGGATCTCAGCTTTGACTGGCCTGAATAAAAGCATCCCAGTGGGCCTTATAATGATCCTCGTTGCTGCTCTCTTTACCACGCTGGCTGTCCTGTCTCTCATCATGTTCAAAAAGGTATATGCACAGTCAGCCTATAAGATATCTGAGTGATGTCTGTTACTCTTCAGGCCCTAATTTTGCCCTCGTCCCCCTTTCCTTCTCCCCTCAGGTCCACGGGATGTACCGTACCACCGGTGCCAGCTTTGAGAAGGCACAGCAGGAATTTGCCACGGGCGTCATGTCTAACAAAACGGTACAAACGGCTGCTGCTAATGCTGCTTCCAGGGCTGCACAAGGAGCCTTCAAGGAGCAGGTCTGAAGCAGAGAGCTCGCTCATCTGACCCTCAGCTCCCCTCCTCTGTACCCAGCTTCCACTTATAACTGCCTTGTTTGAACAAGTTAACAGCCCCCCTCCCCATTTTTCTGACACTACTGAAGGGGTTTTTGTGGGGGCGCTACAGCTGAACATCCACTCATCTACAATCTGTAGCCTCTCAACCTTCAAACAGGCTCTCTTGTCCCAGTCTGCCTGCTCCTGCAACATCGTGCACTCTAGGAGTCCTTTAACCAGAGTGCTCAACTTTATTGTCTCTGTGTGGATTTCTGGGTTTGTGTGGATGTATGGCCAATTAAATGAAGGTTTGTGTGCCTTTTTTAAATGTTGTTGCTGTCCTCGAGGCCTGCTCGTCTTCTGCAGGCAGATTCTAATGTAGCTGAACTGACTGTCTGAAGTTACCTGGGCATTTCCCACCAAGAACAGACGCTTGCTTTCTGTGTGTTTATCAACCTAATCACCACTTTCTGTTTCTGAATTTATTTATTTATTTATCCGGAAAAAAGAAGTTATCTTTGAGTTAAAGCAGCATTATTTGATCTGTTTCGGTGCTTTCTTCTTTCATAAGTGCATGGCTTAACACTGCTGACCCCCACTGGAGTAACTTTATACTGCTGAAGATGAATGCTGTGCATTCCACTCCGCTGCTTTGCTTTCTACTGTCTTTGCTCGACTTAGAATTGGGTATGTAAAAAGTATGTAGCCTGAAATTCCTTAAAGTGATATCTCATCTGAAATCTTACCTACCCAAGTATCAACACTCACCGGTGGAGACTGTAGAGTAACAGAAGGAAGATATTTCTGTCATTAATGAAATATTACAATTAGAATGAAGCAAGAAATGAAAAAATTAAACCTTCAATTTTAGGCAAACGGCAACTTCCGGGGCCGAAACACACCGAAGTGCCAAAAACTGCAGCTCCAAAAGCGAGTCAGTCCCCATAGATTCCCAATGTAAAATCTCCAGGTGTAGCCATTAGATTAACGTGTTTGTAGCTTTAAAGAAGAAACGGGTTGAGCCTCGACAACTTTACTTGCTTGCTAACATCAGCCACTCCACCCTTTCATCCAAATATGGTCACTTCTGGCTCCACAAATCCGGCTTTGGCGCTGTGGAAGTGCTAACAATCAAGTTTCAAAACTCAGAGTTCACAAAGCAGTGGGCAACATCACAGTGGCTACGCCATCGTTTATAGTCGGCGTTGTTAGTACAGGGATGTACAGAAGTAGATTGTGCTCACAGATTGATGGCACTGTTTTGCCATCTAAGCAGACAACAGTTGTCATTCAGCAAAAGCTACAATCCACAAGTAGTGTCTGATATTAGAGTATCACTTTATGGTAATTGTCAAGTATTTATTTGACTGAAATCCTCTGCTTCTATCGATCTGCATATCTCAGCAAGTCGCATTTTAAATCTGGACTTGGGGTTCTTTCTCGGACGTTGGCAGTCGGTACAGATACTTCTAACAGTGCCCTCAGGCCTTCCTGCTCAGTAGTCTAGATGCTTAACTTGCTTTTTTAAATTGCATTAGCTGAGTCAGCTTGGTTTTCACCTGAAGCCTACCATTTTGTGTCCTTTCCTAAAGAGAGCCACTACTCTGTACATACAGGTGCACGATTTATCAGCAAGGAAAGTGTAACTCTTCTCTAGTTTCCCTTCAGTGCTGGAGATTTACCTCAGCTTTACTCAGGATGCTCTCCACTTGCATGATGAGGTTAAATATTATACAAGATTGTACAAAATTTGACAGGCCTCTGGTTTTAAGTATGTCTTGTAAATCAGTATCAGTATGTTGTAATCACAATAAAAATGACTTAAATTTGACAAAAGGGGCCAGTACCTCAATGTTGTGTTCTGACACTTGCGTATTCTTAATTTTATGGAAGTCCAGCAAAACTACAACCACATCTGTTCTTTTACTCTCTCAGTTTTGTGATCAGATTTAACGTTACAATTCCACCTGCTAAAATGTCTTTGAATCTGTCTTTCTATGTGTTATTCAAGCTGCAAAGCACTTTCCTTGTTTTTGCAGTGTGTGTGTAGATGGAGGGAGTTGGGCCTTTAAATTCTAATCTGTGTGCAGGACAGTCTGGCTGTGGGTTCCTTCTTGCC
Organism: Oreochromis niloticus; assembly: GCF_001858045.2. Lineage (NCBI taxonomy): Eukaryota > Metazoa > Chordata > Actinopteri > Cichliformes > Cichlidae > Oreochromis > Oreochromis niloticus. The sequence continues at coordinate 12,644,190 of NC_031972.2, forward strand.
TTTTCTGTATTTCTTTAAGTTTTTTTTTTCTCCCTACACACTGGCTTAATATGGGCCAGTACAGTTAAGAAGCATCAGGCTGAATTACACCTCCAGTTTTTGCTGTTAGTTTTAACATAAACATGAAGCTGCAATGCAATGTGAACTGTGCATTGTACTGTAGACCGACTGTGGCTTCAAGCTGTGCTTTAGAGTCATGATTTGTGGTAGAGAAACAATGAAAATTAAAATGCTGATCCGCATCTCTTAAATTATATATATTAATATATATTGATGTTTTTGAGATGAAATATGAAGGGATGTGTGTATGTTTTGTATGGTTTACAAATGGTAGACTATTCGCTCTAAATGTTTGTGCAATTTTAAGAAGGTTTCACCTACAATCGCATGACCAGTAGTTTGAGTTTTGTATATTTATTGTATTAACACTGAATAAAATTCTTCTTCTATATGTGTTTCATGGCTTCTTTGTATGAAATTATGCTCATATTTGCATTGCAGAGAACAACTTTAAAAAGTATCTATTATACTTATCTTCTGTGTCACACACAAGCATATAGATGTAAATTTAAGTATTTCCATGCTGTTAAACAGAGCAATGAATTCTTTTTTTTTTCTACAGCCTTTCCAAATATCCTAAATTTATTTTGGATCTTTATATTGCCTCCTTATATTGTCTCCTCAATCCCAGTCCATTCTTTGGTAATTCTCTCAAGCTGCTCCAGATTTAATGGTCTTCTGGAGGTAGTTGCTCACCAGGACCAACGTATGTTTGGGTTTGTTACTGTGTTGGAAGACACAGATCGGTTCTCTTTCAGAATCTTCACATACCTTTCTTTCTTCATGATTCCTTCCACCCTGATCAGGTTCCCAGTTCAAGGAACACTGAAGCATCCCGACAGATGACACTCCACCGACCACCGTGTTTCACTGTGATGATGGTATCCTTGGGTTCTACACCTCTCCATTGTTTCTTCTTCAGAAGTAGAGCGTTTCTTGGTCTGTAAGCTCACAGTTCATTACTGTGCAGGGTTTAAGTGACTATCTTTTTTGAGGCTGTCATTACCAACTTGGCTAAGCCATTCGCTCGTGTCCAAGCAGTTGTTCTGGGGTCTTTAGACACATCTCTCATGAGTTTTCTTTCCCGAGTCTTTCAAATCTTTGGCTTCCTACTTCTGCCAGACTTGTTCTGCGCTGTGTGACTCTTTCTTGATTCTTGATGATACTTCTTCCTTCAGTTCTTGACACTTTGAAATGCTGTGATAGCTTTGTACATCCATCTCTTGCTTTGTGAGCATCAACAATTCTTTTTCTCTAAACTGAAGTCTAAAGTGATTTCTTTTGTTTTTGGCATGATGAAAAGTGACAAGTTTTTATACTGTGTGTAAATTGGAAGATAACCCTCAGTTTTAACTTGGTTTTACCAGCTTTGAGCATTGCAAAGTTAAAATTCATCATTGCACAGCAGTGGTCTGTGCTGTGGCTCAATAAAAGGGCCATTTCTCAGGAGGCTAATAATATTGACCCTAGTAATTTAATTCTCTTAGTCAGTTCTGTTAATTTATGATTTGTAATTAAAACTAATTTAGAAAAGTTATGTTGAAAATCCTTTGCACTGTTAAAAAAAGCCCCCCCCCCCAAAAAAGTATATCTTAATATATTAAGCATGACCAAATTTTCAAATAATGAGTATTAACTACTGGCTAAAAGTATTAGCTGTGAGCTGAAAGCACCAAACTTCCCTAAAAACTTTGCATGATGTCATTAAGTACATGGTCAACTGAAGCACAGCATGAGCACTGGCTGTGAGTACAGAATCCCCACCCACCTGCAAACCTTTTGTTACTGAGAGGGAACCAAAGAGAAGAGAATGATGCCATAAAAGGAGAGGAGGTATGGTGACCAGGTGCTGGGTTATTAGTATTCCTGAGTGGGACTTTTAGTGAATGGTTTATCCTGCAGGTTAACATTTCACCATCTTGCTGCTTATGCTGAACCACAAATACGCAGATTGTGGATTATAAATGAAGCCTTCCAAAAATTTAATATTTTTTCCTGTTTTTGTCAGCTGTTTGTGAATTTTACAAAAAACAAAAATCTATCTCACAAAGAGACAAGTGATGGATTCATCCCCACTGAAATCCACTCCAGCTAACAACAGTTTTAAATGTTTTTTGGATTAAAAAAAAACCCCCATTGCATTAAAGTTGCACAAAAGCTCGGTATAAGTTTTAACCCTCAGTCAAGCAAAACTACTTCAGTAGAGTCCAAGAATAAGACTTGAAGCTGGAAACGATCAGGGGAAAAATGAGCTTGCACTATCTGCCGAAAACCAGATGGGGTCAGTATTTATCAAAGGATGTAAAGATCAGAGTCACCTCAGAGTAAATATGGCTAGAGTGACTTCCAGCCAACAGCGTCAGATTTTGTTTTACAAGAAGATGAGTTAATTTAAGAGGTACAAACTGTAGGCAGAAGAAAGGGGCCACATCTGAGAAAGACTTTAAGATTATCAATAAAATAACAACACTCAGTGTAGTACTAAATATGAAGAGGCTAAAGGAACACTGTTTCACCGTGTTTAACAATTTAGGATTATTAAAACATTTTGGACAGAGATCAGAGTTTCAACTTTTTAAATGCTGAAAATCTAATAGCATGTTTTGTGAAAATAAAAAGGAAACTCACATATCAAAAGTGAAACACCGGGGAAGACAAATCATTTCAAATGTTTTACTAGAATGAACAACATATACTGAAAGATGCGCAGAAATATGTCTCCTAAACAAAGACATTTGAAACAGTTCTGACCTTTATAAAAGAATTGGACCCAACAGAGAGTGAGTCAGAATAATTGTTTGGTTTTTGTGTGTACGTGGCTCATCTGTGAGTCCTTAAATGTTTGCTGGAAACCAATTCATTGTTATGTGATTGAAAAAATAAGTCCCCTCGCTCACTGTAAAAATGTAAGTAACATTTGCGCCTCTGTTTCAGCTTCACTAAAGACTGAGATGCTAATTCGCACTGACATAGGTCTGACTGACAGCTAGCTGCTCAAGTGGCCGCTTCATTAGACCACATGGTAACGACTCAGTGCATATAGGCATGTAGACCTGGTTAAGATGACCTGCTGTGTGCCACAGCCTACCTGAATATTGTTGCTGACCACTATAATTAAAAAATATACCCACCAGTCTTTTAATTCTTATAGATGATGATTTTAAACAACAATTTTCAAAGAAAAACTAGCTGAAATCATCTCCATCCATTCCCTTGAATGCTTTTATGAAGTTGAAGATGTCCTCCAACATCAGCGACAAGTTGCTGAGTCTGAAACGGATCTATGTGAAATAAAGCAGGGCGACACTCTTGCAAAGGAGGAAACTTTTAGCAGACCTTCACTGCCAACAGGAAGGGGCACAGAGGAGGAATAACAGCCATTCTTTAATGCATTTGAAACATTTTCTAGGAGTGTGTGAAAACCCAGTGTGCTGTTGGCTGCTCTGTCCATGCTGTCACATGGGCTTCCTCTGACTGTCAGCTGCCCCTGGATGATTTCAGTTGCGATATTACTTCCAAAAAATTAAAACAATGAGCAGAACGTGACTAATTAGCTTCTTGGAGCTGAGTAAAGCAGCAGTGAGGGAGGTTTCTCATTACAAAGCACCCTTGTTAACATTACATATAGGGACAGGAACAATTATCGATATAAAAACAGTTTTTTGTGTGTGTTAAGGTAAAATCTGACATCAGTCCAGGCTTTTTCAGTTTTAAATTTGAACCAGATTCTCAGACAATCATGTGTAAGTCCCTCGCTAACATGAGTTATCAACATGTGAGACTGAAATTTTCCTCTTCCTGGTTTGAAAGGAAACAAAGCTCACAAGTTCTGGCTCTTTTCTTTAAGTTTTTTTCCCCAACTCGAAAGGAAAATGAGAAGCAAAAAAGTAAAAGCCTGTGGCAGCAAAGCAGGCCTGACTTTCTGCTGCGCTCTTCAGATTGCACTATTTGTCATGTGCCTAATCTGGAAGTCATCAAGCACTGTATTTAGTTTGAGCTAAGTCTGAAGTGGAGGAAGGGAGCCACAGGGTTGAGCTAGAAGCTTCTCTGTAGTCCACATGGAGGCCGGGACATCAGTGGGAGGAACTGCAAATACACTCAGGTTGAGTGCAAGTATTGGCATTCAGTGCTGGGGGAGGAAAAGGGCCAAACAGATGCTAGAGGTGAGAAATGTGTTGTTGTCCATTTAGCAGCTGAAAAAAAGGCTGTTATATCCTTTACTTAAATGAAAGCGCTAAAAGAGAATAAAAACAAAAAATTAGGTAAAAGAATTATGAATGACTCAAAGTATAACAACTTTTTAGCTTGTTGGACTGGATACTTAGCATTCTGCGACTGAAGATGCTTAAAGTGGAGCTAGTTTTGCTAATGTACAATTATTTTACTTAAACTGTTTCCTATGTAAGTGTCACATTACAGGAACAGTTCAGACCTCTTGAACAGTTCTTTTCAAAATTTTAAAACAGTTAAATTGTATTAAGGTTCAACGTTTTTGCATTAAGCACACGGTAAGTACAGACTAGGTCGCTAACTGTATGCTAGTAGTCACTTTTGCTAAATCAGGTCATTGAATTGGGCCTTTTGAACATGTTTTTTGTGTGTTTTACCTTTAGGAGCATTTTAATGCACTCGTCTCACAAATAACATGGCTTGCTGTGGATTAGTTTGCTCTAAAAACTTGTTCAAGAAATCTTGTTGATAAACAAGCTTGCTAAAGGTGGCAACATTCATCCTTTACATACAGTCTATAGTCTTACAAAATTAAGTTGTTAAAAAAATACCCAATATACCATATATTACCATTTTTAGAGACAATATTACTTTATACATGATAATGAATCCTAGACGCTAATCGAACTGGTTTATTATTTAACTGTATAAAATATATTGTTTTCTTCTGCAGTTCAGTAGATCAGAGTTCTAAAGAACATGTATTTCAAAGCTATACTTCACTAAATGTACTTAGTTACATTACACCACTGAAAATGAGGTACACACATGGAGAGCTGAGTTCTGCATCAGTGGAAAAACTGATCACCCACTGGCTGGAAAACACACCCACCCCCACCTCAAGGGCCAAACCGAGGTCTCAAGCTGGCTGCTCCACTTGCTGGGCCTCCTCCTTCCCCCTTCCCCACAGCAAGGCTCTCCCTGGATAAGAACTGAAACCAAACTTCTTTTTTTTCCTCTCCTTCTTTTTATTTGTTTGGCAGAAACAAATGGGAATAGATAGGACACTCTGTATGACTCGACACACTCCCTGAACCAGACGTTACTTAACAACAGCAATACTTCATTTATTTATGTGTCCTCATCATTCAGTCCATGTGCACAGATTACAGGATGTCTGCTGAGGAGGACCAGACACTTCACAGGCCACTGGTTAGGATTAAGCTCACTTCATGTTAGGATTTGACAAACAAAATGCACCGAGGAGCCTCCTTTTGCTTGTCCTTGTGCAGTCCGTGTGAAGAATCGTTTCCACCGATACATTTCAAGGGTCTACAAACACATTAATTAATAAAATATTACATTCTGTAAGCTCTAAAGAACATCCACTCTGAGCTAAAGGCCATTTATTTTTATGAGCAGTTTATTCTGACTGACTAGTGGTTCCCTTGTTGACAGTTAACAGATCCAGGTTTATTTTTTTAAAGTTTTTTTTCATAGTTTTTTTTTTTTTTTTAAGGCAAGAGTGACATCATCAGCCCAGCCTGGATCAAGCTGACCATCATTCTGCGATCATAACTATGTACAAAATATATATAATCACGCTTATTTACAGAACATGTGGTAACAGACAATGCCTCGCAGGGCATCCACATGCTTAAAATGAATACAATAACAGACACAGCACCTCTAGTGGCAGAAAGACAAAGACAGACACTTAGAAAAAAAACCAAACAAACTTGGCACTTATAAGTTTCTCCCACTTCAAACAGAAAACTGAGACAAAATAAGAGTCAGTATTAGTGGTAAACAATGAATGGGCCCTCAATTTCACAGGCCAGCTTTTTTATTTCTGAATAGGCAGAAGAGGGCCAGATGATAAGTGGCACATCTCTGCCTCATCCTTCTTCTCTCCCCCCACCTGCGCAATAAGTGTTATCTGAGCTTCACAGGAGGCAGATCAGGCTCTTGCCCTCCTCGATCTCCTCCTGAACCTTATCGCTGGAGGTGGCGATCTCAGCCTGAGCAGAGAAGACAGCGCAGACGAAGGTGAGCACAGTGCCACCCATGGCGGTGTAAAAGGCCCAGCCCATAGAGCAGAGACCAGCGCGGTACGGCGCCGCATCTGGTCCGCAGTACAGCTGGACCTTGTCTGAACCCCAGCCAGCAGGGTACAGCATCAGACCTAGGATCAGGAACAGACCTGCAAGAAGGGAAACAGATAAAAGACATAAGTCAAGTGTTTGTAATGAAATCCAGCATACGTAGCAGCCCAGTGCTTATTACACCTTGAAATACGGTGCGCTTCAACAGCAGAAGAGCTTTTAACTCAAAGCAGACTTTCACCAGCTTTTTAATTTTAATCCTGCACACTACAGATGGAAATCCCAAATTTCCTAAGATAAGCAGTAACGTCATGATGTACGTCAGTAAGTGAACACATCATATCAACAGCTTAGGATTCATTTCAGAGACAGACTAGCTTTCACAGCATGCTTGTATCAACGATTCTTTGAGCAAACACACACAAGGATGCAGTTATTTATGGATAAGCACGCAGGCAACACAACAGAGAAGGAATAGCAGTTAGCCTGCACAACACTCTATGACAGTGGTGTCAAGAAAGATGAGTTTTCTTTACAAAGAAAGGCTGCTCTTATTACCCAAAACACAGCGTCAGCACAGCTCCTTATCTTGGCCAACATTCAGGCCTCTTGCTCAGATGACTTTTACAATATAGAACAGCTGCAATCTTAAAAATGTCTACACACATAAATAAAGAGGAAAAAAAGGCATCAGAAATACTTCTGTGCCAGCTGAACTTTATCCACGAGAAGCAGCTGAACGCACATGGAAAATCTAGCGAGTGGCTTTTGAGTGAAGCGTTGTTTTCAATGTGAACAATTAACCTAGGAGCGCCACGTCATCTCGTCTGCATGTTTATAAATCCGTGCACATGTATAAACAGTTTCATAACACATTGTCAGTATTTGTCCGTGATTCTAATCACATATGGTTAAATATGATTACAGCTTTGTTTTACTGCATCTGTTTATGCAGCGGCCAGGGTGCTGCAACGGTAGGAGGGACGTCTGCAGGTTTGGACACATTCTTGTCAAGACTTTTTAAATAAAATCTAAGGGACGGCATCAAGAAAATCCATCAAAGAGGACACGATAAAGCAGTGACTCCATAAACTGAATGTGGATTCACCAGTGCATCGTGAAGACCTCCTGTGTTCTAAACATGTATTTAGTGCTTGCCACCTTGGTGCTAAGTAGGTGAGGGTGAAAGTAAAGTGTCACTGTTGCAAGAGACTCGAGCCGATTATTTTTTTGAATATAAAAAACATTTCCGGCCGCAGCGGCGTGCTGGCAGCCAAAGCATCCTATCGGGACACAAAGAAGAAGAAAAAGTTTAAACTGGCAGAAATGATTTCCTGTCTGATGTATGACAGAAAGACCTCTCAATCCTGTGCACAAAGCAGAGACGAGATCAACAGGATAAAAGTAGCCGATGGACTTTCCCGCCTGGCCCGGTCACTGGCCGACCCTCCGGCGTCCTGAGTCTTAGTGGAAGGAGGTGGGGGGGGTCGCTTCCTGTGTTACCATGACCCACTTCTACCACTCTGCCTCTTCAGCTTGGCTTCAGCCCCTCGGCACGCACGGCTCATCTCATAGATGGAAAGGCAACCTTCGTTCTAAATGCAGCACGAAGAGGTTTGCGTTATTTCTTCTGCTCTGCTCTCCCATGACAGCGGACGAGGTCGGATGGCCGGACGAGGAGTCTGCCTTCAATCAAAGCTCAGGAGGAAGCATTTACAGTAATACAATTACTGACAATAAAACAGCCAGACAGGGAATGAGGATTTAGCTCTCTTTCAACAAGCAGGTCCTGTTAGCTTTGCTCCATAAAAACCTCACGTGTAGCCTGCTTCAAGTCTAGAGGAGAACATGCCTTTTCTCTTCTAATCTCTCTTCCTCTTTCTTCCTCCTCCCATTCTCTAAAGCACCCAATATCGTATTAAACAGGGAAATGAAAACTAGGTCATAAATTCTTTCCACATGTTGCTGCCTTGCCCTAACGGCCAGACCGGCTCTGCTGATGGATTGAAGGCATGGTTTTAATTCACAACCCCACCCCTCCAAAGACCCCCACTCCACACACACACACACTCATTCCCATTCCACCTTCAAGCTGGACCTTCTAACCTAATATCCCAGTGTGCTCCACCCTATTCTCTCTGCACTGGCTTGCATCTCTGTTCACTTCCAAACTGTCAGTTCTGTCTTCAGTAAGAAAGGTTGTTAGTTTGGTTTTAAAAGTTGTTTACCATCATTATGAAACATCCACACCTCCGCTGTAACCACAGGAAAAGCTAATCAGTGCATGGGAATCACATCCCTTATCATTCAGGGCTGAGAAGTCTGCTTCCTTCTTTTACGTAAAGTGATATCTCATGTGAAAGTCATCATTACTCAACAGCACAGCTTAAATTCCCGCAAGACGCTGCTTTATTTTGTTTCTCCTCCAGCCTGGAGCTTAGTCACAGTCACCGATTAAACCTGTTTAAGTTTATGGAAGGTAATAAAAGTATTTGACACAGAACGTGCAAGAATCTAAGACAGTTTTATGGCCCTGTTTGTTTGCCGTTCTACCTGTAATCCCTTTCAGTGTGAGTGACGATGAGTGAGAAAGTCATTTTAGTAAATGTACAGCAAGTTTAACTGAGGTATAACAAGTCTTTAGGGCCCCTAAAATGTGTGCCTGCAGGATGCAAAGTGACCTTCAACAGGAGTCTGTCTGTTTTAGCTATCTGATCGCATAAGGTGAAAGGAATGACTTGAACTTCTCCTGAAATCTCAAAACCATCTGAGCTTAAACTATTTGTCAGTTTAAATTGCATCTGGGACACTGTGGCCATCAGAAAGGCGTTGTATAAAAAAGACTGCAGAGGCTGAAGTACAAAGTCCAAGTGACATCAACGAATGTGAAGACGAGGTTAATAGGCTTGGGAGTCCCTCCAGTGCAATGACGTGACCGTCTCTGGCAAGAGAGTTGCAATCTTCCTATCTGAGGTCAATCATTTCCCCAAACATCTGCCGTCTGGCTCCAGTTTTCTCATTACCAGAGGGTCGGCACGCATTGTGGAAATAATGATAGTAGAAAAGTCGGTGTGGTAGCCTTGGTGACGGATATCAAGTGATTGTGATATCATTCACTGGCCTCGTGAAAAGTGGAGTAGAAGGCTGTAGAGCACAATGGCTGACTAATGTAGGAAGTAGTGACACTGTTAGGCAGTTGACCATCTCCTCTCTCATCCTGTGGCTGAAAACAGTGCTTCAGAAGCATAAAAGAAACTCTCCCGCCTCCTCAGCTGTTTGATGCTTTCCTCGCCCCCTTTCCTCTTTCACATCCTCATCCTCTCAACAAAGAGGAAACTCAGGGGTGCATTTCTCCCCTTTTCTTTATCTCAACCATGTCTCCTGCAATCCGAGGTCTTAAAATGTAAATAGAGGACTTTATGGTTATGTCACACTGTGCTTTGTGGGGCCATGAATCCACTTTTATAGCTCACCTGACATATGACCGTCAATCTGGGCTCAGTGTGGAGGACGGTTTGTTTTTCATCACTCTTTGGAACATAAAGAGGTGAAATGAATGGATTCAATCCAATCATTAATATACTTCTTAGTGTAAACTGTAGTTTATCATGCTTGTCAGTAATGTGTGTCATGGGGAACAAATTGAGCGACTCCCTGGTGACTAGCATTCCCTAGGTAAAAATGTGTATGCCCTGATAAGCTGGCGAGTGTTTCCTGGCAGTTGCTAGCCTGAAATTGGCCACAAACAGGTATACAGTGCTGCACCCAAAAACGTCTTGCCATTACTTTGGTGACTAGTAGGCTGCCACAGTTGAGAGTAATTTCCACAAAACTAGTCGATCTCTAGTCCTGTGTGATTGAGGCATCTGGAATGCTACATGTTAAAAAAGCTATGAAACATTTATTCACCTCTGTGCAAAATCAAAGATCTACTTTTTCAAAAAAATTGTAACTAAGTTTGAATGATATATGACCAACTTATTCTGAACTGCATATGAACATGTCACAAAAAGAAGTCTGAGAGGCTTAGCAAATGTTCAACTGCTTACTTAAATGTGTACCCCACCAAAATTCTTTTGAGTCTATTAATTACCACTTCCTTGTAGACTTCCAAAGTGGGTCTTTAGTTGGAGTTTCCTTGCAACAACTAGTCTAGTTATAAACACATGTGGCTTTCTCATAATGGCAGCGGATGGAAACAGACATTCATTTTGCATTTACTCTAACCTCAATCTGTTACTGAAAACTGTTTGAACTGAACATCAGCTGGAAAGCAGCATGCAAGGATCTCAGGAAACAATCTTTAATGCTAAATCCTAAATCCTGCTAGCAAATGCTGTTTTACCAAAATGGGAAGCAAACTTACTTGTCACCCGATCACTTCAAATTGCAACAGTTTTTATTGTTAAACTAATTTAAACTGATTTAGGGCCATTAAAAAACTAAGCTCGAGTCGCTGAAGGACTTAGTGATGGGTCAAATAGGTACTTGGGAGTAGGGAGTTCTGTTTTGTTTTTTGTTTTGTTTTTTTATTTCTGTAGGCTTTCAAGATGACTTCGAAATGTTCATTTATTTTCAAGCTGAAAATAGTATAGGACTGACTTTTAAGTATGTTATAAAATCAAGTAGTTCTGCCACGCCGCCACCTCTTCATATGTAGAAAGCTAAAGAAAGAATGACTGGCAATACAAATAAAAAGTAACTTTTATGAGAATATTTGGGAAATACCCAATGTCTCACCCTATGACAGCTTGGACAAGCTCCTGCCCCCCGTGACCCTGAATTGGATAAGCAATAAGCAGAAGAAGATGGAATGGATGGACTTTTAACAAAATGTAATAATATAGGAATATAATACAAAGCCCAGCTGGTTTGAAGGATTTCTGCTTGTTCAATATGGCCTATAATAGCCAGAGAAATCAATGTTTAGTTCCTCAGTATCAGCAGCATAATACATTTAAGACAGCTGACAAAGAGTTATCTGTCTCCTATACATCTAACTCATTGATCATAGGTGACGGTTATGCCACTGAATAGAGGCATTGGTAAATGAATGTTATGTCCTAAATACACATTGAGCAACTTAATCTTAATGAAAAGAAATGCATTCAAAGGAGCCACCCACTGGCTGAATGGATTTTCCTCTCTCAGGTCAGCAGGCCTGCACAGATCTGAGGGTACAGCTTGGCTTGTCCTTCTCTACACACCCACCGTTTCTGTTTGGGCCTCCCACAAATAAACAACTGTGGGGGAGGACAGCCATAATCACCGGAGAGCTGAAGGCTACACTCTGTGAAAAAAAGATGAGGTTCAGTGAGCATGATCTCATGGCCTCCTCCCTTCCATAATTCACCACAGCGAGTCAAAGTGGCCCAGGATCTGACCTCATGTGCACAGGCACAGACACAGAATGCACAGCCGTCACACATAAAGAGAGATACGCATGCGTACTCGACCCCTTTGGAGACCAGAGGAGTGTCAGAAAGCTCCAGCTGACTGCGTGAAGAATAAATATTTGGGCGGTAGTTGCTCCAGTTGATGACAAAGAGTTACCATGCCCTTTAAACTTCTGCTTGGGTTAAGGCTAACTGAGGGTTCCACAAGAATAAAACACATAATTCCAGCAGTGGGAGTTGTGGTGCTCATAATGAATGTGTTTAACTGAGAGCACAGCGTTTCATTTACCTTGATGAACGGTGGACGCCGCAGGAATGAACAGAAACAATACGGTTCAGATGAACAAACTTTCTTTCAGATTACAAAACTTGAACACGTATTTCTCAACTCCATGTCCTCAGTCTAAACTGACTCCTCATTAGGTACGAGAAAAACAAGCGCGAGGAAGATTAAAGTTGTTCAGTCACAGTGTTTTGAAGGTTAACTGAAAGCCAGGCATTACAGAAAGCAGATAAATATTTGTTAAATATGGCTTATATGTTCTTTGTATCACTGATGTGAAAAGTAAGACAGACCTAGTTTACTTTCTCGCCTCCAGATCTGGTCAATCATTGCCAAAGTGTGGATGTCAGATTTTGCTTTCAGAAAGTTACTGCCCATAAAGGTGTGTGCTTTTCTAAAGCTCTCCATCCATCAAACAGATTTGAGCATCTGACCAAAAACCAGTATGGGCTCCAAACCTTTCGAAGCAGTGTTAAATATCAAAACTGTTTTATATGAATTGTGTGAGCATCTCACCTGCAATTCCCTGCAGCAGTCCGCACACATTAAAGATGCTCTTCTTCATGATGCTTTGAAAACACATGGTGAAGACGGAAATGAACGCCACAGCACACAGCAACAGGATCCCTGCAGCCAGGAAGATAGAAGTAGCCTGCCAGAACCCGCTGGCAATCTCTCCAAAGTGGACTGCATACGGTCCGCACAGTATTCCCCGCTGAAGGTGAGGTTTTATACAGCGACCATAAATGCCTAAAGTGGGCCTGTAAGCCTCTCCGGCTGTGGGGGTCCCATGGGGGCCGAAAACTGCATTGGATGCACGGGGGAATCCAACGAGCCAGTCGGTGCTCATGAAGGCAATGAGCTCTCCGAACGCGGCAACAATACTCAGCAGAGTCCACAGCATGGAGCGACAGGTGACAATAACATGGCACATGCTGACGGTGGCTGGATGGCTCCCTCTGTTGCAATTTAAGACCTTTACTTGCTGAGAGATGAAAAGCTGGATTGTGGATAGAAGGTCCTCAAAAGACAGAGAGCTAAGGTTGTGATCCTTCTGCAGCGAAGACGTGACAGCGAGTGAAAACCCTTCAGAGGAAGAAGAAGGTGACACCGCTGTACACAAAAGGTTCAGGTCAATGATTCACAGCCTACTCCTTCTCTGTTTTTCTCTCCACTTCTCTCACTCCTTATCTTAACCTGGTGTTGTCTCAGTACAGCAGGTTCCTCCTCCTTGAGCTCACCCTCCTTCTGTCGGTGCGGTCTTCAGACTCTTATTGTGCTTGGTTTTTGGTGTCTACATTGTATTGAAGTTGTGTTCCCTGAGCCAGCCCGCTGGCGTCACATCAAACACACCTAAAAGATAAAACAGGGAGGGACAAGAACAGGGTTAGTGCTTTAATTGCACATATAAAGGCTCTAAGATGATCAGTCATTTCTGCTGTGCTTGAGGAAGTGCAGGTCAGAGTTACGCCTCCCGGTTTTCCCATCATATTTTACAAAAGCAGGAGTGTGGAGGATGAAAAGAGTGTGCAGAAGGAACAGAGAAAAGAGGAAGGGAGGCTCCTGGTGTAGATCTTTAAGAGGAGGTCTAATGAGTTGTGAAGAGACATGCTCGTTTGAAGTGGGGCTCATTCGCTGTGTTTATGTTGAATGATTTGTGATCAGGCCACAGATCAGGCTCTGCACTCCCTGTAAAGCTTTGTGATTGAGGCAGTAAAATTTTGTGTGTTGAAAGTGTTGAAAAACAGAACATTTCTATCTATGCCTGTGCTCGTTTGTGCATATGTGTGTGTGCTGTGGGGAAAGAGGGGGAAAGGTTAAAATAGACTTGGAAAAAAGAGGAATGAGGAGCGGATGCAGACGAAGAGAAAAACAAGCCCGAGGCCTCTCATCAAGCAGCCCACACAGCTGACCTGGGGTCAGTCAACGGCTGATAACGTAACGGCCGTCCGGCTGTCACATGACCACTGATAACCTCAGTGGCAGCAATTCTGCAGAGTTAAAGATGATACAAACAGGAAGCAGCAGGTGGTCCCAAATGCACATCTGGCACAGCACATGGATGAAATATACACTGCTACTCAAGCTCCAAACCTCATGCATGGTTGTTTCCATTTGAAATCCTCTATACTTTATCACAAGCTATAACTAATTGGCACATAAAAGCCTAAAGTTTAATGCACATTAAAAGATTATTATAAATAGCATATGTTCTTTTGAAAAAACTTATATACACTTCATAATTTTGAATTCAAGACTCATAGTCATTCTTTATAATGTGGTCTTACCACTCAGTGGATTAATCTGATTCTTCTTCCACTAGCAATAATAGTTGAATTTTCCTATTGAATTCTCCATTTATCAATTTCCGAAAGCGTTTTTAGATGAGCTATAAACTTTCTTCCTGTTAAAAAGAACTTCTTACTTCCTGCTATCGCCAAGTTTTATTTTATTGCAAACCTTTTACCTATCAGAATTACACTGCAATAAAACCCTTTTCGGCTGAGAGATATCATTAATTCTACTACACAGAAAAAATGGTTTCCCTACCCAAGACTGTCTCAAGACTAAATGGATAAAATGTCAACCTGTAGATCACCTACAGAGAGTTTTTGTCTAACAAATGTAAGCAGGAATGCCAGAAAAGATTAAAAGGAGCTTATATAGGAGCTTTTAAGTATTTGTGCTCATGTTATAAATACAGCTCTAGGTTAAAGCTGAGAGTTGTTTCTTTTCTTTGAGGCTTTTTTCTGCCATGGTTTCCCTGCTGCCTCTGGGGAGTCTGTTAGTCATTCTCCAACCAATGTTTGGCAGAGCAGCAAAGGGAGCCGGGGGCCACTGTTGACACGTGTGCCGCCCGCACTGTGAGGTTTCCATTGCCCAGCCCTTGGAGTGCCCTTACAGAGAGGGTCAGGACAGACGTTCGTCCCCTTGTGGTTACATCCCGTTGTGTAACACTCAGTATGTGTGTGTGTGTGTGTGTGTGTGTGTGTCTGTGTGTGTGTGTGTGTCCATGTGTTTGTGTGTAAGAGCCCATCACAAACTTTGATCTTTGTCACCCTGTTGAGATATCAACAGCGGTTCGCCTTCTTCCACCCCCCTGTCTTTTCCAGTGGAGAAAATGAGCCAGATCTGTGGTCCTTGTGTATGTGTGTGAGCTGACGTACAATATGTTTGGACTGTGTAAAGCAGATGAGATCATAAGAACAGGCACAGAGAGCTGCTTCAGTGGAGTTGGACCAGAGTTAGTTTTATGAATCACAAACATTTTCGTTGCTTCACCGTGAACAATTGCGAGAACATATGCACACTCATACAATTCACTTTTTTGAAGAACTCTTCCCAGGCCTTAAACTGATGATGTCTCAGGGGTGTTTTCAATAATGTCTGATGTAAAGATTTAAGAGTTAATGTTTGACTCTAACGTATTTAGAGTCATTTCCTAGCTAGCTGCAAAGACTATTTCTTCCCTGACCGAAATATTGTTGAAAACACACTGGAGCTAAAAAAATAAAAAAAATAAAAAATCTAAACCAGCTGGAAAGTGTTTGAAGACCTTGAGCCTTAAACTTTGACCTTGCTCAGCCATAGTGTGTCTGCACCACATGCTTCTCAGTTGCACAAAGGCAACTAGCAGGTTTCTATGTCTGTGAAGTTTCTTTGAATTTTGGTACTTAAACAAGTCTGGTTCAATTAATGCACCTGGTATTTGTGACAATATATACCCAGACGTCTGCTTCCTGTTCCCAGACAGACAGATTTGAGCAGGTATGAAGAACGCAGGTTTCCCAAGCTAGAGTGGAGCATGGTAGTCCATAAATGTGAGGCTTGAGGTGGATTTATGATGTCTTTTATACTCCCAGAGTAACCAGGCAGGAGATAGAGGATTATTTGAGGATCAGTTTACATAAACAAAAGCGTTAACGGCCCTCAGACTGCACCCGCCACGATAGTGACACCCAACACTAATCCCCATCTACAAGACTCCCTGCATCTGACACATGCTCCCATAAAGTGTGAGCAAGTAACCAGCTGTTAGAAAGAAAAGGAACTTCTCCAGAGTTGCATCTCAGCTGTCCTGCAGCCATTAAATATTGTGCTTGTTGAAACACATTAACAAATAAAGAGGAACACGCCTAAAATGCTCATGATGCCAAAGCCAATACGCTTCAAATCTACACACAATCACATCAGCATACCTACATATGACATTTAGACCAAAATACACTTGGACGCAAACCAAATTTTAACTCGATTATGTCTACTAAATTCCATAGCATTTAATCTCAAAGCTATGGAGACACACTAAAAAACACAAAAAACTCATGGTGTAGCTAGAGAACAAAGTTAATGGATTGTTTAAGTCACTGAGCATCATCCTCTTGAAACCATTAATACCAATGATATTTTATTTCTACATTTCTTCCCTTCAGCTGGCATCATTCAATCTTTTCTTATAATTTCTATGCTGATGACATTCATCTGTGTATGTCTTTTATGCCTCACCAGTTGGATACGTTGTCCACCCTAGTCCAGCGTTTACCCAGGATTAATGATTGGCTCTCTATCAATGACTTTGTTTTAGACACCAACAAAACTTCATTTTGTTTAACCCGTAAATTCTTTGTTTGAAAACTTGGAGTAATATCTGATTCCTCTCTGGGTTTGACTCTCATGAAAAGATGTCGTGGACACCAATTTCATGGCAAGATTATAATTCCACTCATAATGGGACTTAAGCAAAATTTGGATGATCACCGAAGTCATGGGGTCATGAATGGTTTTGAAAACAAGTCTATCTATGCAGTAGTTGTTGAGACACTTCATTGTAAACCAAAAAACTAAGCTGTTTATAGGCCTGAAAAGCTTAACACTACAGCTCCTGCTGAGAGCATCCATTCAGCTTTTCCCTTATCACAACAGCAAAACAGAAGGAAACGCCTTTCCACACTGCCCCTGACAGGAAGCAATCTACATATCTACTGTATGGACTTGTTTCAACTAAAATCCCATCCCACCACTGCTTCAACCAGGCTAAAGAAATTTAAAGGGTTTATTCATTACAAAAGAGCCACATTGATCAGATAAAATTGATACAAAGCACTTCCAACCCACTGGCGTCATTCTGGTAATACCACCATAGTGACAAATCACAAATCCTGTTTATTTTTTGGGTTCCCTGCATTCCCAGCCACACCTCTTGTGTGCTTATTATCTGTGAGGATCTGTTTGAATGAGAAGCCCCCACAGCTACGGAAAGGGAATGCAGGCTCTGATTGGTCTTAAATAACTAATAACCATTCAAGATAAACCACATGGTGAAGAGATGACAAGCAGTCTTACAAATATAATATTTGGGTAAACGATACAAGGTATCCTATTTTACTGCATCAGCAAGGCAGTTCTTTAGATTTAGTTTACCCCAGGAGTCAACCCAGTTGTTTAAACAGGAAATGAAATCAGGAAAATTAAGAGAAATGAGACAATAGTCCAACCTGTCTCCATTGGGTTGTGGATAGTCCAGCTCTCCTGTAAATGTGGCCTCTGTGCCCCTGCTCTCCTCTGCTCACACACTTTAATAACCTCCCTCACGCTCGAGACTCCAGGACCCTCCCACCGTCCCTCCTCTTGGACCAATGCATCTGCTCTGATTGGCTAAACTGACATCAGATCCAAACTTTCTGAAAGGGTCCACATGGTGGCCATATTTCAGTGCTGAATCTGGGTTAAAATAACAAGATCTGGAGCTGCCCAGGGTTTCTCTCCTCTTTCTCTCTTGGTTTCAGTTTCTCTCACCTTCTCGCTCTGTTTTCGTGGCTCACTACACCTTCTCAATCATCCAAGGCCAACATTTCACTATCAGCTTCAATAAGATTTGCATTTTCACTTTCTTAAATCTGAAATATATAACATTAAGCATTTGGTTAACATACAGCTGTGTGAGCATCACTTCAAAATAGACTGGTTTAACACGTATTTATCCATGTTAATAATAAACTACAATATGGCATTTCTATAATTTTGTTTGTAAATTACAGATTTTGGTTGCATCCATTTTTACTGGATGTGTTGGGAACATTTTTGGATAGAAATTCTAGGCGGAGTTAGCTGCAGTGCCAAGCTCGCTGGGCTTGGGACTGAATGTGGGTGGTCATGCTGAACTGATTGACCACTTGCCACAAAGTGCAAAGCAGCTGGGATGCAAATAAGCATCTCCAAGTCTGAAATGATGGTTCTCAGCAGGAAAAGGGTGGATTGCCTGCTCCTGTGTGGGGACGAGTGGCTGCCTCAGGTGGAGAAGCTCCTTATATATGAGTCGAGGATAAATGGAGCAAGGAACTGACAGCTGAGCTCAGTCTTATAGATATGGAGCTTGATTATTTGGTGGGAACACAGCTGGAATGGTTTGGGTGTCTGTCACAGGTGAGGTGCTTGGGGTACATCCAACTGAAAAGATATCCCACAGCAGACCTAGGAAGAGATTATGTCTCTTGGCTGATTTTGTAATGTTTCAGTATCAGCCCTAGAACAGCTGGGAAATTGTAGCATATGCTGGGTGAGAGGGAAGTTTGGTGGGATGAGTGGGTGATGCATTTAAATTCCACTTAAAGTCAATTTGGAAGTATATTGCTGGTTTAGCCACCCAATAAGTATGTATGCAAGTATACCTAAAGAAAACAATTACTTATATAGTTTATATACACGTAACCTTTCAAGTGCAGGATTTGTTCACTAATGTATAAAATGGCACACTGAATATGAATAGGTTTTGCTATTTAGTTTGTAAAACTCTAAATATGCAATCAGGCTTGTTTCTATTAAAAAGGAGTCTATGAACGATGACACACACAGATCCTGTTACATCAGACTGCTGTAAAAGATAGCTGCCTCGATGCTTGTTAACTGACTGATTGAGCAGATGGTTTGATGTCTGACAAATGGATTAACCTTTCTGGCTGATGGGAGAAAAGTGCCCTGGGATTGCTTACAGCAGCACTGTGTGCATTCAGCCAACAGCGCACTCAGCCACAGTGTTTCTCTGACTTTTGTGTTCACTCGCAAATGAGTTCCATATGAAGACAAAAAAAAAATAGGGGGGGGTAGAGTCAAACAGAGAAGGCAATAGGTCAGTTAGGTTGAATGCAACCTGCAAAGCATGAGGAAGAGGCCTTTCTTATCACTTTCAATTAAAGTTAGGCAAGAACAGTTCAAAAAAGCAGCCTGTGAATGCAGATGTATACATGCTAGACCGAATAAAACTTCAACTTTAACCTATTTTCTAATAAACGCTGGTGACTCATCCTCCTCCTACGGTAGAGTTGTATGGGAAGAGGTTAATGAGCCATTTTAATTCAACCCAGTCTCCCTCAACAAAACAGCTACTAAGGCTCCAGGCTTTTTATTTTTTTATACTGTGAACATACAGTTTTCTGTAATAGCACTGATACAATTCAAAATTCATATTATTTCTTGTTACAGTGGGCGCTTTATGTCAAATGATTTTGGAAAACCAGAGCACTCATATCTGTCCGACAGTGTGATTGCAGCATCCAGAGAAGTGAAAAGCTGTAGCTAGCTAATTAACAGGTTAACCTCGTTTGTTTAATATAAGCTTTCATTATTCTTTATATTAAAAAGTAATTTACAGTTTTCTTTATTTTTAAGATTACAAGAGAAAAGTTTTAGGTTAAGGACTAAAATTAAATGTAACACTGTAACAGATAAAGTTAGCAGTAATTGTTAGAATCTATAAATGAATAAAAATAATACAAAAAACTACAACAATGAGGAAAAGAAAACTACAGAGTGTGAAATTTTGTTTTTCAGAGAAAAAAAAAATCACCCTGTTTTTTGGGAGTTTGGGGCTCCTTGTTTATATAGGAATCAATATGACCCCTGATCTCCTAACTGTACCTCAGACCTGATTCTGGGATCCTCTTGTACTCGCTGTCACTCTCATCCAGTTCGCTGTCCTCATCGAGGGAGTGTACTTATGACTCTAACTGTCCAATCAAATTTTATCCTCCTATGAAAGCTGCTTGTGCTCATTTCCTGCAACTTTGTACATTATCATTTTAGTGCATGATTTGATTGCTTACACATCCCATCAATCCCTGCTCCAACACACCTCATTCAAATGACCTGCTGTGCTGCAACTGCCTGATAACAGACTGATCATTTGAACCAGGTGTTTTGGAGTGGAGAAACCCCTAAAAACCTAAAACAGATTCATAAATCAGAATCTATCTCAAATCAACTAAAAATAATTCTTCAGATATTCTTGCAGATGCACATTTTTAAAAAATATATACTCATTTCAATTCAAACACACATAAAAATGTTATTAGTCTTAGCAGTAGCTGGCACTGTGCCACATCCAGATTTGTCAATAGAAAGGATTGCTCCACCCCCAGGTCAAAGGTCAAATACTCTGCTACTCCTCATTTTACTCAATACTTAGGTGTTTTACGTCACAAAATTTGTACAGGTACATAAATGAAAAACAAATTTAAGGGACAGTGTAATCACAACATAGATGGTTCAAGAATCCTAAACAGAAATTCTTAAGGGGGAAATAATATGGGTTTGCTTTCACTGCGTCTGCTATCATTCAGGACTAGCATCCAAGCCTTTTAAAGTCAAGAACTACTAATCATTATATGTGCTAGTTATTATTATAATATTTTTATTTTTATAATCTTTAATTTTTTTAACTAATATTAATTGGTTATGAGCTTCTTGCCATTTACTGCTGTGAATACTAATGTAGTAGAAGTAGCTGGATACACTAAGGTTGGCGGTTTACATCAGAAAAGACACACTGTTCACTCTACTTCTTTATACTCCTGTGGTTTGGTTTTGTTATCAGACCTCCATGTACTGCACACAGAGAAAACAAAGTCACTGCACACTGGCTGTTAGTTAACCTTTTATCCAGATAATCACCGTTTCGAGGTGTTGGGCGAATAGTGAGGTCCTCCTAAAAGACACCAATCAGTTCCACTTTCAGTTAATATTTTTACTCATTATCCTGACTGTGAGTGGGCCTAGTTCTCAGATATGATATTCGTTATGTTGAGATACAAACTCAGAACAGCCAGAGACTTCAATTGATTCTTACAGACAAAGAGAAAGCTACCAACATCTCCGAGAGATTTCTCCTGGCAGCCTCAGGAGCTCAGACAAAGCACAGACGCTCACATCAAAGACCAGCGGATCAGCAGGGAGTAACCATCTACATGTACACACCAGATGCCTGCCAGGCTAAAACATCATTCATACAGATCCAAACAGAACACAAGGTGTCTTCCTTTGAGCCGCTAGCCATTCATCTTTCCTTGACAGACTTTGGTCTGTGGAATCATGAAGACTTAAAGGAAGAGAATCCAAAGTGGGGTGGCAACTGATAAAAGAAATCCAACTGACAGTGCAACTAGATTGAGAGTCTGTTTTTTTGGGAAAACCTAAACAAGAATTTTTTTCCCCCAATTACAAAAAAATGCTCTCATTAGCCTCCCACAATAAATGTAAAAAGTATTTAAATACATTTTTTTTGATCAACAGAAAAACATTACATATATTTAAATTATAATAATCATTAAAATTAGAAATGTATATGTCTAAACAGCCCTAATTCTTCATATACTCATAAAAACATTTACATATATATGGATTCATGATGTCCATAGTTACAAATCCACAAAAAGCTATCACCTGAGCCTTTATTCCTTTTAAAATGAGGTTGACAGCCTTTAGGCTTGCAGGTTATTGTTTTGGTTCTCCAACTGAAGAATATCAATGCAGGATGGAACAACAAATGTCAAGTCTTTGTTTGGCTCATCCAAGAAATGTAAAAATGCAAGTTCGGTGAGTTAATAATGAGACAGGAATACATCCACAGATGACTGATAATCAGACATGGGTGCAAATGTGACACAGGAGGAAACAAGCAAACAGGGAAAATCATAAGATACATGGGAAAAGTGAACTTTAAAGTAACGAAGTAACCAAAAGACAAAAAAACTAACTCTGAAACATGGAAGATATCAGATCATGGTGACTAAACACAAGAAAATAACTCAAATCTGATGGGCCGGGACATCTCATCACTTTACAGTTTTAACTCACACTCACTATGAGAAAAGTCTCAAATCCAAATGTGTTCTGTCTGCTTGGACTCACAAAGTGAATAATAGTAGATAATGAAGCGTTTAGCCACATGTTTCATTCTAGAGCGGGTGGAAAGTGAACAAAGAGCAAAAAGAAATATACACTCTTCTTACATCCATCCAGTGACCAGAAACACAACACTGAACATGAAACAGCTGTGTAGTGTTATAACGTGTCAGTGCTTCTTCTGCTGACCCCAAGTAGCCCAATAAACAAAATAAATGAGTAAAAATCTGCAAGCTTTTGGATTTGAAACCAAGTTTGGGAGTGCTTTATATATTCCAGCTGACTGTGACAGACTGAATGGTGACATATCTTGTGAGCCATGGCAAAATGTGGTTCCTGAAACAGCTACTATGGCAGGCGCCACTATAAAGGTGCCTGGTGTACTTATGGAGAACTCTATTGTTTATCCACCTGAAGCATGTTCTGATTTTATACACTTACATTAATAATGATAAAAAACAAACAAACAACTTATTAACATGACTGTGCATGCACTTGTGACCTGAATACTCAGGTGCGCCCAAGCCCCAGTTCGAATCAGGAAGGAACTGATTTCATAGTAGAGAAACCAAATGCTTTATTTGGGCTTGTGTCAATGCATGCTTCCCGGACATGCCTCAGATATCTCATTGAGGTTTTATCTCCACATGTTTTCAATCTGAGCTCTGCCTGCACATGTTATGTCACTCCAGCGTCCAGCCACCCTGAAGAGGCTGCCCCGAGTTTGCTTTTAAGAACTGCGGTGGAAAGAGATGGCATTAGAGGAGAGACATATGGAAAGAGTTGGAAGCAACGGATGGACAGATGGAATATTTGGCTCTGATGAGAGCCTATGGAGTTTCCAGTTGGGGGAAAAAAACAGCTTACTGAGTGCTGAAATCAGATGCAGTTTGCTAGACAAAAATCTCTAGAGCACTAAACAAACACCCAGACAAAAACAGAGCATCTTGCACATGATGGTGGCACATGGAAGAAAATGTTATCCCCTTCCTGTTTTAATCACCTTCCTCAGTTATCCAAAAAAAGCACCTCAGGATCATCAGTGTAGTCTAAAAGCAGCTCAGGGGTGACAAATGTATGTAGGGAGACTGCACTGATGTACATTTGCTTCTGCGGAATCAGAGAAGCCTGAGCTGAGTTTGAATCCCACAGAGGGAGCCGCTATGACCATCTGCCACTTCAAGGCCACTGCTGCTTGAGGCCCATCAGCAGGCACATGGAGACAGATGTTTGACGCGCACACACAGGGGACGAGGTCCACATCTACTGAAATAACATTCTGGGCAGAGCTGTACGGTGTCAGCTGAAGAATATTGATTCTTTAGTTAAAAAAACAAGAAGGCATTAACTTTCTTAACAGGTCAGCAAATATCAAGCAGCAGACTGACTGAGTTCATCACAATTTTTTTTAAATTAGGATCTTAGTACTGCATTTCTTTATTCTATGCTATAGATACACTTTGATCACAATTTTTGGGTAAATGTAGCCTGCGCCATCTCATTTCATGTTAAGGAATGCCAAACATGACGGAAGCAATGAAAGGAGTGCGTTTTCACTGACACTGGCTCCATGTTTTTAAAGCACATCGTCACTCACAACCTCAACGTCTTATTCACACATTTGACAGCGATCCATTTATCTAATGCGACAGCTGAGGTCAGGAGACAGATAAATCTCCCCAGCGAGATCACACCACTCGTTTTTATCCATTCTGCTCTCGTCAGCGGTGCTTTTACTTCCCCGCATCTTAGCGTGGGAGTGTTATCTCTGCAGCATATTTGCTATTTTATCAACTTTCTCGGGAGTACCGCTGGAGCAAAAACACACATGTGTGTTGGAGGTGAGGAAATCCCAACACTGAGGTCTAGAGGAAGTAAGACGGGAGTGTGGGAAAGAAAGAAGGAGGGAAAAAGAATAATGGTGGTACGGTTTACAGAAGCCACAGCTAGTGGTCAGCAGGGAGCACACCTGTGAGAGGTGTGGCGTTATAACACGTCCACCACAGAACAGAACAGCAGTACCTTTTTTTTTTAACACAAAGAATATCATAAAATACCAGCAGTTCACACATTGACGTTTGGATCTAAACATGCACACCTCTGTTTGATCTCTGCACATGCGGTCACCATTTCGCCCCAGAAACATCTGTTTATGCAATCTTGACTGACTCTGTATCACTGCTGAGGTGGAGCCAGAGTGATTCTTGTAGAAGTGACAAAGTCATTCTTCAGCTCCGCCTCTGTGGAGGAAGCCAGAGGTCAACAATCCCTCATCTTCTCATATTGACCATAACACAAGCGGCGTACAGTTAGCCCGCGCCATGAGGGTTAAGAGGGTGAAGGAAAACAACGACCATCTGACATATCACAGCTTGGCGTCAAAGTGGGTGGCAGACCGGATCGCCAAAGAAGAGGAGGGGTTAGAGATTATTCTCTCTGCCTGCCACAGAAGACAGTTTTTTTTTTCTTCTTGGCTCTGCTCTGACTCCAGATTGCTATATCTTAGCAGTTAAGAAGCTGAGAATAAGTGGCTGAGGAGTCTCCTATCCAACTACTAACCAGGCATGACCCTCCTTAGCTTCAGAGATCAGACAAAATGTGGTATGGCTGCAAGTTTCTCACCAAAACTCTCTATAGCAGACAGTAAGAAAAAATTATTTATCAGGTAATTTCAGAGTCAAAAGCTCCAGTTTGGTGACTCCAGTTAGTGGAGGTAAGGCCTACGTAACAACAGCTGGCTACAGCTGCTTCTACCAGGGCATGCTATGCCAGCTATGCCCCTAACTCCAGTACCCACACTGATATATTTTTAAAAAAAATAAATAAATAAAAAAGGTGGAAACTATCCATAGAGACCAAATCTGTTTTTTTGCACCAGGTTGTAAACTGACTTATTAATAGTCCAGCGTTTTTTAACACAGCTTTCTACAGTGTTTCACTCAGTTTTGGAGTCAGCCACAAATGGCTATGAACTGTGGTTTTTGGCACTTCCACAACAGCACCACTTTTTCATCTCCAGAGTTTCTAGCTTAGCCATCTCATATGTTTTGTTGTGCTACTAGCATTACTCGGGAGTGCTACTGTAATCACATTCACTAAATTACTAAATCAGTAATGTAATATGTTATTATGCTAAATTCAGTTCAAGTTATGTTGTTACTTGACAAAGCTTAATTATCTGTGCAGATAGACAGAAAAATAGAAAAAAATCATACAATCAACTCATTTTACAGAGTAATGAGAAAGTATTGTAATGAGTAATGTAACAAATTACTTTCTCTGTCAAGTAATGAATAATGTCTAATACGTTTAGTACTTGTAATAGTCCTTTTTTGGCTTCAAGAGTGTTGCTATAACCTGTGGAGATGAACTGTAATACAGCTGAGAATCAGCTAGATTCAATTCAAAACTGTTATATAGCAAACCTGGAGGAAATAAACCAGGATTGTAAGTTATCCTTTACTGATAGCCATTCAGTGTTAGTGCGGCGAAAAATGAAAATATTCCACTAAGAGAAAATACCACTTTAAGAAATTAGGGGCCACATTCTTCACACCTATTTCCTCTGACTGCTGATGGACTTGAGAGCCCCGAGGAGTCACCAGCACTCCTGTTTCCCCACTGTTAAGAGAGCTGCAGCGTTTGGGCCCCTCAGGCTTAACACTGTCTCCATTGTGCTTAACCATTTCTAGCCCCACCTTAGCTCTGAAAACTGCCCGGGGGTCCAAAAACGCAGGGGGTCGTGGTGGGAGGAAAAGTCCTTCCACTTCAAATCCTATTTTCTCCCCCAGACTCAGGAAATCAGTCACTGTGCTAAGCTGGGTCGACGCCATTTGTCCCTCCTTCTAGAAAGGGCCAAAAGCATTGTTCTCACTGTGTTTTGGGCTCGGGATGAGTGCAGTTTAATCCTAACTTCCCTGTGGCGCTGACCTGCTACTCCCAGCTGAGTTTCCCACTATAGCACAGAGTAACAAAAACTCCCCCTGCAAACTGAGACTGCTCTACCTGCTTTATCCAAACACCCCTGGGGGACAGAGCCATGGCTGTTGAGGGCACTTAACCTGATACTCTGCTCAAAATCAAAAGTAAGCACTACCAAGGAATGCTGGCACCAGACTCTCACTTGAGTTTGGGATAATAAAAGTGTCAAGTGATATCATCCCCCACTTTCAGGCCCTTGGGAAAACACAGCATGTGTAGGAGGTGAGTAGATGAGGGACGGAGACAAATGAGGAGATGCTGAGAACAAAAAGAAGAGGTGGGAAATGAAGAAGCGTGTTGCTATTGTCAGACTGGTTTCGGGGGAGGAAAGCGAGATGTGTAGGTGCTTTCACTTGCGGACAAAGAGATGAGTGTTGAAAAGTCATGCTTTTCTTATGAAAACCAAGCAAAAACCCTGTCCTTGTCAGATTGTACCACTGTTGCATCCCGCAGACACAATAGATAAAAATCTGTCTAAATTAGAACTGACATGTGAAGATAAAAACCATCATGCTTCATACTTGAAGAATAACGACCTCAGACGTCCTTATTTAAAATGAAATTTAACTGAAAAAATATGAGTGGAAATAAAAGCTTTCAGATTGAATTATGACTGATTCAGTTAAACTGGATGTGTTTAAAACAGAGCATGAAGACAAATGAGGTTCAGTCAAAACAAGTATGAGATAACAGGAAGTGAGTGCTTGACACAAAGTCTCCCTATTTTAAGAGCAAAGTGACAAACACTTTTTTCTGTTTATTGTGTTAGTTGGGGCTTTCCCCTTTGAAATGACCTTCACAGGTGGTCCCCTGCACAATATCTCTGACTCCATTGTTTTCCTCCATATTGGAAAAACACGCTTCTCCATCCTGACACCCCCCAACTTCCTTACTTCATCCAGAAAAACATATACCAAACAGATTTTAAGAGTCAGCATGACAGACAATGAAAAGACTAAGTGAAGCTGCTGAAGATGCTGTTCTGCCCTCAGTTAAATTAAAGTTCATGGTTCATAAATCTCTGGGGTCACAAGACGATTCGCGGTGAAGCAAAGACGAAGAAAAAAGAAAGTCATACACTGAATCACATTTGTTGAATGTGCAGCTGAATTAACAGCCTTGCATTGGTGTCGGTTTGCGTAGGTCTCTGGCTGCACAGAGACGAGGATTCTACTGGTACCGGCACAACAGTTTCCACGTCCATGAGTACATGAGGATCTGACACAGATTTTGTTGTCAGTGTGGGAACATGCAGTTTCTGTGCAGATACCTATCTGCATGCCCTGTTGCAGCACAGACACAACAATACAAGTGCACCAGCTACCTACGCTACCTCAGAGCGGATTCAATAAGGACCAGTAAAAAGCACAATATGAGCAGCGATTCATATTGTTGTTCAAAGCAGACTTACTGTGAGCTACGACATTGTGAAGTGGTGGTAAGCACTCCAGTAGAAACCAAATCAACCTTGTTTTATTTGCAGTGTCACAAAAAACTCTCCTCGACCAACAATCTAAACAAATTGGAACAGCGACATTTCTGATTGGTGGAGGTCGCTGTTACCATGGAAAGTCTTAAACCCACATATCAGGTTGCTTGTTGAGCAAGAAACTTCAGAAACTATTAAAGCAGTGATTGCAGTCAGGAACAAAGTACTGCCCTGCCATATCAATAAGTAGACTATACTGTTGCTTGAGGCTATTATTATACAACACTACAATAATGAAAAGGATTAAACTTGAGAAGGTTTGAAGCTGTTGGCTGTGGAATCTGGGATCCGTCACTATTAAACTGAGTTATGCATGCAGTCATGTAGTTTTGCCTTTTTGGCATTTTTTCTCCAGTTTCCTTTTTTTTTTTTAAACCAAATTAAATCTTTTTATGGTCCCAGTTAACATTGTAGGTGGTTGGCTCGGTTCAATGCAATAGGAAATTCATTACCAAAATTGAAGGCCTTAAAAAAAGTGGGCAGCCACTGTTGATCTCTGTAACTGTAGCCATAAATTGAAGCCATTTTCATGTCAATATATTACTGAAATGTTACCAAAGATAATACATGTTTGTTTGTTTTTGAATGTCATTTACAGTAGAGAAGAGTAGGCATATTGCTGACTTTTAACACCAGCAAAATGATCAGCTTAGGTGTTGCAATGAAACTTTTAAGCATCCATTAAAATTGGGATTTACAAGATTTACCTAACACTTGCCTGGGACAATAGGACCATGGGAACAGTTTGTGTTTCCACTGGAAACAGAAAGGTGCCAGGAACTGCAATAATATCATGACAAGAAAAGCAGGAAATCATGCTTCTGTTTGTTTTGTTTTGCTCCAGAGGAAAGGCTTTATATTTACAGTTGACCAAAGAGCACAGATGAAATGAAAGGAAAAACACACGTAACAAGAAACGACAATACCGACCTCCTGTGCGGGACCCGGCAGTGGATGCAGAGGCAAAATCTCTTCGGTGAAATCCAGACGTAAGGCTCTTCTCTCAAATCGTCACAACCTGTAGAGAGCAAGAACGAAGCAGTGATGAGTCCAAATCACAAAAACACACCATCTCCAGAGGGCTACAGTTCAGTCATTGTTGGCTCCCCAACAATAATGAGCATCCTTTTCTCATTGCTCACTGGTATTTTCCATTTAAACCCAAGACTAAGGAGCAACTGCACCTGGAGAAACTCTTAAACTGGTTCACATGTTCATAAAAAAAGAGAAGTGGTGCATACGTCTGCAGCCTCATTTGGGTCTCAGTAGCAAAGTTGCATAATGTTTACAACCACAGTGCTCTGTGTGCATCAAAGAAATTACAATATCATCTGTCCAAATGTTAGGTTTGCAGTACAAACCTACTGATATTAAAGCAGGACTCCAACTATTGAATCACTACCTCAGTTCAGGAAAACTTTAAACCAACATCAACCCAGTGTTTGACTGCTCTGCTTGTGTTTTTCATGTTTCCATCCTGACCGTGCCTGCTTGCTTCTATTCATATTCAAAAGTTGAAACACCTGTATTTTTTACAACATTTTTACTTTAGCTACACGCAGTGCGTCTGTTCTGTCATCTAGCTCAATTCAGAGTCCTTACAATGGTCACATTTGGTCACTGAATCTTTGAATAATTATCTTATGTCGGACTTTTTTCTCATAGAAGTTAACATTGCACTAATGTTGTGTTTATTGTTCTGTCAATATTAGCTCAAATGACTATATATTATATATATATAAGCTCTTTATGACAGGGATCATAAAGGGATGGACATGGTCAGCACTAATAATCAGGTAGGCATGGTGTGGTGTTTAAACAATGCTTAGTTTGGACTGCAGGGCCCAAAGTGTGCCAAAAAAAAATATGGTGGTCCCAGCAGCAGCCTGAGCTGTTGATACAGGGCGTGATGGATCCATGGTTTCAAGTTGTTAATGCCAAATTCTGACCCTATAATCTAAAAGTCACAGCAGAAACCCACTCATGAGTAAAAGAAGAGCTAATAAAAAATTAATACTAAATCATTACATTATCAGTTGATACAAGGAGAAAGCAAGTAATCACTTTGGAGCTAAAAAAAAGCAGCACCGCTGACAGTGATTAAACATGTTCCAGCTGTCAGCAGTACATACAGCTTTCTCTACCCTCTTCATACTGACGGCAGACACACTCTACAGGCTGCAGATAATTGACTAACGGCAGTCTCCCTTCCCTTTTACTCCGTGATGTTGGGGCCTTTTAATGGTTACTGTCCAGAGATAGCAGCACTCAGATAAGTTAATGATCAGGTCACTACTCTGACATAACAAGACTGCACAGAAACACCAACACAGGATAAGTGAAACAGATTAGGTGATGATAACAGGTCACCAAACACAGAGACTGTCTCAAAAGGAAGCCATAGTTTTTGGTTTGTTTGTTTGTTTGTTTGTGTGTGTGCAGATGGCAGAATGATAGAAGATTGTGATGGTAAAGGATACCTTTTCTCTGTCAGCATTGGATTGACAATGCTCTTAATCAAACAGTGGAGACAGAGACCACCTACAGTTTGATGAATTCCAAGATGATTACATGCAGTTTCTTTGGGATCCACTGTCAGCAATTCAAATTCAATTCAAATTATTTATCCACAATCTCTCTTTCATGATGTTTTTGCTTCCAGACTGACCAAGCAGCAAACTCCAAAGCTGAAAGGTGGGGGTTCCTGGGACACTAGGGACACTTTAAAAAACAGTTCTAACCTCTATGGATAGATTCACCCTTCATAACAATTCATAACAACTCTAAAGTGAGAGAATTGTTCTTATACAATTGTTCTTGTAGGGGCGTGTCCACTTTGATTGATAGGTGTGAAGAGATATGCAACTAGGGCCAATTGGTGGCTGCTAGGCCCTCTTTCCACTAACTGGAGTTACTGAACTCGACAAGCTCATCATGCTTGTGCTGTTGGTGCTGTTTCTTTAATTATGTACACTTCATCATGTCTTAAACTTTCGTCTCTGTTACACCAGATTTTCCAGTAAAACCAGTAAAATAATCCAATACTATCCAATCAGTTTACTTCCAGTACTCTCCATAATCCATCTCATTTCTTTTGTACCTGAGAAAACATCCATTTCGCTGGGCTTGCTCTGTAGCCTGACCGATGGGGACAAAAAAGCACTGATGAAATGTCTTGATGCATTCTCAATCATCCAGGAAAGTAAATCTCCAAAAGTTGAATCTGTTCATCTGGACAACGCTGTGATTGCAGCCATTCCCCAACTCTCTGTGAATGGTACTCATGGCCATTGATCAGTGTTCTTTGATCAGTGGGTTTTGGTCAGTGATTGTTGATCAATGGTCATGGGAATTTGCATAATTATGATTAAGGAACTGACCTCATAGCCCATTGTTCCTTCAGTGGGCTGGTTTCAGTCATTATGCAAATGTACTGTTTATAAGGTTTGGGGAAACCTGCAGTCAGCTGAGACTGAAGAAGTCACTTGGATGAGTGACGAAACGTTTCTCCCACAAAACGCTACGTCCAGATGAACAGATTCAACTTTTGGACACTGATGAAATATTTTGTAAAAATTCTACAACATTTTGATAAGCTACAAGGTACACAAAAAATTATCTTTAATAAACTAATATGCTTGCATTTCCTTTAGCCATTGAAAGCAACAGCTGTGGCTAAAAGAGAGATTTCGAGATTTCAACACAAATACAATCAAATAAGATCTAATCGACACTAGCATCGACTTTATGAACAGTGGGAAAACAAGCAGTATCCTGCCACAAAAACTTGGCGTAAGCTTGAAATAATACAAGACACACACAGCAGCTTCTCTGGGATCACTGGGACTTACACAAATAAACCACAGGCCAGTAGGCTTCTCAGTCAATGATATTCCCCCGAGCTAAGTTCAATTTTTCGCAGAGAGTCAAAACTGAAAAAGCACTTGCTATGACTTAATTATATCCTTTGGCTGTGATTTTGGATGAATTTAGAATCAATATGGTGGCTGGAAAACAGGAAGAACAACTTTACAGAAAAGTGCCCTGAAATACATAATAACAGATAAGGAAAAGACTTCAGATTGATGTTCTGAATTCAGTTTTGTCCTTGGGGGAAACTCAACAGTGTGAATTATTTTCCAAATTGCACAGCTGAGGGGATTTTCCCCAAGTGTTACAGACCAACTACTATTTTTACCCCTCTAAAGCATTGCCAACAAATGCCCCAACACACATTTAACCTAATACCTCTTAGGTGAGGTGAGCTAGATGTCGGTGTTTGGAGCTCAGCTGTTGAATCCTTCCAGACTAGAGGGCAGGCTATTATGTGGGAACCATAGGCAATTTCACTGCAGCCAGGCCCGCCACAAAAGGGTCTTTCTTATAGCATTTAAGAGCTTTGGGAACAGGGGAGCTGAAAGGATGGGACAAAAGAGGTTTGCCATTTTCCAATGGAATAGATTTTTTTTAGATGATTTTTTCTTTTTGCACAGACTCCGATGAGAAGATCAGTGCACCCGTATTTGCAAAATCAGAAAAAAAAGAACCAACTGCTTCTTAGATTCTCTTAACATCAAGATTGAAAACAGCGAAAACTGTGCACTGCATGCTAAGTTAACATCCAGTTAGCTATAGCTTCACATCAGGTATGGAACCACTTTTATTGGTCCAGTGTAATTATTACTTAAATGTTTCTGTAGCTGCACATGCAGGAGCCAAGTTGGATGCTATTTGATGTAAATCATACGTTACTCTCCATCAAGGCTGTGACACACCAAGCACTGATACTGTATTTGGCAGTGAGGATCAAAATCAGAAGGATCTTTCATTACCATTTCCATCTGTTTTATATTTATTTGTCCCATCCTCGTCTTTTCTTCACTCTCTGGGTCTGCGGGCAGTAATGAGAGGCATGTGAGGCTAAGCAGAGAGCATTCTCATTAAAAATAAGCAGCTCGGTAGCCCCATCCCTCAGGCTAACAAACACATACAACACAGGTGTCAGGAAGCAGCCAGCACCCTGAACCCAATTCACTCTCTGAACAGTAATCACTGTAATGCGCTGCAAACTGCAAAGCTATTATGAGCAATCGCTGAAGCGCGTCAGTGAGTAAATATTTAAAGAGTGCTGAAGATCAGGCACTAGAGCAGATTTTTCTGGAACTCAAAGCTGCAACTCACCTTTGTGGTCTGAAAGGTCAACTTCAAAGGCATGAACAGTGGGAAATATTTGCTATTGTAAACCCAGCGGGAACATGTGTTTGCAGAGTTTACAGAAACACAATAGATATTGTCAGTGTACACTAGGTTATATAAGCCCTCTATCTTAAGACCGGAGCTGAATGGGCATTACAGCTGCTCTCTGTTCATACAATACAAAACAGACTTGACCAACTATGACCTCATCATAGCAGACAGCAGCCAGTGTGTATGTGTGTGAGACTGGAACATTTTTATATGACTATCAAACTGCTGCTGCATCAGCACCACAGAAACCGCTCAGTGGCAGCACAGTGCATTCAGTATTGTGCTTATGGGACAAGCGCACTAATGCTATTCACTAGTGCTAAAATCAAATACAAGTGGCAGCTGACAGTGAGACTTTATTTGGTTATGCAAAATGTATGAAAAGTGCAAAAAAAAGTAACACACAAACACACAAAATAAGCCATTACTGTTGCAGAGAATAATGAGTGTTGCTTGTTCCTGCACAGCTGTCTTACATTTACTGTAGCGCTGAAACAGAAGGGCTTTGAAAGCCTCACCAGGAGATCTTCAAGCAGCGACAAGAAAAAACACAAAAAAACATTGGGTTGCTGGTGCCTGTGGAGCTTGCTTGATATTGTTTCACTTCAATTCAGTTTTATATAGTGCAAAATCACAACAGTCACGTCAAGATGCTTTATATTGTAGGGTAAAGACCCTGCAATAATACAGAGAAAACTGCAACAATTCGACAACCCCTCTATGATCAAGGACTTGGTGACAGTGGGAAGGAAAAACCCCTTTGAGAAACAGGCTAATATAGGGGCAGCCATCTGCCGTGACTGCTTGGGGATGAGGGGATCCACTGACGGCAACAGGAAGACAGAAACAGAGACCATTAGGTGTCCCCTACACATCTCAGTGAACGTTGCCTAGCAGATAACCTTGTCTGATCAGTCTAGTCATTAAGTACCCAATTAATCACTTATTGTATGACAGAGATAGAAAAGCACTAACTCCACAATTGATTTGACCACAACTGTTAATCATATATTCAGTTAGTTATTAATAGCTAACTAATTAAGTTAGCATTTGCCCTGTTGAAAATGAGCCATGTCATGTGCACCCAGGCATTCACACTGAGGTAATCAGATAATTAGTTAGGCATGCTAACTGTAACTTTGTCCATGGTGTTTTTCTGAAACATTCAAAAACACAATTAAAAATCCGAACATTTACTCTCAGAATTCTTCACAATAATTATAAAGACACGGAAATTGATCCTTTTCAGTGACATCATGCTAGTATCTCCTTTAGCCCCCACTTCCTTTCGATGCAAGCATACACCCTTTCCATTCAACAAAAAAATCCTCAACGCTGCAGCACAAGCTGAACCGCTATGAGAGCGCTCAGTGTGTAAAGTAAAAACACAAGGTGTGTTTTACTCCCTTAGGCACACACTGATTACACACTCTGCACTAATGCAATGATTATCCATACTCGATCCAATTTCCTCATGTCCTTGTGTGTGTGTGCCTATGCAGATGCATGTATGCATGTGTGTCCTGCCTGTAAACCACAGACCGCACAGAGCACACAGAGATGATGTCACCTTACAGTGATTAGTGTGTTAGAGCAACGTGGAACATAACAGATGGCTGCAGCTGCACCAGTTTCATAAAAACAAGAGAAATTGAATCAAAGAGAAAGAAGAGATTTCAAAATGTTTTAAGTTTATGTGTGTGTGTGTGTGTGTGTGTGTGTGTGTGTGTGTGTGTGTGTGTGTGTGTTGCCTTTGTTCAAATCCGATGAAGTCATCGACCTCTCCCTAATAACAGAAGACAGGTGTATTAAGTGCTCTCCTAATGTGGATAGGAGGGTAATTTCTCTGGACTGGATGAGAGCCAAGTCTCTCCCAGACACGATGACAGATATAATGGGCAAAAGAGTTTCACATGAGTTCACACACACACTCATTCCCCTCCTGCCCTCATCTGTATATGCACTGCAGCCTGGCTAATGTTTGCCAGATTCTGTTATCATGTCTGGAAAACCAAGCTCTTCTCTGTCTCCCTGGTGAATCCCTGAGCCTGAGGTGATAAAGATTCCCACTGAGCACCACAGGCCATCGACCACCAGGAATCTGATGGCTCTGCAGTGAGAAAAGCTTAACGGTTTCTTCAACGTGCCTAATGATCCAGAGAAGAGGATAAGATCTGGTTAAGTGCATGTCTGCCCTTAAACTGTCAACAACAATCTTAAATTGCTGTTAAGGGGCCTTCATTTACATTTCAGGTGGCTTTTAAAAAGGTCAGATCACAGTTATTTATACTGTTATTTACCTCTAGTGGTACGTAGTGCGATGAAGACAGTTCAGCTATGTGTCGATGTTGCATAAGTGCAATTTTTCTCCTTGTTGGAATTGAGTAAAGTCAACCCATCATTGCCCTGGTGCTATATTGAGCCAAAACTGTGTTTATAGAAGTGTATGGATTCTGATAATGGACCTCACTGTGTAAATCCACTGGAGCTAAGGTCAGGAAGTTGAATCTGCACGCTCGGTTTGCCAGTACACACAAGCAGTCTATTGATCAGTTCCCGCAGATTGTCACCTGAATATTTTGTTACACCACATGAGCCCTGGGAAGCCCTAAACGTTCAAAAGTATACAAGCTGTTTTTAAATTCATCTTGGTGTGGAAATGATCACCTCTCTATGGGCATTTTTTTAGTCAAGCTGTAGATGGACAGATGAATGGTCAGAGGTCAGAGGCAGCTTTTCAAAAAGCGATACCCCTCTGAGTAAGTGATCTGTGGGGCAACTAGTGGTTTCATTAGTGGGTATAACAAGAACATTCCAGTTAATTGTGCAATTCTTTTTCTTACTATCTTTATGCTTACTCTTTGTACTCTTTTGTTTAATATCTTTGTTTTCTCTGAAATATATGTCCTTTATGACTTGTCTGTGCTTCCAACTCCTATTATTAAAGTCTTCTGTTATCCACTTTGTCATGCCTTTGTTTACCCTCTCCACACAGAGAGCCAAGACACAATCCCTGCCGTCTTAAGCTGGCAAATACCACTTAGCTGTGCAGGACCGCCCCAAATGACAAGAGCAAACAAAGAAATGCCTCATTCTCCACATTCTTTTTGCTTTCTCCAAAGCAAATATGCACATTTCATAAAGGTGTTGGAGTAAAAGCAAAGGTAAATTAAATAAGTCAAATTAAATAAGTCAAATTTACCAAAGTCCTGCAACTGCATAAATGTTTACTTATGACTTAACACACAGCGAGAGATGACACCAACTTCAGCCCAAACTGTGTTGGTCTTGATTTAACTAGACATACAGTATGTAGCTGCTAATTATACATATGATCATATTAAACAGGATCCATCTAATAATGAGCCTGCAGCTTGGAAATCTGTCCTGTCTCCAAATCAGTTTAGCCTAGTCATGTCAGCTCAGTATATATGCCAGAGGTTTGGTCTTTATTTAAGTCCTTATTTAAGCTATAGCCTTGACAGTATCTTTCTTAAATAGATAAGCCCTACAAAAAGAAACAGTAATAGATGTTTTTTTTATTTATTTAGAGAGCATATGTTTTTGCAATACCATTAAGAAGGGATTATGCTTGGTTGCAAACACCATGGGCAAATAGTCCTTCCAGTTATGCTTCTCTAAAGTCCACTTAATGTGCCTGAAGGACATATGCAGAGTTCGAGTAGTGCAGTTAAGTGTTTCTGCATCACAAAAAATTCATACGCATACAGTTGGACCAAGTGGGGCCTAGCATATTTGTATGCATGGAAGCAACAACTCTTTTAGATAGATGTATGTGTAGTAACAAGGTTCAATGGGTTTATAAGAAATGTATATGCTTAAATTATACACTTAAAAGATAAAATACACATTATATACAATCTTTTAAATATTTTTTCCCCTGAGACACCAACTTGTTAGCCGTCCCGAAAGCAAAAAACACTACAGCAAAATAATGACTGTTCAGTGTTCATCTGCTTCATAAGCTGAAACCATTAGCATGTCTGGCTAAATAGCTTAAAATCAAATACAGGCATATCTTTTTGGCTGCTGCAACAACAAATTATAATACTTAAACAACACCTCTATAATCCTGTTTTTTTAACATTTTAACATTTCCTATTATTTACAAAAAATATACAGAATATTATGCAAAACTGCAGTTTTTCCAGTTACACATTCTACAGTCTATTCCTATTGTTAGCTAGCCAAATTTAGCATAGCATTGAAACACTTCATGTTAGCTTAAAAACACTGCTTACTGTACTATTACAAATTCAAATAATTAGGATATGGTAAAATAACTCACCACCTGTAAAATGTTCCTGTTGTAGAAAAGTGGCAGAAGATATGTTGTACAAGCCACTTAAGATTATTTCCCCAGAAAAAATTAATTAAATTATCTACAATAGCTACAATAGCACACACATTGTACTTTACGCTAGTGACTGTGACTTATTTTGCAGTGGATTTAGATATTTACTCCACTGAAGCATCAAAAGTATTACATACCCAAATATTTGTTTTACTTTGTTTTACATTTCTATGGGGTAAAAAAAGGTAAAATATACTATTCTAAAACTTGTATATAAGTTAAGCAACCAAATATGTCAACGTCTTTTCCTAACGTACTCGGGATAAACACATGACCGTTTCTTTCTTTACTCATCTTCTGCATGCCTAAAATAGCATTAGTCTTTATATATGACTAGTTCAGCTGGAAATGTAAAAGGCAATTATTAGCTAGTAACTGACAACTAGTGTAATTTGTAACAGTTGCCATTTGAGCTTTTTACTTGTTGGGGACAAGTACAAAGCATTTCTGTGTTCAATCAAAGACCCACTGTTTAAAAAAATATTACTCAGAAATTCAAGCAACTTGCCGTAAACTGAAATAAAGCGTGACTTGCATAGCAACAGTTCCAAAGGGGGCAAACAGCAATTTACTGCTAATACAGTCAGTAACATGAACAGAATTAGCTCAAACCAGTGACCTGCCTTACTTTTAGAATGACTCATCTCAATTCAAAGTAGGTGTGCCAAGGCAGAATGCAGCCAGAGGGTGTTACAGCCATTGGACTTGCTTTGCTCTGGACCAGCGTACAGTGGCGATAATGACCAGTGACAGCCTGCCAGTCCAAACCAAAGTAAGGTTTCCATAGTGCTGCTGAAACCTTGACTCAAACAGAGAAAATCAGATGTGTGGTTTTGAGAAAAGTTGGCTCAGACCAGCTGGAGGATCCTTCAGCTGTTCTGGGATTTAGCAATGAATGTGAGTGAAAATGAAAGGATTCTTGACCAGACTAGTATGAAAGAAAAAGCGGGGGAATTTACTAGCAGTATTCCCCAATATTTATCAACATTAAACAAGTGGAAGAACTACAGTAATGTGGATGAAAATTCCTCCCAAAACTGAAACAGACTGACAATAATTCGTTTTTCAGTGACAATGACTTTGTCGTCATTGCTGATCTTCTGTTATACTGTGTGAACTAGAAACACAAACACACACGCATACGCAATACACAATGTAGACTAATCTTGTTCACACAAAACGTGTTCCATGTCCACAGCCAAGCTGAACACAAACCATCTTATCGCACAACGCACACAGACTGCCTATTGTGGGAGGTTATACCCTTTTATCATTAGCATACAGCTGTCAGACCAAGTCCCAGGGTGACTCCAGTTCCAGCCTAATCAATATTTAAGCATGTCTCATACAACATTTGCCAGCAAAGAGCAACGATGGATGGCATGGACGAAAACAGGAGACACAAACTGATGTTAATGTTGAGTAGAAACAGTGCAATTTAATGAGCCTGCAGTTGCTCAGGGACTAGATGAAGTGCTGCAGGCCAAGCAGCTGCAAAACCCTCCGCCTGTCTGTCGTCCATTCCCCTGAGACTGACCCCCAGCTCGTTACAAAGGGACAAAACCCACTGCAGATTCTTTCTCCTCATTTTACCCAACACCCCTCCGCCTCAACCCCCACCAACTCCTCCTTCCTCTACTAGTCATTTCTTTGGACAGGTCTTTATTTCCAGTGTAGGATGAGGGATTTCTTATTGTGACCCCACCATGCTGATTTCCCAGTAAACAGGAGAGCTGCTGGAAGCATAGGTACCCCCAGGAGTGACTCATCTCCAGGAACAATGTGGGGGTATGAAGGACAGAAAGAGTCAGAGGAAAAAAGAATTCACATTTAGGTGAATCTTCTTGGGTGTGCTTAGGTTTTAGTGACAGAGCTTGGATCATCAGATGGTGAGCAGCAGGCTTGATGCAGACATCCATGCGAGTGACAGTTTCTTAATACCATGCTAGTGAACTATAATGCACCAACTGTGCATGCCTCCTTTTAGGCGGCCTTCTCATGGACTTCAAAGAAGTATAAGAGGAACAACCACCAGCCTTAGTGTTTGCACACCCCACTCAAGGAATCTGAGGAGGTAGGTGGGGTGGAGAGGGCACAAACACAGGTGACTTTCAACCATGAGACTGGAGTTTGACTCATAAAGAGGACCGTTTGTAAATGTCACTTTCCCTCACTGTTTTCTTACTTTGGTCAGTTTTGGGAATGTCAGTTAGGAAAGTCATAGTTAGGTTTAAAAGCTCTGACAACATTAAAGACGCATTAGGAAAGGTCAGTCTTGTAGATTACCACAGTGCCCTTCTGAAGTTGTGTTTACAAATCAGAAGACAGGACAAGGAACCACAGTTCATTAGCTGTTAAATAAGGGTTGTCTAAAAGTTAAGGGCTGCAATGCACACATGAAAACAGCATTAAAGATGGCTTTCAAGCATGAAAAGTAAAGCCAACAAGAAAGTGCCTTAAATGTGCATTCTTTCCAGTGGCCACCAGGGCATAAACTGATTAGCTAACAACTTTAGCTTTACAAGCTAGCCTATGAATAAATTTTGCTCACAAAATCAGGTTTCACCAAGAAGGTGGCAGGGAAAAGCGGTCAGTTCAAGGTTTCAAAACAGGACTTCACTTAAGCTACATCCATCTTTTAGCCAACAACACTGTTTTAGCTGTCAGTATCAGACCAGATTACACCATTAATGATGGTAGTTTAGGAAGTAGCTGGTACTGAAGTTCATTAATCAATTAAAAAGTGAAAGCACTAAGACGGACAGCGGGGGAAAATATGTGATCACATGACAAAGTGTTCTTAGATGCTTTTGTTTCAGATTGTGAAAGACAGTTCTGCTAGCACTGATCAAGCAGCCTGTCTCTGAGGCCACGCTATGAAAAAAATCAACAAAAGTCAGACTCGCGGCTGCTTTCAATTCAAACTCTTTTTAGAAGCCTGGAATGGAAACAGTATAACGTAATGTGACCCACTTTGGGTTTGTCAAGATTTTAAGACTGTCTTCCTCACATTACGTCAACTTTATAAGCAAATAAACAAACTTTAGTGTAACAAGAGGCATATTAAATAAAACCTGTGATGTTTGGTTTCATAGAGCACTTCCTCCTGGATGCTCCTGTTGAAAGTTTTACTGGCCACACTTGCAGACACAAAGGAATACAATTGGTGGTGGTGGAGTGGGGGGACAAAAAAAGAATAAAAGAGAGCACAGATTGTGAAGAACAGATGTGTGAGCGAATGATCTAACGTACATGTGCAGCAGTTACAGTAGTCCGAGGAAGTACCATGCAAATAAACTGGTCTCGTTATCTCGGCCATCTACACTGGAGGATATCCACAGCAGGCCTCTGCTGGAACAAACTGTATTCCAGATGTTAATCCCAGCCTGCTGGAGTCATCTGGTTTAACCTTTGACACGGGAGCAGCCGTTCAATTAGTGGATTTCACACTCTGGTCATGGTGACACTATGGTCCTGGCTTTGGTTTCAAGCGAACACTGATAGAGCCCTGGTCTGATTTCCATCAGCAGACTACTCGGCAATATTTACTCTGACAGTATTTATTTAGGATCCAAATGCACAGAGAAGATGTAGATCAAAATCCTCTACTGAAAATAGCCCTCATTCCAGGAGAAATATACTGACCAATCCCATAAACTGCAGCCAGAATCCTGGATTAATGACAAAGGCACTACCATCAAAGCTCAGAGAGGCACGAAAGGCAGATGATGTGGTCTGCGTAAATGGCTTAGCAGTTAAAACTCTTGTTTTATGTTTTCGTATTGTGCATTAAAAAGCATCGCCAACTGCATCATCTGCATCGGCGGGAGAAAGGAGGCAGGCAGTGTCCTTTTTTTCCATGCTTTGAAAGTTTACCATTTAGTCTAGGAAAGGAGAGGGAAAAAAAGAAACATTAAAGAACTTTTCCAAAGTATCTGCGCTGCCAGGCAGTCAAAGGAAAGAAAAAAATTGGTAGAATTTTCTTTTCTTGTGGCCTGAATGGGGGGAAAAGGAGAGTTCTGCCGGGTTGTAACGAATGAAGTTCATGCTTTTCTTTCCTTTTTTTAATGGGCCAAACACAGAGCCCTGAGGGACCACGTGTGCTGGCACATAAACTCAAACCACTGGCAAGCCCTGACAGCAGACCTCAAGCAACCACTGTCTTTAATGCTGCAGTCATTCATTCACTAAGCATCATTAAACATCTGAAGCTCAGTTGCATGCTTTTTTTTTTTTTAAAGAAAATTAGAGTGAAACGGCTCAAGCTAGTTACAGAATATAAACAAGACCTTCCCAGCTATAAAGTGACAACAATACTATGAATTAGAGCAAAAAACAACATTATTGAAATCTATTGTGTTAGCAGAGAGATCAAAAGCCAGTTGTCGCTGCTCTTTGGTTCGGTTCAGAGGTTTCAACCAGTTCTCAGGTTTACTGCTGAAACACAAGTCAACAATCTGTGTAGCACTTTGTCAAGACCGCTGACAGACTTTAGAGTTTCAATAGCGTAGCAACTTTAAACTTTCAATATGCCCACTGACACAGGAAATCGGGGCAAGAATCAGGTGTTTGGGGTTCATGACGCCTGTTGATGGGACGTTTTCATTGAAAAAATATTCATACAAATCATGCTGTGTTGCTTTAGAGCTAGATCACACAAAGATGAATCAGTTATCAACGCTTCTCAAAGGTGATTTGTTGCATATCTTTCTCTTTGACAGTAAACTGACTTGTGACTGTTGGGCAAACAAGACCAGTGTGACATTTCTCATCATCATTATCATCATCACATGACATTTTAAAGACTAGATGAGAGTTTTAAGTTTTTATGGTGGCAAACAAGGTGTAACAAAACGCCAAGAAAAGAATGGATTTTTAATTTTTAAAGCTTGAATTTGCATAAAACTACTAATGGCCGTTTTATCTAACCTTTAAAAAAAACAAAAACTCAAATTTACGCATTTTATTGTATCGCGTGCGTCATCAGCGGGTGAGACTTTTAATAAAAGGACTAAACCCAACAGACGGGTGTCACAGTGACATCATTTTGGGGTCCCAGTGCGCTTCATTACATGGCAAAGAAACCGACAACTCGGCTTTTCTGCCACGAGTTTCCCCCTCAGAGCTCCGAGTGAAATACAAAAACCAGACAAAGTCCCGTGAAAGTCACTAACGTCTGGCAGAGATTCTCCACTTTCAGGCTTGTTTCAGAAAAGAATAACCACTCCATTGTTAAGGGAAGAAAAGTACTTTTTGAAACATTCCCCCTTTGCGCACGTACTTACGTGTAAAAGCTGCAGTCTGCGCGAATATGGAGCTGTGAAATCCTCACAGTGAATGATCTCTTTTTTGTGCCTTCTTTGAAGTTTGTGCAGGTTTTGGCTCGACTATCTGTTTCGATTCGAGTTTGATTTTCTCCCTCACAGACTATTCATCCTCCTCCACGTTTTCACCGCAGAAGAATGAATGGCTCCCTGCGTCCGACCCTCTATCCAGACAGGACTGCTGTTAGGATGGATGGGAGTGACTGCTCCGCTAGAGCCCGCCCCAAACCCACCAGTTACTGCCTCTCTGCAACTCTCAGCGGACTCTTGAAAACTGATGATAATTTTTAATTGTATTAAATGTCGTCTGTGTCACTAGTATATTGCTGGATTTGGTGTATTTTCATTTTTTTTCACCAACTAATTGAAAAACTGGAGAGAAAAAAAATCTATAAAAAGATTAAATCTGCAGTACCGTATACACTGTATTAATTAATAAGTATTAATATCAGAAAAAAAATTGACTTTTTCTTCACTCGGGGATAGTATATCAGCCTGTAAGCACCAGGCACACTCACAAAATATTTCTGCCCAAAATGTTGATTTTAGCTAATTTAACTATATGTAAATTTTTCCATGTTTTGTTACATATGTACAATGTAAAATGTTACATTTAATGAAATTTTGTCAAATGAAATGTACGTGATTGGTTTCATTTAGTTTATATCGAATACATTTTCCTAAAACATGAAGTATTTGAATAAATGAACCTTTCAGTTT
Organism: Oreochromis niloticus; assembly: GCF_001858045.2. Classification (NCBI taxonomy): domain Eukaryota; kingdom Metazoa; phylum Chordata; class Actinopteri; order Cichliformes; family Cichlidae; genus Oreochromis; species Oreochromis niloticus. Next base: position 12,687,516 of record NC_031972.2, read on the forward strand.
TATATGTTTCAGTTGCAATTTAGTCAAAATTATTGCATCATGTTTACTGAGGGTGAAAAATCTTGTTTATGAGTAAAGAAGTTTTTAACCATTATGTTTTAAGTAATTTAAAGTAGTCCTGATATGTGTTTCCTTAATTTTCTGTTATAAATATATTATTTCAGAGCTGGGTGCTAATATTAAACATTGCTGAAGTTTGAAATAATGAGGTCAGAGTATGTACCAGTAATCCCTGTGAGGCCAAACCTCAGGCAGGAAACTCTTCTGAACTCTTTTCTAAATTTGGACCTTTATGATGTCACACAGAGGCGATATTTCTAATATGGTCATTTCTAATAAGGCCTACCCACCTGCTGTTCAAAGGGGCAACTGGAGGTGTGTGTGTGTGTTGGTGGTGGGGTTGGGGGTGTAATTAGTCCCTCACTAATGTGTATCATAGTTTGTTAAGTTCTAAGAATGAACCAAACCACATTACAATGGATGACAATCTTTTTGAGATATTTTCTTTTTTTAATTTGGACCTGTTATTCCGTAAAGGTTTTTGTACCTAGTTACTTCCCTCAACTGTATATAAAAAATGTAGCTAATATGGGAATACCTTAAAGCTGCATTCTTTTAAATAACCAATAGGAGGAGACTCATGGAGTCTAAAATGAGATTTACCCCTCTGCGTTAAATCTATGCCTTAGTTATGCCATACCAGCTTACAATCATAGCCTCAATATAAAGACTCACATATGTCAAAAAAATTCCTGGAGGGAGATTCTGAAACTATTGGAATGGACATTAAGGAATGTACGAAAAGAAAAACTGACCACAAGAAACAGTGGGGATCCAGGAGGGACAAAGTCCCAGGAATTTATTTGTTTCTATCGTGGCTAGCACCACAGAAAAAACACCAGGATGCAACCACAAGGTAACGAAAATCATGCACAAGCATGAATGCTGGCGATGGCATCGGCCAATACGTGGGTTACATTGGAGGCTCTACAAAGATTTGCAGCAGTAGTCTAAGTCTGCAGTTATACTTTCCGTGTTTGTGAGTCTGTAGGAATCAGTGACATCATTTCATCATCAGACAGTGAGCGTGGGTCCATGTGGACTTACCTGCCAATTTTTTTAGAACTCTGAAGACTCGTCTATGGAGACGTTACATTACAATGTACCAACTGTGCAAGAGCTCCAGGCGGTGGACTTTATAGAAGCATAGCAGCAATCGCTTCTTGGCTGTAATTTTTTCAATCTGTCCGTGCCCGTGTCCCCAACAGAGTATAATCAAAGCTTTAGAGAAAACAACCCTTCAGCTCACTGGATTTATGATGAAACACTTTCCAGATGAGTTTATGGTTCTAATTGCAAGTCTTATAACAACACCATCTTCATTTTGTGAATTATGGTCCCTATTAAAATTAAAAGGTGGAAAGCAGGGTATTTTTTAGAGCCGGATTGCTTTGTATGTGACACAATAAATAGCCAATAACAAAGGACTCAACACCTATAAAGGATATAGCAGGCAGGCGATATTCTTTAGTCAAAAGTGAACAAGGGCATATTCAGTTACTAAGTTGCTCCTCCGTGAGGATTTAATGAAAAGTTGCAAACACCAAAGCTGACCTCCCATGACTCACTATGTAAGACATATAGGACAATATTACAGCTACATAGGGATAAAAACCATATAAACTATTTTCTCATATGAGTAACTCCACTGACCTTTATTTGTAACATAAAAGCAAAAGTCACACAAGTAAAAACTCAGTTAAGTCTAAAAAATGTGAAAGTCTTTGTCTACGTTTCTAAAAATGGAACTGTTTCCCAATTAAAATGTCCGTTTATTACACTCACTTTGTATCAACAAGCCATTCACACAGCATTACTGTGGCTACATGTCACATTCTCTCGAAATCTGAGGCTCAACCTTGTCTGGGAGGCTAACAGCTGAGTCTTAGACACATCATCAATCAATACAGAAGGGTCACATACTGAAGGTCCAACAGTCTGAAGGCTACACAGCAGCGAGCCATACTTGCAATATTTTCAGAATGGACCATCTCCAGTCTTCTATTGTTTTTATTGTCAATAGAATTATATGTTGAGTTAGTGTAAGATTGCTCAGTCCGTTCATTTAAAGAACAACAGTTTAAAACAAAAACTTTTGTATGTTTGTGTGCACTTTGCACAACAGTGAACAAGTGTGAATGCACTATTTTGAGAGTGTTGTGACTAGGAGGGGAGCAACTGGTGCCAGGACCTCAGTGCCCCCTGTATTTGTGCTTCTTGGTGAGTCAAATGAAACTGGAATAAAATGGAAACACAAGGGAAGTCCCATGACTCGATCATGGAGTTTCTGGCTACACAACTGCAGTTATTGACAATAATAACAGCCCTGATGTTATCCTTTCAGTTCCTGGGATCACTGCTACTCTGACCGACCTCTGGTTTGAAAGCCGGACTGAAAGTGCAAAAGTCCACCGTAGAAATAGTTTAACTTCTAATCTGTAATTTAATTTATCTAGTTTGATCTACAAGGTTAGCTTCTCTAAGATCTGAGTGACTTTGTACCAGGAATCCAACTGTTCATCAATGAATGCACAAGTTTAGAGCTTTAGATAAATAATGCATAATTACAGAAAGGATTTACATCATAGAATGGTTCTGTAGTAACATTCTGAGCAATTGTGTCTGTAAATTTAAATTTTAATCCATTTTTAGGTTATTTAGAGGTTTCGAGCCTCTCTGCATGTTAACACCATGTAGAGGGAAGGGTAGCCTAAAGTGCTAAGCAGAGGCAAAACAAGTGAATTACAAGTTTGTGCAAAAATACACCACACTCAACGTTGTCTCCAGTCTGTTCGGTGCAAAATCCTGTATGAGAAGCAGCAATTAAGAAGTTACATTTAGAGGCTTTGTTTTTTCTAAAAATAGCAGCCCACAAATTACTGTGTACTTCCTTAGCATATACTGCGACAAGGCATTAATTCCAGAGAGGACACAGTATAAGGGAAAAAGGTGGGAAAATGTAAGAATGTTTCTGGTATATTTGCAAAATAAATACAAGGTAAACTAAGCTGTGTGACAATGAAGAAAGAAAGAAAAAAAATTAGAGTAAGTGGTGTTTATTTGTAATGGCTAAATCTTAAAGCGAAGAGCTGAGCTTAAGCTTTTAAAAACAGGATCATTCTCATAATCTATGTTGTAATTCATTATAAGCCCATATTTGAACTGCACCTGGGCATTTACTTTGCTTGGAGTTACAGAATATATTGTGCATGTTTTTTTTAAAGTGGATACATAGATCCAATCTGAACAACATCCAACAGAAAATCAGTGTGAACAATAATTAGCATATCTCAAATTACATGAAAGTTTCTGATAAAGTTTTGGCTCCTCTAGCAGCATGGGCCACAATTTGAACTAATGAAATACTGCAAAGTATTGCAAGTAATAAAGTTTATTTATAAAGCGCTTTCAAACAATTCAGAAAGTCCTGCACTGGTTTGCTTTTGTTCTGGTGCTTTGGCCGAGGTTGTGTTGGAGTCTTGACAACCCAATCAGCCTCAGAAGGAACTGTACTCACCTCAGCAACTCACCTGGCTGTCCACCCTCTTACGACCCCAGCAATCCCCCTCTGAGTATCATCCTTGGCATTGCAAAATAATTCCTCTTGCATTGAAAAACAAACAAACCTTGGAACATTTCTTTGGAATCGCTCCTAATAGATTTATCTAGAATAAACACCCTCTCTTTTTTCCCCCAGTAAAACCACTCCCAGTCAGGTCACTGGGTCTTCTTTTAATGTGCAAGTTTTTCTTCGAATGTCAGTAAATGCCATTGACCGAGGTAGGAAAAGATACAATAAAACCAGAACAATAAAAAAAAAACCATCTTAAGCCACATAATAAAAGTAAACCGATAGTTTAAAAAAAAAACAAAAAAACAAGACTGTGGTCCCAAAAGTTCATTGGCAGGAAGCTAGCATTTAGCTGAGAGCACCCCAGTGCTAATGCTAAGTAAAGCCTAACAGAGCTGTTAGTGTGTATATAAAGTACATTAAGTCTGATGTTTTTCAAAGTCCACTGTTTGCTGATGTAATATGTAGAAAAAACAACAAACAAAAAAAGTAAAAGTTTTTAAAATTTCATCTATGCCCCACACAAACACCTTTGTGACCCGCACCAACATACAGTACAAAATATCTACGTAGCCTTTTTTTAAATTAGGTGCGATAAGCCGTCGGGTTTCCCCTCTTCGAGGCTCAAGGTTCAACACATTCCTGACTGCACTGGTCAGTATGATTTTAATCTGTTTTCACAGGCAGGCGGCACACACAGACACAATCTTGTTTGGAATTCTCGTCCCACTTGACTGTGAGACCTTCAGTCTCATCTTGTGAACATACCAGAAAGGAATCAAGGGTGGCAGCCCGTTTTTTTGTGTGTGTCCCACATGTGCTCACTGGGAAAACATCTGAGCCTAACACTGGGATATCATATCTTTACCCTGTCATATCTTTCAGGGGCATCTCTCTGGAGCCACACATAACTTTGTCGTTGCAGCTGAAAAAACAACGTGGGGTGACATCAGAGTCAGCGAATCGCAGTGTTGATACAGCGGAGGCACATCAGAGCTGGAGACTGTGCTCGACACTCACAGTGCTGAGTCAAAGTGCAGAATTAAGTGCGAAAGACACACCAAAACCACTTTGAAAACTATGAGGAGGAGACGAGCTGTGACACCACAGGGGCACGCTGATCATAATGACAAGTAGGGGAAGACGGAGCAGCCTGTCAGGAGGGGCACTTCACCACAAATGGGGTATGAGAAGTGCAAAAGTGGTCTGCAGCCGAGCTGAGAAACTTACAGGCCCTGGTTTTACATGAATTGCAAACACTAGTAACGTCTAATTAAATAGACTATCCCATCATACTGAAACGCAGAGTTTTGATTGTAGAGTAAACTGACAAAGTGACAGCCTCAGCAAAGTAAGAAGCACTTTCTCAGAAACATAAAATAATCATGTGGTGCTATGGCATTCACTATTACCAAAATCCCAGTTTGAACTCCATTTAACTGCCACTTTGGCAGAAAATGGCATTTTACTTTAGCATGTGGTACCATGATTACTTTGACAGAATTAGACACTAAATAAATAACTTAGAAAACAAAAATGTAGAGTAGGTTTTAAAAATTTAAGTAAGAAATTGGCAGTAGACACGGGCCATGGGCATGCCATCTGGGCTGCCTGTTATTTAATAAATAATTTAGTGAAATTTGCCCTAAAAAAATCTCAAAGGCCACTCATCAATTAAGCATCAAAATTCAGTTTAAGTAAGTAGGACTTACTTTGGACCACAGACAAGTGAAGACGCTGAGAAAGTCAATGTAACGCTTTTGAATTATGATCAGTTGTGTGCTTTAAAGAGAAGATATTCAAGTAAACTGAGTGTGTTAAAACAGAAAAGAGATTTACAGTGATTTAAAATATACTTTACTCTCAATCAGCTTTATACTGTGCAACAGTGAAACATTCATCATAAAATACCATATTCTTTTATTCCAAGTACTTTTTACTTACATGAAGTGGGTGGGGCTTGGAAGGAAAAAAGTGATGTCACATATTTAGGCGCACCGACCAGGATTTGGAAACATGTTAATAAAGATAATATACTTCATAAAGACTTTTTGTGGTGCTGGTATTTACGGAAAATTAATAATTATAAATTAAGGAAGCCAAGGTATCCATTTCCTTATGTTAAATTACAAAACAAAAATCAATCCACTGATGTGCTTTTAGCATAAAAAAAAAAAAGTGCATTTCAAACCATGCACCATTTAAACTGAAACACAAGTTCAAACCCTCACAACTTTGCATAAAAGTATTGGCATATCCTGGTACCACCTTCACATTTAAAGGACAGATTTGAGTGGTAACAGTGCAAGATATATGTTAAATGTCACATGGAGCAAGGAGCTGAGAGCAAACAGCATTGCAGCTTTGGTTTCTATGGTGACAAGTCTGGGAATTGTGGTAAACAAAACAGGAGCGTCATTGACTCCTTAATGACAAACAGGTCTACGGCTCTGTTTTTCTGTAGCAGCAGTATTGTTTGTTTGTTTTGCTCAGCTGTCAATCAACATTCAGGGCAGGTTAAGGGTCGCGGCCCACATTCGGACAGGGCCGCCTACTCTCAGCAGGAAGCATTTCCTGCTCTAGTCTGTATGCTGCTTTCAATGGAAGGTCAAACACCTAGGGGTCAAAGGTCAAAGAGGATGTGTATATGAAAGAAATTCGTTTCTCCTGCTCAGATTCTAGACATGCAAATATATAGTGTACCTCCCCTCGGAGGTAACACTATGCACTATATACCTCAACCGGTCGTGATCTGACGAAGATTCCCTGGTGAAGATAGACAGAGATTAATAATAACTAATGATTTATAAACACATGGTGAGTGAAAAAGAAACAGTCCATCAGGGCCCCAGCAGCCTAGACCTATTGCAGAGTAACTAAGAGAGGATTCAGGGTCACTTGATCCAGCCCCAACCTGATACAGCCTAAGGTAAAAAAGTCTGAGCGATCAGATAGAAGCTCTGAGTAAGGCCCAGGTGGACAATAGATAACAACACATAAAACTGTTTTTTGAGTTAAACATTGGGGACTAAACATTAGGCTTCCAAATGAATTAAAACTGTCTGGATCTTTGGTTGATTAATAAGCTGGAGTGAAAGATTGCTGCCATCCACCCTCCTCAGCCTTTGCTTCTAGGTGACAATTAGGGGTGTTGATTCATTTAAACTAATCAGCTGTAATCAGATTTATTTAAGGCAGAGTAAATCAGTTTTGACAGATGCTGCCGTTACTGACTTTCTGAATTCTTTGGTATTGGCTGTTATTCTCTTTTAAAAACAAACAAACAAAAATTGTTGTAAAACTTCACCTTTCCACACAAAGGAAAATTCCTGCTGTTGTGATTCACAGTAAACAAAATGCTACAATATCAGTAATATCCGCCTAAGCCCAGGGCCCCCAGGCTCCAGTGGGGCCTGGGTCACATCTAGGGTCATCGTCAGGAAAGTTTATGGGCTGAGCACTTTTTTGGTGGTGCTCTAGTCTACAGAGGAGATGCTCGACTACCTTGGGGAACTTAGCCGACACCTCATTTCTCTCTTCTGGATCTTTTTCAATGTTAAACAGCATGACAGGCTTCAGATGATCCACCTCAGAGGAGCTTGAGTCGGAGGTGCTGTCATCAGGCCGGGGGAACCAAACGTCACATCCTGGGGGGGAAATAACAAAAAGGACATAAGCAGTAGTGTTAAGAAGGAAAAAGAAAAACATCTCCATTTTCTGTTCAGCTTGTTTGTTCTTTTTTTCCTGCCCTACTTATTATAGATGATTTTTATCATGTGCAAAAACTGAGACACTGCTAAAATTGCACTTTTCTTATATTAGAATATCTCAGGAATTAAATGTGTAGTTAAACTTCTTTACTGACAGAAAGGGGAGTTTGACTGGTCCGGTCCACTTAAGATCAGACAGCAAAAAGTAAATAAACAAATAAATAATTAAACAAAAATGACCAGGCAACCACTGCTTTTCCTAGTGGCAACGAGGCTGCCATATTTGTACTCTAGTGTGACTGAGCCATAAGGCAACTTGCTTCTTACTTGTTAGATCGATCACTTAGTATTGGTATTAGAACAATTATAAAAACTAAAAAAAATCCTCCATGACCCAGAAGGCATTTTTACCCCCAAAAATAATATAATATAATATGATATAATATAATATGGTAAATGGTAAATGGCCTGTATTTATATAGCGCTTTACTAGTCCCTAAGGACCCCAAAGCGCTCTACATATCCAGTCATTCACCCATTCACACACACATTCACACACTGGTAATGGCAAGCTACGTTGTAGCCACAGCCACCCTGGGGCGCACTGACAGAGGCGAGGCTGCCGGACACTGGCGCCACCGGGCCCTCTGACCATATAATATAATATAATATAATATGATATGATATAATATAATATTTCACAGTGTGATCACAATGTAATGTCCCAGGGCCAAGTGGTACCCAGTGGGCAGGGCCACAGCTAATGGCACTTTGGCTCATTGACCAGACCACAGACTGAAGTTAAAAGATGGCCTCTGGGTCTCAAAAGTGAAGAAAGAGAGAACTATTTTCCTCCTGCACAATGAGCACATGCTGTCAGCTCTGACAACAACGTTAGCGTTTTACATAAGATATATTCAAATATTTGCTACTACCAGCTTTACTTCATGTATTGCTACTTTATAACGTTGGACTTTTACTTGGGATGGAGTGTTTGACTGTATTAAGTTTTTTTTTTAAAGATAAGAAATAAATGTTTTCCCGTGCATTACAGTGTTTCATATTCTACTTCCCCACTTAGACTAAATATGACATTACAAGTGACAGAAGATACTGACCTGGGTACCCAGTCAGCAGCTTCCACTTTGAAGATCGAATGGCAGCGTGAATGGACACATTGAAGCTGGAGTTGGCCCACATATCTCTGCTGACCACCTGAGCCAAAGTTAACTTGTGCTGCCTGCCAGGACCTGTAGACAGAGGAGGACAGAGGACAGAGCTGATTCAAGGAAACCATCCAGCTTAAAAACTGCAGTTCGCTGATTAAGATGATATTAGTCCACCACTGGATACAAAGCGCCTTCTGTGGATATCTTTGGAAACCAAATGAGAAGGTCGACTGGCACCAGCATACTTGACAATCACAGTCGGTATCAGGTGAAGGGTGTGAAAATAAATGTAGTAATAACAGACTCTTTTGTGCTGCAAAATCTGCAGTGAAATAAAACAGTTTAAATAAACAAACCCCATGAAAATCACTCATGTTTAAGAACAAAAGTTGGGTTTTTTTAATGTATAAATTTCTGCAAACACACAGAACTTTGGGCTTGGAGGAATTTGACAGATACGGTGGTAATGTGGTCGACTCAGCACCAGTCTTCCACGTTTGCCAAGCACAATGAATAATGTGCCGTTAGTGCAACTGTGCAGACACAAAGATGGCACAGAAACAAGGGTCACAGTTACCAATGAGCACACTTTTATCAGTTTCATAGGGCAAAAGTAAATAACTGATCTCCTTTTTGATGGTGTAGAAATATCTGCAGCTTCCCGCCATAAAGTATTTCTAACCCTTACGGAAAATGTCTCCCAGAAGCGAGTACACATGTCCGCACCTTCAAACACAGGAGATCTGGCCTTGAGAGTATTCTCAGGTTCAAAACGTGGTTGACCCCAACAATATGGTCCTGGTTAGACAGATTTGCAAGTCATTTCAGCCTCCTAAGGCTGTCAAAAACAAGCATGTCCTCAACATTCTTCACATAAAGAGAAATCCGCACCCACACAAAGCCGAAGTTCCCCATCGGGGCTTGTTTAATAGAGCCGATTCCGCCGCAGCAACATGAGTGAGGGAATTAAAACATTTCCGATCTCAGCGTTTTTGCGACCACATGATAAAACCTTCGACAATGAATTCTTCGCTGATCGTTGTGCGAATGACGTGCGGGTATCTCAAACTCTTCCAAATGCAGAGCTAAGCTGCTCTAACGCTGAGCTCATCTCAGATTTGCATCGCTCACATGGTTGTGTAAGAACGGGGTATTCAGATTCAGGTGTGAACACAGTTATGTAAGGAGGTGATTAATGATTGACAGGCTTGATTAATTATGCCGTGCTCGAGCTTCTTCTTTCACTCTTAAAAAGGGACTGGACCTTAAACCCCAACAGATTGCCCGCATTGTACACATGTTCATTTCTTACATTCATTCTTTGCAGGACAAAGGAAGCTGCACTCATCTGGGTCCACAGCAGGATGACACACACACAGGAGGAAGGGAGGGAGGAACAGTGGGAAGAGACCCTGAGTGAGCAAGAGAAGTTTCTAGAGGGAGAGCTGAGGAGTGCGGAAGGGAAATTTGGGGGTGATTTAAGGCTTGGGTCAAGTCCAGGAATCGTTCTCTCAACAAGTGAGAAGTTCAGGGACCCCTCTGTGACCCATTTAGCCACAATCCTTTTACTCACAAAGCGACAGCAAAGTAGATTTTGAAAAAGAGACTTGAAAGGAGAGAAAAAAAGAAAGGAAAAAAAAAAGTCTTTTCATCAGCTAAACAGAAAACACCCAAAAAAAAGCATGAAGAGGAGAAGGAAAAGGAGAGAAGAGGAGAAGGAGAAAGGAAAGGAGAGGAGAGGGAGGTCTCAAAGAGAGGCTGGGTTATAATAGGAAAGAAGAAGAGGGGGGAAAAAGAGAAGAATTTCAGCCTGGAAGGGAGGGTGGGTGTCAAAGTGGTGGCCGACAATAAACTTTCAAACATAAAACATGAGGTTGAAAGCTTGTAAAGCAGTGCTTCCCTTATCAAGCCAATGATTTAAATGTTAATGACCACCAGTAAACTTTGAGGGTAATTTGAGCAACACTGGCTGAAGCTCTACAAACAGCCCCGTTTCAAAACAGACAATAAAATCACTGTTTGGATTTTCTGGAATTAGTCGTTTAAACAGGCTCGTGAATGAGGGATTTTAATAAGTTAAAGCTTCATTTATTAATATTTGTATTGGGTTTTCTTCCTCTCAGCTTGGTACAACCAAATATTACAGCTTTCATATAAAAATTTTCAGTGATTGTTTTTGTGTCTTTAAGCTCCTTGTTTTGGTTTGACAATCAGCAACTTTAAAGTTTTGTCACTCTAGTTCAGTACAAGAGGCCCTGATAAACTCAAAGTACACTCCCTGCTCAGCAATAAACAGCCCACCAAAGAGATCAGCAACCAGTTAATCTGAGCCCGCGGCTGCCCTAAAGGACTGCTGATGGATGCTAATATTGTTTTGTTTTCTTCCTCGTTTTTGATGTCTGCTACACATCATTAAAGACAGAACATACAGTACTGTGTAAAAGTCCTGGGCCATCCTTTATTTCTTTATATTTTTCTTCCAAGGACCTAATTTGGTCCTTGATAGTTATCTTGAGCAAAAGTTCTCCAAACTTTCAGAAGGTCTTTCAAAGTTTTCTTAGGACATTGTCTGTTTTTTAACTCATTTTCAGTCTAATCCTGCACATTGCCATTTTAGGAAGAATCCTTTTTGTTTCTTCGTTAAGCCACTTAACACTGACCTATCAGTCAAGGATGAAAAAGACATCAGTGTTGTATGTACATGCAACAGATAACTTAGCAAAGAACCAATTTTTAATTGGCTCTTTCGGCACTGTTACTGTCAGCCTGTCACAAAAACACAGTTTGCTTTCACCCCTAAGATGAATCTAAGAAAAATGCCAAAGACAAAACGGTTTGACAGGCATTAACTGACAAAAACCTGCCAAACCTTGGCATGGTATTCCTTTAAAAAAAAAAAGCAATTTGAAGAAAAGACAAGTAGGAAAAAATTATAAGAATTAGGCTTTATGGAAATGACTTTCAGATATTGTTCATCTGCTGTACACAGTTTTAAGAAATAAGAATTTACAAAAAACAAAAACAAAAAACAAAACCATACAGAGACCTCACACAGGACCAGAGCAAAGCATCTGTCTCTTCAATTCACCTTTCTACTGTTCACTGAAGCCTTATCAGAGATGGTCTCAATGGAAAGATGGTTGTCAAAAAGTGATTCTTAAGGAAGGCAAGCAGGGAGAGAAGGCTGGGGATGCCAAATAGGCAAGAACTGGACTGAAAATCAGTGCCAACGGGTCTTACGGGATCATGAATCCTAATTTCAGTCAGTAGACGTCGACAGTAGAGGCCAGTGAGTTTATACAGTCATCTGTAACACATGGTTGAAGGGCTGCATTTCATTCAGTGGTGTTTAGGAAGAAAAATGAAGGACTTGCAAACGCAGGAAAGTACCGTCAGATTTTGATCCACCGTGCAATACCATCTCAAAAGTACCTGATTCACAATGGCTTCTTTTCAGCGTGACACTGATAGCAGATATACTGGCAATGCAGTGAAAGCATACCTGGAAACACACACGCACTCACACACACCAGTCATGGATTGGCCTCCCCGGGGCCCGCAACTCAACATTATTGCCGCACTTGGATCATCTTGACAGAGAATGAAACAAACAGGGACTCACTGGTGAGCATTGAGGCCTGGTCCAACTCACCCACTAGAGAGTCACTAATGTATATATGTGAACATGATCCCCCACCAGTGAACACCAAAAGTTGCCCTTAAACCTGAAATTAAACCCAGATCTGTGCAGTGCTTAGCTCACTTGAAATATGGATTGACGTCAAACACTGAAAATCTCATATTAAAGCAGGCTGCCGTCCATTGTTGAATACGGACTCAGGAAGGAGCTCGACTTGTACAAACTCTAAAGGACTGCTGTTTGGAGAAATCCAGATAATATTTTGAAAAGCCCCTAACGCATAAGACTACTGTTTGTTTCACATATAAAAGAGTAACTGCTTTTCATTTATGTTTGATCAACATGTTAATATCTGTGTGGTACATCTGTGAAGCATTTTAGTCCTAAAAAAAGTTTGCAATAAAAGAAATAGAGAACAACCAAAGCTGAGTTGGTAGAGTGTGCTGTCCACTAATAGCAAGGTTAGTGGCTCACGTTGCAGTTCCTCCACACGTCTGCGTGTCCTTGGGCAAGAAACTAAACCCAAAGTTGCTCCCTATGGCAGGACGGCAGCTTGTAAGACTCTGCTGCTTTAAAAAAAATGCTGTAGGAGAAACACTTTAGAACACTTTGGAAAAACCACCAAGGTTAAAAAGGTGCTATATAAGCAGGATTTTTTTTTTTACCATTTCAGTCCCCTTGGACCTCCACTATTTTTAAATGTGTAACTGAGGTGTAGTATCCGCCCCAAAAGTCAGAAAGCATGGCCCCAGACAACTGCCCTGCTACCTCCCCAGAGATGGAAGTGGTTTGGTCCACTAAATATTAAGTGGTTTAGATAAGGATGAGTCCAAAAAAAAAAAAAAGCAGTCCCATAGCAGATTTCCTGTAAAACCTCCATACAATCAGAGGTTAAAGAGCGAACACCCGCCCTGCCCTCTAACATCAGCTTTCTCAGATTTCCTCCCTGGCGACTGATTACAGTGTCAACAGTGAATGATTAGAGTTTCACCTCCGTGTTATCAGCATTCCTCAGAAGAAAACAAAATATCTTGTTATATACAAAAAAACTGATCAAATTCTCTGGATTCAGCTAATTTTAACTAAGATTCCAAAACACTCACAACAAACCGAACAACAATTTCAAACACTCTTTTTGGTTTATTCAAATGTTATATAAGACTCTATTCTAAGGTCTAAGCTCAAACAATGATCCTTTCATACAGGCTTGATGAGAAAACACAGTAGAATTACACTGTTAGTAAGAAAAGGAGAACATATGCTACACTGCAAGCACAGAGAGGAGGAGGAGGAGGAGGAGGAGGTCAGTGCATGAGGTTTTCATCATCTTAAGCCTTCAGTGGCATGTGAATTATGACTAAGAGTGTTTAAGCTTGCCTGTGTGAGTTTCATCCCTCAGTACACAAGCATGCAGGTTAGGCTTAGTTGTGACACTAAACTGCCTGCAGTGTGTGATAAACAGATGACCTGCTCTCAGCCTGCAGTCCACCTTTGACCCAATGTCAGTATACTCCAGATACCCATGACCCTGCACAGGACGAGCAGACTGATTTACAGCAGCACCGCTTAAGATCAGCTAAAATCCATATCATGATTACCTGTCACATTTATTGCAATACCAGGTCAGCCATCCATCTACGTTCTTTACTGCTTATTCAATTCAGGGTCGCTGGGGAGCAACCTATACTCTAGCAGTTATAGGCCAAGAGGTTGGGTACGCCCCAGATCTGTCACCAGTTTGTCACAGGGCCAATCACTTCTCTTAATTACTGTTTTTTAATGCAAGTGAATCTAATTAATCTGCATTAAGTTTTAATTATCTGCACTGTGCAGAAAAGAAAATAACTTAACGTAATTATTGTATTATAAAGAGTTACATGGTTCTTTGGAAGCTCATTTCTAGATCTGTATCTTTTTTCGGCAGCTCTACCAAAATAGTTTTGAATAATTAAGAGCTCAAAATAATCACATCCACTGGTCAGCTGGGACTTTTCTCTGTGGGGCTTGCCTGTCTCAGGGCCCAAAGACATGATTATACGATGTGTTAGCCCTCTGATGGACTGGCGACCAGTCCAGGGTGTACCCTGCCTCTCACGCTATGACAACTGGGATAGACTCCACCTACCTGGAGACACCGAACTGAATAAACAGTGATGGTCAGTTTATACTTTTTATTTTTTAAATGAATCACATGCATTCAATTTAGCTTCAATCAAGATTTTCTTCTGTGGTCATTCCCCACCAGTGGGGTCATCCCACCAGTCCTTTAAACCAACACTATTGTGATTAGCTGCACGCTCATAAACAAAAGCTTTAATAAACAACATGTAGGTGGAGCTTCTGTGCTCACAGTCGAAACAGTGTTTCCAAGTTGATCATATCAGGGCTATCCGATATTTATGACATCTGACATACATATGTAGCTGTTTAGCAGCTTCCCCAAAGCAGCGCCCACTCTTATGTATTTGTAATGGATTCATTCTAAGTTTATGACAATGCATCAGCTTGTTGAAGACATTATTACACACTAATCAATCCATATTTCCAGCATAATCTTCTATTTTTCTATTAAATAACCTAAAAAAATTACTTACTCTACCTTTAGGGAAAGGCACAATTGACTTTAACAATGGACATTCTGTGAAATCAGCAGTTTGCATTAATTGAGAAAATTATAAGACATACTGAAAAAAAGATTTCCAGTAACGTTAAAGTGGAAAAAAAGAAATGTGAACTTACATGGAGCAGTGTCATAATACAGAGGGTCGATGTTGTGCAGTAGCTCCAGTCTGGGTGAGGCAAACCCTTTGCTGTAAGATAAAAGCAGTGTTGCACTTCAATAAGAGAACACACAACCAACACGCCACGCTGTCTGACTCATGTGCTGTGAAACCCACCGGGATCTGGAAATCTGAAGCAGCTGGCTGTTGCTCACCAGGCGGTCATATGTGCTGACCGCACTCCACCACAGAGAAAACGCACCACTTTCTCTGACCACACTGACTGATAACACAACTGAAATAACTCTCACTCTCTCACTGGGTGCTTCTCTGTTCTGGGCCTTCGTTTGGTTTACGTTTCCCAGGCCGTGCTGTCGGGGCTGCTGTTTTCTGCAACTGGGACGTCCAATTAAAACACAATGAAAGCAGCGTTTTGTGCCCTGTAGTGCTGCTCACACGGCCATGCCAGCAGCCGGTGGTCAGCTGACACGCAACGGCCAATCGAGTCAAGTGGAGGCTGCGAGTAGTAGTTTGCGGTCCTGGCTAAGCCTCGATTTTCTGCCGGGGTTCTGCTGTAGCCCTCAATTTCACCTCTTTCACTGTGTCCGCATTTAGTTTACAAATATAATGTGTCAGTCAAATGGGACACAGTGACAGCTCGCCTCACATGGAAAGTACATCTGTGGTCTGCAAGCTGCTCCGTGTGACTTTAGCTTCTTTGCAAAGTTCTCCAAAACACAAGAGGTCATCCAGACATGTAATTGAATATATTACGTTTAACAGAATTGCATCATCTCAGGCATGTACTGACATAAAAGGATTTGCAGCAAAACAAATTAGCTGATCTAACAGGAGGACGGCATAATTTTTAGCCTGAAGTGGAGCTGTTGGGGGGGCAGAACAGAGGGATGGACGGACTACAGATCTGTGTGAGAATGACTGATGCAATTTCCTTCTCTTTGAGCTCTCAATGCCACAGCAACAAAGGGCTTATTGAAGAAGCAGGGGCTCCTACGAGAAGAAGACAGAGGTAGCTGGAGAGTGCGAGCATGGGGCGGGGGTGGGGGAGGATCGGAAAGGGGCACGAAGAGAGGGCTAGCTGTCAAACTTAAGAGCTGGTATAACTCACAAAAACCCTCCAGGCTACAGCCAACTTCCCCCTCAAGTCCTGTGACAGATCTTGACAGTACAAAACGGCCCAGCTCACCTGATCGCGTTCCACACATCGAAGCCGTCCAGCGGCTTCGTGCCTGTGGTGCTTCCTCCTGCCAGGCCAACAAGTGTAGGTAGCCAGTCAGAGATGTGGATGAGCTCGCGGTTGACTGTGCCCGGCTGTTTCAGTAACGGGCTGGCAACAAATCCAACTCCTCGGACTCCTCCTTCCCATAGTGACCACTTCCTCCCTCGCAGTGGCCAGTTGCTGCCACCAGACAGTGTTTGACCTCCATTATCTGAAACAACCACAGGGGCAAAAGGTGTATAGGGGATATAAAGTCAATAAATATAAAATTAAAGGTATAAAGTTCATTTGTAGATACTGAAACAATGTTCAAAATTTCCCAGAGTCTGGATTTCATATATGTTTGGGTTCCAGTGTCACTCTGTCAGTCTGAGGAAATTTGGTTTCTGAATGTTGATTGTACATCAGCCAAACATTTTATATTTCAAGCAGACATGTGAGACACCATGAAATGACTTTAAAGATGGAAAACCCATCCAAGCGATATGCGCTCAGGTTTTGATGAGTCAAATACTCTTTAAGCAGAGGCATAAAGAAGTTGTTTTCTTTCTTTCTTTCTTTCTTTCTTTCTTTTTTAAAGGCAAAAAAGAAACAGGAAACTCCTATCACCTGATAAAATTTTATCCAGTCAGCTGATATCCTTCCACTTTATGTTACCTAATTAAAGTGAGCTGAATCATTGATCACTGTATGCCAGTAAGGTCAACTGTGACTGTAGCACCAGCTGTAGCCTTTAACCTTATAGAAAATGGACAGCATCAATAAGCTACAACATTACAAAGTTTCACAGCTGACACAATTTAACGTGCCAATTTGCTACAGGGGCTACACAGGGTTTTTTTGTTGTTGTCAATTTCAGATGTGTGACATACAATCATGTGAAGAAGAATCTTCTCTAGATTTCACTGCAAATCTATGAATTTTGTTTTGTTTTTTTAATAGAACTGCATAAAGTCCAGTGATCAGCAGCTATTGGGAAACTTCATGTGGTGCTGAGCTAAAGTCAAAGCATCATTAAAGTCATTAGGGATTCATGTACTCTGTAACATGACTGTAAAAATTCAATGCCAATCCATCCAACAAGTGATGAAGGATTTCAGTTTGAACAACCAATGAACCAGCTGTCAGTGCACTCCCCAGGGCTGCTATTGCTGAAAACAAGTGATCAGCTGAGACATTAAAACAACACGCCGATGTTGTCTCACTGTCTGACAAATACACCTATAAAATATCCAACCATTACACAAGTGCACACACAGGCGGTTCGACTGTCATCATCCCAATAAGCGATCCAGTATAAATACACTTGACCAGTCACATCCTGGCAAGGCTCCCCTTTCACAGGCAAAGTGTCATCCAAGTCCAGGAAGTAGTCTGTGTCGATTCCCGAACGGTTTTGGAAAAGACCGTCTGCTTCTTAATGTCTTTTCAAGCTGCTTCGCCTCTCTACAGGCCAACTCTGTCTTTCCCAGCTCCCCCAAAAGTTCCCTTCATCCTCCTTGCTCATTTGCTTAAAGTAAATTCCCAGTGAGGCTGTCAGTTTACAGAAAATGTCATCATAAAGGAAACTCAAAGTCCAACCAAACCAAATTCTGCCAATTCTGTCCTGTTAAGCTTAGCCCATGTGAGTCAGTGATAACAGCTTGACCTGGGTGAATTCAAAGTGGGAAATGTGACTAACCAAACAACTGATAAGCCTTCTTTCAGTAAGTTATAGTTAAACATTTATCTGGTCAAATCACAGATTACATAAGCGCCGCACCACATTTACACAGAAGCAGGAAGTACTCTGAGTTTTTCCACTGCTTCAGATCAGCAGAGTCAGTGTCTGCCCAGCATATGGTTGGCTCAATCCTCAGAATCACAGGAGCCAAATGTGTAAAGGAACAATGAAACAGGCCACCTACCGTAGCCCACCACATGCATAAAAACGCTCACACTTTACTTTCACAGCATTGTTCCTGTCTTCTAATTACCCTTTAAAAACACTAAACCCCCTAAAAATAACCCTCAAACGTAGTTACCTACTTCAGATGCAAATCATTAGATGTTCCACGTGTGGAAACCTGCGAGCAGGCACAGGTTTAAATGATGTGGTTTATGGCCCGTCTTGGCCACATTACGTTCTTCATCAAAGGTTTATTAGATGTTTTTCCTTTGTCTTTTTCACGGTGAGGTGCCTGTAGAGCTCTACAAGAAGACATGAGCTAAGAAAAGTTTTCCTTATTTCTGTCAAGCGGCAGTGACGTTTGAACAAACAAAACAAAACACCGCCCTCTAGTGGGCATCCAGAGTAATACAGTTGTCAGCCAAGCTAACTTAAAATAAATAAATCTTGGACATTTGAGAGCTCTTTCAGCTTGTGGAGACTGATTTCAACATCATGGAGTCAATTTTGGGATTACATGAAGAGATAGAAGGCACTGAGACAGAGCTCTAATTAGTACAAATAAAAAAAACAACAACTAATAATTAAATTCATACCAGTTGAGAACACAAGGACTGTATTGTTCCAGAGTCCCTCTTTTTGTAAAGCCATGGTGATGTTGCCCACCGCTTCATCCATAGCCGACACCATGCCGGCGTAAAGTCTGCGATTGGTGTCTTTGATAAAACTGTAGGGAGTCACGTAGCGCTCTGGCACCTGCAGGGGTGCATGGACTGCCTGCAGTGCCACATACATGAAGAGTGGCTGAAAGATAGAGGGAAATGGGGACAGAACATTCACACTGTTGTCATTATAGGTGTTAAATGTCCCCCCCAAAAAACCCAACAACAAAAATAATAATAATAAAAAAAAAAAACTGTTGTGATATTACTCCAAATGAGAGGGTGAGCTAAAAAAGCTTAAAGAAACGATACAGATAATTCTTGGATGAGAAAGAAAAAAAAAAATCAGCATTTAAAAATCAAGTGTAACATTAGTTTTGGTAACTCACTCCACCGCAAACCCTGCCAATCAGCTGGTATCTGAGCTGATAGCCTTCTATACATGTTAACTCTAAGATTACGATTAAGGTAACTAAGGTTAAATCTAAGATTTAGTTAGGCTAGCTGTTTCACAATTAATGTGTGTGATGAGATGTTGTGTGTCACCTTTTGAGAGATGTGTCTTTCAATGATGCTGATGGCCCTCTGGCTCAGCAGCTCAGTGGAATAGACCCCTTTGTATCCTGTGGCGACCTCTTCCCCATCTCTAAGGTCCAACGCACAGCGGCTCAGGTTCAGCGAGGGGCTTTGATAACAGCGGAAGTGAGTGAAGTAATCCTCACTACCTGTCAGGTAACCTGTGGCACACAGCGGATAATCAATACATTAGCTTTAAAAACAATGAAAGCACAGTCATGTATGGTAATTTATCCTGTTATTCTTTATATGTTCTTTATATCACTTTATATAGTGAGATGGCAAAAAACAAATAAACATTAAATATTTATTACATATTTATTCTTCTTCTCTGTAAGCTACATATTCACTGTCCATTACAGACACTATTAGCAAAATTTACACGTAATGTCGCCGTTTGTTTTGAGGTCGGCTACGACACAGAATTTTTATCATTCGTAAAGATCTGAATGTGACAGAAATGATTCCCAAAAGCCACATAGATACTGATAATTCTGGTACTGGCAGTTTATATAGTACGTGTCATTCAGACGTGTGTGTATATTGGGTAGTTTGAGAACAGACGGACGTGATCTATGAGACTACGATCAAGATGCCAGATAAATAATGACACTAGTTTTGTTAGGCTTTAAAAAATCATTAAATGCATAATATTATTTTAAAATAATGCAAAATGTCTATAATACTGTTCGACCTCTGGACCAGGAGTATAGGGAAGCCTTTTTAGTAGTTGCAGTTTTTTAATTTATGTCACTGTTTAAAAAACAAAAACTTAAATTAAACTAGACTTAAATTCTCAATTTGACTTTTACTGGGATAAACAAAGGCTATAATAAAAATGCTGTAGTTGTGGTCAGCTACTGAGGAGCTTATTTCACATGTGAAGAAATTGCAGACTTTGGCAATGACACACAGCGAGCAATGCAGCAAGCAGTTAGGAAATAGTTTCCTCAGCAGATGTAATCGTGTTGATTTGTCAACAAAATTATGCAAAAAACCCCCAAAAAACAAGATGGCTAAACCTTCGTAAGAATAGTCCTCCCTTAAGGCGCTATGCTCTAGTCCAAGCGGTGTTTTTGTCCTCCGCATGTTTAGAACTGGATTTATTCACTTAACAGTGTCCTCTTCAGTGAAGTCAAACATCTTCATCTAAGCCATCTTCAGTTTTTAGCATGTGGCCTTAGCATCTAAGGTGTCAGCATTAATGATTGGGGTGAACAAAAACATTGCATTAACTTTTGGGTAACTTCACTTTTAATACACGATCTTCTATTTTTACTTCAAATGCAAAAGATTCAAATGTATCATGAAGGTGACGTGTAACTAAGGCAATCGTCACTTATTATGTGCATGATTTTACACAAAGATAAACACATGAATCTGTGCCGTTACTGAGTAGCATTCATGCAAAATGTGCTCCGTGAAGTGTTTCTTCCACATTATACAAACCAAGGTACGTGTCAAAGCCACGGCGTGTGGGCAGGCAGTCCTTCTTGTACATGCCCAGGTGCCACTTGCCGACCATGTGTGTGGCATACCCCGCCTCCTTCATGAGCTGAGGCAGCAGTTTCTCATCCAAAGGAACGCAGTACGGCTGGCAGGGCCAGATGATCTGGTGCTGCATACCGGTGTGGATCTGAAGTTTAAAGACAAACACAAACAGTTAAGAAGAAATCTGCAATTTAGTAAAAAGGGAACAAAATTGTTTAAAAACAGAAAAGAGGAAAACAACAGCCTTTGTGGTGGCGATGACTCAAACAGAAGTTTCAAAATAAATGTCCTGACTTTGTCTTGTTGTTCTCCTTTCCATCAACATCTATAATAATACGTACTTCCCTAGAAAGACTCCATTAAAATAAAGTTTACAAATCCAAAGTAGATGTAGGAAGACTGTTCTCATCGTGCAGGGAAGGGTCCTCTGTGATTGACTTAACCAAATTTCACATTTGAAGAAAAAAAAAAAAATCTAACTATTGTTTAGAAGTGTTGGTTATAATAATGGGGATTGTTCCTTACAGGAAAGACAATTTAACATGCATAAACACCAAATAATGGCACGAAACATGTGACGTTAACATCGGACATAAAAGTGTTAGCTCGCTAGCTAGCTGGAATCACAATGGCTCCCATCAGTGACTCTTCATGCTACTGAATGCAAATTCTTTGGTGATCTTTCCACTTTTGCTGTGGGTGGATGTGCAGCTTAAGCCTTTATGAAGGCCAGCAGGGAATGACTCCTGCAGTTAAAAAAAAACACATCTGGTTGCATTAAAGTTTACAGTGGGGGAAATAATTATCTCATCCCCTGCTGAATTTGTAAGTTTGCTCACTTACAAAGAAATCCCACGTTTCTAATTATTATGGTAGTTTCAATTTAAAGGAGAGAAACAGTATCAACCAAAAATCCAGAAAAAAAAAAACAACAAAAAACCCCCACATTACTTAAATCTGTAAACTGAGTTGTATTTCACTGAGTGACCTACAACCTAGGCAGAATTCTGGCTCCCATATCCTGATCTCGATTCTGTCCACAGAATCGATCATCTGTTCATTAAATATCCTGTTATCGATCCATGAAGATGACACAACAATGACTTAAACTGCAGTATGTGTTAAAGACATAAAGACCTGGATGACCTCTAATTTCCTGCTGCAGATAAAACTCTAAAAATCTTAGAGACATGTTATCTAACCAGATACTTACTCTGGACGGCATTACCTTGGCCTCCAGTAACACTGTGAGGAATCCTGGAGTCGATTTTGATCAGGATTTGTCCTCCAATGTCCATATTGAACAAATATGTAGGACTGCTTTCTGTAAGTTGCACAATATTCTCTAAAATTAAAACATCCATCTAAGAGTGATGCTGAAGACACTAGTTCATGAATTTGTTACTTCTTGGGTGAACTATTATAATTCGTTATAATCAGGCTGTCATAAAAACTCAATGAAGAGCCTTCAGTTAATCCAAAAATGCTGAAGCAAGAGTCCTGACAGGGACTAGAAAGAAAGAGCAGATTTCTCCCACATTGGCTTCTTTTTACTGGCTCCCTGTTAAATTCAGAATTCAATTCTAAATCCTTCTGCTCACATACAGGTCTTGAATAATCAGGCCACGTCTTATCTTAAGCACCTTATAGTACCATATCACCCAAATAGAGCTCTTTGCTCTCAGACTGCTGGTTTGTGGTTTCTTTGATAATTAAAAGTAGAATGGGAACTCTTTCCCTCAGCCCCTCCTTCTTTGGAACCACCTCCCAGTTAGGATTCAGGAGACAGACGGCCTCTCTACTTTAAGATTAGGCTTAAAAGCTTCCTTCAGAGGAGTTGACTTTAACTCCTCTGTTAGCTGCGCTGCAATAGGTCTTAGGCTGCTGGGGGCTTCCCATGATGAATGTTCTCCCTTGAGATGCTTTGTTATCAACCATTTGCTATGCCTTTAATGCAGCCACCATCAGTTGTGGTCTCTCTGTCTTCAGTTTAGCAGGAGAGATTCTGTAGTCCTCCACTCTAGTAATTTTTTTGTGTGTTTTTTTTTTTCAGACCTTTGGGTGTTGCCAACTTGGCCACTGGATTCTGTCGTTTTAGAAAAGCAAATTGTTGATTTGACCACTCCTGAAGCTTTTGCTCCTCTCCTCACTAATATGGCATTATGTTGCATAAATATGCTTAATTTTTGCTTAATATCTGCCGCTCAGATAACATCCTGAGCAGCACGGGGGCGCCGCAGGGGACGGTCCTATCACCCTTCCTCTTCACTCTCTACACATCTGACTTCAGGTACAAGTCTCAGTCATGTCATCTGCAGAAATTCTCGGATGACTCTGCCATCGTGGGCTGTATCAGGGATGGACAGGAGGAGGAGTACAGGAGTGTGGTGGACAGCTTTGTCAAGTGGTGTGAGCTAAACCACCTACAACTTAACATCACAAAGACAAAGGAACTGATTATGGACTTTAGGAAGCAGGCTCCTCCTCCTCACCCTGTCACCATCAGAGGGGCTGATGTGGAGATAGTTGAGGACTACAGGTACCTGGGGGTACACTTGGACTGTAAACTGGACTGGACCTAGAACACCAATGCTATCTTCAAAAAAGGGCAGAGTCGGCTTTTCCTACTGAGGCGACTCAGGCCCTTCAATGTTGGTAGGAAAATGCTGACCATGTTCTATCACTCGGTGTTGGAGAGCGTAGTGTTCTTTGCAGCTGTGTGCTGGGGAAGTGGGGTGAAGACAGCTGATGCCAACAGGCTGAACAAACTGATTAAAAAGGCTGGTTCTGTCCTGGGTGTCAGACTTGAGAACCTGGAGGAGGTGTCTGAAAGGAGAATGCTAAAAAAGCTTGTTTCTAACATGGACAACCCCTGTCACCCCATGCACGCCCCCATGATGGACCATCGGCGCAAACGCAGCAAAAGACTCATTGCCCCGAAATGCAGAACTGACCGCCACAGTAAATCCTTTGTACCGGTGGCAATAAGACTGTTTAACTCTTCCTCACTCTGTAGGTGATTTTCCTGAGACGATTACCAATGTTATTCTGTTCCCTTCCAGACCGTGCAATATTACCAAAGAGTACCTTATTGAATATTTGTTTCATCCCCCCATCATACGCTGCTACTCCCTTTATTCTATTGCACAATACTTTGTCACTTTCTAGAATCGCCTGCACTGATAGTTAAGTTATTTATTCACCAGGATATAGTTATATATATTACTTCGTTAGAGTTATTCGATACTATGTCTTGCACTATCCTACTGTATATTACTGTACACTACTATTCTTATTGTATATATTGTATATCTTATATCTTATTCATCTGTTCCTCTGTCTCTCCTGCTGCTTTTAGCATGTACATGACAAAAGAATTTCCCTCAGGATAAATAAAGTTATTCTTATTCTTATTAATTGTGGATAAAATATAAAAAATGCGTCACTGTCCAAATACTTATTACCTGACTCTATATAGATGTCCGTCTTTTATTTATTTTTAAGCCTACCAAGTAACTAATGTGATATTTTCCAACTCGTCGAATGAAGTGACAATAATGATTCTAAAATATTGGAATAGAGTCATTATTTTGTTCCCCTGTATGCGTTTGTACCCATTTCAGTGATTTTGGAGCATATTCACTTAACACCTCTTAAAATGATGATGGTAATTTGTGTCAGAGAGATTAAGAATTAAGTTCAGATCAGGACTGGTTGGCTTATTGGTCATTAAGAAATATCGACTGTATTTAAACTATCTTTATATCCAGTCTGTGTTCTCACCTGATACCTCCCGGTCATGAGCTGGTTCCTGGAGGGGGTGCACAGAGGCTGCACATAGTAGTTCTCCAGGCGGACTCCTCCGGCCGACAGCTTGTCCAGGTTTGGCGTCCTGATCTCGGAGCCGTGGTAGCCGATATCGTACCAGCCGAAGTCATCAGCCAGGATAAACACGACGTGAGGCTGCCGAGCCGCTAAAGTTTGAGCTAAATTTACTATGAAAGTCGAGGCAATGATCCAGTAAACCGCCTTGCCATTACCTTCAGTCATCTTCTCATTTATCACCTCAATGGGACAGTTTTTTTCCGCCAAAGTCAAACAGGAAGTCGGTACGGGCGCGTTTAGCTAACCAAGAAAGAGTAAAGTAGCACCAGTTTTTCATGAGTTATTGTAACCAATGAGGTGTCAGTGTAATGATTACACACATCAATAATGAACGACGCACTGCAGCTAACTTTCACTTCCTTGTTCCACAGATTAAAAACACTGCCGAGACTGCAGCAGCCAATCAGATGATCGAAAACATTGCGAAGCACGTGATGTATGGAAGCCCGAATTGGCGACGCTATAAAAGCGCAATTAATTTAAATGGTAAATGGCCTGTATTTATATAGCGCTTTTATGGTCCCTAAGGACCCCAAAGCGCTTTACATATCCAGTCATTCACCCATTCACGCACACATTCACACACTGGTGATGGCAAGCTACGTTGTAGCCACAGCCACCGCCACCCTGGGGCGCACTGACAGAGGCGAGGCTGCCGGACACTGGCGCCACCGGGCCCTCTGACCACCACCAGTAGGCAACGGGTGAAGTGTCTTGCCCAAGGACACAACGACCGAGACTGTCCGAGCCGGGGCTCGAACCGGCAACCTTCCGATTACAAGGCGAACTCCCAACTCTTGAGCCACAATCGCCCCAATTTAATTTAATTTAATAATTTAATTTAATTTAATACACCAATTTAATACCTCAGTGTAGAAAACTGAGCATAATGGAAATCTTTTGATAAATTTGTCAAAATAAAATTACATTAGAAAATACAAAGTAAAGTATAAATCAGTGGCGTCGTTAGGCCTATTTTAGGGGTGCTGAAGCCTCCCTAAAATATTCTTAAGCCCCCCTAAATAATTTGGTGTTTTGTTTTTTTTGTTTTTTTTAACTTATTCTATTTTTTTAACAGAACTTGCAGACAAATTCAATATAAAGATGCTGGAATATGAGTTTAAAGAAATAATAATATAAACCTGTCGCTATCACATAAATATGATCATAACTCGGTTGGTCCCTTTCACTTTACACTGTTAAGGTAGCGTCAGTGCTTCGTTATCCAATCCGTTCCAGTTGTTCACAGGGAACATCACATTACTGAAAATCCAGTCCTCGTTTTCACTGCTACTTTACACTCCGCTCGTCTACACCTGCGGACACACTAGCGTACATGCTGCAAACAGCAAGAAAACATGGATATACGTAAAAAAGTAAGTCTTCATCACTGGCTGGTAGTAACAATTAGTTAGCTCCAGCTGACAGCAGAGAGTCCCATGTAATTAATGAACCAGGTGCTCCCATTTTGATAAATAAAAACCTGGCTAGTGCACTAAGTTAAATTGTTAGCATAATGTTAATTTCTGTCACTCGTTTTAGCTCTGAAAAATGGAGCTGAGCTCATTCAGGTGTGGTTATCATCAGTGGAAATAATAATAATCACTCCTCCATCCCCATTAACCTGTAGGAGTCAGACCAGAGGAGCACAGAGAGTGAGAGGGGAGAGACCTCTGCTGGAGAGGTGAGTCAAAGATTTCACAGGATGGAGTCATTTGTGATGCAGACAGTCTGATTAGAATTTAATGGAACTCATTATGGATATGAAATATGAAACATTTCAGTCATGGTACAACATATAAGACCTGTTTAACTTGAGCTTTTATTTAGGAGAGTCAAGGTTAGAAAGTGGAGAGAGCAAAGACATATATGCATATATATATATATATATATATATGTATATATACATATATATATATGTCAAATTAGCCAGACCCACATATTTCTGAGGGTTCTATTTTAATATTACTTCAATTCAAGTAATCTAGTAATATTTTTCAGGGCTTTAAATTGCAACGACTTTAGTCACTTGCGTGCTCAAAATGTAATGTTTGTAACTTCAAAATATTTGGGAGCAGGGGCGATTTTAGCCCATTTTTGGGGGTGCTTCAGCACCCCCAAAATGAATCAAAGCACCCCCAAAGATTTCTTACTTTTTTTGGACAATATTTGCTGTCTGTGTGACACACTGCTAAAAATATAAAAACCATACAGTACTTGGTTGAAACATAACATTTTAACAACAAAAGTATAGATAACACCCCCCCTCCCAAAATGGTTTGTTCCAGCTCGGCTCTCCCTTACTCTGGCTCTAGCTCTGTTGCTGCCAGAGCGGCAGCAGACGCAGCGGAGCGGAGGTGTGAGTGTCTGGCTTAAAACAGGACATATTAGCTGCATTTAACCTTCAGTTACTCTTTATATAGTTAGGTAGGAGTCAGGCCATGTTTCTTTTTAGCTGAAAAACATTACACCAGGTAACCTGCAGTGTTGAAAACATGTTTTCCGACAATGTTTGCTACCCTACAATCCGTCCTACTCTGTAGTAAAATCAGCGACATTTGACCGTCCTGTTGCATATTTAAAATCTAAAACTAAAAATTGTCCGTAGCCTACTGTTGTTACCACTGTCCTGTTTGAAATGGATACTAACTAGCTAACTGACTGAATGCCCATTAACCTTAAAACTACGGTTGTGTGTGTGTGTGTGTGTGTGTGTGTGTGTGTACAGAGAGACAGCCAGGTTCATAAGGGATATAAGGAAGTTTTTTCAAAAAAAGGAGCAACATTCAGGTAAAAGTGTAAAATCAAATGATCCATCAATAAAGGATAATGTTGGATCAGTGTTTCAATATTTATATCTTTTATCAGATGTACATGTGGTTTGGTTATTTGCCTTTTGGTTGAAAGTACACTGAGAGAGGACTTTTTGTTAGTGATCTTAATAGTATTTTTTCATATTAATGTAATTTTTCATCTAATTGAATCCAATCTATTTGTGTATGATTGTCAGTCCAAAGAGGGAGAGAGGAAAGAGGGAACGTCAGGAGAAAGTACAAGGTCAGGAAGAACCAGGTAAGAAAACAGACAGGGAACAAAACAGAAACTATTAAACTGACAAAGAGAAAAAACCTGATTTTACTCACACAATCAGGAAGTTGTTTTCTCCCTACATTAAAGCTGCTATACAGAAGCTGCAAAATAAACTGGGTTGAAACATTTTTGACCCTCTTTAACAACATTCCAACATTATCATTGATTGGGGAGATTAAAATTAATGATATATTTTTAT
Organism: Oreochromis niloticus; assembly: GCF_001858045.2. NCBI lineage: Eukaryota > Metazoa > Chordata > Actinopteri > Cichliformes > Cichlidae > Oreochromis > Oreochromis niloticus. Next base: position 12,715,417 of record NC_031972.2, read on the forward strand.
GTGGTTCAGCCACAACTCTACTAAAACCTCAGCCAGTAATAGGTAGGCCAACTTTTGGACCGTCCAGTTGTCTGTATGACTGTCGCAGTACGTGCACCACATTTGCACACTATCAGAAAGTGCCAAACAGCCCTGGTGGAGTGAGGAGCTGTAAAGAGAAGCAGAGTGCTCTGTTTATATTCTAAAAGTGTTTTAAGCTTGTTTCAAAGATTCTGTACAGCAGCTTTAAATGTTTTCCAAAAGCACACATACACTTATCAGTGTTTCTCAAACTTTTTACAGTGTGTACCACCTGAGAAAAATGTCAAGCTCTCCCAAGTACCACTATGAAAGCATGAAACTCATAAATCTTACAACACAAAATTAGTATTATTAAATTAGTAAAATTAGTATCTGCAGTAAAGATTTTTATTTGTAATAATTTATTCTGTTTTGGGAGTGTTTTTTATGTATCTGTATTATATTATACACACACACATTAAAAGTGAATCTCTGTCCAAATGCACTCAGTTTACTTCTTACTCACTATGAGCATCATTCATTATTCTCCCGCAGTAATTAAGGTTAGGATATGTATTTTTTTTTTATCCCAATCCATTCTTCTTTTGCAGCATTTAAATAACCTTGATCAGATTTGATGGTTTTGTTACAGACTTTTCAAAAAAAGTGTTTTGCCTTTCTTTCTCAAATGTGGAATTAAATTGTGTTAAAATGTACAAAACAGTGATGTCATGTTTTGTGACGAGGACCCAGGCACAGAGAGACTTGTTGAATTTAAGAATCTTATGATTTAAGAAAGAAATTTGCAGACTTGCACAGAGATGGTAAAATTATGATGACTGATAACGGAGACGAAGACAACAGAGGATGAGGACAGGGAGGAACAGGGGTTTAAATGCACCAAGGAGACAGTCAGAGGGAACTCGGGACAACTGGAGACATTTAAGGATGCAGGGACTGACAGAGACGGGGAAGAAGTCTCATCGTGACGTGTAAAGTTTATCTTGCCTGGCTGGGCAGCTCTCTGGGTGCTCAGCACCCCCAAAGCTCTAATCCTAGAATCGCCCCTGTTTGGGAGCAACAAATTACTGTGGCGTGTGAGCAGAAGTCATGATATTAGCAATTTACATTACAAGTCAGTATGTTTTAATGTATCTTGAAGGGTGAGGCAGAAGGAGAGGCTGAGGGAGAAAAAGGTCAACAGGCAAGTTCAAGTCAGAGAGAGCAAGGAGAGACAGAGGAGCTGCAGCAAATGGATCGAGAGGCAGAGGAAGATCAAGTTATTACAGAGAGAGGAGAGCAAACAGGCCAAGAGAGGGAAAATGATGAAGCAGCTGCAGCAACTCATTCTACTACAGGGTTTGATTTAGGTACAGGTGAAGCTGAAGAGCTATCCACATGATACTTTTGGTACACAGAAGCGAGCATTTAACCACAGCTGGTTTGAAAAGCACAACTGGTTAGAATATTCAGTCAACCAGAATGCAGCTTTCTGCTTCCCATGTAGAGTGTTTGGCAAAAACATCAAACATGATAGTTTGGTCAGTGATGAAGGTGAAGACAGCCCAAACAGAGCTTTTACGTGCGGAGCTTTTAAAGGAGTTTGATCCTTTTCTTCAAAAACATAATCCCCCATCAAATGCACAGTATTTCTTGCCAACATCCCAGAATGACACGATTGACTGTTGTGCCCAGGAAGTTGCTCATGTCATTGTATCTGAAATGACAAAGTCTAAAGTATATGCCATCATGGCAGATCAGGAAAGGAATGAAAAGGCAGAGCAGTTAGCTGTTTGTGTCAGGTACGTGTCAGAGGGGCAGTGAAGGTTGCCTTGCACTTGCAGAGATAAAATCATTTGATGCCCAGTCCATTGCAAATGAGATTCAGCAGCAGATCCAAAACAATGGTCTTGCAGAGCTTAAGTGTGTTTGTGCACAAACATATGATGGTGCAGCCGTTATGAGTGGTTCCACTGGAAGTGTACAAGCACATTTTAGAAGGCTCCATCCTGAGGCTGTCTATGTGCATTTTTATACTCATCAGCTCAACCTGGTTTTGTGCAATACTTGCAAGGCTGTCCCAGAGGCTGTGGAGCTTTTCAGCTTGTTGGAGTGTGTGTATTCTTTCTTCAGCACCTCCCTAGTCAATCATCATAAGTTCATGGAGACTCAGGCAAAGCTTGGATTGACAAAAACTGAGCTTGTGCACCTTTCAAACACTCACTGGCCATGTCAGTTGCAATCAATCAGTGCAGTTCTTGCGACATTGCCTGTCATTTTGGAGTGCCTATCTGCAATTGGATCCCCCATAGCTGTCGGTCTCAGAGCAAAGCTCTACAAGTTCTCAGCAGTCTATGCACTACTGATGTTTCAGTTGATTCTTTCTGTAACCAAAGGACTCCACAAGTTCCTGCAGAAAGAGACTTTAGACCTAGCAGAAGCTTTTATCTGCAAACAAGCTGTGTGTGACACACTTAAGGGCAAACACTCAGATGCATTTGGCTGCGTCAAACAATGGGTCAGAAAAGACTTCACAGACTTGCAGTCATGTCTATTGAAAAAGACACTCTACAGCGTCTGAGTCACAACATAGTGATTGACCGAGTTGCCACTCTTAAAAACAGACGTCATTCTTTGATGCTTCCACCCACCAAGTAACTGGTGTATGCAGCCATAAAAATTATGTATTTTTTTATTTTAAGTTTTTTTCTTGTTATTGATGCAGCAAACACATCTCCTCTGTTTTCTTGTTGTACTGTATTATAAAACAGATGGAAATAAAACAATAGATCAATTGGTGGCCTAGGATGTTTAATCGGTCCAAAAAAGTAGTAAAGCAATTTCTCAGTCTTTTTCTGTTTGTGAAATTTTGTGCTCATTCACTACATTCGTTCATATCATGTGCATCTCTTGGGGGCTAAGCCCCCCCTGTCCTTAAATCCTAGTGACGCCCCTGGTATAAATAAGTATTTGTACATTACTGGCAGTAATAAATGGTGGTTAGCACTGTTGCCTCATAGCAACAAGGTCCTGAGTTCAATGCCACCACCAGGGTCTTTCTGTGGGGAGTTTGCATGGGTTCTCACCCACAGTACAAAGACATACAGGCTGTATCCCAATTCAGGGTCTACTGTTACTGTTACTTTTTTTTTTTTCTTTTTTTTTTAACCATTTTTTTACCATTTCTTCTTGGAGTAACCCACATAATTTCCTTAGGGATTAATAAAGCACTCTGATTCTTAATGTTTTAGGATACATGACCTGCCATTATCCAATGACACATCTGCTTACCTGTGTCTTTTGCTCGCTTCTCCTTCTAGGAGCCATAATTAAATGTATTGAATTTTAATGATCACTGGGTTTACATTTGTTTGGTTGCTATGGTGATGTGTAACGGGAGTCATGTGGGTGCTAGCAGTGACATTAAGAGGGCGTTGTCAGTCTGCCTTTAACTGGTTTGATTTTGACAGAGAGGAGGGCTGGCAGCCGTAGTTTTTGTTGAGCCCACCACAACGAGTTTCCCCTTGTTGCTTTAGAGCCTGTGATGTTTTAAGAGTTTACAGAGCAATGTGATCGGCTTGCGATTCAAACTTTTCAAGCACTTTAATAAACAAGCAAGCAATTCCACCTCTCACATTATTGCGTAAAGTTGACAGCGTGTCAGGCAAATAGGCAGGCTCCATCCCCAGCCTCTCCTCTTCTTTTCTCTTTTTTAAAAAAACAAAAAAAACAAAAAACGGGTTGTGTGTGAGACTTTAAATCAACAACATATAATATATACATTTTAAATTCTTATTGATCCCTTTACCCCGAGTCCTAAAGTATATATTTATTTTCTTACTCGTCTTATATTTGTTGTTTGTTTACTTGCACTGCTGTAACTGGAGCCTCGTCGTCTCGTCTCTCTACATACTGGACTGTATGTAGCGGAGATGACAATAAAGTTTACTTTGACTTCAGCAGCGCGCAGGCGCACCGAGGGCTCTCGCGCTCATTTTTCACGTATAGAATTTAGAAAAAACATCAGTGCAAATTATAAGTCTGTATCATGATGTCTGGTGTTTTCGTGTTGTTAGTTTGTTTTAATTTTGTTTTATTTTGCGAGTTGGTTATTAGATGCTGCTCCAGCCAGCCAGAGAATCCCCCGCCGCCCCGCCCTCTCCTGATGATCACTGCTGTCTGAATTACTTGTGTGATCACTGCTGACACTGTCTGAATTACCCAGTCTGGGATTACTCTTATGATCACTGCTGAATTACTTGTATGATCACTGCTGACACTGTCTGGATTACCAAGTCTGGGATTACTCTTGTGATCACTGCTGACAGTCACTGGATTACTCAAGGCTGTGTTATTGTCTTCTTTTCTTTTTTGGTGGATTTTTATGGAAATCAGGCTCCAATTGTTAAAGCGAGACAATTTCTTAATTTTCTCATGTTTTTGGGGCATTTGTTCCTTGCAGCTACAAGTTTTAGCAGGGAGGGCCACTGATTTTTGGGGAGTCGTTTCCTGGGCTGGCCTCGGTGTTACACCTACACTCGTGTGAACAGTGCTGACAGTGTCTGAATTACTCGAGGCTGTCTTATTGTCTTCTTTTGTTTTTTGGTGCATTTTTATGGAAATCATAGCCAGCCAGAGAATCCCCCGCCGCCCCGCCCTCTCCTCCCTGTGCTGCAAGCAGCAGGCGCACCTCGCAAACGGAGGGCGCCCTTACTCCCAGCAAATGGGCGATAGAAAACCGATTGGTGCCTATGCCATTCCCAATATGCGCTGGCTGATGTCGGGGCAGCAGGCAGCATGAGTACGAGCAATTTTTTTTTTTTTTTTTTTTTTTTTTTTTTTTTTTGGCCGATGTCCGTGATGCTGCCCCCCACCACGATGCCGCCCCGGGCAACTGCCCGTGTCACCCTTATCTAAAACCGCTACTGAGCATCTGCACCGCAAATGCTGTTCTAGTTAGCTCTGACTAACTTTAATCATGCATATAGGAACCAGGAATTTCTTCTCCAAAAGGTACTGGAAATAATTGGAATGTTTCATTTGTGTTTTGGAACAAGACAAGCTTTTTCCTCATTTTCTAATTCCACTCCTGGAGTTGCTGCTGCACCCGCCACCTCCACTATTTCTGTGGCTCTGCCCCCTCCACCTTCTGCCTACCTCTTCTGCTCCATCCTCTCTACTGCAGTTTCAATGTCTCCTGGAGCCTCCGGAGCAACCCTTAACATTCCCTGACCCTTTCAGGGAGAGTTTGAAAGAGCCAAGGATTTTCTGACGCAACATATGCTGCTATTTAAACGGTTACTTAGAACCTATGCTTCTAATTTCATGACTAATATAAATTTAAGGCGGAGCTTCAGAACACCTGTGTCCACAGGTCCTCGCAGCAACCGAGAGACATTCAAAGACACAGACTTGACACTGTGACATGAGGAGCAGAGGGAGCAAGAGATGCGACTGAGAAACAGATGAATAAACATGAAGAAAGAACGAAACCTACGTTGGAGACATGACACACTAAACATGGGAGGCACAGGAACAAAACCTAAGAACTAGAAATCACCAAAATGTAACCAGAAACAAATTGAAACGAAACATATTAATAATCCAAAAACACAAAGATGCAGTCACCAGACTCCGGACCATGACAGATTCTTTGAGACACACAGATTTTCCTCCACAGTTTACTGTTGTCATACTAGAAGTGAGGAGTATGATTGGAATAATCCTATAGCAGTAATTAATAACAGGGCTGGGAGATGAATTATGATTTAAATCACAATTCTTTTAAACAGTTAATCACACAAGATCATTGGGATAAAATACAATTCTATTTTCACTTGCATTTCTTTGACTTTGAAGATCTCATTTATTCTTATTTCTCTGCTGTCAATCAACCTCTCCCCTTTTCTTTACACTGGTCTCTTTTTCTAAAACAAAAACAAAACACATTAACACATAAATCAATGTGTGTTTTGAAATAAGATAAGAAATAAAACTGTCACATTCTCCTTTATTAAATGTGTGTATGTACTGTATGTATTCTGCCATGTTCAGTGTGTTTAAAGATTTCAAAATAGGTTACACATTTGCAGGAAACAGGAAGTAGGTTAAATAGCACATATTCAAATAACACATATTCAACTCACAAGCAATAAAAATGAACAGAAATCAAGGCGTAAAATTTTACATTTTTATTGATTTTAACTTGAAGTGCTAAATTAGTTATGTTGGTAGTTCAATTCACTTCAGTCTGTATCGCGCCAAAGGAAATGAAATGATGGTCTTTTTAAGGCGCTTCATACTGTAAGGTAACAACTTTACAGTGTATTACTGTGAGTTTGTTACCTTATAGTATTAACCCTGGAGAACCCATGGGGTCAGATCCGACCCCATTGGTTTTCAAGGGAAACCATGGGGTCAAATTTGACCCCATGGGTTCTCCAGGGTTAAAAAGAAAACCCAACAGACAAACCCCTCTGAGCAAGCACTAGGCGACAGTGGGAAGGAAAAACTCCCTTTTAATAGGAAGGAACCTTCAGCAGAACCAGGCTCAGTGAGGGGCGGGGCCATCTGCTGCGACCTGTCAAGGTTTTCAGAAATGACTCGATCGATTAAAGAGCCATTATGATTTTAAAACTAGCCAATTTAAAGTCTCTAATTAGTTTTAGAAAAATGTTTTGAGTCTATATCAGGATTTCCCTACATTACAGAAACCTTATTTCATTTCCTGGTGAACATTCGGCCTACAAATGCGAAAAAACGACGTATGCGACTTGGTTTTGTAGATAGTTTGGCTGCCTTGTCCATGAAAATGTTAACAATTGTGATGTTGTGCTCTGGACAATCCGATGCCATAAATTCCAGAATATTTTTGGGATTTTTCCACCTTTTACAGAGGGCTTTGTAAATCACCTTGTGGAAGTTTTGGAACTTCGCTATGGGGATATTATAAAATTCATCTGTGATTTCAGCACAGATTTGGGTTGTAAGCCGGTTGGCGATGGCGAAAACTATGTTCCGACTAATGACCTGGCCTGATTTTTTTGCAAGCCGCATAACAAGTTCTTCCAGACAGTTTTCCACCAAAAATCTGTATTTTTGCAATTCTAGGTTATAGATATTAAATTGGTTAACCGTTGCTTTATTCACAATGACCGATCCCCCATTTTTTATGTTTTCTGCTGTGATTTCTGTAGAGGTTGCTGTGTGATCACTGTCTGAATTACTTGTGTGATCACTGTCTGAATTACTTGTGTGATCACTCCTGACACTGTCTGGATTACCCAGTCTGGGATTACGCTTATGATCACTGCTGTCTGAATTACTTGTGTGATCACTGCTGACACTGTCTGAATTACCCAGTCTGGGATTACGCTTATGATCACTGCTGTCTGAATTACTTGTGTGATCACTGCTGACACTGTCTGAATTACCCAGTCTGGGATTACGCTTATGATCACTGCTGTCTGAATTACTTGTGTGATCACTGCTGACACTGTCTGAATTACCCAGTCTGGGATTACGCTTATGATCACTGCTGTCTGAATTACTTATGTGATCACTGCTGACACTGTCTGAATTACCCAGTCTGGGATTAGGCTTATGATCACTGCTGTCTGAATTACTTATGTGATCACTGCTGACACTGTCTGAATTACCCAGTCTGGGATTACGCTTATGATCACTGCTGTCTGAATTACTTATGTGATCACTGCTGACACTGTCTGAATTACCCAGTCTGGGATTACGCTTATGATCACTGCTGTCTGAATTACTTATGTGATCACTGCTGACACTGTCTGAATTACCCAGTCTGGGATTACGCTTATGATCACTGCTGTCTGAATTACTTGTGTGATCACTGCTGGGACTGTCTGAATTACCCAGTCTGGGATTACTTTTATGATCACTGCTGTCTGAATTACTTATGTGATCACTGCTGACACTGTCTGAATTACCCAGTCTGGGATTAGGTTTATGATCACTGCTGTCTGAATTACTTATGTGATCACTGCTGACACTGTCTGAATTACCCAGTCTGGGATTACGCTTATGATCACTGCTGTCTGAATTACTTATGTGATCACTGCTGACACTGTCTGAATTACCCAGTCTGGGATTACGCTTATGATCACTGCAGTCTGAATTACTTATGTGATCACTGCTGACACTGTCTGAATTACCCAGTCTGGGATTACGCTTATGATCACTGCTGTCTGAATTACTTATGTGATCACTGCTGACACTGTCTGAATTACCCAGTCTGGGATTACGCTTATGATCACTGCTGTCTGAATTACTTGTGTGATCACTGCTGGGACTGTCTGAATTACCCAGTCTGGGATTACTTTTATGATCACTGCTGTCTGAATTACTTATGTGATCACTGCTGACACTGTCTGAATTACCCAGTCTGGGATTACGCTTATGATCACTGCTGTCTGAATTACTTATGTGATCACTGCTGACACTGTCTGAATTACCCAGTCTGGGATTACGCTTATGATCACTGCTGTCTGAATTACTTGTGTAATCACTGCTGGGACTGTCTGAATTACCCAGTCTGGGATTACGTTTATGATCACTGCTGTCTGAATTACTTGTGTGATCACTGCTGACACTGTCTGAATTACCCAGTCTGGGATTACGCTTATGATCACTGCTGTCTGAATTACTTGTATGATCACTGCTGACACTGTCTGAATTACCCAGTCTGGGATTACGCTTATGATCACTGCTGTCTGAATTACTTGTGTGATCACTGCTGACACTGTCTGAATTACCCAGTCTGGGATTACGCTTATGATCACTGCTGTCTGAATTACTTGTATGATCACTGCTGACACTGTCTGAAGTACTTGTGTGATCACTGTCTGAATTACTTGTGTGATCACTGCTGACACTGTCTGGATTACCAAGTCTGGGATTACTCTTGTGATCACTGCTGACAGTCACTGGATTACTCACGGCTGTCTCATTGTCTTCTTTTCTTTTTTGGTGGATTTTTATGGAAATCAGGCTCCAATTGTTAAAGCGAGACAATTTCTTAATTTCCTCATGTTTTGGGGGCATTTGTTCCTTGCAGCTACAAGTTTTAGCAGGGAGGTGTACTGATTTTTGGGGAGTCGTTTCCTGGGCTGGCCTCGGTGTTACACCTACACTCGTGTGAACAGTGCTGACAGTGTCTGAATTACTCGAGGCTGTCTTATGGTCGTCTTTTGTTTTTGGGTGCATTTTTATGGAAATCAGGCTCCAATTGTTAAAGCAAGACCATTTCTTAATTTGCTTGTGTTTTGGGGGCATTTGTTCCTTGCAGCTACAAGTTTTAGCAGGGAGGTGTACTGATTTTTGGGGAGTCGTTTCCTGGGCAGACCTCGGTGCTACACCTACACTCGTGTCATCACTGCTGTCAGTGTCTGGATTACTCGAGGCTGTGTTATTGTCAGTTTTTGTTGTTAGGTGTTTTGGTAAGGAAATCAGGCTCCAGTTGTTAAAGCAGGACAATTTCCTCTTGGCCTTGTGTTTTCGGGGCATATGTCCCTTGCAGCTACAAGTTTTAGCATGGGGGGCCACTGATTTTTTGGGGGTTGTTTCCTGGGCAGGCCTCAGTGCTACACCTGTCAAATCCGAGCACAGGTCCAACATGTGGCATATAGAATCTATAGTGGCGCGATCTGGGTGACCTGCCTGAAATTTCTCCCACTGTTCTTTTGTAATGTTGTTTTTGTAGTCTTGAAGGAGTTGCCTCACAGTGTTTGCTGTGGCATTTTTCAGACTACTCCTGGCTGTGCGATCTGTCATTATGTTTGAATTTGTTGAGTCGCTTTCTCAAAGATAGCTATGAACAGAAGTTCAAACCCTATTTATGCTCTCCCAAGGCGTTTTGCCTTGCCTATTTGAGCTTATAGGCTCCGCCCTGTCTTTTCATCTTAACAAATCTATTCCCTGACGTCACTCTGTCCTTTCATCTGTAGATTGGCCCCGCCCACTTTAATAAAATCAACTATTTTGCTTAGCAACCCTTTTGCGCCCACCTGGTTGACTGCGTTCAGCATTATCAGTAGTTCTCATCACGCTGATTTGTGCTCAATGGGCCTCCTTTTTCATAAGTTTGATTCTAATTATGACCATAATGCTGTTACATTGGGTGCAACGTAATTGTAACAGCTTTGACCTGCGTATCTCTGTTCGGGAATGGCACCGTTTACGTCCCAAAACCACCACCGACTGTTTCAAACGGTAAACTGGACTACCCGACAGAAGGACCCGATGCACCGCCGCAATATTTTCGGTAAGTTAAATGTGTTTGTAAGGTAATCCATAACTAGCGTCATCGATGAGCACTCAGCTGTCGGGGAAACTTTCTGTGGAGGTGAATAAATTTACCCTGACTAAAGAAATCAAGAAAAAAAAGCACCGGGCTGCTCAGTCACTAACTAACTATCGTTACTGTACTTTCATTACGAGTCTTAGGCTACGTCCACACGTACACGGGTATTTTTGAAAACGGAGATTTTCCGTTTTCGTTTTAAAAAGTAATCCCGTCCACACATAAACGCAGACATGAAGGGAAACGCTGCTAGGAACTTGCCAAAGCAACAGGTGGCGATATATTCCTAACAGTGTAGAAATGTTGGCCAATCAGAAGTCTAGAAGCCTCGGTAGGAAATAGTAAACAAAGATGGGGCATAGAAGCAGAACCGAGTGGTATGTGTGGAGGGACTGTGTGTGTGTGTATGTAAGCATTTAAACACTGCAGAGAGTACAATTAACAGTATTGTAGAAATTCATTTCACCGAAACAATAACGTGGCGCACAGTGTGACGTCAAAAAAGGCGCACACCTTTGACGCTGCGTTTTCTCCGTTTTCCTCGTCCACACGTAAATGCAAAAACTGAGTTTTCGAAAATATTCACCCTGGCAGGCGTTTTTAGAAATCTCCGTTTTCAGTGACCAAAAACGCCGTTTACGTGTGGACGAAAGGTGCAAACGCATAGAAAAATTATGTTTTCAAAAATACCGGGGTACGTGTGGACGTAGCCTTATACTGTAAGAGCAAGTCTGCTTCAGCTCCCGTGCAGAGCTGATTATTAAATATGAGCAAACAGCAGCGTGTTTTCTGTCTCCTGTCACATCTGTAAGGACAGTAACACCAAATTAAAGAGAAAGCTTGCACTTCAGTAAACCCTCATTAATCATTAACTATGGATTAAAATAGTAAAGCTCAATATTTATGTACTGAAACCAACTACAGCCGTTTGGCAGCTTAACTTCAAATTTGTGTTTAATTTGGTTTCAAATATTCAGGTTAAAAACAAAAGTCTGATATTGAATGATTCTCAATGTGGTATTGTTCACAAAGTTACATGTGCAGTACTCTGTACAGCTTACATAATTTGTGAAATAATTTAAAGCATTAGTATTTGTTGTTGAATTCTCAGGCAGCAGACCAGGATGCAGCAGCAGACTGAACCAGGACTGAAACCATCTCATTTTTGCAGATTTCCATTTACAAAGCACCAAAAAGTCAAAGGTAAACGTTACATTGGCAAATCTGTTAGTATATAAGGCTCTTTTTAATAAACAGCTTATATGTGAGCTGCCAGCAGAACTGTAGAACTGAAAAAATATAAGAGTAGAACTTCAGATCCTGAGTGTGTAAGGACAGGGAAGGATCAGCTTTATTTCACATTTCAGGGATAAACCTTATTGTCAATGGAAATTGTACTTAGTAGTCAGTATAATCTTTTAATGATACAAGTTTCCATATATGCTTAGAGGTGTATAATCGATTGTGTAGTGATAGAGTGTGTGGTCTTTAGAGGGGTGCAGGGGCTTTGTGTGCATTCCAGAGTGTTCTGGCATCCACACCCACATCCTCCAAGCATGGGAAAAGGGCATATCTTCTCTTATTGTTTTATGATAGGATAAACGTATCTATGTCTGTTTTTAGCTAAGTGCCTTTTGTTTAGATGAACTGTTGGACTTCCAGACCAGCAGGTTTAGCGAAGTCTTTATGGGGTCACACACACACACACACACACCCCCAATGATGTATAAATAAAGACCAGGGCAGTGCACGGTGCGAGTCTCAGAGCCTGCACTTCTGTGCGAGTGCTGTGACTGCCCTTGCTTGCAAGTAACTAACTGCAGTGTGTGTTTCTCCTCTCTGATTCGAAGCTGAAGAAGTGTCTTAGAATACATCTCTTGGCATTTGTTTTGGTCCTTTGTAACCGGATCAGAAATATCAGAAGTGTTATCTGTGACTGTGTTCCAAGATCTGGCACACTGAGTCCTGACGCCGTGGGAAGCCAGCACCGAAGTCTGTGCACAGCCCTCTTAGAATTCGGGTCCGGACCGGTGTTTATAGTCTGGTCCACGGCAGTGGGATTCAGTCTGACGATCCAAACCACCAGTGAGACGTCTGAGGGTGAGAAACACTATTTTGATATATAAAACGGCCGCAAAGGTTTAAAGAAACGTGATAAAATAGGTTTAAGTTCACCAAAAAGAACTAAGTTTAGACTGGTTTTAGAGGTAGCCGAAATTACTTTGTGACAAATTAAAATACGTTTAGGCAAATTAACACGTTTAGGCAAATTAAAACATGTTGAGACAAAGAAATTAAAATAGGTTTAAGTTCGCCAAAAGGAACTGTGTTTAGACTGGTTTTAGAGGTAGCCAAAAGTACTTCGTGACAAATTAGCGCGCAAATGTCTATGTGTGTATGTGTCTGGAAGTAAGTTGATTTTACAGCATAATATGCTGCTGAACTACTTCTATTTTATTAATAAACAAGTAAAATTAACACCTGATGAGGAATGGTTAGAAAAACAACAAACCGGAGCAGGTAAAATTAGTGCAAATAGGTGGAGAAATCCATGAAAAGCTAAAAACCGCAGCTGGGAAGGGAAATGCAATCTCTCAGCTGTTACCCAGCTGAGAGTTGCCCTGATCAACAACAGCCTGTGCTCCAGACCATTAATTTAACCAATTGTTAACAATAATCTGCATTAAGCTTAGGGTTGCTCAAATTCAGTACAATGACATATGAGATGAAGTAAAATAGGTAAATATTTAATCTAATGACGTGCATAGAGGCACTTGACCTGTTTGAAAGACTGTCATCCTAATATGTTGAGAAATAGAGCACACCTATGAAAACAACTAATATGCTGAACCCTGTATGAAGCAGCTGAAAACTACATGATGGAGAAGCTGAATTGAATATGAAAGTGCAAGTCTTTGCCACTGTGGGCAAAGCACACAACCACTGTGTGAGGTTGCGTTGGGTCTCTTCTGAGCTGATGAGCAAGCTTCACATTATCAGATCGAGAGCTGGCTGAAAACTCATCAAAGAGAGGGAAACAGAACTACAATAATTATGATAACTGGAGTGTGCAGCGTTTCCGTGAGTTCTTTCAGATGCCCAGCAGTTTTCCTGTATCTTGACTCGTGTGTAGAGTGTTCATAACATCAGCATCATGTTTTTGTTTATTTGTTTTGTTGGGTTGAAAAATAATTAAATAAACTTGTGATCATACTTATGGATCACCATGGCACATATCATCAGCCATGTGATTTATTTATGCAGATGAAAAGTGAGTGTGAATGTGCCTGACGTCGCAGTGTGTGTGCACTGTGTGAAAGTAATTGTCTCCAATTGTGAGAGCGGTGATTCTGCAGGTCACCATGCAAAAAAAAAAAAAAAAAAAAAAAAAAGAGAGAGAGAAAAAATGTACATTGTAGATGAAAAATACTCATAGGGAAAAGGTTTTGTGTTTATCAGCCAAGAACAACTATAATCTCATTTTCTGCCTTTAAGAAAGGAGAGTTCACGAAAGACAGAGAGAGATGTGTGTGTTGGTTAAGCAGTGATGATAATAATGAAAATGTCTTAGTTTTGTCACTTTCAGATGAAAAGCAGACCTGAATCAATTTTCCACATGCAGCAGTCGGAAGAAAGTTATAGTTTACCATCATTGGAAACGTTCAGGCCAAGTTTCTGGCTGACTTATTTACAGCACCATGTGTCCCTCAACCTCACAAGCGAGCTCTCACTCCTCCCTGAAGACAAGGAATGCAGTTCCAAAGAGCAATAACATGGCAGATAAAGAGACAGCAGCAAAGTCCTGAGCAAAGAGTCCCAGCAAGCAGCAGCAGTGTGGACAAACAGCATCGGAGAAGAAAAGCAAACCCATCATCCTGACTGACTGGATGAATGGCACTGTGTTTCCAACAAGCTGCAAATTCACTGTGCATGTGAAAAGAACTTTTGAGGAGAACTGAGGAGACTGTTGGAGTTTGACATTTGCCACTTTAGAAGTAAAATGGCAAGAAGAGACAGTGGAACACAGGACAAAGCTGAAGAAGAACTGCCGGCTATTGGACTGTTGAAGTGGGAGAGGAGAGTGAGAGGAGGTAAGAACACAGAGAGCACTGTTGTTTAATGTGGGAAATCAAAATTTGGGTTAGCAAACCTGGGGAAAAGAAAACTGACTCCTTAAGTGGGAAAATTGAGAAGGAATCTGAACCACTGCAAAAAAGAAACATATACAAAATCACACACACAAGCAGAACATGCATTAACCCTACTAACACAAACACAAGAGAGCCCATGAAGATTAGACAACATCTTAAGCATGTGAGTCTGGTTATCGTCTGGTCCAAGTCACTTAGTGTGATGAGAAGTGATGCAGAGATCAGTGGACTCATAGCACATCAGTTACAAAATGATCAAATAATAGCAGAGAAGTGTGTAGGAAAGGCAGCTTTAAGAACATGCCCTACTGGAGATGCAGCTCCAGACACATTGATTCAACCTGCCTAATAACACAAACACACATGCAATGAAAATCAGCTTATCATCTCTCATCAGTGTTAAAATAGTGTAAATTTAACAGACACTTGTTATCAAATGCTGAATTTATCCAATGCTGACAATTAACTCTCTAGGTTACAGGACAACAGTTTAACTTTTGTGGGAAAAAGATTCTGGTTTGACCAACCAGTGATCAGACAATAAATTTAGTTGTTAATATAGTAAATTGGGAGATGCTTTCTGCCTGACTGATGCAGCACAAGTAATTTACTGTACGAGGAAATCCTATTTTTGTGATAATATTTTGAACATGCATTTCTGTTGTCCTGTCATCTTAGTGGGTTAATAGCTGAGATGCAAATTAGTTGATGGTTCTTAGATTAAGGAAAGGTGATTGAATTCTAGCACGAGTGAATGAGACGTGTTGGAGTTTGTTAGAGTGGAAACTCTAAAACACTGAGTTTCCTGTTGTGATGTGCGAGTGAATGCTGCACCCAGATACACAACTCTGAATACATAAGAACAAACTTCTTTTGTGAAATGCATGACAACATGTCACATGTTTTATGATGACGGGGAAAGAGGAAAACTGAATAAGATGGGTCTGTGGCCTAAAGGAGTGAAATGCACAGACCTGGGGATTAAGCTCACATCTAATAAGACATTAGGGTTATGTTGTGTGTTGTGTGGCTGATGGATGGTTTGGAATTAATCTAGCTGATGATTTTTCTTTTGTTGTGAAGTTGAGCCTGCCAGTTAGTATGATGGTATGATAAATCATGCCAATAGTGTGATTTACCCTCCTGAGATGAGGAGCATGTGTCATGACTTAACAAGGCCTTTCTATTTTGTCACTTTCACAGTGCACTGAAAGTTTTGTTTGATAATTTCTGTTTGAGCAGATCTGCACGATTAGAACAGAAGCGCTATACGACACGTCTTTGAGAAAATTCTTACAAGTGAGTTTCTCCACATTAAAATGGGCTTGGGAGAAAGTCACTTATCTGGGACAATTAGAAAGTAAGTTCCTGTCCAAAAGGATTCAGCGAGGTAATCCGATCTAAAGTTCTTCTTTTTCTTTTTGAAATGACGTCATTTTGCTGAGAGTGGAAACTAAATGCGACGATAGGTTCCACTATCAGCAAAGAAAGAGTGAATGAGTGAAAGAGAAGAAAAAAAACTGACTGACTGGTTAAAGCTGACCAAAGTTGACAAAAGCTGACAAGACTTGACCACTACTCAAGGTTAACCTCCACCTAGACAGAACAAAAGGGTGAATGAATTTATGTGTGTCTATTTTTACAGGAGCAGAAAGATGACAGCAACATTCAAGGTTGCGTGACGATTTAACATTTTAAATGCCACTTTCTGTGTCTGTGCATCTATCAGGGGTGTTATTCACTACCTTGTGTTGCTCACAGAGATCACTGTGAGAAAGTGTGTATACACCTGCGCAGCGCTAACATTTGCATTTTCTTTTCTACAGCATTATAGTTCTTCACTTGATTTGATCATGTGATTTATATCAGGATGGCTGGTTGATGTTTTTCTACTACAGGATTTCTGGGTTCATGTATGAAGAAAACTGTGTTTACAGGTTATGAGTTGGTGATGCTGTTACACTGTGTTGTTGGGGAAATGTTAAAGGTTACTTTGATGATGTGAATAACATGTGGAACATTCCCTGTGTTGAAACTAGTGTCACTTCTTTCCACAGCTATGGATGGTTAACTTTATGGTCTTTTTATAGCACCTCTGGACCGTGTCAACTTGTGTCTGACCACCAGGATTATCCATGTGTGTTGCTAATGTTGGTTTTCTAAGAGTGCATGTAGAGGATTCAGCAGAGACGGACAAGTAACATGAGAAAGCAAATAAGAGATGCAGTGTTTATGGAATAGTTTAATATGGGGCTCATTAGCTGGCCACTATTGAGCTCCTAGTGATAGCTAAGTGGAGTGACTTTGCTTAAGGGAAGTCACCGATTACATTAATGTTAACGGAGTACATGGGATGATCCATGTCTGAGGCAAATTATAGCAATAATTGTAGTTTACTGATTTGAGAAACCTGCACATGATACTTGTCCTGTTGATGCTGAATGCTTTATTACTCTTATGATACAATTGTTTATAAGTGTGAAGTTTGATTTCACTTCTAGATCTTGTTTTCCAGGCCATGATGGTGTGTATGCAGGCTCCTGGCGGAGCCAGGTTTTAAGCAAACTTAATATGCAAAACACACTAACATCTTTTTGGCAGGGTTATAGGTCCGGGGTGGTGCTGCTCCAGAGGGGGAGACGCCCTGATGTTGCCTGGGACATGATCTAGCTAACCTCTTTCTTTCAGACAGGAATCTAGGTTTGACAAGTTGACTCATGGGAGTGTCCATGCGTCAAGAGGAGGGGTCCAGAATTACATGAATTGAGTTACATGAAACTATGTTTTCTATGTTTTCTAAACTATGTTTTTATGATTTTTGTGCGATTTGTGTGATTAACAGTTCATTTACGGGTATTAAACCTATGCAAGTGGTGCATCCATGTTCAGATGAGGCTTTGATGGTCCATAAATGAAGCTCACTGAACTAAAGAATGTGGTTTGATGATGGTTTACATGCTTTCCAAAGAGAAGTTTTTCCTCCTAGCAAGGAAATACAGGTGCAGCAGTCAAGAGATTCCTTTCAGCAATACTCTGAGAAATCTTCAGAGGTCCAGTGAAAAGCGAACCCATTCCAGGCATAGCTGACAGTCCAGGCAGTGGTTGAGGTCAAAGGTCGAGCTGTTTGGGGCCCATCATGAGATCAGATTCCACAGCCACAGCAAGGACCACGAAGCTGCGTTGGAATGAGAGTTGTGCCAAGGGGGCTTTCCAGAGGCCAACAGAGGAGATTGTGGACAACAGGCGGGCACCTGAAGGATGAGGGGAGCGTGCCAAGCTCCACCGACAGCGCAGGCGGAGTCCAAGGATGGCATCATGATTCTGTGAAAAGCACAGGAACCAGAAGCTATGGTGGTGATGACAGCAGTTTCCTATAAACATCACCTAATGCTGTGTCACTGTACTGTGTATACGATGACACACTGAAGACTGCTGGGATCATAACAGCAGTAAGATAACTGGATCCAATACCCTTTCCACAGAGGGTTTTCCTGCAGAGGATGGACAATAGAGGAGTCAAATGTCCCCCACAGGACAGAGGCCATAAAACTCGAGTGCTGACGAGACCTGCAGCTTTCAAGATAGCTGAGACCCATGTTGACAAACAACAAAACCAGCTGGTATGTTTGAATGTCTATTCTACATACATTTGGACTCTGATCCTATGGACAGTGATGGGAACAACTGGAAGAGACATCTATGAGGCACTGCAGAACTTAACTGCTCTGCAGAAATATGTGGCGGACCACACATCAGAAGGATGACTCTGAAGTTAAAAAGGGAAACAATTTTGCTGATAAAGCTGCAAAAGCAGCAGCCATAGCAACCACAGTCTTATTAACAATTCATTAAAATCACACCATTCTGTACTGCAGGGCGAACAAAAAGCAGCACCATCAAAAGAACCAAAACAATGGCTGAAACATGGAGCAGTACTAGACACTGATGACATAATAAAAATAGCAGGAAATCCCATTCTTCCCAAATCATTACACAAAACAGTCGCTCTAGTGAGCCATGGTTTTGAGCCATGGCTCATCAGGAGGGAGGATCTGAGGAATGATCTTTATAATAAATCAACAATTTTATACTTTAAATTTTGAAACTTCAGCAAAAAGAATGTGTGAGAACATGTATGACCTGCCAAAAACACAATACTCAAGGTTGAAGCCAGATGCTAAAAAGACTACTCATCGAAGTTGGAGTATTTTTACTTTTATTTTGTGTTTTTGTAACATGTATACTGCCATGTCTAAAACTTGTGATTAACCGCATAATATTTTCCACGGTTGCTGCATACATAGCCGTGAAAAATGATGATGATGACTCCGACCTTTTGGAACATGAAGACTTTGTGTGATTAATGACGATGTGACAGAAAATGTACAAGATGTTACATACTGATATCTCACTTAAGTTATACTGACAACAGGAGGGAATGTCAATGGAAATTGTACTTAGTAGTCAGTATAATCTTTTAATGATGCAAGTTTCCATATATGCTTAGATTTGTATAATCGATTGTGTAGTGATAGAGTGTGTAATCTTTAGAGGGGTGCAGGGGCTTTGTGTGCATTCCAGAGTGTTCTGGCATCCACACCCACATCCTCCAAGCATGGGAAAAGGGCATACCTTCTCTTATTGTTTTATGATAGGATAAACGTATCTATGTCTGTTTTTAGCTAAGTGCCTTTTGTTTAGATGAACTGTTGGACTTCCAGACCAGCAGGTTTAGCGAAGTCTTTATGGGGTCACACACACACACACACACACACACACCCAATGATGTATAAATAAAGACCAGGGCAGTGGCACGGTGCGAGTCTCAGAGCCCGCACTTCTGTGCGAGTGCTGTGACTGCCCTTGCTTGCAAGTAACTAACTGCAGTGTGTGTTTCGCCTCTCTGATTCGAAGCTGAAGAAGTGTCTTAGAATACATCTCTTGGCACTTATATTTCATTTCAACTTTCTGTTGACTTTGACTTTATAGTGACTGATTAATTTTGTTTCATAATAACGTTCAAAAATTATGATTTGTTCACTGTAGGAATCGTGACCACGTCACAGAGCTCTATAAACTATACAGTTTTCATTGTGTCTTATTTTTGTTACTCTGCTTTAAAAAAATCAGAATAAAAGACATAAAATATAAATATTAATTAAAAAAACAAACTCAAAGGCAGAAATTCCAACACTCAGAAAGTAAAGCTGCAGTTAACAACTAAATGAAAAAGTAACATTTTCCCAAACTGCATGTTTTTTTTGGTTTTTTTTACTTTCTGCTTTGTTAATGAAACTGTATCGATAACATGTTAAACTACTAAGACCAACCATTGTAGTACATAATCACCTGTGATAACTGCCATTTAAAACCCTAAACTGAAGTATCTCATATGCCTGTGTGTTAATTGCCTCGGCCATGGCAGTGAACTGAAAACTTCAAGGGAAAGCCAAAATACTTGTGGAACGATCACTCAGGGATCTTTGTGTTCATCTGTGTGTCCAGTTTTTCTGCTGCTTTTTATTTTTTTGGTTCATGCATTAGGTGTGTTGTTCAGTTTTGTTTTACCAAATGTTAGAGCTCATACATGTGTTTTAAACGGGTCATATGTACATTTAACTCAGTGCTTGGACTCACTGGGTATTTATGTATTATCATCTGTCTTTTCTTTGATTGTCATCCAACCTAAATAAACCAGTCCTGTCTCTGAGCATCTGTATTTGGGTCCTCTCTTCTGAAACGCGATCTGCACTCGCTGATCCAGTGACAGGTAAACATACCTGTCAGGCTCCCAAACACACGTTGGTATTATGACTTCAAGCAGCTGTTTTTCCTCAGATTTAAAGTGTACATATTAATGTAATTTACACTCATTGGACTCAACAGAATGAGCCAGATCCTAGTGGAGGTGCACCCAACTGTCTGTATGTCCCGACCAGAGATGGGCACGTTACTGTAATCCGATTACTTTTTTCAAGTAACAAGTAATGTAAGGGATTACCATTGCAAAAACGGTAATTAGATTACTGTTACTTTCCCGTAGGAACGCTGCGTTACTAAAACCGTGAGTTTTTTGCGAGAATGTCTCATGACAGTGACGTAAGCGAGTGCGACGTTCGTGACAACAGCTGTCTGCAGATCAACAATGGATAATATATCGAGTGCGGGAGAGAGTATGAGCATGCAGCGTTTAAAGGGTGGAAGTACTGACCTTATTTTGAGTTTGATTCCATAAAAAGTGACAAAAACATTAGTGTCCGTTGTGCGTGGGAAGAAAACTTCTTTTTACAGCGAAAAACCCCCTGAACTTCCAAGCAAGCGCCGAGTGCGCTACGACTGTAATGGGAAATCCACAGAGAAACTCGTGGAGTCTTCAACTGACCGCTGCAGCACACCTGCACCAGGGTAAACCTCCGCCTACCCCAGTCCTGCTTTACAGGTGAAAATAGAGCAACTAGCCTTTGACTTTATTTATTTTCTGCTGTGTTTTACTTGCATCTATTTGAAAGAGTGAGTGTAAACACAAAAAAAATATTTTATGTGCTGGAATGTGCAGAAAATAGGTTTAAATGTTAAACAAATTTCTTCCAGTCAGAGAATGTTGCATATAATTTAATTTTTGCTTGATGAATAAAGTTAAAAGATTAAAACTAATAAAACAAGTTTTAAGAAGAGACTTTTCCATTTGATTACATTTTGTATGATGGATGATGCAGAAAAAGTAGAATTGGGCTGAAAGATCTATCGCTTTATCACCTATTCAGGTTGTAAATTGTGTTTTTTCAAGTAACTTGACCAACACTGGTCCCGACTACTGCACGTGCTAAGGTATTGCGCTGGGCACACACGGCAGAAGAACACAATCAACCTTTTGGCATCTGCAGGGATGCGGATGCTATAACGGTCTGTCATGGTGAAAAGAGACCCGAGTGTAAATGCCAGTTGATCTACATCCCCACCCTCACCTACCATCACAGGCTCTGGGTAGTGACCGAAAGAAGGAGAACGCAGATACAAGCGGCAGAAAAGGGTGGCTGGCCTCTCCCTTAGAGATAGGATGAGGAGGGATGGATGATTTCAGGTTGGGATTTAATGGTTTATGTGGTCACTTTTTTGT
Organism: Oreochromis niloticus; assembly: GCF_001858045.2. Lineage (NCBI taxonomy): Eukaryota > Metazoa > Chordata > Actinopteri > Cichliformes > Cichlidae > Oreochromis > Oreochromis niloticus. Next base: position 12,737,015 of record NC_031972.2, read on the forward strand.
CTTTCATCTCAGTATATATTTAATTCAGTTCAATCAAATTTTATTGGTGTGGCACCAAATCACAACAACAGCCACCTCAAGGCACTTTATATTGTAAGGTTACGTTACAATAATAGAGGGAAAATGATGCTCCATGCAATGTCAGATACCTGCATATATTTAGGTCACAACAATTTACTGTTAACAGTTAGATTAAACAAGTAGTACTGTCTAGTAGTACCGGTACCAACTAATGACAACAGCAATAATTAATTTGTAGTAAATTAGTCATGAACATCTCTCTCTCTCTCTCTCTCTCTCTCTCTCTCTCTCACACACACACACACACACACACACACACACACACACACACACACACACACACACACACACACGCAGGGCCAGCCTAATGGGAACTTTGGACGGTGGGAGGAAGCCGGAGTACCCGGAGGGAACCCACGCAAACACGATTTGAGAAACCTGCACATGATACTTGTCCTGTTGATGCTGAATGCTTTATTACTCTTATGATACAATTGTTTATAAGTGTGAAGTTTGATTTCACTTCTAGATCTTGTTTCCAGGCCATGATGGTGTGTATGCTATTACTGTGCATAATTATTAGGCAACTTAACAAAAACAAATATATACCCATTTCAACTATTTATTTTACCAGTGAAACCAATATAACATCTCCACATTCACAAATATACATTTCTGACATTCAAAACAAACAAAAACAAATCAGCGACCAATATAGCCACCTTTCTTTGCAAGGACACTCAAAAGCCTGCCATCCATGGATTCTGTCAGTGTTTTGATCTGTTCACCATCAACATTGCGTGCAGCAGCAACCACAGCCTCCCAGACACTGTTCAGAGAGGTGTACTGTTTCCCTCCTTGTAAATCTCACATTTGATGATGGACCACAGGTTCTCAATGGGGTTCAGATCAGGTGAACAAGGAGGCCATGTCATTAGTTTTTCTTCTTTTATACCCTTTCTGCCAGCCACGCTGTGGAGTACTTGGACGCGTGTGATGGAGCATTGTCCTGCATGAAATCATGTTTTTCTTGAAGGATGCAGACTTCTTCCTGTACCACTGCTTGAAGAAGGTGTCTTCCAGAAACTGGCAGTAGGACTGGGAGTTGAGCTTGACTCCATCCTCAACCCGAAAAGGCCCACAAGCTCATCTTTGATGATACCAGCCCAAACCAGTACTCTACCTCCACCTTGCTGGCGTCTGAGTCGGACTGGAGCTCTCTGCCCTTTACCAATCCAGCCACGGGCCCATCCATCTGGCCCATCAAGACTCACTCTCATTTCATCAGTCCATAAAACCTTAGAAAAATCCGTCTTGAGATATTTCTTGGCCCAGTCTTGACGTTTCAGCTTGTGTGTCTTGTTCAGTGGTGGTCGTCTTTCAGCCTTTCTTACCTTGGCCATGTCTCTGAGTATTGCACACCTTGTGCTTTTGGGCACTCCAGTGATGTTGCAGCTCTGAAATATGGCCAAACTGGTGGCAAGTGGCATCTTGGCAGCTGCACGCTTGACTTTTCTCAGTTCATGGGCAGTTATTTTGCGCCTTGGTTTTTCCACACGCGTCTTGCGACCCTGTTGACTATTTTGAATGAAACACTTGATTGTTCGATGATCACGCTTCAGAAGCTTTGCCATTTTAAGACTGCTGCATCCCTCTGCAAGATATCTCACTATTTTTGACTTTTCTGAGCCTGTCAAGTCCTTCTTTTGACCCATTTTGCCAAAGGAAAGGAAGTTGCCTAATAATTATGCACACCTGATATAGGGTGTTGATGTCATTAGACCACACCCTTCTCATTACAGAGATGCACATCACCTAATATGCTTAATTGGTAGTAGGCTTTCGAGCCTATACAGCTTGGAGTAAGACAACATGCATGAAGAGGATGATGTGGACAAAATACTCATTTGCCTAATAATTCTGCACTCCCTGTAATAGAGGGAAAATGATGCTCCATGCAATGTCAGATACCTGCATATATTTAGGTCACAACAATTTACTGCTAACAGTTAGATTAAACAAGTAGTACTGTCTAGTAGTACCGGTACCAACTAATGACAACAGCAATAATTAATTTGTAGTAAATTAGTCATGAACATCTCTCTCTCTCTCTCACACACACACACACACACACACACACACACACACACACACACACACACACACGCAGGGCCAGCCTAATGGGAACTATGGAGGGGGGGTTTTCCAAATTCTAACCTTCCATCAAAAGTCTGCAATATACCATTTTATTAAACAAATATATAGAAACATTTTAAACCACAACAATTAATCCTCTTGTGTGCAAATGTTATTGATGTGCAACTCTATGCTTAAAGTGCGACGCTAAACAAAGTGCTAGTTAAAGTGCTTTTAATAAAGTGCAAGGGTGCTCCTAAAGTGCTGTACAAGTTATAATACAAATAATAAGGGAGTCCTCTTCCTTACAATGTAGATATAGATGGATATAGATATATACACACACCTGTTCAAAAACACTTGAACCTGTTAAAGTGGCTCAGAGTGTAAATATAAACCACTGATTTTCTAATTGAGTGAGTTAGTGGTACAGTAGATGGCAGCATACTGACATAATGGACTTGGAAGGTAAGTATTTTGTAGTGATGGGAATAAAAGGACCAAGGGCACCAATATCGAGCTGGTTCTAAAATACTTTGTTTGATTTGCTATCTGTAAATGTGCTGATATCGAAGACTCTGGTGACCAGCTGAATTATTACATAAAAGATCAATCATAAAAGATATAGTGAGAAACAAAAGGAGAGCAGCTGTCTCTAAGTATGATCGCTAAAGAGTTATGAAACTATTTTCTGCTTGTTTTTAAAACAAAGTTTAAAGATGTCATGCCAGTGTCTTTCCAAGGCCTGTTTGGCATGTGAAGGCGACTGAGCCTTGCCATTAGTAGGTATAACCTGCTTTACAGCGGAGTCAGAACAGGCTGCAGAGAACACAGGACTTCTTTTGTATAAAATCACCTCACATTAGAGCTAAGAAGTTTAAAAATGTGCGTTGTGCAGTCTCAGGATTGTGTTCAGTACAGATTTAGGAAGCAGAGGGAGACGGACAGCTGAGCTTTCTTGCAGCACTTGTTAACACAGTCACACAGTGTTATCAGCCTGACAGCAACTTTCAGATATATGAGGCAACATAAACATAAACATTAGAATAAAATGAACAGTATAATTATCCGTCTGCAGCAGCTGGATTCCCAACCAGGAAAAGCAGATACTAAGCCAGACCAGACCAAATGTTATTAGATATTCTTTTGGACTCGATTCAGAACAACTCCTATGTGGTAGCTAAAATGTCAGTCTTCTTTTTTGTGTAACTTCAAGGCTCATCTCAAGATGGACTCAAACACAGGACTCGATTTAAAGGCCAGATGTATTACAGAGAGGTCTGATCACAGGTTATGCAGTTTAGGAACATGCCACACAAGGTGAGACTAGGCAGGCAGGTAACGACTGGACAGGTTTAAAAAAGTCGCTTCACCAAAATGCGACTGCAGCTTCTACCTTGTGATAGAAATGTTCATGATAGATGAGAAATATGTTTGACAGATTTTAGGCCAACAAGTCTTTTACAACAGTTTAGATACCAGAAAACACTTTTTGGCTGGTAGGTAGGTGAGCTTTATCTGTAGCTGTAGGAAGTTTAGGCAGGGCCACGTTACCGGACGATGGCGACAGACTGATGACAAAGTCAAGGGCGATATTTTTGACTAAGGCCATCTGGAAGAAGGTAGAGGTCTTTGTAAACCCATAGGTGGAGCATCTGGGGCGCAGACAAAGCAGGCAGGCACATATTCACACACATCTTTGACTAAGATGAGCCCTGAAAGAGGACGAAACATTAAACGTAAAAAAGCAAATTAAATGTAAAAACTGGAAAGCCCATTCCCAGGGTCGGGTTCATTTAGCCGAACATCGCAAACTACACACTCTGTTTCTCGTGTGAAGGATTTGACGCACATGATGATGAAAGTAGTTGCAATTCTGTATCCATTTAGATGACAAAGTATCAATTGAAATTGATTGTCCTGAATGGATGTGCTTGTCGGCCCTGCTTCATATCACACATACAAACCAGCATAAGTGTTTTTTCAATGATTTGCCCTCTTTGGAAAGTGTGCTTTCTTTTAGGCAAAGCCATGATTTTACTGTGTCTTTGGCTCTTTCAGGGATCAGTCTGGGTGTTGTGGTCAGAGAGTACGCATCACTGTCACATCTCTACAAGCAGTACTTTGGCTTCCCAGGAGAGATCCTGATGCGAATGCTGAAGCTGGTCATTCTTCCCCTAATCATTTCAAGCATGATAACAGGTAACAGAGGCCTGCCTGTGCAGTCAAGCAGTTTGTCCATCCAGTTATCTCTGAGGTTAACCCCGAGCTTTCTGTACTACAAAGGTGGTTCACTTCTTACTAACACTAACCTGTTAAGGAGCAGGTTATGTTCACAGATTAGAGTTCATCAGGTTTTATATTTAACCATGACCCTCAAACCGACTGCAGATGAAGGAATAAAATAAAACATGTCAGGACAGGTTGTGGTTCAAGCTGGAAATGCCACATTTTCAGGGATTCTCTCGTTTAAAACATGTTTGAACTGTAGCATAGATTTTCTGCTGGGCTGTATGTTTTATATGGGCAGCTTGCTGAGCCATATCTAAGAAGCTTGGAAGGAACAGCTTCAGATCATTTCCTCAGGGATTATTAAAGTATTCGGATACTTTCAGTCCTCTTTCAAACCATCAAACCGTGTGCTCTCTGTCCAAACTGTGAACACTGGCATCCTCCAAATCTGATCAGGGTAAAGCTGCTTCTGTTTCCTCGGTAACTGTCCTGCTGTAGTTGTTTTCTGACAGTCTCCACTGTCTCAGTTGTCGGTGTGCAAGTGTAGAGTGAGACCACATCAAACGACACGATGGTTTCATCTGGATCTGGTGTTTCTGGACCTTGTTGGTGAAGTCGGTGGAGTTTTTGATGTGAGTGTGTTCCCCACAAGGGGAGCTAGGATGGTGGCTGAGTTTGTGCTGCTAACACTGGGTCTGAGTGGGACTGCTTCTTTGTGGACTGTATATGTGTAAGGTTGTCTTCTTCTGAAGTCCACATATACGGGGTACAGGGTACGGCGCCCCCTGGGTACAGACGGTGGCATGTAGGGCGGTAACTGATGACTTTATTGTTGTGTAGTTGTTCGTGGGGTCTCATCTTGAAGCTTCATAGGTGCTGTTGTCACTGAGGAGTGTAGTAATCTCTGTAGGACAGTGTTTAGAACAACAGTGCACCTCCCCTTGTCAGCTGGTAACATGGTGGCTCTGTGCTCAGGGATGTGACAGCCTGCTTTTCTTGTATTGTGAGGTTAGATGGAGGGACTGACGCACTGGAGAGGCTGAAACCTTCATGCTGATTGGCTCTGCTTCAGGTTTTGTTCCGTGGCTGTGATAAGATCACTGTGGGCAGCTGTTGTGGAGAAACTGAGTCCATCTTTTCAAGTTCAGTAAGGTTCCTGTCTCAGAAGGTCTTCACCCACTGCTCATGACTGTGGTGTCTCCCTGTTCTTGTCTGTATGGTCTAGAAATCAACTTGAAATGATATGTTTTTGTTTGCAGTGTCTAGAATTTGTAAGGTTGTCTTTCTTTTCCTTTAATGGGCCTGCTGAGCCTCGTCCTCAAACTTAGGCTACGTTCACACTGCAGGCAAAAGCGCATCAAATCCGATTTTTTGACCCCATGCGACCCATAATCCGATCATGGTATGACAGTGTGAACAGCACAAATCCGATATTTTCAAATCCGATCTGGGTCACTTTCGTATGTGGTACTGAATCCGATACATATCCGATGTTTTAGAAAGCGACTGCTGTTTGAACGGTCATGTCGCATTAAATCCGTCTTTTACGTCACTGACACAAGACAGACGCCAATTTTCAGCGCCGGAGAAGCGCCCGAGAAGACATCGCAAATGCTTCCTGGCCATCCAGTGTAGATGTCAGTGAAACTGTTGGGAAGACAACGTGAACATTTTATTTGTACTGTATAATCTGCAGATTCTGACAGAAATCTGCAACTATCCTTTGAAGCACCGCTCCTCTAAAACAGCAATAAGGATCATTATTAGGTTATTTACATTATTATGTAAATAACAAAATAACTTAAAGCAAAAATTGGGAAACGTAAAGTCCGAAGTCTTTATATTAAGGACCATCAGTCAAACAATACTGTTTGCTCTGGGTCTAAACAGAGCGCGTTGTGTGTGATGTCTTCTTTTGCGCATGTGGGCTGCTTTGAGGGTTCACACTAGAGCGCGTTTGCTGTCGCATTTTATTTGTAGTGTGAACAAGCAGACAAAAAAATCGGATTTGATCAAAAAATCGGAATTGAGCGTTAAGACCTGCAGTGTGAACGTAGCCTTAGAAGCTTCTTCTAAAATAGGGGAGGGTGGGAGTGTTTTGAGTTCCTGCAGAGTCTGAGCTCATTCTGCAGGGCATCTGTAATGAAACACACCTGTCTTATCCTCACACTTAGAAGTTGGCTTTGTGCTCTCCATAACATAAACTCTGCTCTGTGTCCTCTGACTGTGAATCCACGGCACAAACTCTTGGGAACAAGTCTGCTATGTCTTAGGTTGAAGTGCAGGTGGTTTCTATAATCTGCTAGTTGATTCCCTGTCATTCTGTCACAGTCCTGGGTGGGTGATCCAGTGTTTTGGTTTTTGTATTATTGATCTTTGTTTTATCTGGGGTTTCACTGCTAGTGTCGTGTTTCTGTTTTGTATTTCTAGTTCTTAGGTTTTGGTCCTTGTACTCCATGTTCTGTGTTTCCTGTTTTACTTTGAAGGTCCATGTCTTGTATTCGTTTTGCTTCCTCCCTGTCTTGTCATGTTTAATTGGGTTCAGCTGTGTCTCCCTCCTGTGTGCCATTTCCTTGTTACCTTGTGTGTATATTTAGAGTGCTATGTTCCCATAAAGGCTGATTATCTCATGAATCGTGTTGCATCTTCACACACTGCTCAAAGAATCTATCTCTGTTACTGCATCACACAGGCCTTTGAGGAGACACTAAATAACCCATGACTTAAACAGCCATGAATTGGCACAGCTCTCCTAGCTATAGGCTATCTCCAACCTTCCTTTTATCACAAAAAGTCTTAAAGAGTAGTTGTCAACAGCTAACTGAGGAGGAATGGCTTATTTGAAGAGTTTCATAACCACAGAAACAGCATTAGTAGCCTCTGACAGGACGTTTGTCACTGCACTGTCTGGTACTGCTGACTGTAATATGGGGGATTTGACTCCTATCTGTTTCCAAGTTACCTTCAGTAATCACTTCCTCCAAATTCCTACTGCTGCTCCAAGAAGTCTTACCATTAATAAATGTTTTACATTGATCAGCCTTTCTGTATTAATGGGGACGTACCTCAGACCTTTAAGGTGGCAATAATTAAACAAGTACTTAAAAAGCCCAGCTGTTTTTGGGAGACACGCCCTCTCTGCTTTAGATTAGGCTTAAAACGTTCTGTTAGTTAGGGCTGGATCAGGTGACACTGGTGTAAACTGCTGGGGACTTTACATGATGCCTTCTTCACTCACTGTGTTTATACACCACTCTGCATTTAATCATAAGCTTTAATGTCACTAAGCAGTGACAGCACTTTCTCATGATAATCTGTCTGACGTAGCAAAAGTGTACACCTACCTTTGTCTGCTGTTTCACTAAGCTGATGCCGAGTTGTCTGTGAGGCAGATTTTTTCACCCACTTGTCCATATCCTCACTGTGACACGTTTGAGTTATTTAAATAGTGATTGGTAAGATAACATACAAAAAATGTTTCAGAGGAACTGACCGGCAGTCTGGCAGGTGCATTAATATCCACAGAGCAATAGAGTTAGAAAGATGATAAGTATAGATTTTATTCTATCAGCTATCAAACTGTTTTTAGATTTGATCCTGTCTAGATCATTTTGGATCTGTTCAGTTGGGAAAGCATTTTGTCTCAACACATTCTGTAATTGTAAACATTCAATTCCGTACAATTTTTTATTTTAAATTTTTTATTCTACACATTCGCCCAAAATATCCAAAAATCTCAAATCTAATTTATTTGATTCCGTTGCCTCGTCTTCTGTGATTACTTTCAGATGTGTTCCCCTGGTGTTTCCCATGTTCCCCGGTCATCTTGTGCGTATTCTTGGCCTCCCCACAGTTCTCTGTGGGCTTTTTAAGTACTTGTTTAATTATTGCCACCTTAAAGGTCTGAGGTACGTCCCCATTAATACAGAAAGGCTGATCAATGTAAAACATTTATTAATGGTAAGACTTCTTGGAGCAGCAGTAGGAATTTGGAGGAAGTGATTACTGAAGGTAACTTGGAAACAGATAGGAGTCAAATCCCCCATATTACAGTCAGCAGTACCAGACAGTGCAGTGACAAACGTCCTGTCAGAGGCTACTAATGCTGTTTCTGTGGTTATGAAACTCTTCAAATAAGCCATTCCTCCTCAGTTAGCTGTTGACAACTACTCTTTAAGACTTTTTGTGATAAAAGGAAGGTTGGAGATAGCCTATAGCTAGGAGAGCTGTGCCAATTCATGGCTGTTTAAGTCATGGGTTATTTAGTGTCTCCTCAAAGGCCTGTGTGATGCAGTAACAGAGATAGATTCTTTGAGCAGTGTGTGAAGATGCAACACGATTCATGAGATAATCAGCCTTTATGGGAACATAGCACTCTAAATATACACACAAGGTAACAAGGAAATGGCACACAGGAGGGAGACACAGCTGAACCCAATTAAACATGACAAGACAGGGAGGAAGCAAAACGAATACAAGACATGGACCTTCAAAGTAAAACAGGAAACACAGAACATGGAGTACAAGGACCAAAACCTAAGAACTAGAAATACAAAACAGAAACACGACACTAGCAGTGAAACCCCAGATAAAAACAAAGATCAATAATACAAAAACCAAAACACTGGATCACCCACCCAGGACTGTGACAGAATGACAGGGAATCAACTAGCAGATTATAGAAACCACCTGCACTTCAACCTAAGACATAGCAGACTTGTTCCCAAGAGTTTGTGCCGTGGATTCACAGTCAGAGGACACAGAGCAGAGTTTATGTTATGGAGAGCACAAAGCCAACTTCTAAGTGTGAGGATAAGACAGGTGTGTTTCATTACAGATGCCCTGCAGAATGAGCTCAGACTCTGCAGGAACTCAAAACACTCCCACCCTCCCCTATTTTAGAAGAAGCTTCTAAGGCTACGTTCACACTGCAGGTCTTAACGCTCAATTCCGATTTTTTGATCAAATCCGATTTTTTTGTCTGCTTGTTCACACTACAAATAAAATGCGACAGCAAACGCGCTCTAGTGTGAACCCTCAAAGCAGCCCACATGCGCAAAAGAAGACATCACACACAACGCGCTCTGTTTAGACCCAGAGCAAACAGTATTGTTTGACTGATGGTCCTTAATATAAAGACTTCGGACTTTACGTTTCCCAATTTTTGCTTTAAGTTATTTTGTTATTTACATAATAATGTAAATAACCTAATAATGATCCTTATTGCTGTTTTAGAGGAGCGGTGCTTCAAAGGATAGTTGCAGATTTCTGTCAGAATCTGCAGATTATACAGTACAAATAAAATGTTCACGTTGTCTTCCCAACAGTTTCACTGACATCTACACTGGATGGCCAGGAAGCATTTGCGATGTCTTCTCGGGCGCTTCTCCGGCGCTGAAAATTGGCGTCTGTCTTGTGTCAGTGACGTAAAAGACGGATTTAATGCGACATGACCGTTCAAACAGCAGTCGCTTTCTAAAACATCGGATATGTATCGGATTCAGTACCACATACGAAAGTGACCCAGATCGGATTTGAAAATATCGGATTTGTGCTGTTCACACTGTCATACCATGATCGGATTATGGGTCGCATGGGGTCAAAAAAATCGGATTTGATGCGCTTTTGCCTGCAGTGTGAACGTAGCCTAAGTTTGAGGACGAGGCTCAGCAGGCCCATTAAAGGAAAAGAAAGACAACCTTACAAATTCTAGACACTGCAAACAAAAACATATCATTTCAAGTTGATTTCTAGACCATACAGACAAGAACAGGGAGACACCACAGTCATGAGCAGTGGGTGAAGACCTTCTGAGACAGGAACCTTACTGAACTTGAAAAGATGGACTCAGTTTCTCCACAACAGCTGCCCACAGTGATCTTATCACAGCCACGGAACAAAACCTGAAGCAGAGCCAATCAGCATGAAGGTTTCAGCCTCTCCAGTGCGTCAGTCCCTCCATCTAACCTCACAATACAAGAAAAGCAGGCTGTCACATCCCTGAGCACAGAGCCACCATGTTACCAGCTGACAAGGGGAGGTGCACTGTTGTTCTAAACACTGTCCTACAGAGATTACTACACTCCTCAGTGACAACAGCACCTATGAAGCTTCAAGATGAGACCCCACGAACAACTACACAACAATAAAGTCATCAGTTACCGCCCTACATGCCACCGTCTGTACCCAGGGGGCGCCGTACCCTGTACCCCGTATATGTGGACTTCAGAAGAAGACAACCTTACACATATACAGTCCACAAAGAAGCAGTCCCACTCAGACCCAGTGTTAGCAGCACAAACTCAGCCACCATCCTAGCTCCCCTTGTGGGGAACACACTCACATCAAAAACTCCACCGACTTCACCAACAAGGTCCAGAAACACCAGATCCAGATGAAACCATCGTGTCGTTTGATGTGGTCTCACTCTACACTTGCACACCGACAACTGAGACAGTGGAGACTGTCAGAAAACAACTACAGCAGGACAGTTACCGAGGAAACAGAAGCAGCTTTACCCTGATCAGATTTGGAGGATGCCAGTGTTCACAGTTTGGACAGAGAGCACACGGTTTGATGGTTTGAAAGAGGACTGAAAGTATCCGAATACTTTAATAATCCCTGAGGAAATGATCTGAAGCTGTTCCTTCCAAGCTTCTTAGATATGGCTCAGCAAGCTGCCCATATAAAACATACAGCCCAGCAGAGAATCTATGCTACAGTTCAAACATGTTTTAAACGAGAGAATCCCTGAAAATGTGGCATTTCCAGCTTGAACCACAACCTGTCCTGACATGTTTTATTTTTATTCCTTCATCTGCAGTCGGTTTGAGGGTCATGGTTAAATATAAAACCTGATGAACTCTAATCTGTGAACATAACCTGCTCCTTAACAGGTTAGTGTTAGTAAGAAGTGAACCACCTTTGTAGTACAGAAAGCTCGGGGTTAACCTCAGAGATAACTGGATGGGACAAACTGCTTGACTGCACAGGCAGGCCTCTGTTACCTGTTATCATGCTTGAAATGATTAGGGGAAGAATGACCAGCTTCAGCATTCGCATCAGGATCTCTCCTGGGAAGCCAAAGTACTGCTTGTAGAGATGTGACAGTGATGCGTACTCTCTGACCACAACACCCAGACTGATCCCTGAAAGAGCCAAAGACACAGTAAAATCATGGCTTTGCCTAAAAGAAAGCACACTTTCCAAAGAGGGCAAATCATTGAAAAAACACTTATGCTGGTTTGTATGTGTGATATGAAGCAGGGCCGACAAGCACATCCATTCAGGACAATCAATTTCAATTGATACTTTGTCATCTAAATGGATACAGAATTGCAACTACTTTCATCATCATGTGCGTCAAATCCTTCACACGAGAAACAGAGTGTGTAGTTTGCGATGTTCGGCTAAATGAACCCGACCCTGGGAATGGGCTTTCCAGTTTTTACATTTAATTTGCTTTTTTACGTTTAATGTTTCGTCCTCTTTCAGGGCTCATCTTAGTCAAAGATGTGTGTGAATATGTGCCTGCCTGCTTTGTCTGCGCCCCAGATGCTCCACCTATGGGTTTACAAAGACCTCTACCTTCTTCCAGATGGCCTTAGTCAAAAATATCGCCCTTGACTTTGTCATCAGTCTGTCGCCATCGTCCGGTAACGTGGCCCTGCCTAAACTTCCTACAGCTACAGATAAAGCTCACCTACCTACCAGCCAAAAAGTGTTTTCTGGTATCTAAACTGTTGTAAAAGACTTGTTGGCCTAAAATCTGTCAAACATATTTCTCATCTATCATGAACATTTCTATCACAAGGTAGAAGCTGCAGTCGCATTTTGGTGAAGCGACTTTTTTAAACCTGTCCAGTCGTTACCTGCCTGCCTAGTCTCACCTTGTGTGGCATGTTCCTAAACTGCATAACCTGTGATCAGACCTCTCTGTAATACATCTGGCCTTTAAATCGAGTCCTGTGTTTGAGTCCATCTTGAGATGAGCCTTGAAGTTACACAAAAAAGAAGACTGACATTTTGGCTACCACATAGGAGTTGTTCTGAATCGAGTCCAAAAGAATATCTAATAACATTTGGTCTGGTCTGGCTTAGTATCTGCTTTTCCTGGTTGGGAATCCAGCTGCTGCAGACGGATAATTATACTGTTCATTTTATTCTAATGTTTATGTTTATGTTGCCTCATATATCTGAAAGTTGCTGTCAGGCTGATAACACTGTGTGACTGTGTTAACAAGTGCTGCAAGAAAGCTCAGCTGTCCGTCTCCCTCTGCTTCCTAAATCTGTACTGAACACAATCCTGAGACTGCACAACGCACATTTTTAAACTTCTTAGCTCTAATGTGAGGTGATTTTATACAAAAAGAAGTCCTGTGTTCTCTGCAGCCTGTTCTGACTCCGCTGTAAAGCAGGTTATACCTACTAATGGCAAGGCTCAGTCGCCTTCACATGCCAAACAGGCCTTGGAAAGACACTGGCATGACATCTTTAAACTTTGTTTTAAAAACAAGCAGAAAATAGTTTCATAACTCTTTAGCGATCATACTTAGAGACAGCTGCTCTCCTTTTGTTTCTCACTATATCTTTTATGATTGATCTTTTATGTAATAATTCAGCTGGTCACCAGAGTCTTCGATATCAGCACATTTACAGATAGCAAATCAAACAAAGTATTTTAGAACCAGCTCGATATTGGTGCCCTTGGTCCTTTTATTCCCATCACTACAAAATACTTACCTTCCAAGTCCATTATGTCAGTATGCTGCCATCTACTGTACCACTAACTCACTCAATTAGAAAATCAGTGGTTTATATTTACACTCTGAGCCACTTTAACAGGTTCAAGTGTTTTTGAACAGGTGTGTGTATATATCTATATCCATCTATATCTACATTGTAAGGAAGAGGACTCCCTTATTATTTGTATTATAACTTGTACAGCACTTTAGGAGCACCCTTGCACTTTATTAAAAGCACTTTAACTAGCACTTTGTTTAGCGTCGCACTTTAAGCATAGAGTTGCACATCAATAACATTTGCACACAAGAGGATTAATTGTTGTGGTTTAAAATGTTTCTATATATTTGTTTAATAAAATGGTATATTGCAGACTTTTGATGGAAGGTTAGAATTTGGAAAACCCCCCCTCCATAGTTCCCATTAGGCTGGCCCTGCGTGTGTGTGTGTGTGTGTGTGTGTGTGTGTGTGTGTGTGTGTGTGTGTGTGTGAGAGAGAGAGAGAGAGATGTTCATGACTAATTTACTACAAATTAATTATTGCTGTTGTCATTAGTTGGTACCGGTACTACTAGACAGTACTACTTGTTTAATCTAACTGTTAGCAGTAAATTGTTGTGACCTAAATATATGCAGGTATCTGACATTGCATGGAGCATCATTTTCCCTCTATTACAGGGAGTGCAGAATTATTAGGCAAATGAGTATTTTGTCCACATCATCCTCTTCATGCATGTTGTCTTACTCCAAGCTGTATAGGCTCGAAAGCCTACTACCAATTAAGCATATTAGGTGATGTGCATCTCTGTAATGAGAAGGGGTGTGGTCTAATGACATCAACACCCTATATCAGGTGTGCATAATTATTAGGCAACTTCCTTTCCTTTGGCAAAATGGGTCAAAAGAAGGACTTGACAGGCTCAGAAAAGTCAAAAATAGTGAGATATCTTGCAGAGGGATGCAGCAGTCTTAAAATGGCAAAGCTTCTGAAGCGTGATCATCGAACAATCAAGTGTTTCATTCAAAATAGTCAACAGGGTCGCAAGACGCGTGTGGAAAAACCAAGGCGCAAAATAACTGCCCATGAACTGAGAAAAGTCAAGCGTGCAGCTGCCAAGATGCCACTTGCCACCAGTTTGGCCATATTTCAGAGCTGCAACATCACTGGAGTGCCCAAAAGCACAAGGTGTGCAATACTCAGAGACATGGCCAAGGTAAGAAAGGCTGAAAGACGACCACCACTGAACAAGACACACAAGCTGAAACGTCAAGACTGGGCCAAGAAATATCTCAAGACGGATTTTTCTAAGGTTTTATGGACTGATGAAATGAGAGTGAGTCTTGATGGGCCAGATGGATGGGCCCGTGGCTGGATTGGTAAAGGGCAGAGAGCTCCAGTCCGACTCAGACGCCAGCAAGGTGGAGGTAGAGTACTGGTTTGGGCTGGTATCATCAAAGATGAGCTTGTGGGGCCTTTTCGGGTTGAGGATGGAGTCAAGCTCAACTCCCAGTCCTACTGCCAGTTTCTGGAAGACACCTTCTTCAAGCAGTGGTACAGGAAGAAGTCTGCATCCTTCAAGAAAAACATGATTTTCATGCAGGACAATGCTCCATCACACGCGTCCAAGTACTCCACAGCGTGGCTGGCAAGAAAGGGTATAAAAGAAGAAAAACTAATGACATGGCCTCCTTGTTCACCTGATCTGAACCCCATTGAGAACCTGTGGTCCATCATCAAATGTGAGATTTACAAGGAGGGAAAACAGTACACCTCTCTGAACAGTGTCTGGGAGGCTGTGGTTGCTGCTGCACGCAATGTTGATGGTGAACAGATCAAAACACTGACAGAATCCATGGATGGCAGGCTTTTGAGTGTCCTTGCAAAGAAAGGTGGCTATATTGGTCGCTGATTTGTTTTTGTTTTGTTTTTGAATGTCAGAAATGTATATTTGTGAATGTGGAGATGTTATATTGGTTTCACTGGTAAAAATAAATAGTTGAAATGGGTATATATTTGTTTTTTGTTAAGTTGCCTAATAATTATGCACAGTAATAGCATACACACCATCATGGCCTGGAAAACAAGATCTAGAAGTGAAATCAAACTTCACACTTATAAACAATTGTATCATAAGAGTAATAAAGCATTCAGCATCAACAGGACAAGTATCATGTGCAGGTTTCTCAAATCGTGTTTGCGTGGGTTCCCTCCGGGTACTCCGGCTTCCTCCCACCGTCCAAAGACATGCAGCTTGTGGGGATAGGTTAATTGGCTAATCCAAATTGCCACTAGGTGTGAATGTGAATGGTTGTCTGTCCCTGTGTGTTGGCCCTGCGACAGACTGGCGACCTGTCCAGGGTGTACCCCGCCTCTCGCCCTATGACAGCTGGGATAGGCTCCAGCGCCCCCCGCGACCCTGAAAAGGATAAGCGGAAGCGAATGGATGGATGGATGTTAAGTTGCCTAATAATTATGCACAGTAATAGTCACCTGCACACACAGATATCCCCCCCTAAAAAAGCTAAAACTAAAAACTACTTCCAAAAACATTCAGCTTTGATATTAATGAGTTTTTTGGGTTCATTGAGAACATGGTTGTTGTTCAATAATAAAATTATTCCTCAAAAATACAACTTGCCTAATAATTCTGCACTCCCTGTATTGTAACGTAACCTTACAATATAAAGTGCCTTGAGGTGGCTGTTGTTGTGATTTGGTGCCACACCAATAAAATTTGATTGAACTGAATTAAATATATACTGACGTGAAAGACAAAAAGGTGACCACATAAACCATTAAATCCCAACCTGAAATCATCCATCCCTCCTCATCCTATCTCTAAGGGAGAGGCCAGTCACCCTTTAGAGAAAGCTCATTTCTGCCGCTTGTATCTGCGTTCTCCTTCTTTCGGTCACTACCCAGAGCCTGTGACGGTAGGTGAGGGTGGGGATGTAGATCAACTGGCATTTACACTCGGGTCTCTTTTCACCATGACAGACCGTTATAGCATCCGCATCCCTGAAGATGCCAAAAGGTTGATTGTGTTCTTCTGCCGTGTGTGCCCAGCGCAATACCTTAGCACGTGCAGTAGTCGGGACCAGTGTTGGTCAAGTTACTTGAAAAAACACAATTTACAACCTGAATAGGTGATAAAGCGATAGATCTTTCAGCCCAATTCTACTTTTTCTGCATCATCCATCATACAAAATGTAATCAAATGGAAAAGTCTCTTCTTAAAACTTGTTTTATTAGTTTTAATCTTTTAACTTTATTCATCAAGCAAAAATTAAATTATATGCAACATTCTCTGACTGGAAGAAATTTGTTTAACATTTAAACCTATTTTCTGCACATTCCAGCACATAAAATAAAATGTTTTTTTTGTGTTTACACTCACTCTTTCAAATAAAACACAGCAGAAAATAAATAAAGTCAAAGGCTAGTTGCTCTATTTTCACCTGTAAAGCGGGACTGGGGTAGGCGGAGGTTTACCCTGGTGCAGGTGTGCTGCAGCGGTCAGTTGAAGACTCCACGAGTTTCTCTGTGGATTTCCCATTACAGTCGTAGCGCACTCGGCGCTTGCTTGGAAGTTCAGGGGGTTTTTTCGCTGTAAAAAGAAGTTTTCTTCCCACGCACAACGGACACTAATGTTTTTGTCACTTTTTATGGAATCAAACTCAAAATAAGGTCAGTACTTCCACCCTTTAAACGCTGCATGCTCATACTCTCTCCCGCACTCGATATATTATCCATTGTTGATCTGCAGACAGCTGTTGTCACGAACGTCGCACTCGCTTACGTCACTGTCATGAGACATTCTCGCAAAAAACTCACGGTTTTAGTAACGCAGCGTTCCTACGGGAAAGTAACAGTAATCTAATTACCGTTTTTGCAATGGTAATCCCTTACATTACTCGTTACTTGAAAAAAGTAATCGGATTACAGTAACGTGCCCATCTCTGGTCGGGACATACAGACAGTTGGGTGCACCTCCACTAGGATCTGGCTCATTCTGTTGAGTCCAATGAGTGTAAATTACATTAATATGTACACTTTAAATCTGAGGAAAAACAGCTGCTTGAAGTCATAATACCAACGTGTGTTTGGGAGCCTGACAGGTATGTTTACCTGTCACTGGATCAGCGAGTGCAGATCGCGTTTCAGAAGAGAGGACCCAAATACAGATGCTCAGAGACAGGACTGGTTTATTTAGGTTGGATGACAATCAAAGAAAAGACAGATGATAATACATAAATACCCAGTGAGTCCAAGCACTGAGTTAAATGTACATATGACCCGTTTAAAACACATGTATGAGCTCTAACATTTGGTAAAACAAAACTGAACAACACACCTAATGCATGAACCAAAAAAATAAAAAGCAGCAGAAAAACTGGACACACAGATGAACACAAAGATCCCTGAGTGATCGTTCCACAAGTATTTTGGCTTTCCCTTGAAGTTTTCAGTTCACTGCCATGGCCGAGGCAATTAACACACAGGCATATGAGATACTTCAGTTTAGGGTTTTAAATGGCAGTTATCACAGGTGATTATGTACTACAATGGTTGGTCTTAGTAGTTTAACATGTTATCGATACAGTTTCATTAACAAAGCAGAAAGTAAAAAAACCCAAAAAAAACATGCAGTTTGGGAAAATGTTACTTTTTCATTTAGTTGTTAACTGCAGCTTTACTTTCTGAGTGTTGGAATTTCTGCCTTTGAGTTTGTTTTTTTAATTAATATTTATATTTTATGTCTTTTATTCTGATTTTTTTAAAGCAGAGTAACAAAAATAAGACACAATGAAAACTGTATAGTTTATAGAGCTCTGTGACGTGGTCACGGTTCCTACAGTGAACAAATCATAATTTTTGAACGTTATTATGAAACAAAATTAATCAGTCACTATAAAGTCAAAGTCAACAGAAAGTTGAAATGAAATATAAGTGCCAAGAGATGTATTCTAAGACACTTCTTCAGCTTCGAATCAGAGAGGAGAAACACACACTGCAGTTAGTTACTTGCAAGCAAGGGCAGTCACAGCACTCGCACAGAAGTGCGGGCTCTGAGACTCGCACCGTGCCACTGCCCTGGTCTTTATTTATACATCATTGGGTGTGTGTGTGTGTGTGTGTGTGTGTGTGTGTGACCCCATAAAGACTTCGCTAAACCTGCTGGTCTGGAAGTCCAACAGTTCATCTAAACAAAAGGCACTTAGCTAAAAACAGACATAGATACGTTTATCCTATCATAAAACAATAAGAGAAGATATGCCCTTTTCCCATGCTTGGAGGATGTGGGTGTGGATGCCAGAACACTCTGGAATGCACACAAAGCCCCTGCACCCCTCTAAAGACCACACACTCTATCACTACACAATCGATTATACACCTCTAAGCATATATGGAAACTTGTATCATTAAAAGATTATACTGACTACTAAGTACAATTTCCATTGACAATAAGGTTTATCCCTGAAATGTGAAATAAAGCTGATCCTTCCCTGTCCTTACACACTCAGGATCTGAAGTTCTACTCTTATATTTTTTCAGTTCTACAGTTCTGCTGGCAGCTCACATATAAGCTGTTTATTAAAAAGAGCCTTATATACTAACAGATTTGCCAATGTAACGTTCACCTTTGACTTTTTGGTGCTTTGTAAATGGAAATCTGCAAAAATGAGATGGTTTCAGTCCTGGTTCAGTCTGCTGCTGCATCCTGGTCTGCTGCCTGAGAATTCAACAACAAATACTAATGCTTTAAATTATTTCACAAATTATGTAAGCTGTACAGAGTACTGCACATGTAACTTTGTGAACAATGTCACATTGAGAATCATTCAATATCAGACTTTTGTTTTTAACCTGAATATTTGAAACCAAATTAAACACAAATTTGAAGTTAAGCTGCCAAACGGCTGTAGTTGGTTTCAGTACATAAATATTGAGCTTTACTATTTTAATCCATAGTTAATGATTAATGAGGGTTTACTGAAGTGCAAGCTTTCTCTTTAATTTGGTGTTACTGTCCTTACAGATGTGACAGGAGACAGAAAACACGCTGCTGTTTGCTCATATTTAATAATCAGCTCTGCACGGGAGCTGAAGCAGACTTGCTCTTACAGTATAAGGCTACGTCCACACGTACCCCGGTATTTTTGAAAACACAATTTTTCTATGCGTTTGCACCTTTCGTCCACACGTAAACGGCGTTTTTGGTCACTGAAAACGGAGATTTCTAAAAACGCCTGCCAGGGTGAATATTTTCGAAAACTCCGTTTTTGCATTTACGTGTGGACGAGGAAAACGGAGAAAACGCAGCGTCAAAGGTGTGCGCCTTTTTTGACGTCACACTGTGCGCCACGTTATTGTTTCGGTGAAATGAATTTCTACAATACTGTTAAATGTACTCTCTGCAGTGTTTAAATGCTTACATACACACACACAGTCCCTCCACACATACCACTCGGTTCTGCTTCTATGCCCCATCTTTGTTTACTATTTCCTACCGAGGCTTCTAGACTTCTGATTGGCCAACATTTCTACACTGTTAGGAATATATCGCCACCTGTTGCTTTGGCAAGTTCCTAGCAGCGTTTCCCTTCATGTCTGCGTTTATGTGTGGACGGGATTACTTTTTAAAACGAAAACGGAAAATCTCCGTTTTCAAAAATACCCGTGTACGTGTGGACGTAGCCTAAGACTCGTAATGAAAGTACAGTAACGATAGTTAGTTAGTGACTGAGCAGCCCGGTGCTTTTTTTTCTTGATTTCTTTAGTCAGGGTAAATTTATTCACCTCCACAGAAAGTTTCCCCGACAGCTGAGTGCTCATCGATGACGCTAGTTATGGATTACCTTACAAACACATTTAACTTACCGAAAATATTGCGGCGGTGCATCGGGTCCTTCTGTCGGGTAGTCCAGTTTACCGTTTGAAACAGTCGGTGGTGGTTTTGGGACGTAAACGGTGCCATTCCCGAACAGAGATACGCAGGTCAAAGCTGTTACAATTACGTTGCACCCAATGTAACAGCATTATGGTCATAATTAGAATCAAACTTATGAAAAAGGAGGCCCATTGAGCACAAATCAGCGTGATGAGAACTACTGATAATGCTGAACGCAGTCAACCAGGTGGGCGCAAAAGGGTTGCTAAGCAAAATAGTTGATTTTATTAAAGTGGGCGGGGCCAATCTACAGATGAAAGGACAGAGTGACGTCAGGGAATAGATTTGTTAAGATGAAAAGACAGGGCGGAGCCTATAAGCTCAAATAGGCAAGGCAAAACGCCTTGGGAGAGCATAAATAGGGTTTGAACTTCAGTTCATAGCTATCTTTGAGAAAGCGACTCAACAAATTCAAACATAATGACAGATCGCACAGCCAGGAGTAGTCTGAAAAATGCCACAGCAAACACTGTGAGGCAACTCCTTCAAGACTACAAAAACAACATTACAAAAGAACAGTGGGAGAAATTTCAGGCAGGTCACCCAGATCGCGCCACTATAGATTCTATATGCCACATGTTGGACCTGTGCTCGGATTTGACAGGTGTAGCACTGAGGCCTGCCCAGGAAACAACCCCCAAAAAATCAGTGGCCCCCCATGCTAAAACTTGTAGCTGCAAGGGACATATGCCCCGAAAACACAAGGCCAAGAGGAAATTGTCCTGCTTTAACAACTGGAGCCTGATTTCCTTACCAAAACACCTAACAACAAAAACTGACAATAACACAGCCTCGAGTAATCCAGACACTGACAGCAGTGATGACACGAGTGTAGGTGTAGCACCGAGGTCTGCCCAGGAAACGACTCCCCAAAAATCAGTACACCTCCCTGCTAAAACTTGTAGCTGCAAGGAACAAATGCCCCCAAAACACAAGCAAATTAAGAAATGGTCTTGCTTTAACAATTGGAGCCTGATTTCCATAAAAATGCACCCAAAAACAAAAGACGACCATAAGACAGCCTCGAGTAATTCAGACACTGTCAGCACTGTTCACACGAGTGTAGGTGTAACACCGAGGCCAGCCCAGGAAACGACTCCCCAAAAATCAGTACACCTCCCTGCTAAAACTTGTAGCTGCAAGGAACAAATGCCCCCAAAACATGAGGAAATTAAGAAATTGTCTCGCTTTAACAATTGGAGCCTGATTTCCATAAAAATCCACCAAAAAAGAAAAGAAGACAATGAGACAGCCGTGAGTAATCCAGTGACTGTCAGCAGTGATCACAAGAGTAATCCCAGACTTGGTAATCCAGACAGTGTCAGCAGTGATCACACAAGTAATTCAGACAGTGATCACACAAGTACTTCAGACAGTGTCAGCAGTGATCATACAAGTAATTCAGACAGCAGTGATCATAAGCGTAATCCCAGACTGGGTAATTCAGACAGTGTCAGCAGTGATCACACAAGTAATTCAGACAGCAGTGATCATAAACGTAATCCCAGACTGGGTAATTCAGACAGTGCCAGCAGTGATTACACAAGTAATTCAGACAGCAGTGATCATAAGCGTAATCCCAGACTGGGTAATTCAGACAGTCCCAGCAGTGATTACACAAGTAATTCAGACAGCAGTGATCATAAGCGTAATCCCAGACTGGGTAATTCAGACAGTGTCAGCAGTGATCACATAAGTAATTCAGACAGCAGTGATCATAAGCGTAATCCCAGACTGGGCAATTCAGACAGTGCCAGCAGTGATCACATAAGTAATTCAGACAGCAGTGATCATAAGCCTAATCCCAGACTGGGTAATTCAGACAGTGTCAGCAGTGATCACATAAGTAATTCAGACAGCAGTGATCATAAGCGTAATCCCAGACTGGGTAATTCAGACAGTGTCAGCAGTGATCACATAAGTAATTCAGACAGCAGTGATCATAAGCCTAATCCCAGACTGGGTAATTCAGACAGTGTCAGCAGTGATCACATAAGTAATTCAGACAGCAGTGATCATAAGCGTAATCCCAGACTGGGTAATTCAGACAGTGTCAGCAGTGATCACATAAGTAATTCAGACAGCAGTGATCATAAGCGTAATCCCAGACTGGGTAATTCAGACAGTGTCAGCAGTGATCACACAAGTAATTCAGACAGCAGTGATCATAAACGTAATCCCAGACTGGGTAATTCAGACAGTGTCAGCAGTGATCACATAAGTAATTCAGACAGCAGTGATCATAAGCCTAATCCCAGACTGGGTAATTCAGACAGTGTCAGCAGTGATCACATAAGTAATTCAGACAGCAGTGATCATAAGCGTAATCCCAGACTGGGTAATTCAGACAGTGTCAGCAGTGATCACACAAGTAATTCAGACAGCAGTGATCATAAGCGTAATCCCAGACTGGATAATTCAGACAGTGTCAGCAGTGATCACACAAGTAATTCAGACAGCAGTGATCATAAGCGTAATCCCAGACTGGGTAATCCAGACAGTGTCAGGAGCGATCACACAAGTAATTCAGACAGTGATCACACAAGTAATTCAGACAGTGATCACACAGCAACCTCTACAGAAATCACAGCAGAAAACATAAAAAATGGGGGATCGGTCATTGTGAATAAAGCAACGGTTAACCCATTTAATATCTATAACCTAGAATTGCAAAAATACAGATTTTTGGTGGAAAACTGTCTGGAAGAACTTGTTATGCGGCTTGCAAAAAAATCAGGCCAGGTCATTAGTCGGAACATAGTTTTTGCCATCGCCAACCGGCTTACAACCCAAATCTGTGCTGAAATCACAGATGAATTTTATAATATCCCCATAGCGAAGTTCCAAAACTTCCACAAGGTGATTTACAAAGCCCTCTGTAAAAGGTGGAAAAATCCCAAAAATATTCTGGAATTTATGGCATCGGATTGTCCAGAGCACAACATCACAATTGTTAACATTTTCATGGACAAGGCAGCCAAACTATCTACAAAACCAAGTCGCATACGTCGTTTTTTCGCATTTGTAGGCCGAATGTTCACCAGGAAATGAAATAAGGTTTCTGTAATGTAGGGAAATCCTGATATAGACTCAAAACATTTTTCTAAAACTAATTAGAGACTTTAAATTGGCTAGTTTTAAAATCATAATGGCTCTTTAATCGATCGAGTCATTTCTGAAAACCTTGACAGGTCGCAGCAGATGGCCCCGCCCCTCACTGAGCCTGGTTCTGCTGAAGGTTTCTTCCTATTAAAAGGGAATTTTTCCTTCCCACTGTCGCCTAGTGCTTGCTCAGAGGGGTTTGTCTGTTGGGTTTTCTTTTAACCCTGGAGAACCCATGGGGTCAAATTTGACCCCATGGTTTCCCTTGAAAACCAATGGGGTCGGATCTGACCCCATGGGTTCTCCAGGGTTAATACTATAAGGTAACAAACTCACAGTAATACACTGTAAAGTTGTTACCTTACAGTATGAAGCGCCTTAAAAAGACCATCATTTCATTTCCTTTGGCGCGATACAGACTGAAGTGAATTGAACTACCAACATAACTAATTTAGCACTTCAAGTTAAAATCAATAAAAATGTAAAATTTTACGCCTTGATTTCTGTTCATTTTTATTGCTTGTGAGTTGAATATGTGTTATTTGAATATGTGCTATTTAACCTACTTCCTGTTTCCTGCAAATGTGTAACCTATTTTGAAATCTTTAAACACACTGAACATGGCAGAATACATACAGTACATACACACATTTAATAAAGGAGAATGTGACAGTTTTATTTCTTATCTTATTTCAAAACACACATTGATTTATGTGTTAATGTGTTTTGTTTTTGTTTTAGAAAAAGAGACCAGTGTAAAGAAAAGGGGAGAGGTTGATTGACAGCAGAGAAATAAGAATAAATGAGATCTTCAAAGTCAAAGAAATGCAAGTGAAAATAGAATTGTATTTTATCCCAATGATCTTGTGTGATTAACTGTTTAAAAGAATTGTGATTTAAATCATAATTCATCTCCCAGCCCTGTTATTAATTACTGCTATAGGATTATTCCAATCATACTCCTCACTTCTAGTATGACAACAGTAAACTGTGGAGGAAAATCTGTGTGTCTCAAAGAATCTGTCATGGTCCGGAGTCTGGTGACTGCGTCTTTGTGTTTTTGGATTATTAATATGTTTTGTTTCAATTTGTTTCTGGTTACATTTTGGTGATTTCTAGTTCTTAGGTTTTGTTCCTGTGCCTCCCATGTTTAGTGTGTCATGTCTCCAACGTAGGTTTCGTTCTTTCTTCATGTTTATTCATCTGTTTCTCAGTCGCATCTCTTGCTCCCTCTGCTCCTCATGTCACAGTGTCAAGTCTGTGTCTTTGAATGTCTCTCGGTTGCTGCGAGGACCTGTGGACACAGGTGTTCTGAAGCTCCGCCTTAAATTTATATTAGTCATGAAATTAGAAGCATAGGTTCTAAGTAACCGTTTACATAGCAGCATATGTTGCGTCAGAAAATCCTTGGCTCTTTCAAACTCTCCCTGAAAGGGTCAGGGAATGTTAAGGGTTGCTCCGGAGGCTCCAGGAGACATTGAAACTGCAGTGGAGAGGATGGAGCAGAAGAGGTAGGCAGAAGGTGGAGGGGGCAGAGCCACAGAAATAGTGGAGGTGGCGGGTGCAGCAGCAACTCCAGGAGTGGAATTAGAAAATGAGGAAAAAGCTTGTCTTGTTCCAAAACACAAATGAAACATTCCAATTATTTCCAGTACCTTTTGGAGAAGAAATTCCTGGTTCCTATATGCATGATTAAAGTTAGTCAGAGCTAACTAGAACAGCATTTGTGGTGCAGATGCTCAGTAGCGGTTTTAGATAAGGGTGACACGGGCAGTTGCCCGGGGCGGCATCGTGGTGGGGGGCAGCATCACGGACATCGGCAAAAAAAAAAAAAAAAAAAAAAAATTGCTCGTACTCATGCTGCCCCGACATCAGCCAGCGCATATTGGGAATGGCATAGGCACCAATCGGTTTTCTATCGCCCATTTGCTGGGAGTAAGGGCGCCCTCCGTTTGCGAGGTGCGCCTGCTGCTTGCAGCACAGGGAGGAGAGGGCGGGGCGGCGGGGGATTCTCTGGCTGGCTATGATTTCCATAAAAATGCACCAAAAAACAAAAGAAGACAATAAGACAGCCTCGAGTAATTCATCCACTGTCAGCACTGTTCACACGAGTGTAGGTGTAACACCGAGGCCAGCCCAGGAAACGACTCCCCAAAAATCAGTGGCCCTCCCTGCTAAAACTTGTAGCTGCAAGGAACAAATGCTCCAAAAACATGAGAAAATTAAGAAATTGTCTCGCTTTAACAATTGGAGCCTGATTTCCATAAAAATCCACCAAAAAAGAAAAGAAGACAATAAGACAGCCGTGAGTAATCCAGTGACTGTCAGCAGTGATCACAAGAGTAATCCCAGACTTGGTAATCCAGACAGTGTCAGCAGTGATCACACAAGTAATTCAGACAGTGATCACACGAGTACTTCAGACAGTGTCAGCAGTGATCATACAAGTAATTCAGACAGCAGTGATCATAAAAGTAATCCCAGACTGGGTAATTCAGACAGTGTCAGCAGTGATCACAGAAGTAATTCAGACAGTGATCACACAAGTACTTCAGACAGCAGTGATCATAAGCGTAATCCCAGACTGGGTAATTCAGACAGTGTCAGCAGTGATCACACAAGTAATTCAGACAGCAGTGGTCATAAAAGTAATCCCAGACTGGGTAATTCAGACAGTGTCAGCAGTGATCACACTGTGGAGGTAAGCATCAACGACACAGAGCTCTCAGTTCTCACTCTTCAGAAAAAGCTGCAGACGACTCGGACTCCGTTGATTGTGGGTCGCTCCTGGGGGAAAAAACAGAATCCATCAGCCCGGTGGCAGGTGGGCGGCCGCGGCGAGGTGCCTGGTCCGGGACCACCTGATCCTCATGCATAACATGTGCAGTCTTAAGTCTGTCAACAGAGACAACCTCCTGCCGACCGCCAAAGTCCAAAATGAAATGTTTGTTGCCTGGTTTAAGAACCCTGTATGGCCCGTCATATGGGGGACGCAGCGGAGTCCTATGGGCATCGTGCCTGACGAAAACGAGTCCAACGAACTCGGAACAAAAGTGTCAGGCAGGCAGTGGTGCACAGGACGAGGAACAGGAAATGAGTCTCGTGAGGGGCGAAAAGGCAACAAAGAGGTATCAGAACATGGGGGAGGGCTCTCAGGCAAGAATTCCCCGGGGACCCGGAGGGGCTGGCCGAGGACCAGTTCAGCCGGGGAAACCCCAAGGTCTTCTTTAACCGCGCTACGCAATCCCAGCAAAACCCACGGAAGACGGTTGACCCAGTCGCCACCTGTTAAGGAAGCCCGGAGTGCAGCCTTAAGAGACCGGTGAAACCGTTCGCACATCCCGTTAGCTTACGGGTGGTATGCTGTGGTGCGGTGGACCTTGACCCCCAGGCCGTCAGCCATGGCAGACCAAAGCTCAGAAACAAACTGGGGGCCCCTGTCCGAGGTAATGTCAGCAGGGGGACCGAAACGTGAAACCCACGTCGACAAAAAAGCTCTGGCCACCGTCGCCGCTGTCGTGGACGCCAGGGGTACCGCCTCCGGCCACCTGGTCGTGCGGTCCACCACAGTCAAAAGGTGCGTGAAACCCTGTGACTGCGGCAAGGGACCAACCAGGTCCACATGAACGTGATCGAAACGCCTACCGGGGATACGGAAAGGTTCGAGGGGTGCCTGTGTGTGCCGGTGGATTTTCGAGCGTTGGCATGGGATACAAACCGCCGCCCATTCTTTCACCGTCTTGCGAAGGCCCGGCCAAACGAACCTGGCGCTGACCAGCTTGACCGAGGCCCGGACGCCGGGATGAGAGAGGGCATGCACCGAGTCAAAAACACGACGACGCCACGAAAGGGGAACCACCGGGCGGGGGCGGCCGGTGGAAACGTCGCAAAGGAGGTGCGGACCGCCGTCCCACACCGGGGTGTCCTCCAGCACGAGGCCCGTTTTCGTTGACTTAAGGGCCAGGATGTCCGGGTCAGCACGTTGCTTGGCGGCCATGGCAGCGTAGTCGATGCCGACATACACCGGAGAAACCAACACACGTGACAGACAGTCAGTGACGTGATTGGACTTACCAGCCACGTGCTGAATGTCTGTGGTAAACTCTGAAATGGCCGCCAACTGGCGCTGCTGGCGTGCGCTCCATGGGTCAGAGACCTTGGACATCGCAAACGTCAAAGGTTTGTGGTCAACGTACGCAGTAAAGTTGCGACCCTTGAGGAAAAAACGAAAATGTCGTATGGCGAGGTGCAGGGCCAGCAACTCCCTGTCAAAAACGAATAGTTATGTCTATAACTTCTGTTCCCTGAAGGAGAGGAACGAGGTACAACGCATAAGTATGGGATATCACGCCCTCGCGTGTCCTGGCTGAAGAAACCTTTATTCACGCCTTTAAGGCAGATGACGTGTGATGACACGTGCACGGCCCCGCCTGCACATATAGCCGCTGTCATCACGGTCATCCCTCAGTTCGATAGCCGCTCTTCACCGAGCCAAACTGCTCAGTGGGGCCACCTTGTGTTGTACCTCGTTCCTCTCCTTCAGGGAACAGAAGTTATAGACATAACTATTCGTTCCCTTTCAGTCGATTCACTCGGTACAACACATAAGTATGGGACATATATACACGCCCCGCAGAGCAGCCACCGAACCGGAATCGGGCCACCACTTCCTTAGTGAGTGGTAGACCCAGCAGAAAGGACAGTATGAGCCACCGAAGGGGCTGTAACGTCCAACCGATAAAACTGCACAAAAGTGTGCGGTGATGCCCAACTAGCTGCCGCACAAATATCAGCTACAGGTACCCCTTTAAAAAGAGCCCATGAGGTTGCCATCCCCCTGGTGGAATGAGCTCTCACCCCGTGGGGCAAAGCAAGACCTCTGGTGCCATATGCCAGTGAGATAGCTTCTATAATCCAGTGGGACAGCCTCTGTTTGGACAGAGATCTACCTCTATTTGGATTGGCGAAGCAGACAAACAGCTGATCACATAAACGCACATTCTGAGTGCGCTCAATGTAGGTGCGTAGTACACGCACTGGACAAAGAGAATGCATCCTCCTCTGCTCCTCAGATGCAAAAGGAGGGGAGCAAAAGCTCAGCAACTCAAACTCCATTGAGCTATAAGATGCAGGCATGATCTTGGGAAAATAGGCAGCATTTGGACGCAATACGACCTTGTGGCCATCAGGAGAAAACTGTGTGCAGGCGGGATGCACGGACAGCGCATGAAGGTCACCCACTCGCTTTGCCAAAGCCAAAGCGAGAAGTAATGCAGTCTTATATGAAAGAAATTTCATATCCACAGACTCGATGGGTTCAAACGGGGGGCTACAAAGGGCCTCCAGCACCAAAGACAAGTCCCAAGCAGGGACACTGGACTTAAGCACGGGTCTCAGCCGGCGAACCCCTTTCAGAAAACGTATGGCGAGGGGATGTGCACCTGGTGTCACCCCGTCAAAGCCAATATGACAAGCAGATATAGCTGCTAAATAAACCTTAATTGTCGAAAATGAAAGGCCCTTATCCAGCAGCTCCTGCAGGAATGACAAAACATCCACAATAGAGCACTGAAATGGGAGAGTGTGGCGGTCCTGGCACCATTGCTCGAAGGCTCGCCATTTGTAAGCGTACAAGCCTCTAGTAGATGAGGCCCTAGCGCTCTGGATTGTCGCTATCACACTGGGTGGCAAACCCTTAGCAATCAAGTTTAGCCTCTCAGCAGGTAAGCATGAAGGCGCCACAGATCTGGGCGCGGATGAAACACTTCTCCTCCCGCCTGAGAGAGGAGATCCCTGCGGAGAGAAAGCTGCCAAGGACTCGCTGCTAGCAGGCTGATTATCTCTGCATACCACGACCTTATGGGCCACCAAGGGGCCACTAGAATCAGAGAGAGGGAATGCCGACGCACTCTCTCTAGAACTGGAGATATCATTTCCACTGGGGGAAATGCATACAGGAGCACGTCTGGCCATTGGTGCGCTAGCGCGTCCAAGCCCAAGGGTGCATCGTGGTCGATTATGGAGAAGAACAGGGGGCAGTGAGTATTTACCCTGGAAGCAAAAAGATCTATTTGCGCCTTGCCAAATAGATCCCAAATCTGAGCCACTATTAAAGGGTGTAACCTCCATTCTCTCACCAGAGGACCCCCCCTGGAGAGAAGGTCCGGCCCCAGGTTCAGGTGGCCCGGGACATGGGTGGCTCTCAGAGACAGAAAATGAACACTGCACCATAACAGCAGAGAGCGAGACAGCTTCAACAGGGGAAGAGAGCGCAGCAGCCTGGGCTCCCTCCAAGGACGGAGAGCTAGCATGCAAGACGCGGTTACCGGCAGCCTCCTCCGGAGGTGACGCGATGCACACAGGCGGTGAGAGAGAGTCCAGTATTGAAACGCTCTCATTTTTAACAGTCCAAGTGGCACTACGGCGATCATAGATGCCATTATGCCCAACAAGCGTAATATCGTCTGGAAACGCAGTCTGCGTCTCAGCTGAAACTGAGCGAGGCAGCGAAGAAACGCGGCCACTCTGTGCTCCGACAAACGTGCGCGGCTGGAAAGCGAGCATATTTCCAAACCGAGGAAAGAAATCTGCTGACTCGGGATGAGCGAGCTCTTTTGAAAGTTCACAGAGAACCCCAGTGTCTGAATGTGTGACAGAACCAGCGACAGCTGTGTCTCCGCCCGCTCTCTGGAGCAAGCTACGAGAGCCCAGTCGTCTAGGTAGGCTAAGATGCGGATGCCTCTCTCTCTGAGGGGCGCCAGCGCTGCTTCGGCACATTTCGTAAAGGTGCGAGGAGCGAGCGACAGCCCGAACGGCAGCACTAGGTATTCGTAGGCTACGCCCTCGAATGCAAACCTCAGAAACTGCCTGTGTTTCGGGTGTATAGCCACATGAAAATAAGCATCTGTTAGATCGATTGTCGCAAACCAATCTCCCGGGCCGACTGCATTCAAGAGCTGTCTGAGTGTTAGCATCTTGAACCTGTACGTACGTAGATACGTGTTCAAGACTCGCAGGTCGAGGATGGGACGAAGCCCTCCCCCTCTTTTCGGAACAACAAAATAGCGGCTGTACCAACCTTTGTCTGTCTCCGAAGCGGGGACCACTCGTATTGCTCTTTTCTGCAATAGCGCCTTTATTTCCTCTCTGAGTATCATGGCCGCCTCGGTGTTGACAGTCGTGTTTACAACTCCTTGGAAACGAGGCGGCTTGACCCGGAACTGCAACCGGTAACCCATGGCAACGGTTCGCAGCACCCACGGAGAGGGGGCGCAAGCGCGCCACTGAGGGAAGTGAGCAGCCAGCCGGCTGACCTGCAGCACCGTCGGCGGGGCGTTGTCGCCCCCCAGTGTGTCTGCAGGGGACTGCATCACCTGCCTGACCTGGCTCATTCTGCCCGCAGGCTGAGCATTTGTGATTGTTTGAGAATAAACAACACTCTTTATTGATTATAACATGGGAACATGTACATTCATACATTTTGTTGGAGGCACCTTTTCTGGGGCACAACAAAGAAAAACAGCGGGAACACTTGATGTGGTCACCTGAACATTTAACACACCTGAACAGGGAGTTACCTGAGGCATTTTGTGTGCAGGGGTTTTGTGCTTGGGAGACAGTGTTAGGAAAGTGCAGCGCCTTCTGGGGCTGACAACCTGAACAGAACTTAAGCGGCACCTCTTGGGCGGCAACAGAGGGGTAAAAGCAGCGTCTCCCTGCTGCTGGACCCCTTCTCCACTCGAAACCACAGCTAGGAGGGCTGAGGCTTCTTCCTCCTGGGCGTCGGGTCCCGCCGGGGCCCGAGGGTGGGCCTCTGCTCCAGGCCGACTGGCGTGGAGCTCGGGCCGGAGGATGTGCTCTCGCTGGCGGCGCACCCACTTCAGCAGTGGGCGCCGGTCTCTTGCCAGTCGGCAGAGGAGCGGCGGGCCTGTGAGAGCTAGCTGCGGGCTTGGGCTTGGGCTGACGTCTGGGGATGATGTCTCGCAGAGCTTCCGTCTGCTTCTTCCTCAGATCGAATCTAGCCTGAATGGCTTCAAGTGAATGTCCGAATAACCCAGCCGCAGACACTGGTGCGTCCAGATATACAGCTCTGTCCCTATCCGGGACGTCAGAGAGGGTCAGCCACAGGTGCCTCTGCGCCACTACTGTCGAAGCCATCCCTCTGCCCAGGGAGAGCGCTGCACAGCGAGACGCACGGAGGATGTAATCTGTGGCGACTCTGACCTCGTTAAGAAGAGGTGCCAGCGGGCTGTCATCAGGAACCAGCGATCCGAGCTCCGCCAGGCAGATTGCCTGGTACGTCTGGAGCATGGCGACGGAGCTCATGGCGCGAGCAGTGCCGGCCTGAGCCCGATAAATCTTCTCCAGCTGCGAAGCAGAGAATCTGCAGTGCTTGGACGGCAGAGTTGCGGGGCCGCCGACACCATGGTTATGGGACGGGGCCAGATAAGCAGCCAGAGACGGCTCCATAGGGGTGGGTTAGCTAAGCCAGCCCCCTCGGCGCCGTTCAATTCCATGTACTGTCCATAGCCAGGCACAGTGACGCGGGTAGACAGAGGTTTGTCCCATGATGCTGTTAGCTCGCAGAGAAAGTCTGGGAACATGGGAAGGCAGTTTTTGACCGTTGCGGGCTCCGGTGGGAGGAAAAAACCCGCGAACCGCGACAGCTTCTGAGCTGGCGGAGGAGAGGGCCAGTCCACCTGCAGCTTCTCAGCAGCACGGCGAAACAGGGAGAAAAGAGAGGTGTCATCGTGGCCGACCGGCGCAGCAGCGGCGGCACATTGGCCCGACAATGAGCTCTCCTGCTCATCCTCCGACAAACCATGGATGTCCAGGCCGATGTCCAGCACGTCATCGTCTTCCTGGGGAGCGCTGGCGGGCTTCAACCCAGGCTGAAGCCCGTCAGCGCTCCTGCATGGTTCCGGCTCGTCATCGGCTAACCCGTCAACATATTCCATGTGGTCAGCCCAGCTAATTGCGGGGACATCGACCGGAAAATCCTCGTCTTCGGACTCGGACGAAGCTGGGGCTCCAGACTCGGAAAGGAGAGGGTCATGCCGTGCGACAGCCGAGCGTCCCAGCACTTTTTCCACAAACGTCACCCGTCTTTCCAGGGTCGAGCGCCGGAGCTGGCGACAAAACGCACAGGCTTCGGGCTCCGTCAACGCTCTCCTAGCGTGGACGATCCCCAGGCAGACAGGGCAGGCATCGTGCTGGTCGCTGTCGTGCAAACAGAAACCACATCCCTGAGGACAGGGGCGAACCGAAGATTTCTGCTTTGCTCGCTTCGGTTTGGAGTCCATTCCAAAACGCAAAGCGAAACGCTGCACAGGAAAAACTTGAAATTAGCGCTCCGTGGGCAGCCTACACACCAACTGGGCGGTGGAGGCTAACACCAACAGGGGCAGTTAAGCTAAGTTCAAGTCGGCAGACAACGGAGCTAACTAGCAGCAGCTAGCTAGCCCAACTCAGCAGAGGTGTTCTCAGCGAGGTGAAGAGCGTAAGAACTGAGGGATGACCGTGATGACAGCGGCTATATGTGCAGGCGGGGCCGTGCATGTGTCATCACACGTCATCTGCCTTAAAGGCGTGAATAAAGGTTTCTTCAGCCAGGACACGCGAGGGCGTGATATCCCATACTTATGTGTTGTACCGAGTGAATCGACTGAAAGGGAACACTGTGCTTGCGTTCGGCATCCCGGAGCGTACGACTGAAAAAGGCGAGCGGTTGCCAGAGACCTGAAACCCGCTGTTCCAACACCCCACCCACTGCCACGTCGGACGCGTCGGTGGTCAACGCGATCTCCGCCGACGGAAGCGGGTGTGCCAGCAGGGCGGCGTCAGCCAGTGCAGACTTGGCTGCGGAAAACGCATGGACGCGTTCCGGCGAGATTGGCAGAAAAATCCTGAATGTGGGGGATGGGGTAACGGTCATTCTCTGTGGCATTATTTAAACGGCGGAAATCTCCGCATGGCTGCCACCGACCGTCCGATTTGGGCACCATGTGAAGCGGAGAGGCCCATGCACTGTTCGAACGCTGTACAATGCCAAGGCGCTCCATGGCTGCAAACTTTTCCCGAGCGACGGACAGTTTCGCGGGGTCGAGGCGGCGCGCGCGCGCGAACACCGGGGGCCCGACCATGGGAATATAATGCTCAACCCCATGCTTCGTTACCGTGCCAGAGAAATCAGGGACAGACAGCGATGGAAACTCTGAAAGCAAATGCTGAAAAGCATCCCCGGAGGTCACTACATTAGCCCGAATCAGGGGTTCGGCGGCCCGAGTAAAACAGGGTAGCGAAGAAAACGAGAGAGCATCAATTAAACATCTGTTAGCAACATCGACAAGCAGTCCATGAGCGCACAGAAAATCAGCACCTAAAATAGGTACAGAGCTAGCGGCAACAACAAAGTTCCACTGGAAATCCCGGCCATGAAAACAAACAGTCACCAACCTTTCCCCAAACATTTTGATGGGAGAGCCATTAGCTGCCAGGAGCTGCGGCCCACAGTTCGCTGCTAGTCCGTCGGCAGCGGTAGGGGGAAGGAGGCTCTTCTGGGAGCCGGAGTCCACGAGAAAACGTCTCTCGGAGCGCGAGTCCTCTATGAAGAGCAGCCTTTCTGTATTGCCAGCGGTCGCGGCTGCTACGGCGCGCTGGCGGGTCTGTTTCCCTGGGCTGTGAAAGCGCAAGGCGGCAGGCAGCGACGCGCTCTGTCGCCAAAACGCTGATGGTAGAAACAGATGTTCTTTCCGCGGTGCCGGCGTGTAGCAATCCCTGCCGTCAGCAAGGGGGCGGATGCTCCGGGGGAGGCAGGTGGAGGCGGGGAAGGCGCCGCCAGGGGAGTCCGTAGCCAGGGCGTGAAAGTTGAAAGTGCGACTAGCCAGGAGAATGCGATCCGCTTCTTCAGCCAGGGAGCGATAATCCTTCGCAGGCAGAAGCGGGGAGTTTGCGAGGACAGCTCTCACGGCGGCCGGTAGCTGGCGGAGGAAGAGGTGGGCGAAGAGGAATCCCCCGTCATCCGGCCCGAGCAACGATAGCATAGCTCGAGCGCGGTATCGCCACCCAAGCCTGACAGGTTGAGGAGCTTGTCGGCTCGTTCAGCGTCGGAGAGGGCATAGCGCCGAAGAAGCAGCTCTTTA
Source organism: Oreochromis niloticus (assembly GCF_001858045.2). Taxonomy (NCBI): domain Eukaryota; kingdom Metazoa; phylum Chordata; class Actinopteri; order Cichliformes; family Cichlidae; genus Oreochromis; species Oreochromis niloticus. Next base: position 12,771,341 of record NC_031972.2, read on the forward strand.
AGGGCGGCATATTTCCCTTGGGCGGGTGGGTCCCGGAGGAGCGTCATCGCGCGACGGGTGGCCAGCGGGTCGAGCGAGGCCACCACATGGTGATACTTCGTGTCGTCAGCCGAGATGCCGCGAAGGGCGAACTGAGCCTCCACGTGTACGAACCATGACGGGGGTCATGGAGCCAAAAGTCCGGCAGTTTCAGCGCCACAGCGAACGTAGCTGCAACAGGAGGCGGAGGACCGGCGGCCGCTGATGCCTCCATAGCGGAGTCTGCGTCATCTGCGGCCCGTTGCATGCTCGAGTCAGGGGTCACCAATGTGGAGGTCAGCATCAACGACACAGAGCTCTCAGTTCTCACTCCTTCTTTATTCGTCACTGTTGTAAGATTTTATGTTTTATGTGTTTTATTCGTTGTTTAGTTATCTTTAATTTTCAAGCATATTGTAAAGTGTTTATATATTTCACAAAATTTGCTGTACTTCCCCATTTCACTGCCATGTGAACTGACAGTGAACCCTGCAACACAAACTATCTAAGCAGAAAACAAATGCAACACCTAAACCACAAGAGTTCAAAAGTGCACAGCCATACACACATCTGACTCACACCCACCCGCAACCGTTGGTTTAGAGGAACTTGCTTAAAGAAAATGTGATGTGTTTGCATACGCGATGTAACCTATAAATAAAGAACTGTCGGCTGCAGTCAGGGTGTGTCTCGCCAGAGTTCTCACCCGTGCACGTCGCTGTTATTATATTCTAACTGTCTGAGTGTCTTTATTCAGCCTGAAGAATGTCTTATTAAAAATAAACTCCTGACATTTAATTGGGGGCAGCACGGTGGCACGGTGGTTAGCACTGTTGCCGCACAGCAAGAAGGTCCTGAGTTCAATTCCAACATCAGGCCGGGGTCTTTCTGTGTGGAGTTTGCATGTTCTCCCCGTGTTTGCGTGGGTTCTCTCCGGGTACTCCGGCTTCCTCCCACCGTCCAAAGACATGCAGCTTGTGGGGATAGGTTAATTGGCTAATCCAAATTGCCACTAGGTGTAAATGTGCGAGTGAATGTGAGTGCGAATGGTTGTCTGTCCCTGTATGTTAGCCCTGCGACAGACTGGCGACCTGTCCAGGGCGTACCCCGCCTCTCGCCCTATGACAGCTGGGATAGGCTCCAGCGCCCCCCGCGACCCTGAAAAAGGATAAGCGGAAGCGAATGGATGGATGGATGGATGGACATTTAATTGGTCCTTCGAGCCGGATGTAGGACATCGAATTATAACTAATTTTATGCTCCAACAGAGTGACGTCGTCGTTTCCTGACATCGTGGAGAGCCCGCGCTGAAGTCTGTCGACAGCCTCTTTCCTATGAAGGAGAAAAGACCAACTACGTGAATTCGGGGTTGGCCAGCGTTCTTAGTAAGAGGTCCACGATCCTGGGGAACGAGGAGGAATCTCTGACCGGCACTTATATCATCATAACCAGGTGAATATTAACACTCAAAGACACATCGCGAATAATCGTCTTTTAGATTGACACTTTTCTAAGGGAAAAACTCGTCCTGTAGGGACTGGCAGTTAAAAAAAAAAAAGACTCGCTTGTAAGACGAAACTGGCAGTCCAGAAGAGACTCGTTTCGCAATAAAAAAAAAGCTGGTAGTCGACAAAATTTACTCCGGGAGTAAATGGGAAAAGGAAAGTGTCAATTAAAATAGGATTACACTGCCGCGTATGTGAATTGTTTGTATTTAAAAAGAGGAAGTGAGTGTCATTTGAAGAGGGACAGTAGGACCCTACACCACTTCTATTGTTTTCCTGTGTCGACTGAAATACTGGTGAGGAAGGGAAAAGGTTGCGCTTCATCGCATAAAATTAAGGCCGCCCTTGACATTAGGACAAGGGTAGAAGGCTGCCTTAATAACCTCCCCTAACTCTAATACCAGAGAAGGTCACACAGTTCTGTTTGTAGTATTAATAACACAAAATCAAAATGGGAAATAAAACAACAAAACTCACTGCTGACGAGCAGTGGCTAGAAAAGAAATGTCCAGGCGCCGGACAAATTAGTGCATATAGATGGAGAAATCCAAAGAAAACTAAATGTCCAACTTGGGAAGGGAAATGTAGTCCCACATCAGTACAACAATTAGGTAAATGTTTACAGGAAGAAATAGGAAAATGTAAGGGTACAAAGAAAAACCAATGTATGTCCGAGTACATAGCTTTTTTCGTACCATGGCAGGAAGAGAGTAAAAGACGTGAAGAGAATAGAAGTAAAAAACAATCCAAGCAGCAGGATAAAGATCAAAAACAGGTGCCTACACCGCACCCAGCGTGTGTTCAACCTCCTCCTTATCAACCACCTAGTCAAGCTTCCGCCCCCCCACCACCATTACCACCACCACAAAACCCAAAAAATCCGTTCCTGCAACCATCGGGCCCGTATGGGCCAGCCATTCACGCATTAAATCTTAGAAAAAATGACTATCCCACGCCACAAGAACAGGAAGACATAGGGAAAGACCCGTCAGGCAGGGATATGGGAGGCATTGTAGACCCTCCAGGCCCTTACGATGGGGGCATTTTCCCACTGATAGCTGTACCAAACCCCAGGTACGGGCGACCCACAGGCCCGCCCGGAGACAATGGTGTGACACCCACTGACAGGGACAGAGTCATACACGCCTATCATCCCTGGAGTGCAGACGATAGGAAGAATGTGTTAAAAGACGTCCCTCCCCTCTCAGAAGGTTTCCAACCTTGGGCTGATGCTGTGGCCCTCATAAGAACCGATTGGAGACTAGATGGTAGAGAAATGCTCCAGGTTCTCCAGGACCTGTTAGGCCTCCAATTTGCCAGAGTACGAGGCAACTACACAGGTATGACTCCTGATGGCACTGGTGCAATACCAGCCCAGTCAAATACTCTCAGAGATGCAATAGACGGAGTCATGGAAAGGGTCCGCACTCAGCTCGCCCCAAAACCAAATTATGGGAAAATCGGTGAAACAAAACAAAAGCCTCAAGAATCACCAGGCGACTACTTAGATCACCTGCGTCCGATTTTTAGACAAAACTCAGGCTTAGATTATGCGGAAGATCTAAATTCTGCTTACCAACAACAACTTAAAAATGCATTCTTAAACGGCCTACTCCCTAAAGTAAGAGCTATGGTAGACAAACAGTGGATCACACAAGGCACAGGCAACCTAGTGGAAGCCTGTCAATATGCTGAGCATGCATTTAAGCAAATCAAAAAGAAAGAAGGAGCAGAGACAGGAATTTTTACAGTAGATGGAGAAACTGGGCTGATAGCCTTCTCAGGGGCTCTCAGATACCCAGGCCAAGGGACAGACAGAGGTAGACGAAGGCACAGAGCAGGAGACCGTAGAGATGACAAAGAAAGAAACACAAAATGCTATAATTGTGGAAAGGAAGGACATTTCGCACGTGACTGCAGACAGAAAAAGAGACAGTATAATGACAGAGGTGACAGAAGGTATGAGCATGAGAAACAGGACAGAGAAAATAGTATGTGACTAGATGAAGGGAAAGCAGAAGAGAAACCACCCACTGAGGCCGAAGTAGACGTTTTTAACATTCAACAGCTCCTACTCGGCTCAGAACATAAACCAGAAATCGTGATACATGTAAATGGCCAGCCTATAACCATGTTGTGTGACACTGGAGCGTGTATGACTGTCCTACACGACACACCTCCAGGCGTCACCTTCTCACAAGACGCACGCATCGTGACCTCAGCCACAGGACACACCGTGACAAAGCCATTAACAAACAAACTGCATTTCCTACACACTGACAGCGGCAGGTCCTGTAAAATACAGTGTATCCTTGACCCAACCTGTCCAGTCAACCTACTAGGGCGTGACGCACTGACAAAACTAAACATAGGCGTCGTGCCACAACATGACGGCATGCGCGCACAATTAATGTTAGCAGATGTAGAGGCACTTATACATGAGGGCGAGGGAGAACCACATTATTATTGGACACTGGATCTCCCTGTTTCTGACAATATACTCCAAATAGCTAAACGCCACTTACCTCATTCGTCAGAAACAATGCCAAGCACCGAGCTACATAACACACTGAGGTACAAACAAGCCCCAGGTCCAGACCCACAGTATGATGCTCAAATACACAGGCTAGGACCCCAAAAACTAACCCTACAGCATCTGTACGTGACCAAAAGCGGAAACGCTGTGTGCTCAGTGATCCAGTCACCTAAAGTCAGAGATTTAAATAGAATGCCCACTCCACATGTTTCAATAGCCAGAAATCCTGAAACACAGTGGAAAGATTTAGGCATGATTTTGAGAAGAGTGCAAGATGACCACTATGAGAAAACTGAGGAAACACATGAGGGTTGGTTACAGGGTCGCAGAACAGGATGTCTGAGATACACCCTAGGGTGGATCCTGACTACACAACCAAGCACACACCTAAGTGAATCACCAAGCTCGTGTTTTCTGGTTCAAGACACAGAATGACACACACTAGTGTCTGCGGTGTGTCCAGAAGTTGCTGAACTACCACAGTCATTATGGTCAGCAGGCCCTACTGACGTAGGCCTCATTAAAGGTGCTGACCCAGTTAAAGTCAAAGTCACTTCAAACCACAGGCCGATGAAACCACAATACCCACTGTCTGCTGAAGCAAAAGCTGGAATTCGCCCAGTTATAGCAGACATGGAAAAGGCAGGAATTCTAGTAAAGACAAATAAAACGACCTGTAACACACCCATCTTCCCAGTAAAAAAGGCAAACACCGACAAATACCGACTAGTGCATGATCTAAGAGCAATCAATGACATCACAGAACAAATACCACCAGTAGTGGCTAATCCGCACACCATCCTAAACCAGGTTACGCCTAAAGAACAGTGGTTTTCAGTAATAGATCTGTCAAACGCGTTCTTTTCCGTGCCACTACACCCAGAGTCACAAGAATTGTTTGGCTTTACATTTGATGGCCAAAAATACACATACACAAGGCTGCCACAAGGCTTTCAAAATAGCCCGACACTGTACGCAGAGGCCCTGAAGAAGTCAATGTCTCTTTGCACTCTGCCTGCTCCAGGACAGTTCCTACTTTATGTAGATGACATTCTGGTAACCGGAAACACGCAGGCAGACTGCAAAAACAACACCCTACAGGTGTTGAGACACCTAGCAGAACAAGGACACAAAGTGTCACAACACAAGCTACAGCTCTGGCGACCAGAAGTGACCTATTTAGGTCATAAACTGACAGGGCAAGGACGCAAACTGTTAGACAGCAGAAAACTAGCAGTACAAAGTGCCCCAAAACCACTCACAAAGGAACAAATGATGAGTTTTTTAGGATTATGTAACTTCTGTAGAAGTTGGATTCCGGAGTACGCTGCCATGGTCCAGCCCCTGCAGAATCTGATTTATGGAAGGAGCTTAGCTTTAAAGGATAAAATAGAGTGGACAGATGAGGCGGAAAAAGCATTTAAAAATCTGAAATTAGCCCTACAGACAGGCACCGTCCTAGCTCTGCCAGACTATGAAAAACCATTCCATCTACACGTAGATGGTGGCTCAGGTTACATGAAAGCAGTACTAACACAAGCTTTCGGAGACAAACAACGACCATTAGCATTCTACTCATGCAAGCTAGACTCTGTAGCGTCAGGTCTACCAACTTGCGTACAGGCATGTGCAGCAGCAGCAGAAGCAGTAAAGAAATCAGCAGACATTGTTTTAGGACACACACTAATTGTGAAAGTCCCACACGCTGTAACTTCAATACTGCTACAGGCTAATCTATCCTATCTGACTCATGCAAGACAACTGTCCTATGTAGGTATTTTGCTCTCACAATCACACATTACCATCGAGAAATGTGGTCAGTTGAACCCAAGCACCCTGCTCCCGACAGAAGCAGATGGTGACACACATAGCTGCATGCATAAGCTAGATGAGGAAACGAAACCTAGAGCAGATATATATAGCTTACCACAGCCAGGTTTCACAAACCTCTTTGTAGACGGTTCCGCAACAAAGGACAAAACAGGAAGAAACTGTGTCGGTTATGCAGTAACCACAGTAGACACAGTTATAGAGGCAAGGCCCTTAACCTCCTCACACTCAGCACAAAGTGCAGAGTTAACCGCAGTTATAAGAGCCTGTGAACTGTACAGAGACAAAGATATTAACATCCACACTGACAGTCAATATGTTTTCGCTGCGGTACACCATTTTGCAAAAATATGGCAAAACAGAGGCATGATAATGTCCACAGGGGCACCGGTTCAACACGGCAGCCTATTAAAACGACTACTAGAAGTCATAACACTGCCCAGAAAATTAGCCCTGTGTAAATGTGTAGCACATCAAAAAGACAATTCTGAAATTACAAACGGTAACAACTTCGCAGACAAGGCAGCCAAGGCTGCAGCGCAAAACACAAATGACATATTAACCCTAGAATCATGTACTTTGATCCCTCTAGAAGCGCTAAAGGATGAACAAAAAGCAGCATCACAAAACGAAAAAACATCATGGCTAAAAGCAGGCGCAATACTGACAAATGATATCATGACATGTAACGGAAAACCAATCCTACCGAAGTCCCTACACAAAACAGCAGCATTAGTGACACATGGGAAAACCCACGTGTCAACAGGAGGGATGGTAGAGATACTCTCTAAACAATTCTACACAAAAAATTTTGAAAATTCAGCAAAAGAGTTCATAAGAACATGCATGATATGTCAGAAACACAACTCACAGGGAAACATAAGACCCAAGAGAGGTCATTTCCCCACACCACCACATCCATTTCACACGATCCACATGGACTTCATTCAACTTGACAAACGCCAACAAGTGGAATACGCACTAGTAATAATAGACGTATTCTCAAAATGGCCAGAAATCTACCCAGTGAAGAAAGCAGATGCAATATCAGTAGCAAAATGTTTATGTAACCATTTTATCCCAACATACGGAATCCCAAGCTTGATAAGATCTGACAATGGCACACATTTTGTAAATGAGGTCATATCAAAGGTCTCAGAAGCCTTAGGATTCAGCATAAAACATCACTGCTCATACCACCCACAAAGTGCAGGACTAGTAGAGAGAACAAATGGCACAATAAAACAAAGACTAAGAAAATGCATGGAAGAAACAGGAAGACCATGGCCTGAGTGTATAGGCCTAGTAAAAATGTGGATGAGATTAACCCAATGCTCGCAGAAACTGACACCATTTGAAATTGTACATGGTAGACCTTTTCCTCTGCCCATCACCAGTGAACCAATAGACAAATCAGTCAGAGAAACAACCCTAGCAGAATGGATGACAAAACTGCTAGAGAACAGAGAAATAGTTCTGAGCAACCAACTGCCGAATGATTCTTCTCCAGTCTCTTCCAGGTTGAAACCAGGTGACTGGATCCTGATCAAGGTACTCCAGAGGAAAAACTGGAGCTCTCCGAGGTGGGAGGGCCCTTATCAGGTTCTGCTGACGACGCCTACCGCGTGTAAGATCGCTGAGAGGCCTTCGTGGATCCATCAAAGTCACACTAAAAAAGTGCAGGGGGACACAAGACCAGACGCCAACTCCCCTACCAACTAGTGATCTGTGGGTGGAGGAGAGGGCAGATTGGGTATACCCCGCCCTCTTGACTTCTCGCCCCCAGCCTGCTCACTAGGTGACTAGGTGGGTTTGGTCGACCTGAAGACACCCCCACCATAACACCAGCAGCAACCCCGCCCCGCCTGCCCGGCAGAATAACAGGAGATCAGTCCAACCTGCAAAACCAGAAGAGCAACCCATCACTCAAGTAACTACTCAGACACTCACAAACAATGCCTGACACAGAGATGCAGTATGAACTTTCAGACATTTCAGATGGAGAGGATCCAATTTCCAGCGGGACTCAAGGACAACAATACTGGTCAGAGGAGTGCAAGTTAATGACAATCATAACATTGTGTTTTCTTTTTGTATCTTCAGTGTTTATCTCAATAACCATAGTATGCATGAACATTGCTTGTACAAATAACCCCTGTAATCCATATTGTCCAAAAGGTTACTCACCCACAACAAATGACTCAGACCCATGTAATGAATGGACACAAAAACAGACAGTAAGTCGTGAAAAACGCTCCACGAAATCACACCTACAACCCCCAAAAGGTAACTCATGGTATGATCAACTTAATGCATCAGCTACTGATGCCAATAGAATAAATTGTGTGGTGTGTGCAGAAGCTCGCCCAAAATTAAAGATAGTCGGCTACCCTATCCCAAATGGTTCATTAACAGATGGAAACGGGGTGGGCTGGGGAGCCTGGGCAGCAAAAATGGATACCGGAGCTAATATGACACAGGTACATCCGCTTGACTGTCTACTAATGCATAATTATGTACCCCATAACAAAACTGAAATGGCACTCCTCATAAACCTGCTACAAACTCTAGAAACAGTAATAAATACAAGCCTGCGTGCATGTGCTCCAAAAGAACCAATAAAGAACTTAATAACACTTCCGGTAACGCCGCCTGAACTAGCCCATAACATGACCATGGTCTGCCTATGGAGACTTAGAGTCCCAGAAAGGCAGGGTGTATCTTTCGTTTATCCAAACACGACACGCCATTTCGACACCGATACAACACATTGTAGTGAAATATGGCCCGTGGTTGGGTATGGTAACGAGTACTCAAACTGGCGTAACTGTAAAAACGAAACCGTATGTTCAATATTAGGTCCAAAGATATACAACGTGTCTAACATACACCTGCGCGCACCAAACAACACGCGCAACGACAGCCGTTGGGGCAGAGCTATAAAAAGTATACTAGTGCCAAAACTGACGAGACCAATTCCTGGCCTATTGTGGCTGTGCAATGGCACCCTTAAGCAAAGGCTGCCTGCAAACTGGACAGGAATCTGTGGCATAGTAACCTTAGCCCAGGAAATACTTATACAGATCCCAAAAACACATACCCACGCTTCCCCGCGCTCACGCCGGAGCCTAGTGGAAGACTCAGGCAATAAGGCATGGATCGACGCAATAGGGGTGCCCAGAGGAATACCAAGAGAATACAAGGCCCAAAGTGAAGTGGCCGCAGGTTTTGCCTCCCTATTTCCAATTGTTCAAGTAAACAAAAACGTAGCTTGGATAAATTATGTTTATTACAACCAACAACGCCACCTCAACCTGACCAACCAAGCATTGAAACTTCTAGGAGAACAACTGTCTGCCACCTCACTCATGACTGTCCAAAATAGAATGGCATTGGACATGCTTTTAGCTGAACGTGGGGGTGTCTGTGCTATACAACAATACAGCCCCAGGAGGCTCCTTTGAACAAACTATGAAAATGTTACAAGATTTACAGGTTGAACTGAAGGAAAACGCAGGAACATGGTCAGGACTAGACGAGGCTTTCCAGAACATGTTTGGGGGATGGGCAGACACAATCAAAGTATTAGCAACTGTCTTATGCAGTATTTTAGTGATGTTGGCCATTATTGTTTGTTGTATTATACCATGTTTTAAAGTTCTGATTAAGAAAGTCGCTAAAGATGCTGCAACCGGAGTTTTCCTAGCACACGCTTATAGTCCCATAGCAACTGAAGAAGAAGAAGACTGTGTTTAAAATTTCCTGTACTTAACATGATGTAGCAATTGAAAATGCACAAGCAAGTGATTGTCTACTGAAGTCTATAGAGTATGAGTGAAATATATTAACAACAGGAGGGAATGTTGTAAGATTTTATGTTTTATGTGTTTTATTCGTTGTTTAGTTATCTTTAATTTTCAAGCATATTGTAAAGTGTTTATATATTTCACAAAATTTGCTGTACTTCCCCATTTCACTGCCATGTGAACTGACAGTGAACCCTGCAACACAAACTATCTAAGCAGAAAACAAATGCAACACCTAAACCACAAGAGTTCAAAAGTGCACAGCCATACACACATCTGACTCACACCCACCCGCAACCGTTGGTTTAGAGGAACTTGCTTAAAGAAAATGTGATGTGTTTGCATACGCGATGTAACCTATAAATAAAGAACTGTCGGCTGCAGTCAGGGTGTGTCTCGCCAGAGTTCTCACCCGTGCACGTCACTGTTATTATATTCTAACTGTCTGAGTGTCTTTATTCAGCCTGAAGAATGTCTTATTAAAAATAAACTCCTGACAGTCACTCACATTAACTGCTCATATCGCGCCACAAAACAGAGGAACACACTTCCTCAACACTGGGTGTGAGTGGAGCCCTCTAGTGGTCCACCACAACACAAGTAATTCAGACAGCAGTGATCATAAGAGTAATCCCAGACTGGGTAATTCAGACAGTGTCAGCAGTGATCACACAAGTAATTCAGACAGCAGTGATCATAAGAGTAATCCCAGACTAGAGATAGTGTCTGTCTCCCGAATCCAAACTGGAAGCTGGTTCCACAGAAGAGGGGCCTGAAAACTGAAGGCTCTGCCTCCTATTCTACTTTTAAATACTCTAGGGACAGCAAGTAAGCCTGCAGTGTGAGAGCGAAGTGCTCTAATAGGGTGATATGGTACTACAAGGTCATCAAGATAAGATGGGGCCTGATTATTTAAGACCTTGTATGTGAGCAGCAGGATTTTGAATTCTGGATTTAACAGGAAGCCAATGAAGGGAAGGCAGTACAGGAGAAATCTGCTCTCTCTTTCTAGTCCCTGTCAGTACTCTTGCTGTTCACATTAATCCATAATTAACCTCAGCGTGTGAAGAAGACTCTCCATTTACATGACAAGCAGGATATTATCAAGTCCTTTTGAGACGCAGGTTAACTGGCAGTTTTCCTAAAGAATCCTAATGTTAAAACTATAAAGTTGTCTTTAAAGTTATACTCGCAGCAGTAACAGGGACGTACCTGATGGTAACAATCTGACCTACATCTAGAGCATAATCATTCAGCTGGGTGATGAAGATAGCAGCCACTGCCTCGTACAGCGCTGTGCCGTCCATGTTAATGGTTGCACCGACTGGGAGCACAAAGCGGGTGATCCTCTTGTCGATGCAATTGTTTTCCTCAGCACATCGAAAGGTGACAAGCAGGGTAGCCGAGCTGGAAGACATAACGAGAGCCAGTAAGTATTCTGTAGTCCTCTCAGACATCCAAGTGCTTTAGATTCATTAAAATAAAAGGAAAAAGTCCTTGTGCCCTGAAAATGTTTGGGAAGCTGTTGTTTCTACCTGACTAGTCTAATTAAACAAATATGAAAAATCAGACTCTGACCTGGAGGAGATCATAAGCGCCGTCACCAGGGCCTGAGCCATGCCTAGAGTGAACGTATACGGATTCTTCCTCACAATGACAAAGAAGATGAGGGGCAGACAGACGGTGGCGTGGATAGCTAGACTGAGGGACAAAATACACCGCGTTATCGAACCGCAGAGGGAATTACACTGTATTACAAAAATATTACAAGAAGAAATTTGAAGAAAAATAAACAGACACGCGGGACTCTCTTGGACTCAGTAAGAGTTGTTTATGCTCGTTTCACCTATGTTTAATTATTTACACTTCTCTAAGGGAATTGTCTTTTTTCTATAATTTGTACATGTAAAACATGGTAGCTTATTCTAAATACTTTAATATCCACGAGCTTTTAACACTGGGAAGAAATACACTTCAGTCAAACTGGTTGTGAATTGAAAATGCTTCAGTGGCCTGAATGATACATGAAATAGCTGCAGATGGCACTTTGAAGTTTCCATAGACATAATTCAATTTAATGCAATTTTGTCATCTTGTCATTTCAAGATGCTTTCTAATATCTAATAATGTAGTGAGAGAGCCCCTGTGAGCCAATCAGCATACAGGAGAGCTGAACTAATATGGATGAGCATGAAGCAGACGTAATAGCTACGACTCTCCCATTTGTCTTTCAGTAATCTTTGACCAGGATGTGTCTGTTCTCCCAGAGTCTCCCAACATCATATCTCTGAGCTCCCATCTTATTATCCCCAGAGAGCACTTCACTGTGGGAGGGCAGGCTGACCTGTGGTTCCTAGAATTTCTGAATGGCAGCCGGAGCATTGAACTGTGGGGAACCAGCTGCTCGTCGCACTTCTGGAGACAGACACTCGCTCTGCTTTCATGATTTTTGCTCAAGGGTTTCTGGTTAAAAGGGCCGAGGTCCTGTCTTTAATATCATATGGCTATCACAAAGGGCCTTGAAATTAACGTTGTTATAAACTGGCTTTACATAAAATTGTGCTAAACTGGATGAAAGTGCAAAAATATGTTGGGTCTACAACAGATTTAGCTTCAGCCATAACTGACATAATGTGATCTGAAGTACAGAGTGAACATTATTCAAACGTGTATTTATTCTCTGCAGACATGCTTCTATCAGCTACAAACCTCGAGTGATACTTCTTTTTATAAGTGATGCATTTCTTTCATACTGGAACATAATTTTGTGCACACTGCACTTCTCACAGACTAAATATCAGCGTGCATGCTGTGACTGATACACACTCACAGCCACAGCATGCACGCTGATGAAAGGCTTCGAATGAAGGAATAAAGTTCAAGGTTCATTTTGACACAAATGAATAAAAAGGCAGGTGTGTGGAGGACTGTCCCAGCTTCACTCTTCAAAACAGTGACATGTTTTCTTCAATAAGCCTCTTCTGCTGCATTAGGAACCAGGAGATGATTTCACACGATCCACTCAGAACCTTGGACTCATCTTCTGGGTTAACTGAGGGGGATTTTTTATAGTACAGTCGTTAATTGTGCCTCGTACATTTAGAGGCATGAGTGAAGCTTTCATTACTGCATTCTTGCAGGTTGAGCAGTTTTAAATGTCCTTCACCCTTATCAGTGCTCACACAGAGCTCAGCTTTTATCGTACACAGGAGGGAGAATTGGTCCAAATGTCGGCCATAAAGCTCGAAGTGTGGAACAGCCGGATGGAGAGTAATGGGAAAGCTTACCCACTCAGCACCGCCACCATATAGAGACCCATCTTCCTGAAGATCTCCCAGTCTTCTACCTCGATGATCTTTGCAGCAATAAGAAACAGGATCCCTACTGGCATGTAGCTGAAAAGACAAAGGTGGTGGGGGAAGCTGCTTCAGTTCCACGATGAACACATCCTCCTCAGACAGCTCGACAATAACAAATGTGACCTGGAGGTAGAAGTTACTGAAAGCAGGTAATGATTTGAAAATAATGTCGTTACCACTGGGAAATGTAGTTAATCTAGTAGGTTTACACAAAAAAATGAAAGGTATACTTTTCAGTCAGAGTATTGCATCAGGTCAAACTCCTGCAGTACTGAGCTGGTCAGTTAGTAGCAGACGGGGTTGGCTTTATAACTTTTAGCCTTTTTCAGCTTTATTGACAGATACAGTGAAGAAATGAGAGGAAAGCAGAGAGAGGGGGGGGGGGGGAAAGCAAGACGTGGATCAGACTCGAACCCTGATGAAATGAACAACAGGCACACTGGCGGCACCCAAACAACCCAACACTACAGTGGTGTTTGTAGTTAGAGCCACCTAACATTGTTCCTCTCCTTATCTCCTCTGTTTTTGCACCTTTTTCTCTGGTTTGGTCAGTGTCACTATGAGGATAAGGTGATACCTGGTCCAACTATGACTGCCATTACCAGAAGGTTTACTGTGTCTCCCAGCACGGTGAGCATGCAGGAGATTCAGGAGACAGGCGGTCACTCTGCCAGAGCAGGAAAGTGCTGCAGAAGGTCCTTAAGACATCAGCAGGACTGGCATCTGCTGCTCTGTGCAAGAAGGACCAGGAGGAGCACTGACAGAGCCCTAAAGAATGAACTCTAGTCGGCCGCTGATGTGAATGTCTCTGACCAATCAGAAACAAGGGTCCAGTGTCCTATGGTGGGCCCTGTGACTGTAATTTGCCATAGAGCACCAGAACTGGCAGGTCCATCAAGTTTTGGCTTTCACAGATGAGAGCAGGTTTACCTCGAGCACATGTTACAGATGTGACAGATGTGAAAGGGTCTGGAGAGGCCGTGGAGATTGGTATGCTGCCTGTAATCGTTCAGCATGACTGGTTTGGTGGTGGGTTGGTGATGGCTGGGCAACGGCCCCCTGACTGCCATCAGGTATGGGAATGAAATCCTTGGACTCACTGTCAGACTGCCTCAATTAACTGGGTCAGATAAAGTAATAAAATTATACAGGAACATTTTCAACATCCCAATCATCAGTTTTCTTAACTGCTTATCCAAAAAAAAGGTTCCCTCTGTGAACCTGAGCCGGAAAAGTGATTAGGAACGTTGGTTTCACCATTTCACCGTGTAGTTTTTCTTTTCTTTGATGTTTTGTTATTTTTGTGTCATTTTAGGGCTCCACAGGAGTACACTGGTGTAGTTTACATACCACATAATTATCTGGACCAGTTTCATTGTTGCTTCATTTAGGGCAGGGGTGTCGAACTCCAGGCCTCAAGGGCCGGTGTCCTGCATGTTTTAGATCTCACCCTGGGTCTACACACCTGAATCAAGTGATTAGTTCATTACCAGGCCTCTGGAGAACTTCAGGACATGTTGAGGTAATTTAGCCATTTAAATCAGCTGTGTTGGATCAAGGACACATCTAAAACCTGCAGGACACCGGCCCTCGAGGCCTGGAGTTCGACACCTGTGATTTAGGGCATCAAAAAAATCCAGGAGAATTCGACCCTTTTCTCCCATCTTCCCAATGACCAGGCCGAAGGCAACACAGAACACAATAAGCCCCAACACATTGATTCCATCGGAATACGTGCCGACGATTTTGTAGTCCTTTGTGATGTTCTGCCAAGAGAAGGAAAAAAGACAATTCACTGATCAATGAGCGGGCCAGAAAGCTGCTTCCACACATACATTAGATCCACTCATGATCTCTGCAAATGTCATCTGCAGCACTACAGCTCACTGATCTCAGCCTGCTTATAACTCATTATTGGGCCAATCCATTAAATGAGACGCTGGCTGCCAGGTGCAGAAACATGAGACTAATGTCATGTCACCACAGTGTAATGAGTATACCTACCTCCATTACAGTCATGATCGTGGTCGTGAGAGGGGGCACTGTGCTGCTATTCACTGAAAGCTTTTGAGGCTCCAGTTCCTTGCGTTTTGTTTTGTACTAGAGTGGAATTGGACACGTTCCACAGTGTCAGAATCACATGATGACAAAATCTAAGGCAGATTGGAATAACAGGATTTGTGGTAATCGTCTTACCTGCTGAAAACAAGCCTGCACCAGATTTTCAGGAAACATGTTTCTGTCAGTGGGAAAGGAAAAAGCTGCAGGTGAGCAGAAGAACTGAATGTGTACCAGCGTAATGGATGGATCTCTGTGGCAACTCTTAGATTAAATATCTAGGAAAACATACTTTTCATGAATGTAACTATTAAAAAAAGACCACCCTCAAATTATAAACTCTTATAGTGTGTATTAAAGTTCTTTTTTTAAATTAGTGTTCGTGCTTTTCTTCTTGCACAAATCTTTCATAGTTGACAAACACATCAATAATACTAATGTCAGAATTAGTCATAATTTAGTGAGATTACCAACCATGTCAAAGACAGGGCAGCGTAACGCTGCAGTGACAGGTCTTACAGTTTTACATTACAATTATGTAATCTGACACCAATAAAGGATGCTAGTACTATGCTACCCGAACCAACTAAACAGTGTTTGTTGGGATATTGTCTGAAGAAAGAAGCAACTCTTTTATTTCTCCATCTTAACCATCCTAATATTCCTGAAACATTTACATGGTAATGGCCTGCATTTGTATAGCGCTTTACTAGTCCCTATGGACCCCAAAGCGCTTTACACGTTCAGTCATCCACCCATTCACACACTGGTGATGGCAAGCTACATTGTAGCCACAGCTGTCCTGGGGCGCACTGACAGAGGCGAGGCTGCGGGACACTGGCGCCACCGGGCCCTCTGACCACCACCAGTAGGCAACAGGTGAAGTGTCTTGCCCAAGGACACAACGACCGAGACTGTCGGAGCTGGGGCTCGAACCGGCAACCTTCCGATTACAAGACGAACTCCCAACTCTTGAGCCACGATCTACATGGTTAGAAACTCACCTGAGCAGGTCCAACAGTGTGTCAACTGTAGTGACATTAGGAGGAGTCCCAGCTCTGTCAATATGCTCAGCTGTCTGAGACACGCCTGGTTTGATAGTCATCACTAAAATAATTCCTGTCAAGAAAGACGCCACTTAGTAGCTATATATTTATATGACAGCATTACTGAAAATAGCAATATCAACCATTCATTTTATATGCTGCATATAAAATGAATTATTAATTAAAATGTAACTCACCAAGAACAACTGCAATGATAGTTGTTGAGAAGTAATAAATGACAGCTCGCGGACCGATCTTTCCTGACACCTCGGAGTCTAAGGCTGCAACACCTGTTGGTAAGAAACACATTTACTGTATTTAAAACAAAGGATCACCCTACACATCAGGGTTCAGGCTCATCCAGGTAACTTCAGGGTTAACTCCGGCTTTTCTGTACTACAAAACTGGTTCAGTTCTTACCAGGGTGAATCACACACAGTGATGAAGTGACTAAGACAAAGGCCTTCGCTTAGTCAGCAGTTGTCCTTCTCTCCTGGATCGGCTGGAGCTTCCTTTAGGCGTCTTCCCAGCTTTGACAAAAGTCCAGCTGGGATAACCACATTTACTCAGGGCCTTCTTGATGTGATGTTCTTCTGCTTCCCTGGCAGCTGTGTCTGTGGGGATGGTGTTGGCTCTGTGTTGTAGCGTCCTGATGACACCCAGTTTATGCTTCAGTGGATGATGAGAGTCAAACCTTCAACACTGCTCCAAATCTGTTGGCTCTTGATAAATATTGACTTTCAAATGTTGCCCATCCCTGATGAAACTTTTAGTCTAAGAAAGCTGTTATTTTTCATATCCGCCCTCATGAACTTCATGTGTTTGTTAATGTGATCGGTGAATTGTAGTGCATCCTGAGAGGACTGAGAACCTACACAGCCATAAACATGCTGAGATTTGATTTTCACCCAGGTGTTATCTACATCGGCTTTCTGGTGTTCTGTGATAGGACAACAGATCCCTCTTTTTCACTTACTCCATATAAAAACTGGCCACAGTCGATGAAACTGGGAACCCATGTTTCTGCCTGTAGAACTGACCCTCATATGTGAAACAGGTGGAATTGAGACACAGTTCAAACACACTTGGTTGATGCTGAGAGTGGTCCTGTTGCTGAGGTTGGGGTCATCCTGTAATCTCTTACGAACTACCTCCAACGCTTCAGTGACTGGAACGCGAGTGAAGAGAGATGTAACATGGTATGAGACCATGGTTTCACCTGCCTCCATGATGACATCTCTCACTGTCTGCACGAAATAGAAAGTGTTTTGAACGTGAGCTGCTTACCGACAGTTAAGAACCAAACCCAAACCTTTGAGATGCTGGTGTAACCAAGTTTATCATAAAGCCAACATACAAGGTACGCCCTGTTTATGTATCCTCAGTAACCCATGCACTCTTACTTGCTGTAGCTTCTCTTGGGTATATCCTGTGGCATGAGACTGGTTCTTATATTGCACTGTTCTAGTCTACCTGAGCACATCAGGGGCTCATAAGCTTTAATGTCACTAAGCAGTGACAGCACTTTCTCATGATAATCTGTCTGACGTAGCAAAAGTGTACACCTACCTTTGTCTGCTGTTTCACTAAGCTGATGCCGAGTTGTCTGTGAGGCAGATTTTTTCACCCACTTGTCCATATCCTCACTGTGACACATTTGAGTTATTTAAATAGTGATTGGTAAGATAACATACAAAAAATGTTTCAGAGGAACTGACCGGCAGTCTGGCAGGTGCATTAATATCCACAGAGCAATAGAGTTAGAAAGATGATGAGTATAGATTTTATTCTATCAGCTATCAAACTGTTTTTAGATTTGATCCTGTCTAGATCATTTTG
Organism: Oreochromis niloticus; assembly: GCF_001858045.2. Classification (NCBI taxonomy): domain Eukaryota; kingdom Metazoa; phylum Chordata; class Actinopteri; order Cichliformes; family Cichlidae; genus Oreochromis; species Oreochromis niloticus. Next base: position 12,789,338 of record NC_031972.2, read on the forward strand.
GATCTGTTCAGTTGGGAAATCATTTTGTCTCAACACATTCTGTAATTGTAAACATTCAATTCCGTACAATTTTTTATTTTAAAATTTTTATTCTACACATTCGCCCAAAATATCCAAAAATCTCAAATCTAATTTATTTGATTCCGTTGCCTCGTCTTCTGTGATTACTTTCAGATGTGTTCCCCTGGTGTTTCCCATGTTCCCCGGTCATCTTGTGCGTATTCTTGGCCTCCCCACAGTTCTCTGTCATCTCATACCGTTTGCCTGTGTGTGCATTTTCCACATATATCCCGTTTTGGAATCTGTTTCCTTTCAGTTACCAGGTTTTTTTCAGGTCAGTTTTTGTTTATTCACTCCAACATCTGAGTCTGCAAAGGTGGTCTCTATTCCTAAACATGCGACCATACAATGGACCCCGACTCAGAAAAGACTCTGAAAAAACTGACACCTGGGGTCACCACAACATCTCTGTTGCAGTGACCCCAAACACTTCTCTAGATCCACCAGGTACTCTCCATCACAGCAGCTGCCCAGCTCTCAGGCCTCACTACAGCAGCAGCAGCTCAGAAGCCCAAAGAGTCCCGTTGGAACGGCTACAGACAGCCAGCTCAAGCAGGGTGAGTGCAGCTCTGGTTAGCAGAAAGACAGTCAGAGGGTCCGGGGCCCAAAACTCCCTTGTCGCGTGAACCTGAGTCTCTCACTGCTTGCACATGAGCCTAAGTCAGAGGGTCTGATCTCCATCTTCACAGCTGCTCAGCTGCTGAGCCGTTAGAGGGGCTCTGCATCCTCCATCGTTGCCAGCCCCCAGCCAAACCACCAGAGGGTCTCCGTCACCATTGTCGGCTTCTGGTCACGCCACCAGGGGGTCTCTGTTGCTTTTAGCAGGATCCAAACATGGCACCTGGACACCTTCATGGCCCCTTAGATTCTCCATCTCTGCTGAGCCCACACAGCCACCCGACCACCCCCCTGAAGTGTTGAACCTTCTCTGCAGGTTCCTGGGCAGAACCCCAGAGCTGTCCCTGGTATTTGGAAATGTTTTGTTCCCTAGTTTTCGATGACACTAAGAGGCACAAGAACACTAAACAATGCCAAATAAAGACTAAGAAGCATAACAACAATAGACAAGGTCCAAAAACCGAAACAGCAGGTCAACCATCCAGGTACCCTAACACCAATCCTGTCAGTGGCCAAGGGAAGGTACACAGGTGACAAACCGCAGGAGAAATGCATGAGGAAAATCTAGAAACAACAACAACAGCAGCAGCCAACTCAGTAACTAATGAACAGTGGAACAATATTTTAAGATGCAAAGTGTGATAGTTATAAAGAAGCTGTGCTCAGCTGAAATCACTGTTTCAGAGGCAAAATCAATCTAATGTAGATGTGAAATATTTTGTCTTCTTTTCATTCATTTCATGTATGAGCTACAAGACTGAGCTATTTATTCATCCACTTCACCAGGGAGCCGTGATATAACGCCGTGAACACAGTGAAAAGATTAGTCAGAGAACTCATTCTTCTACAGTCACCAGGGTTTCTTACTGAGGTGACTGTAGTGTCTTAACCTTTTTACTGAAAGTGGAAAATTCAATTCAGTTTTATTTATATGGTGTCAAATCACAGCCACAGTCACCTCAAGGTGCTTTGTACTGTAAGGTAAAGGCACTACAATAATACAGAAGAAGGAGCAAGCACTTTGGTGACAATGGGAAGGAAAAACTCCCCTTTAACAGGTTGGGGGTGAGGGGAGGGAGACAGGACAAAAGACATACTGTGAAAGAGAGCCAAAAATTAATAATAACCAATGATTAAATGCAGAGTGGTGTATAAACACAGTGAGTGAAGAAGGCATCATGTAAAGTCCCCAGCAGTTTACACCAGTGTCACCTGATCCAGCCCTAACTAACAGAACGTTTTAAGCCTAATCTAAAGCAGAGAGGGCGTGTCTCCCAAAAACAGCTGGGCTTTTTAAGTACTTGTTTAATTATTGCCACCTTAAAGGTCTGAGGTACGTCCCCATTAATACAGAAAGGCTGATCAATGTAAAACATTTATTAATGGTAAGACTTCTTGGAGCAGCAGTAGGAATTTGGAGGAAGTGATTACTGAAGGTAACTTGGAAACAGATAGGAGTCAAATCCCCCATATTACAGTCAGCAGTACCAGACAGTGCAGTGACAAACGTCCTGTCAGAGGCTACTAATGCTGTTTCTGTGGTTATGAAACTCTTCAAATAAGCCATTCCTCCTCAGTTAGCTGTTGACAACTACTCTTTAAGACTTTTTGTGATAAAAGGAAGGTTGGAGATAGCCTATAGCTAGGAGAGCTGTGCCAATTCATGGCTGTTTAAGTCATGGGTTATTTAGTGTCTCCTCAAAGGCCTGTGTGATGCAGTAACAGAGATAGATTCTTTGAGCAGTGTGTGAAGATGCAACACGATTCATGAGATAATCAGCCTTTATGGGAACATAGCACTCTAAATATACACACAAGGTAACAAGGACATGGCACACAGGAGGGAGACACAGCTGAACCCAATTAAACATGACAAGACAGGGAGGAAGCAAAACGAATACAAGACATGGACCTTCAAAGTAAAACAGGAAACACAGAACACGGAGTACAAGGACCAAAACCTAAGAACTAGAAATACAAAACAGAAACATGACACTAGCAGTGAAACCCCAGATAAAAACAAAGATCAATAATACAAAAACCAAAACACTGGATCACCCACCCAGGACTGTGACAGAATGACAGGGAATCAACTAGCAGATTATAGAAACCACCTGCACTTCAACCTAAGACATAGCAGACTTGTTCCCAAGAGTTTGTGCCGTGGATTCACAGTCAGAGGACACAAAGCAGAGTTTATGTTATGGAGAGCACAAAGCCAACTTCTAAGTGTGAGGATAAGACAGGTGTGTTTCATTACAGATGCCCTGCAGAATGAGCTCAGACTCTGCAGGAACTCAAAACACTCCCACCCTCCCCTATTTTAGAAGAAGCTTCTAAGGCTACGTTCACACTGCAGGTCTTAACGCTCAATTCCGATTTTTTGATCAAATCCGATTTTTTTGTCTGCTTGTTCACACTACAAATAAAATGCGACAGCAAACGCGCTCTAGTGTGAACCCTCAAAGCAGCCCACATGCGCAAAAGAAGACGTCACACACAACGCGCTCTGTTTAGACCCAGAGCAAACAGTATTGTTTGACTGATGGTCCTTAATATAAAGACTTCGGACTTTACGTTTCCCAATTTTTGCTTTAAGTTATTTTGTTATTTACATAATAATGTAAATAACCTAATAATGATCCTTATTGCTGTTTTAGAGAGGAGCGGTGCTTCAAAGGATAGTTGCAGATTTCTGTCAGAATCTGCAGATTATACAGTACAAATAAAATGTTCATGTTGTCTTCCCAACAGTTTCACTGACATCTACACTGGATGGCCAGGAAGCATTCGGGATGTCTTCTCGGGCGCTTCTCCGGCGCTGAAAATTGGCGTCTGTCTTGTGTCAGTGACGTAAAAGACGGATTTAATGCGACATGACCGTTCAAACAGCAGTCGCTTTCTAAAACATCGGATATGTATCGGATTCAGTACCACATACGAAAGTGACCCAGATCGGATTTGAAAATATCGGATTTGTGCCGTTCACACTGTCATACCATGATCGGACATGGGTCGCATGGGGTCAAAAAAATCGGATTTGATGCGCTTTTGCCTGCAGTGTGAACGTAGCCTAAGTTTGAGGACGAGGCTCAGCAGGCCCATTAAAGGAAAAGAAAGACAACCTTACAAATTCTAGACACTGCAAACAAAAACGTGTCATTTCAAGTTGATTTCTAGACCATACAGACAAGAACAGGGAGACACCACAGTCATGAGCAGTGGGTGAAGACCTTCTGAGACAGGAACCTGTAGAGATTAAAAGGATATTTTGCTGCTATTTCTGCTGCTATTTTTTATGATCAGTATTATCATTTCATTAATTATTAATATTGATAGTGCATTCAGATGTTTAAACATATTGGCACCCAATTAAGCTTTTATTACAGGTCCAGTTATAACCACTCTAAACTGTTGAGTTGAATCTATAATGTTTTTCAATGCTCCTATAATTTTAAATGTTTCGGTGTAGACTGTAGGGGCAGGAAATACACTCTGTGCCAAAATAAGACAGGAAGTTACATGTTTTTGAAGTTGCAGGCTTTGCAGAAGTGAAACTGAAAGCAGGGTCTGAGTGCAAGTATTTTGAGCAGGTTATTTTAATCTTTGATTAAGCTTTGATTAAGCTTTAAGTAGTTGTATTAGATTGGAACATTTGTTTTATACATTTTACATATAAGTCAAGATCGGCACACACAGGATGGCCTTAGCCTGGTTGCTTAAGCTGAGGTCAATTAAGGTGCAGCGTGAGGATCATACATGTACAGACATATACACATACACACACATAGTTTCAGTACATGCTGGCCTTCTGTCTGGTGGAAAGGTTACGAGGTTTAGCTGATGAAGTGAAGGGTGAAATAAAGGGCAGCAGAAGCTGACACACATACACATACATATAAGTAGACTCATTTAGTAGGTAAGAGTTTAATTATGTTTTGCTTGCGACTGCAAAATTGTGCCTGCATGAGTGACGGTTTGTGCAGAACGTGGGCCTGATGTTCCAGAAGATAAGCCTGGGCAGGATGGTGACAGGAAGCACCTGGGTTCGAACCGAAGACAATGTTCTTTTTTAAAAACTATGTCCAAAGCTAACTGAACGTTTGTGGTTTTGGTGTGACGTATGCTGTACTGGATCTGCCTAGCAACAGAAGAGGGGGCTGTACTATTTTCACTCCAACCCTATAAAGTCTTTGTTCTGACTATTGTAAGATAGTTCAACACTGCGCAGTGTTGGGCTCACACATGTGTAATTCATTAAAATGTCGTCTAAGTGCACCAGGCCGGATCAGTGGTTATTTTTGGATTCCCCTCAATATCTGAACCTTAACATTTGGGGGCATCGTCCAGTGAGAGGGGAATTCTGGAGGAGGTGTAGACGGAGAGATCCGGGGTCCGTGGTGATTAGACGGGCAGATACGAGTCAGTGGTCGAAAGTGAGAGACAAGCCGGCTTATACAAAGGTAAGGCACATACCCGTTGAATTTTCCAAACTGTGCCAAATTGGATATGACAAATTAAAGTCTACTCACTGAAATTACTGGTGAATGTCTGTTTTGATTTTGGTGAAAATCTCATGAGAATTGAAATTGAAATAAGGATAATGAAAGTGATAAAGTACAGTACTGAGAGAATTAAAAGTGGTTGGAGCCACTGAGATAATTAAAACGGTTGGAGCCGTTGAGACAATTAAAGCAGTTGGAGCTGCTAATTTAGTGTGGTAGGGAATTTGGTCATTTTGTGGGTTGGAGCCCCATTGATTATTCAACCCTTAAGAAGTTTCTCGGAGGTGACGCTCCCTGCTGGATAGAGAAATTTATCCTTCACCTAGCGGCGACTAGGGATAGTTTCGGGCAACATCCGAGGAGAACTGGGGAACCTCCAAAACTGTTGAGGGTTGTCCTTAATCTTAATCCTGGTTCGGATGTAGATTGTTGGTTCAAATTACTCTAAATTTTTCTAGAACGACAGCGGCGTCTGTTAAGAAGCGCATTTTTCTCCTTGGTAACGCTTGCGCCTGGGCAGGACGCTGACCCTTGACCTACCGGTGAGTAGGGATAGTACGGTACGACAAACCGGGAAGAACTTGGGAACCTTCAAAATTGCTAGGGGTTGGAGCCTCTATTTTGCGCTTTTTTGGCTACCTGTAAATTAAGTTAGGGCTAGAAATCTGGACGGAACGGTTGGAGCTGGTCCGGTGAATTGGTCGCAAAAAAGTCAGGGACTTTATCGGTTGGAGCCGTTATGGTAAATTTATCGAAATTTATAGGTTTTAAGAGGCCTAAAATCTGTGCAGTTGTAATTATAAGACGTCTGTGTAATATAAAATAAGAGATCTATGTGTGAGATCAGTCTCTGTGTCAGCAGTGCACAGCCGGATGTGCACTGATGGTGTGTGTGTGAGAATGTAAATGAGCAGCGGTGACGTGCATGAAGGGTGTTGCTTTCAGTTTCGAGTGTATGGAGCTTTGTAACTATTGTTTGAAAATGTTGCTAAATGCCTGTAATTAAGAGGCTGGTTTTGCATATTACGAGAGTATAAATGGAGTTTGAATTCATTACTGTGGATGTATAGTCATTGACTGAGTTTTGACATATATATAGATTGAGTGTATTGTACAGTACCTAAGACCACTATATATTTTCCTGTAGTAACCTCTCTTGAGTAATAAATGGTGGTGTGTTTTATTTTTAGTTAGGTGTGTGTGGTGTGAGCAGCTGTGAGAATGATTAGAGGTTTCAGTTTTTCTTTACTTGCTCTTTCTGATGATGAAAAGCATGGCTAAAATACTTGTATGAAAGCGTATTTTAACCGTGTGAATGCTGTCAGTATTTGATTTGAGTGACTCTGCGTGATTTGTCTGAGTGAGTGAAAAGGTGGAAGTTTGAGAGAAAAGGCAGGGTGTGTGAGACGATTCATGTCTGAAAGAGGTTAAAATGTTTAAAAGTGGTCAATGGTGAATGGTAACTTTATTGTCCCTAACGGGAAATTGATTTGCAGTATGTCCATACAAACAAACAAACAGACAACCAACACATCACATACACTCACCAAAATAATATAATATAAGCCTGATAAAACAACCTAGATTTTTCATCAAAAAAAGTGCAATGTGCAATGGCAACAACACTCATGGTTTAGTGTTATTAACTGTGATAATAGCACTAGGTACAAAAGACAGTCTATGTCTCTTTGTCTTCACTGCAGGCACTTTATAACGACGACCTGATGGAAGCAGTTGAAAATCATTAAAGAGAGGATGATCTGAACACAACAGGACAGAGTTTGCCTTCCTCAGCACCTGCCTGTTATAAAAGTCCACAAGCTGGACCTGAGGCCTCCCTGAAATCTTGCCAGCCACTTTAACCAGGTTGTTAAGTCTGGTCTTATTATTCAGGGACATATTACCGTACCAGGCAATGATACAGAAAGTTAAAACAGATTCAATAAAACTTTTATAAAAAAGAGTCATCATTTCAGATGAAACATTAAAACCTCTCAACCTCCTTAAAAAGTACAATCTTTGTTGGACCTTTTTCACTGTAGCAGCAAGATGTGAATCAAAGGACAGAGCCTTGTCAAGAACAACCCCCAAATTGTATGAAATATATTTCTTTTGTGATGTAAAATAGGATGTTTTAAAGTTTGAAAGTGCTTTAATTCAAGAAACGCATGAGTGATGGTATGAGAGGTTGAGTTTCTTTTTCTCTCAGTTCAAAAACACATAAGTATATACACTTGGTACACCCACTCAAGAAATTATTGTGTGACTGATGCTACAAAACTGACCTAAAGAATGGTGATGTGTGTGAAGAAGTGTTAATTGTCCTGATGTTTGAAAGAGCTCTATTTAAATGTGTGTGAGTGAAATGAAGGTGTATGGTTTTTAGATCAAGATTTAGTAGAATTACTGATTGTTTGTAGACTGTGAAATTCAAAGGGAGACAGTCTGCCTGTTGCCTGCAGAAAGTCTCTGCAGAGTCTGCAGAAACAGGAAAAGTGTGTGTGTGTGTCTGGGACAGGAACTTTGCATGCCCATAAAAGGGGAAACTCACTGTGACGCACCCAGAGAAGAGAGACAGACGAGTTAACTCTAGGCAGATGAAGCAAATGGAGGTTTTAAGATAAAAAATGAATATGATACTAATTATATGCTTTAGTGTGCCAATACAGGTGGACTTCTCTCAACATTGGAACCTTGAGTACAGCGGCAGAACAATAGATTAACAGATTTGGGAGAAAATAAGCCAGTCTTTGGCTCGAAATTGTGCGGCTTGATCTCTCACTTTGTCCTTGACCCTGAGAAGAAACGCAAAGGACAGTCAATCTCCTGATGAAGACCGACAGAACATCGTGGACTAGCGGCAAAGGCAGTGCAAGTGAAAGCAGTAACACTGACGACGACTGATGAGTCCAGCAGTATGAAAGAAAGCACGTGATGCAACATGCATGCTGGTGAAGAACAGTGTGATATGTCTGCTTGAAGGCACTGACTCTCATATTTGCCAAACTTGGAGCAATCTTGGAAGAGAAGACTGAAAAGATGAATGGAGAAGAAAACAGAGCAAATGAAAATAAGACTGAAGGCACTGAAGGTGATATTTTGCCAGACTGGAACTTAACTTCGAAGAAGAACACTGAAAGATCAAAACAGAGAAGAAACAGACTGTGTTTGTTGGAGCTTTGAAGGCTACACAGGACACTGTGAATGAAAAAGGACCAGTGAGAGGTGAACCTGCACGAGTCTGACTGAGAGAATATAGGGTAGAATTGGATTGAAAAGTGAAGCCGGAACTCATGATTGTTTAGGGATGTCCACCACATCACAACAAAGAGGTAAACAATACAAAAGGTAAAAATAATCAAAGGAAATAACTGACAACTATATTAATAAAATAGAAGACACACATACACAAGTTGTTACATGTGAGATTATTTTTGAAATGAATCAGAAGTGAGATAGTTTGAATCTAAAGCTCAGTGAAAAGATGCATAAATTAAATATGAATACATAAAATGCAATGAAGAGCGCAATATAGGATGCAATGAAGATGCAGCTTACACTTAATTAAGATGATCACATGGCATGCAACGAAGAAAGCAGCTTACACTCAATTAACATGAAATGTAACGAGGAAGAACACGCTTATAGTCATATTCATGACATACGCATGACATAACTGGGATTTGTGACAGGAAAGAGAGAGAAGTGGGTCGTTTAAGCACTCGTGATAATAATGAAAATGTCTTAGTTTGTTATTTTCAGGAGCAAAGCAGACCTGGACCAATTCCCCAGATCCAGCAGTCGGAAGGAAATTAGAGGTTAACATCAATGGATAAGTTAAGGCAAGTTTCTGATTGAATTGTTCACAGCATGATGTGTCCATGAACCTGAAAAGCAAGCCCTAACACCTGGCTGAAGACCAGGAGGGTTGTCATTTAAAGTGGGAAATGAAAATTTGGGTTAGTAATTCGGGGAAGGAGAAAAACTGACTGTTCAACTGGAGAATTGTCAAGGAGTCTGAAATACTGCAAAGCAACATATGCGAAACCACACATATAAACAGAGAATGCATTAACCTTACAAAGATAAGCTCATGAAGATTAATGCATAGACATTGATTAAACCTGGCTAAGAACAGAAGCATACGCAATGAAGATCAGCTTGCTACTTGTATAAGTGATAGAATGGTGTGAATGATTAATAAAATAGACTTAAAGCTTGAGGTTGAAGTTGACTCAAAGGGGTTATATGACAGGGGAGTGAGTTATGGAAATTAACAGAAGAAAAGTGATTAAAGCAGTTTTAAAAGAGTGAGTTAGGAGTGCTTTTGCACTGATTGATAAAAGTAAGTGATTAGTATAGAAAGAAAATGAAAATAATTCAATAATGTGATAAGGTTTAAACATGTATTTCTTTTGTCACGTTGACTTGTTGAGATGAATCAGTATGCAAATTAGCTGGAGTGACTGGTGACGAAGACACTTCCTGTGTGCGTGTGTGTCTGAGGCTTTCAGTTCAAGAGACAGAGCGGTGGCTGTTGAGGATCATTTGGTGAAATATAATGGTAAAGTAACACGATAATTGATTACGGTGGTCAGGTCTGTTCAGAGGTGCAGATGTGAACAGGAAATTTATAATTTAGTGAGGATATGTTGTCGTAATGGGCTTATATCTGAGGCTGAGGCTGAGCCTGAGACATTGTTGTGTGTAAAACGGTGCAGCTTGTGATGAGGTCCAGGTTGCAGTGAACGGGTGAACTGTGAGATTGTTTCAGATTTTTGAGGCTGTTGTTTCTATTTCAAGAGAGGGAGTTTGATTAAATATGGATATGTCTGAGAGGGGCCCAAAATTTTTGTAGTAGTGCACTCAGAAAAAACCTGTCAGGTGATTTTGTTTTGTACTTTGATGCGCTAATAATCAGCTCTCTTTTCTCATTTTTGTTCTAAGCAGGCCTGGAAGAGAGTGAACTGACGGCGCTGACAAAATTACCGAGTACGAAAATCAGGTGGGCTTTCCAGATCATAATTGGTGGCGGAGGAGTCTACCGGTGGAGACTTGATTGGTTGTGAGTCTCTGTAGCGATTCAATCCAGTCAAAAGTATGGAGAACTATTTTCCTAAAAAGGAAAACGAAATAAAACAAATGGTTGAGCTCATTTTGCTGATGTGGAGCATCTGATGACGTGCGCGGAAGGCTGCAGTATCAGCAAAAATATCATGTGTGAATGCATGTGAGTGAATGCGAGTGATTGGACCAAGGGGGGAAATAAATAAAAGGTTGACAAACAGGAGGAGTGGAAGACTTAATTCTGGGGATGCTGATGTTTCCTTTGAGGGAATTTCTGTTTTATTGATTTGGGTTAGACCATGTTATTACACTATAAAATGCTAAATGCTAAAAGGGAAACATTGTCTGATGAAACTCAAGTTACCATTAACTGAGGTAACACATGATTAATAACTGTTCTGTTTAAGTTTATTTTTGTTATGACACAGATTGGATCATAAAGGGGGAGTTGAGTATGAAATGTAAAGTACAGGTTTTGTTTCCAGGAAATTCCAAGGATCTAGACTTCGAAGGGGGCAGGAGTTCGAGAAGATTTGACATGATGATTAAATTGATTTTATTCCTTAAACACAGGTTTTTAGGGCCGGAGCAAAATACCTGAGAGGAGGATTGCTGAGCTGTTCTGAGAAATGATATGACTAACCTTTTTTCCCTTTTAATTTCCTAAGCTTGGGTGGAGCATTTTGAGTTTTTGCCACATGAGATGTGTCAAAAAAGAGAGGGAGTTAAGGTTTAATTTGTTTAATTTGAAATGGGTTTTAGTATGATTTTATAACTATTGGGGTTGTTTGATAATTTAGATATGGTAAAACTGGGGCAGAGATTGTTATTTTTAAAGAAAGGATTAAAATGAACTGAATTCGGTTTAGAAGATAAATTGCTGGTGTTGATAAGAAGTTGTACACCAAACTTAAAGGGAAACTGTGGGAATAAAGGATATGCTTTGGGGAAAATAGCGAAGATTTTATGAGTAGAAAATGTGTGGTTTCTTTTGACTTTTAGAATAAGTTGTTATAAGGTAGGCTTTAGAAATAGATATTAAATAGATTTATTTCTGGGGTAGAGGAGAGAGCTTCTTAAGAGAGTGTTAAAAGTGTCACTGACTCAAATGAATAATATTGGAGATTATATACGTAGAAATGATTTTTCCTGACACATTGCGATTGTGCTCATTAACAGAGTTGATGTTCGGTCCATTTAAGGTCATAAGCTTCGATGAGCGCGATGTCTCAGTCGATATATTGTGTGGGACTTGGAGCAATAGAAGGATAAGCAGCATTCACGCTTACAAACACACATGATTTAAACAAAGGCGAGGCCCAGGGCCTGAAATTCCTTTAGCTTTTATCTGAATTTGAGTTGGCCCAATAACAAGTGACAGACAAGAGGAACTGAATAGGAGTTTGCTTGTAACTAAATTGTGTGACATGTAAAATATTGAGATAACACATGCAGCTCTAAATTAGTCTTATTATATAAAATGCAGTTACAGAATAACAAATGCTTGTTGAAGTGACCAAGTTTTTTGCGTTAAAGTAGAAGTAAAAGGGGAGAAAGCTTATATATTTTGGTTAAGTCTGATAAAGTATAAATTAGAATGTATCATAACATTAAGAGCAGCAAAAATGAAATAAAATGTTATACCAAGAACAGGTTATAACACAGGAAATGTGAGTTCTAAAATACAGTTAGAGTTCAGCTCTTAGCTAGGATGAAATTTATTTAGGAGCAATTAACTATGTGCTTACACTTAGCTGATTAAAGTGGTTGTTTTTCTTTGATCCTTTAGTAGAATAAGCGTTTATGATGATTTTTCTTGTGAGAGGTGACTTTAGATCAGAGTGGAGGCACTTGCAGC